>NC_092396.1:12180069-12836319 GCF_030028105.1 Mobula birostris
CACCTTTGGAATGTGGGAGGAAATCCACACCATCATGGGAAGAACCCACAAACTCCTTACAGACAGTGGTGCAAGTTAAGCACCATTTGATGATCACTGACACTGTTAAATGTTGCAGTAACTGCTACATTACCATGCCACACCCTTGACCATAGGTTCCGAACCAATACCATTAAGCAAGGGATTATTATAAATGGAAGTGGAAGAGTGGGTTAGTAAGTTTGCAGATGACAAGAAGATTGGTGGTGTTGTGGATAGTGTAGAACATTGTCATAGATTACAACAGGGCATTGACAGGATGCAGAGCAGGGTTGACAAGTGGCAGATGGAGTTCAAACCTGAGAAGTATGAAGTGATTCACTTTGGAAGGTTGATTATGAAGGCGGAGTAAAAGGTTAATAGCAGGATTCTTAGCAGAAGAACAGAGGGATATTGGGGTCCATGTCCATAGAGTCCTCAAATGTTTTGCACATGTGGTTAAGAAGATATGTGTTGTGTTGGCCTTCATTAGTTGGGGGTTTGAGTTCAAGAACTGCAAGGTAATGTAGCAGCTCTGTAAAGCCCGGGTTAGACCACACTTCAAATATTATGTTCAAATTTGGATGCCACATTATAGGAAGGATGTGGAAGCTTTAGAGAGGGTGCAGAGGAGATTAACCAGGATGCTGTTAGAATTAGAGAGCACATCTTAGAGGATAGGTTGAGCGAGTGAGGGCTTCTCTCTATGATCCAAAGCAGAATAAGAGGCCACTTGATAGATGTGTATAAGATGATAAGAGCATACACTGAGTGGACAGCCAGTGACTTTTTCCCAGGTTGGAAATGGCTAATACAAGGGGACAGAATTTTAAGGTGATTGGAGAAAAGTATAGGGGGATGCCAGAGGCAAGTTGTTTTACACAGGTAGTATTGGGTGCATGGAGCACACTTCCAGGGTTGAAGGTAGGGACAGATATTTTTGGAACATTTACAAAACTCTTAAGTTAAGCACATGAATGATGGAAAATGGAGGAAGGAAAGGATAGACTGATCTTAGAGCAGCTTAAAAGGTTGGCACAGAATTGTGGGCCAAAGAGCCTGTACTGTGCTATAATGTTCTATATAATGTTCCAGATGTTGACTCTACACTGAATCTGTTTTCCCCAGAAAAAAAATTCATCAGAAGGCAATGTTTGCTGCCACAGTACCGGGAGTTACATCATAATTTATATCATTTACAGTCTTATGTATCTTTTATCTAATGTACTCATAACCACATATCTTCTTGATGTCAGTACATTCGGTTAAGCTTGATTAATAGAATTTACTGTTGCCAACAGCTGTGGCAAGATTTTCACAGGCCCTTCTGATCATTACAAATGATCAATTATGGGTACCAGGCATGTCAATAAAACTAGTTTCTGAAGTTTCTTATCAACTTTTAATCAATATTTCTCATTGGCAATGGCACTGTTAATTTGACAATAAAACATCTCTCTCCAGTCAATGATTGCAATGGAGGCAGCAGTGATGGAGTGTAGGCCCCTTACCTGAGCATGCAACCATTGCACGGAGGTTTGCTGTAGTTGGTTTCTGGCCAATGAAGTGAAAATCAAACTTCTTATTCCAGGTCACTACGCATTAAACTTTTGAAGAAGGATCACTGAGATTACTAGGCAAAAAGAGCAGGCAAATTGTACTCGGTGAAATCCTGAAACCTTAAACAAGGTAACTGAAATCACTTTGCTTTTGTTGGAGTTGATTAAAAATCAATGTTGTTTAATTTCCAGAACACCAGCAATGATTCATCTATCTGAACTGTCTTCTGGAAAGGGGTAAATGGATTGCAGCTTTTGGAATATGAAGCCACACAGCTGCTTCGAAAGAGTAGAGGAGGAATGTGCAAAAATACTGATTTTTATGAAAATGTATTGGATTGGTCAAAGTAGGAATGAGATGTCAATCACACAAACTAATATTTGTTACTATCATGTGTATGCTTCTCCATAATGCACTGCATAAATGTATTTTTCATTATTATACAGCAATCATTTAAACTATGTTTCCATATTCTAAATCTGAATTTGAGTTTCAAGTCTATAATTTAATTTTCCAAAGAGAACAAATCCAATAAATGCACTTGTGTATTTTTGACACAGTGAAATATTTGTAGGTATTACTCTGTGACATTGACACATTATGACTCTTTGAAGAAAAGAGCCTTACCAAAATGATTTTCTGTGTTCATACTGTATTTTAATTGAAAGCATTGTGGACAACTTAAAGATTGTGCACCTGACAGTTGAGTTAGGATTGGCTGAGATGCCATTCACATTCAGATAGCTCACCCACGCTTAACCCATGAGCACAGAATAGACAAATGGCCACTTCCTGAAATCTGAAGGAATTGTTCATAGTGTCATTAATGTCATATTCCACTAGGTGCTTGTGCCTCAGGACAGGGTGGTGGAGAAAGTGAGAAAAAGCTGTTGATGAACTGCAAAATGTTTATTAGAAAATATGAGATGATCAATAATAGTCTTAGTATTTCCTGCTTTCGGAATGAAGGAAGGCATCCCTTTAAGATTGCTTAATATTCTGGTCAGCACCATAAGGTAAAGGTTGGAATAGAAAGCCACTTTCTAATTTGAATAGATTCTCACTGAGATGATGCAGATTAAATAAAGCCTGAGCAGCAGTAAGTTTCTGTATTAGTCAGCAGCACTTTCTCATGTTTACAGTGCAATAAGATCCTTCCATAACCATGGAAGGTCTCCTAGGAGGATTTCATTGACTCCCTGTTGTTCTGTCGCTTTAAACTAACTCTCGTAGCAATTTTCAATGCAGAAGATTGAAATAGAATTGGAGGCAGAGCCAAAAACACGTGGAATTTTCTTTAACTGGGAGAGAGCAGGCAAAATGAGTTTTGCAATCCTGATGAAGCGTCTCGGCCCGAAACATCGACTGTATTCTTTTCCATAAATGCTGCCTGGCCTGCTGAATTCCTCCAGCATTTTGTGTGTGTTGCTTGGATTTCCAGTATCTGCAGATTTTCTCTTGTTTAAAATCAGTTTTCTCCCAGTTGGTGACAAAACAAGCTGGATCATGTATTGTTGCTTTGCATATCCTGACCTTCAAAGAAATAATTTCAACAATTTTGTCTGCCTTGAGATAAAATCTTTAGCTTTGACTTGCATGAATCAATTTCTCATTTGATAAAACCAAATATTGATTATATTTGACTTAAAATTAATGGTGAAATAGGAAAAAATAACCAGACATTGTCACTGTGAACTGTATTAAAATTCATTTTCTTCATAAGTTTTCAAGGAGATATTTTGTGTCATTAGTGTCATCAAGTAAAAAAAATAAACAAATTTACCTTCCTTCTCATAAGAAATTAAAATATGGAAGTTATGTTTAATTTTCTAGAATATCCTTAAGAATTCACCAGATGTAGAAAGCTTTAAAAACCACATGATTATTGTCCTGGGAAATTTGGTGGGACAAGGCCAAAAAGCAGAGATGGGCAACCAGAGTGTCTACCAATTGGCCATGTCCATTTTGGACACGTGGATGGAATAGGAACAAACGTTAGAGTTGTTGTATTCATATCTACGTAACTTTGGAATGACTTTCATGAACATCATTTACCAGAAGAGCCACATGACAACTGTGTGGCTCTTTTGGTAAATGACCCAGTGAATTTTCACTGAGTACATTTTAAGTGCAATACAAACTACAAGACCTATTACAGCAATTCAGAGAATTCAGATTGCTTTGTTTAAAATTGGTGTCTTAGTGTTAACAGTACAAAATGAAAAATGTATAATTAAAATACAGTATCATAATAAATATATTTTAATGCAGGAATTAGAGGTCCTGAAGAATTACTGTCTGCATGTTCAATAACTGGTTTGAGTATCGGTGCCCTAGAACAAGTACTCCTGCATGTTCCAATGTAGCTGAAAGCATGCAGGTGTTGTTCATGTAAACTCTTACCTGTAATGTCTACAAACTAGTTATAAAGAATGAGTTCCTAGGACTTTCAGAATTGAAAGCCTTCCAAAATTTAAAACAAGGTAGTCCAAAATCTATACCCTTCATAATGTATTTATTTCTCAGTCTTCTTTCTCCAGAGGCAAGAACGACTGACCTTACCTTATCTTTCTGCTCATTTTCAATGTCCAATTGTATTCCCATACTTTAGCAATATAAAAAATATTAATTTCCTTTATTTGGCTGTGAAACTCTACAAATATGGCACCTGAGGCCCCCCACCCCCCACTTGCTAAAGTGTTAAAGATACTCAGTTGTATTTTAAGCAGCTCCCACCACCCAGGTCATGCTTCCTTCTCACTGCTGCCATCCGGAAGAAGGTACAGGAGACTTTAAGACTCACACCGCCTGGTTCAGGAACAGTTATTAACCCTCAACCATCAGGCTCTTGAACTAAAGGTGATAACTTTCCTCAGCTTCTCTTGCCCCAACATTCAGATGTTTCCACAATCTATAGGCTCACTTTCAGAGATTTTTCATCTCAGGTTCTTGATACTTATTGCTTAGTTATTTATTATTATTATTTCTTTCTTTTTGTTCTTGCAGTTTGTTGTCTTTTGCACAGTGATTGGATGCCCAAATCGGTGGGGTCTTTCATTGATTCTATCCATCATTATCATTCTATTATGGATCTGCAGGAAAATGAATCTCAGGGTTGTATATGATGACATATATGTACTTTAGTAATAATTTACTTTGAATTTTGTATCAACAAATCTACTTGTTCGGCCATTACTTTTATGGTCAGTCTGCTATTACCTATTCTGCTAAAACAAAATGCATTCATGAAATAAAATGAATGTTCCAGCACAGAAAAATTTACATAATCTATTACATCCTAAAAGCAGCAGTCTGTGGAATCATTGCTTTCAACACAAAGGCAGAACTAATCATTAAAAATAAACACATAAGTGTGGTCCCTAGAGTAATACCTTCATGAGAATTCTAGATTCTCCACCTTTAATTCTGGTTCCTAGTCAAGCATCACATTTTGAAAACTTGCAAAAGTTAATCTGACAACATATCCAAAATGCATCATAAAATGATAAGGAGAACCAATAGTGAGTAGTAGTTAGAAAAAGTAATTCAAGGATAGATTACTGAGATGGATAGAGATGTGCAATGCTTGAAAATATTGTGGCAAAACTGAACGTTAAGAATTGATTTCCAGAATGCAGAGCTTGGTGGGTGAACGTTCTTGTCAGTAATAATAAAATGGTAGGGGAGAGAAGCAGTCAGAAAACATACGAATAAGAATTAGGGAACAGGATTTGTTGGTTACTGAGGTGGAGATACAGTACTGTGCAAAAGTTTAAGGCACCTATACAGAATATAACTAGAGTGCCTGAGACTTTTGTACAGTATTATATTTGTACCCTGATGGGAGAAAAGGATGTTGGGAATGGCAATGGCAGAGCACTGTGGGAGGGCTGTGGGACAAGTGATAGGGAAAGAGTGCCAGGACTGGTGGGTGGCACCGGTACAGACACACCCAGCCCCGAGACACCAGGCAAGGTCCTTTGATCCAAATAATTGGTTTATTGATCATTACAGAATGTCTCTCTGGTGCTTCCCTCTCTCCCTACCCCCTTCATACTCTCAGTCCGTAACAGAGACTCGTATCAGAATCAGGTTTATCATCACTCACATACGTCATGAAATTTGTTTATTTTATGCAAATATACAGTAAGATTTCAACAGTACTGGGCAAAAGTCTTAGGCACCCTGGCTATATATACAGTATATATATGTGCCAAAGACTTTTGCACAGTACTATAGTCATGAAGAATCTGCAAATAAATTATTCCATTAAGTAGTATATATTAATTAGACTTCTGAGAAGTCAATAAATTCTCAGAATACACACGTCAAAGTTGCTGGTGAATGCAGCAGGCCAAGCAGCATCTGTAGGAAGAGGTGCAGTCGACGTTTCAGGCCGAGACCCTTCGTCAGGTCTAACTGAAGGAAGAGTGAGTAAGGGATTTGAAAGTTGGAGGGGGAGGGGGAGATCCAAAATGATAGGAGAAGACAGGAGGGGGAGGGATGGAGCCAAGAGCTGGACAGGTGATAGGCAAAAGGGGATACGAGAGGATCATGGGACAGGAGGTCTGGGAAGAAAGACAAGGGGGGGGGGACCCAGAGGATGGGCAAGAGGTATATTCAGAGGGACAGAGGGAGAAAAAGGAGAGTGAGAGAAAGAATGTGTGCATAAAAATGAGTAACAGATGGGGTACGAGGGGGAGGTGGGGTCTTAGCGGAAGTTAGAGAAGTCGATGTTCATGCCATCAGGTTGGAGGCTACCCAGACGGAATATAAGGTGTTGTTCCTCCAACCTGAGTGTGGCTTCATCTTTACAGTAGAGGAGGCGTGGATAGACATGTCAGAATGGGAATGGGATGTGGAATTAAAATGTGTGGCCACTGGGAGATCCTGCTTTCTCTGGCGGACAGAGCGTAGATGTTCAGCAAAGCGGTCTCCCAGTCTGCGTCGGGTCTCGCCAATATATAAAAGGCCACATCGGAAGCACCGGACGCAGTATATCACCCCAGTCCACTCACAGGTGAAGTGTTGCCTCACCTGGAAGGACTGTTTGGGGCCCTGAATGGTGGTAAGGGAGGAAGTGTAAGGGCATGTGTAGCACTTGTTCCGCTTACACGGATAAGTGCTGGGGGGAGATCAGTGGGGAGGGATGGGGGGGACGAATGGACAAGGGAGTTGTGTAGGGAGCGATCCCTGCAGAATGCAGAGAGAGAGGGGGAGGGAAAGATGTGCCTAGTGGTGGGATCCCGTTGGAGGTGGCGGAAGTTACGGAGAATAATATGTTGTTTGCGTTTAAATTCTCAGAATGGTCAAATGTTATTTCCTTTCAATAAGTGGGGTCATCCTTTATTTTCCAACACTTCCTTATCATTTATATATTTTACAATCATCTACAATTTCTCCTGCTCTCACATCAAACACTCAGCTGGCAACTTCAGCTACCACTGCGTTCTCTAAGCCATTGCTATCATTTTTTTCATGAACTACCCCCTGTTATTCCTTGCTGTTGTTCTCTCTTTGATGTAGAGTTGAGAGGTGTTGTGAAGGAAAAAGAAGTAAGCTTCTTACTTGTAATCTTGTGAGAGCAAAAAATAGTAATATCTGAAGAAGAATGAAAAATGATTCATCATAACTAAAATATGGGTTTAATAGCCTTTATAATGAAAAGGAATGGGTCTAGATTTTTAACTCTTAATGACTGTGAACTACAGATTGCCTATTTTTTTCTTTAGTAACCATCAAGCTTTTCATTTTCATTGAATAGGAACTGATACTGGTTTTGCATCTGGATGGCAATTTCAATATATACCATCCTTTCTGTGGAAATCTGAAACAAGTTTTCCTTAACACGAGAAAGTCTGCAGATGCTGGAAATCCAAAGCAACACACACAAAATAATGGAGGAACTCAGCAGATCAGGCAGCATCTATGGAAAGAATAAATAGTCAGCGTTTTGGGTCGAGACCCTTCTTCAGGACAGAGAAGGAATGGAGAAGATGCCAGAATAAAAAGGTGGGGGAGGGGATAAGGAGGCTAGCTGAAAGGTGACAGGTGAAGCCACATGGGTGGAAAAGGTCAAGGGCTGGAGAAGAAAGAATCTGACAAGAGAGGAGAGTGAAGAAGAAATCAATGTTCATGCCATCAGGTTGGAGGGTACCAGGAAAGAATACAAGGTTTTGTTACTCCACCCTGAGTGTGATCTCATCTTGGCACAAAAGGAGGCCATGGATCGACACATTGGAACAGGAATGGGAATTGGAATTAAAATGTTTGGTCACCAGGAAGTCCCGCTTGTGGCAGATGGTGTGGAAGTTCTTGACGAAGCAGTCCTGCAGTTTACAACCGGTCTCACTATCGCAGAGGAGGCCGCATCAGGAGCATCGGTCACAATAGATAACCCCAGCAGATTTGCAGGTGAAGTGTTGCCTCACATGGAAAGACTGTCTGGGGCCCTGAATGGATGTGACGGAGGAGGTGTATGGGCAGGTGCAGTACTTAGGCTACTTGCAGGGATAAGTGCTGGGAGGGAGATTAGTGGGGAGGGATGAATGGACAAGGGAATCATGGAGGGAGCAATCCCTGCAGACAGTGATTGGGGATGTATGCTTAGTAGTAGGATCCCTTTTGAGGTGAGAGAAGTTGTGGAGAGTAACATTGGATGCAGAGGCTGATGAGGTGGTAGGTAAGGACAAGGGGGATTCTACCACTACTAAGACAGTGCGAAGATGAGATAAGCATGGATGTATGGGAAATCGAGGAGATTTTCCTTCAAAGACCATGAGGAAGGTAAGTGTGGTGATGCAGCCAGTGCACTGGTTCATTGTCAACAAGTCTGTGCCATGAAGCTTCTGAAAGCTTGCAATGTGGAGCATTGATGAACCATAGAAGCTTATTGGCTTATTTTATATAAAGACAGCATTTTCAATTATTTAATAACATCATGCAATATTTCTCCAGACACGTATTTCACAGGCCATTAAATTTAGGTTTTATCATCAATAAATGTTACTGTTGAGCTTACGTTGTTTGCAAGCCAAGGGTTTGATATGACACAAGTGAACTGAGTTCCCTCGGCTATTGAAACATGGAACCCACTCTTGAAACTGAAGTATCCATTTGACAAATTCATGACTGTTTTTGAGCGAGAGGTGAGATCTTTGCCATTTCTTGCTAGCCAACTGATGCTTCCTAAAGGAAAGCCTCCTTCAGAATGACAGATGAGAAATATGTTGTACACATTGGTAGCATTCTGTTTTCTGTATGTGATTACTGGATTACTGTAGGGTGCTGCCACTCGAAGTTCTAAAACATCTTCCCCAATTAATTTTTCTTTGTCTTTAACTCGACAGATATACTCTCCCATATCATCAATTGAGACATTCTTTATCTTCAGGTGTAGTGATCCATGCAGAAAGTCCTCCCAGTACAGGAAAGCCCTGTTTACATATCTTGGATCTTGGTCAACTAAATTCTCTTCCTTGTTTACAAAAGAATAGACCAGATGTTCTTTCCTTCTTATATCCTTATTGAACCAATAGAAACTCAACCTAGCAATGGAAACATGATCTCTTTCTGGAATGGAAACATCACAAATTAGTTCTACACTTTTTCCAGCAATTCCCATTATATCCTTATATGGTGTGGATACCTTAATACTTGGCAAAGGTAAAACCCAGTCTACCAATAAATTTTCAATGTACTTATTCCAAATGCTGCAGACATATCTTACACCCTTCTGGACACTGACTACAACAGAACTTTTCACGTCAAATGTTTTGTTGGGTAGTTCCTCCATCACAGTGACTGCCTTTTGTGAAATGTCATTACCTGCAGCAATCCACTGAACGTAAGGTTCAGGGTACCCTTCCTTAGCTGCACAATTTATTGACATATTAGATCCTTCTTCAACTTCTTTGGGTTCATAGTCTATGAAAATATCTTTGAATGGTATACAAACAATGAGAATAGTAGTGAGGCTCTTTACTCCATTGATGGAGCAGAAGTATTTCCCGCTGTCCTCAAGCAATACTGGATCAATCTTCAAAACGGAGAAACTTGCATTGAGATAGCTGCCACGTACTCTTGATTTGACTTTCTCAGTTAGATATTGGACTACTTCCTCATTAGGACTGAAGAAGTGATGCAGGACCCTCTCCAAGGTGTAGCCATCTGTGTTTCGCTCCCACTCAACATCAAAGGAGCCTGATTCAGATTTAACCTTGCTGAGATTGCACATTGCTGTGAATGGTTGACCTTCACGCACTCCTACGACTGCTTGGTGTTTAAACTTGGGAGAATTTAACATTTTAACTCTTATGGCTCTGAGGTATGGCAACTGATACAAAGCATAAAGGTAGAAAATTGGAAGGGGACTCATGATCCTTTTGGTATTCGTGGCACCGATGATGCTGTCCACCACTGTAATTTTAACTTCCCATCTTTTCCACCTGTAAATAAACATGGCTGTTAGTGGATTCTTGTCCTTGTCATTAATTTAATTAAAAGGACTACACATACCAACCTATTTTAAAAATATTAAAAAGCTGTAGGAAGAAAAAGTTGTTGAAATGATTAATCTACTTCCGCTCCCCATAACAAAGTACACAATTACAAATTCAACCCCATTGATTTAAGATACCGTTTGATTTTTCTTCCCAAATAATCTCAAAGCTAATTAACCAAAATCAACAACATTCACCCATCCTCACATGCTAAAATAATCTTGGTGTACTTTCCTCCAATCAACATTTATCTTTTTACACTTATAACCCTTTACAATGTTACAGAACAACATTGTGATAGCTGACCCAAGAGTATGTCACTATGTTTTAATAATAGTGAAAGGAAGACATGGATAACTATCTTGACTCCTGTCTCATACAATCATGAAGCATTATCACCATAGGAAGAAGAGGTGGCAGCACATGTGAAGGATTCCTTGAAGGTTAACTTGCAGTTTGAGCTCGTGGTAAGGAAGGGAAATGTGATGTCAGCATTCATTTCAAGAGGACTAGAATATAAGGGTAAGGATGTGATGCTGAGACTTTATAAGGTTTTGGTCAGAATGCACTTCGATGACTGTGAGCAGTTTTGGGCCCTTTATCTCAGAAAGGATGTGCTGGCTTTGGAGACGGCCCGGAAGAGGTTCATAAGAATTATTCTGGGAATGTAAGGGTTAACATATGAAGAGCATTGGTGGCTGTGGTCCTGTACGTGCTGGAGTTTAGAAGAATGGGGAGGGGGGTGGAATCTCATTGGAATCTACCAACTATTGAAAGGTCTAGATAGAGTGGATGTGGAGAGGATATTTCCTACAATATGTGAGTCTAGCATCAGAGGGCACAGCCTTAGAATAGAGGGGCACACATTCAAAACAGAGATGAGAAGGAATTTCTTCCTGTCAGTGTCATGGTCCGGTCCGTGAAGTCTGTATTCTGGTTCACGGTCCGGTCCATAGTTCCTTATTCCAGTTTTCCCCAGTTTCTGTTGTAGGGACATGATTCTTGTTTTGGGGCTGAAACATAAATACCTCTGCAAACCAGGGATTCCCGGCTAGACTGTTCTGTTCCCCTCCTTGTCTTTCCCCCCTCGCCTGACTCTCTGCCTGGATACCTCACCTGACTCTCTGCCTAGACCGGAGCCTTGTTAGGTCAACATAAGGAACTGTCTTTCGTTGTGTGGAATTGTCTCTCTGTGTCCATGCCTTCGCTAGGTAGGTCCGGCTGTTTGCCGCTACCTAGTGTTGGGAACTGTCTCTGTGTCCTCGCCTTCGCTAGGTGGGTCCGGTTGTTTGCTGCCACCTTGTGTTGGGATCCATCTCTTCATGTTCAGCATTCTGTGTATGAGTCCCGGCCCTATGTCCTGTTCCCAAGGAGGGGTCCCGGCTCTGTGTTCCGTGCTCCTGAAGGCCCTCGTCCAGTCCGTGCCTAGTCTAGTTCTATCCAAGTCCTGTCCATGTGCCTTTACCTATCCTCATGTCTCATCCTACCCAGGAGTTCCTCGCCCAAGCCATATCCAGTCCTGTAGCCTTGTCTTGTCCTCGCCTAGTTCTGAAGTCTGAGCCCGAGTCAAGTCCCAGGTTCTGGGTCCTTGCCCAGTCTCTGGCTCGGAGTCCATACCCAAGCTCGAAGTACTCTAGACCCAAGACCCAAGACCCCAAGCCGGTCTTCAAGCCTCAAGCCTCAAGACCTCAAGCCTGTCTCCAAGCCTCAAGCCTCAAGACCCTGAGCCTGTCTCCAAGCCTGAAGCCTCAAGACCCCAAGCCTGTCTTCAAGCCAAGACCCCAAGCCTCAAGCCTCAAGACCCCAAGCCTATCTCCAAGCCTCAAGCCTCTAGACCCCAGCTTCCAGTCCTGCAGTCATGTTATGTCCTTGCCTGGTTCTGGGGCCCGAGCCTGAGGCAAGACCCAGGTTCTGGGTCCTTGTCCAGTCTCTGGCTCGGTGTTCAAGCCCAGGCTCCTAGTTCATAGTTCCTTGTCTGGTTTCCCTGTTTCTTGTCCATGTCCTAGCCCAGGTCCTGCATCCTTGTCCTATTCCTAGTGTTCCTAGTACTTCAATGTCTGCGTCTTGCATTTGGGTCCACTACCAGCGCCCCCATTGTGACACTCAGAGGGCGGTGAATCTGTGGAATTAATTGCCAAGGAGAGCTATGGAAGCCAAGTCATTTAGTATATTTAAAGCAGAGGTTAATAGGTTCTTAGTGTGGCGTGTGGCCAAGTGGTTATGGCATTGGGCTCACGATCTGAAGGTTGTGGGTTCGAGTCTCAGCCAAGGCAGTGTGTTGTGTCTTTGAGCACTTAACCACTCACTGCTCTAGTCCACCCAGCTGAAAATGGGTACTGGCAAATGTTGGGGGTTAACCTCGCGATAGACTGGCACCCTATCTGGGGTTGGGGGGGCGGGGAGTCTCGTACTCTCAGTCATTTCATGCCACAGAAACCAGCATAAGCACCGGCCTGATGGGTCACAAAGGCTCGGGACAGACTTTGACTTTATAGGTTCTTGGTTAGTCAGGGCATCAAAGGATATGGGGAGAAGGCAGGAGAATAGGGTTGAGAGGGATAATAAATCAGCCCCGATGGAATGGCAGAGCAGACTTGACGGGCTGCGTGGACTAATTCTGCTCCAATGTATGGTCTTATGTTGAGGTAGCGATAACTGGCCCAGTGAATGCATCTGGTAATGACTATGTTTCTCTCTGCAATAACTTCAAACTCTCATTGCTTGAAGATATGATTCAAGTCTAAAGTCATGTTTACCTTTTCTGGAGCCTCCTGGGTGCTCGCCTCACCCCACCTCTCCATTATGCAGCAATAAACAATCTGCTGGAGGAACTCAGCGGGTTGAGCATTTGGTTGCTCTGGATTCCAATCTCTTATTGATTCTCCATCGTGTAACTCTGCAACAGATGTCCTGCAAAATACTTCCACCTATAGGATACCACACTAACACCACGCCATACCAAGCCGCAGCAGCAGCTAGCAGTGTCAAACCGTATCCACATGAAGTGAGACTGGCCACCATTTCCAGCACTATAAGCAGGCAACAGCCTTTCACACTCCTAACAATCAGCTACATCTGCTGTCAGTCACTGCAAAGGCAGCAGACAGCAACACACTGCTTCTGTTTAGATTTTGGCCAGTACTTTATTCAGCTAATGGTGATTTTATTTATCATTTCTTTGGTAAAATTCATAAAACATCTACATGTAATGACACGAGCATGTACAGCATGTAACACTTTTATATTGTATTTTCACAATCAAATGAATTCTGAACAAATTACAGGATGAATATTTGCAAAGATACAAAACTTGGCCTTGAGATTGACAGTGAAGAAATACAATTCAATTCAATTTTAATTGTCATTCAACCATACATGAATACAGCCAAACAAGTCAGCTTTACTCTAGAGTCAAGCTGCAAAACACAGTACCAACAGTCACACACAGCACAAAGCACACATAGCACATGTAAGATAGAAAGATACAGCCACTCAAAGAAAGAATCCAAACTCAAGCCATCCAAAATTGCCAAAATCTGCAGACCGAACACAAGAAAGCTTGTCTTCCGTCACTGGGTGGGGGAGGGGGAAGGCAGCACTGACTCCAGCCTGGACAGCACACCACAGCAACCCCAGTGGAGCACACTGATGACTATCTCTGGCAGATGGAAACAGGAACACTGCGGCTTCAGGCCTATTCCTCACACATACACGATAGCAAGCACAGATCGTCTATCAGTAAAACACAATCACACAAAATATATATGTATATAGTCCAGACACTGAGTCCATTGTTCTGCTGAGTGAACACTGAGGAGGGGGGGGGGCAGCACCAACTCCAGCCCGAATGCTGCACTACACTGCCACTGGTGGAATGCCTCTCTCCCGGTGGTGGTAAACAGACAACACCACGGCTTGAGGCCCTGAGTCAGGCTTGAGGCATTACAGGAAAGATACTGGCATGGATAAAGGAATGGCTGACAGACAGGAAGAAGTGAGTGGGAATAAAATGGGCCTTTTCTGGTTGGCTGCCAGCAGTTAGTGGTGTTCCTCAGGAGTCAGTATTGGAACCGCTACTTTTCACATTGTTTGTCAATGATTTGGATAATGGAATTGATGGCTTTGTGGCAAAGTTTGCCGATGAATACGAAGATAGCTGGAGAGGTAGGTAGTGTCAGGACTTAGACAAATCGGAAGAATGGGCAAAAAGTGGCATATGGAATACAGTGTTGGGAATGTATGATAATACATTTTGATAAAATGAACAATAGTGCAAACTATTATCTAAATGGGGAGAAAGTTCAAACATCAGAGGTGCAGAGGGACTTAGGAGTCCTCGTGCAAGACTCCCAGAAGGTTAATTTACAGGTTGAGTCGGTGGTAAAGAAGGCAATTGCAATGTTGGCATTTATTTCAAGTGGAATAGAATATAAAAAGCAAGGAGATAATGCTGTACCTTTATAAGACACTAGTCAAGCTGCACTTGGAGTATTGTCAACAGTTTTGGGCCCCATATTTCAGAAAGGATGTGTTGTCATTGGAGAGAATCCAGAGGAGGTTCACAAGGATGATTCTGGGAATAAAGGGGTTAATGTATGAGGAGCATTTGGCAGCTTTGGGCCTGTATTCATTGCATTTAGAAGAATGCTGGGGGATCTCATCAAAATCTACTGAATGTTGAAAGGATTAGATAGGGTGGATGTGGAGAGGATGTTTCCTATGGTGGGGGTATCTAGAACTAAAGGACACAGCCTTAAAATTGAGAGGCGACCCTTTTAGGACAGAGGTAAGGAGGACGTTTTTTAGCCAGAGAGTGATGAATCTGTGGAATGCTCTGTCACAGACTGTGGTGGAGGCCAAGTCTATGGGTGTACTTAAGGTGGAAGTTTATCGTTTTCTGATCGGTCAGGGCATCAAAGGATATGGCGAGAAGTCAGGTGTATGGGATTGAGTGGAATCCCGGATCAGCCATGAAAGAATGGTGAAGCAGACTTGATAGGCTGAATGGCTTAACTCTGTTCCTGTGTCGCATGGTCTTATGGAGACCATCTGAATGCTGGCCGAAATTTACAGTCAACCACGGTATAGCTTGCCTTTTGCTGAGTGAACACTGGAGGAGGGGGTGCAGAACCAATTCCAGTCCGGATGCTGTGCCAAACCGCCCGGTGGAGCGTGCCAGCTCCAAGGCCTCTCTCCTGGTGGCTGTAGACAAGCAATACCATGGCTTGAGGCCTAGCCCTCACCATGACCAAGGACATGCAGCTCCCCCATCATCCACTCCTGCTCTCAGCCAATAAATCAGTGAATCGAACTTGCGGCATTCCACATTAACAATGGCCAAAAGTGTGCCGTGGTCACAAGAAAAGCGACCAAGATAGTCACTTGCTATTAAACTGTATGCCTCTTTTGACTCAGGCAGTAGCACGTTATGCAGCTCCTTCATTTTCTCCACCAGCAAGCTGCTCGCTGATAAGAGTACAGCCGCTGTACTTTAAGTTGTCAATATTCAGCAGGATCTTGCTGAATACGTTTAAATATGACAGTAGCACCTTTGATTGACCCCGTAGAAGCTGCTGTAACTGAATGCGCCACCATCTTACCGGAGAAAGGAACACAAAGCAAAGACAAATACAATAATCGGTAGGATAATGAGTGATATGGAGCAAAAGGGGAATTCCTGAGTGTATTAAATGTACAGTGCCTATAAGAAGGATTCACCCCTGTTAGAAGTTTTCATATTTTATTGTTTTACAACATTGAATCACAGAGGATTTAATTTGGCACTTTTGACACTGATCAACAGATAAAGAGTCTTTTTGTGTCAAAGTGATCTCTAAAAAGTGATCTAAATTAATTACAGATATAAAATAAAATAATTAATTGCCTCTGTATTCACTGCCTTCAAGTCAGTATTTAGTAGATGAACCTTTGGCAGCAATTGCAGTCTTGAGTCTGTGTAGATAGGTCTCTATCAGCTTTGCACATCTGGACACTCAATTTTTCCCCATTCTTACAAGGGTGCTTGAGCTTTGTCAGATTGCATGGGGATCGTGAATGAACAGCCCTTTAAGTCCAGCCACAAATTCTCAATTGGATTGAGGTCTGGATTCTGACTTTGCCACTCCAGGATATTAACTTTGTTGTGTTAAGCCATTCCTGTGCAGCCTTGGCTTTATGCTTGGGGTTATTGTCTTGCTGCAAAACAAATCTTCTCCCAAGTCACAGTTCTCTTACAGACTGCATCAGGTGTTTCTCCAGGATTTCCCTGTATTTTGCTTCATTCACTTTACCCTCTATCTTCACAAGCCTTCCAGGACCTGCTGCAGTGAAGCATTCTCACAGCGTGATGCAGCCACCACCATGCTTCATGGTAGGGATGGTTTGTTTTTGATGATGTGCAGTGTTTGGCTTATGCCAAACATAGCATTCCGTTTGTTGGCCACAAAGCTCAATTTTGGTTTCATTAGACCATGGAACCTTGTAACAGCTGACTTCAAGGTCTCCTGCATGCCTACTGCCAAACTCTAGCTGAAATTTCATGTGAGTTCTTTTCAACAGTTGCTTTCTTCTTGCCACTCTCCCATAAAGCTGCAACTGGTGAAGTACCCAAGCAACAGCTGTTGCATGCACAGTCTCCCCCATCTCAGCTACTGAAGTTTGTAACTCCTTTAGAGTTGTCAAAGGTCTCTTGGTGGCCTCCCTCACTAGTCCCTTCTTGCACAGTCACTCAGTTTTTGAGGACGGCCTGCTCTCAGCAGATTTACAGCTCTGCCATATTTTTTCCATTTCTTGATGATTAACTTAACTGTACTCCACGGCATACTCAGTGACTTGGAAATTTTCTTGTATCCAGCTCCTGACTTGTGCTTTTCAATAACCTTTTCATGGAGTTGCTTGAAGTGTTCTTTTGTCTTCATGGTGTAGTGTTTGCCAAGATACTGACTCACCACCAGTTGGAACTTCAAGTATATTTTTACTACGATCAATTGAAACACCTTGACTGCACACAGGTTTATATATAGCTAGAATACATTAACTAAGTATGTGACATTTATACCAATTTGATGCACCAGTGATGATTTGGTGTGTCATATTAAAGACAGTGAGTACTTATGCAATCAATTATTTTGTGTTTTATATTTGTAATTAATTTAGAGATTTGTAGAGATCTGTTTTCACTTTCACACAAGAGTCTTTTTCTGTTGATGAGTGTCAAAAAAAGCCTATTTGAAATCCACTGTGATTCAATATTGTAAAACAATAAAACATGAAAACTTCCGGTGGGAGGGGGGTGAATACTTTTTATAGGCACCATAGATAACAGCTTAATCATGGCATGTGTGATACTATTCTTTTTGATCTGTGTTACAGAATGCAAGAACAGGAGAGCTATGCTGGAAATGCATGTAACACTAGTTAGGCTGCAGCTTGAGTGCCACACACGATTATGGTCATTACATTATGGAAAAGGTTGCAGTGGATGTTCATGAAGATATTTTTGGCACTATAAAACTAAAACTATAAGGAAAGTATTTTTCGGAGAAGGCCAAGGGAAATCTTAAATCATATCCATAAAATTATGATGGGACGAGTGGAGTAACCAAGGCCATATTGTATTTCTTTGAACTGGAAGATCAAATCCAACAGCATGATTTTAAGTAATGTAGGAGAGGCAGTACTCTCTCACCCACTGGGTGATAGTTGTTTGGAAGAGTGGGAGAGGATGATATTCTCAATAATATTTGGATACAGAGAGCTATGATGTGCTGTAGAACTAGTGTTGCAAGGCAGGAGCCCCCTTTTTGGATGGGCAGAGAATGCATTGACCTTATGTGCATCATAAATTTTCTGATTTGATGAGGACTGGATCTTTTTGAGCTTAACTAACATCTATATGTACCGAAGTTTCTCTCATTTGCAGTATAGTATTATGTTATTTTTTATTGATTATTGTTCTTTGAGTGCTATATCTGAGTCTAACAGAAGCTGCAAAATATTTCTCCTCAACAACACACAAAATGCTGGAGGAGTCAGCAGGTCAGGCAGCATCTATCCCCTTACTCCTTTCTTTCCAGTCCTGAAGAAGGGTCTCGGCCCGAAACACTAATTGTATATTCATATCCATAGATCGTGCCTGACCTGCTGAGTTCCTCCCGAATTTTGTCTGTGTTGCTTTGGATTTCTAGCACCTACACACTTTTTTGTGTTTACATTTTTCCTCAACCTGTGACAACATTGGTCTCCTCATAATCAACATAATTTCATTTTCATATCAAACTTGTTACTCAATTCATTAAATTTATATTAATTGTGGATTGATTTTATGTCCTGTTGCTCCATCAGCATAGAAGTTTGGAAACGTACTGTAAAGTTTCAAATGAGTGACATTTTGAGATTGTCACATAATGTCCTATATTTTTGGCTGCATTATATTCACACAGTCATCAGACTTTTAAGTGGCAAGTTTAATAAAATGAATTTTGGGGAACTCTTTAGGATTTTCCTGTTCATTTGCCAACATATTTTCAATATTCTTTTTGTTTTCTTCTCCTTTCATCTTCTCTGGCAAATTTTAGCAACCATCCATCACTCTTTAATAACTAAATTCTTCCAAATATCTGATTTGCATTTACATTTTCACTAATTGAGCTCAAACAGGGAAGTCTCATGTGGAATCTACTATCACAGCAAATGGCCAAAGCTTTGAGAAGTGGGAGAAAACATCCTCCTCGGCATGCATTAGGTGCCATGCATATCAAAAATGGAATGAGGTTCATCTGTTTCCTCCAGTCCTGATGAAGGGCCTTGGCCCAAAACGTTGAGTGTTTACTCTTTTCCATAGATGCTGCCTGGCCTGCTGAGTTCCTCCAGCATTTTGTGTGTGTTGCTTAAAATGCCAGCAGTCAGTATGGTTCCTTCTACAGTACAGAAAGTCGGGATTAAATTTGAGCTCCAGGGGCCAAAATTTAACCCCAAACTTCTGTATTGTCAATATTCCACAATTGTATGATTCTGTAAGTATAGACCAAAGGATCTTGTAGAGAATGGCCCTTTTGGAATGATGGGATTTTGGTGGTAGGTTCAATTTTCCTGTTACGTGCCAAAGATGCGTTGGTAGGTTAATTGGTTGCTGTATATCCCTTAGTGTAGATTAGCAGCAAAAAGAATCAAAGAGAAATTGACAGACATGTGTGAGAAGGAGTAACTAGCATGGGTTACATGGAAATAAGGAGGGAGGGGAATAGGACTGATAAAATTCCTCCCTAGGGACACAGCATGGATCCTATGGGCAAATGGACTCCTGCTGTGCCATTATAAGATCGAAAAGTAAAGGTTCCAACACTGAAGTTCTTACACAGGCAAAGCTTTCAAACATCCAACTGGGAAGAAGTTGATGATGACCTTTTATTCAGAAGGCCCTCCTCAGTGAATGTTGCAAAGAAATTTTGAATGCCTCTTGTTGAAGTGTTTTCTTCCACTTAATGTAGTCTGCTTTTGTGTTTAGTACATCTTTCTACCTCAATTCCTCATAGAGGATAAACTCTTCATTCTTGTTTTTAATCAGAGTATGTCCACAATGTAGTGCTCTGTATCACTCCATGAGCAAGCATAACCTTTAAGTAAACCGACACCATTACTTAAACCATTTCCTCTTTGAATCTCACTATCCTGCACGCAATTAGCGTTCCTTCTACTTAAAACAGGAGCATCCAAAGGGAACTCTAACAAATAATATTGTTACTAATTTTGCATATTCCTGAAGAAATCCCATACTTGAGGCTTCACTTAATTTTCTCAAAGGGGTATCAGACTCCTGAGATCTTGCTCTTAGCAGTCAGCTGCAGCCAGACAGTGGACTGTATCTGGCATCGTTTCATTGGACACAAAATCTGTGTTTCTATTGACCAACAACATGATGCCTGTATCTCAAAACAAAATTCATAAAGGAGGGCCTTATTTTACACGCCAATAATGTTGGTGAATATTCTATTCCATGCTACCACCAGATTTGCATTCTGTCAGATGCTTCTGTGAAGGCCAAAGAACATTTCTCAAATTTGACATCTGCTGCATTTTCCACCAACATTTCCTTTGTAAACACAACTTCTCCAGCATTATTTTATACTCAATTTGTCTTTCCTCAGAAACTGCCCTCAGAATATAGCTACAAAGATCAACACAGGCAAATTCCTTATATCTAGTCAGGACTGGTTCTGATGAAGGGTCTCGGCCCAAAATGTCGACTGTACTTTTATCCCTAGATGTTGCCTGTCCTGCTGAGTTCCTCCAGCATCTTGTGTGTGTTGCCTGGATTTCTAGCATCTGTAGATTTTATCCTCCATTATATATAGTACCTGGTAAAGATATCCCAGGCATTCACAGGAATGTAATCAAACATATTTAAGCTGCATGAAAATATGCATGAAGATGTATTTTGAGAGGTGACCAAAAGCTCAATTAAATATGTTGCTCTATAGGGAATCCAATTGGAAAAGTAGGATTTAGGGAAGGATTTCTGGAGTTGAGGACTTGACAGCTGAAAACACAACCACTGATGTGAGAAACCTATTTTTACAAAAGTCCTTATGATAAATGAGTGAAGCCTAGGCTCCTTTGGCAAATGGGAACATCTGAACCTCATCGGTGAATCCCCTGGTGCTATGCCGAAGTTAAATACAGCATAATTCACTCCGGATATCCAACTAGATTCATCTGATCAAAGAAGTAAACTCTGTAAGGTGAACTGCGAAGGAGAATGGGGCAGAAGAACATCCTGGAGGAGACATCTGCAAGAATACACGTGAACAGGTGGAAGAGGAGCATAAGTTTCTTTGTGGACTTTCTTCTTAATCATCATCACTAGTTTAATTATTCCATGTAAATCTTCTGTTCAGAACAGGTGTTATAAAGCTTGCACCATAATTTCCATATATACCAACTGATTATGCTTCTTACCAGTTTGAACCCAATTGCCATGTCTTGCCATTTTTCCTCAGGTAAATGTTACCATTTCACACTTCAAGCTCAGAGCACATGAACAAAAACCCTGAATGGAACATATGTCACAAAGATGAGGGATTTAAGATCCACTTCATACCATCCATTGAAGTTTTTGGAGAAGTTATGTAATCTATATAGTTTCCATAATAGCTATTTAATTTGCACATTGAAGATATGTTCTTCTATTTTTTCTTCAATTTACTATAATTTCACCCTTCAGGTAAAAATACTTGCCTAGCTTTGCTAATGCTAATTAACTCTTATAACCTTTAAATATACTGCTGTCTGTATTAGGGATTTATCTCACCTGCTGAGAGGATCTACATGATCCAAAATCCAATGCCAATCCCATTGAGATAGTCCAACAAGGATGTTTACAGAGACTTACAACATAGAAATCTGAATTAATGCATGTTCACTGAGTAAGATTGTTTCATCATTGGAACCATATCCATTTGCTTGATGACATCATAGGCTTCTTTATGTGGCATCACAAAATCAGAGATTCCTTCAGTCAAAGATTCAGGAGCAGCTTCTGCCTTCTAAATGGACTTTGAATCCACAAAACTACCTCACTACTTTTAAAATTTTTATATAACACACACACACACACACACACACACACACACACACACACACACACCCTTTCTTACCGGAATTCATTTTTATTATTATTTATTGCCATGTACTGCTGCCATATAACAACTAATTTCATGACATATGTCGGTGATATTAACCCTGATTCTGATTTGGAGGTACCCCTCCCATTCATCATTACCTACATTGCATTTGCAAAACCGCCCTCTTTTTTTAATCAGAGGTGAAAATACTATCGTCTTATTAAACATATTAATGAAAATTCTTCTAGTTGCCGAGACACTAAATGCCAAGGAGCTAGAATCAGTTGATCTCAACCAGTGAAGAATTGACCATTGACCTCAGGCCCCAGACTTTCCTAAGGAGGGAAGTCTCACTGGGATTCATCTTCATTGCTAGAAAATGTGGACATCAGGTGAGCATAACATTAGATATAACATTCATGTTCTGTCTCTTCCTATCAAAACCACCTAATACAATGTAGATTCACATGAAGAATGACCTTTTGACTGAAGTAGAAGAATACAAATGACACTGCCCTTCAATCAAGTTGAATTTGAATTTGAATTGACTTTATTACTTACATCCTTCATATACAGGAGGAGTGAACATCTTTATGTTACGTCTCCATCTAAATGTGGAATGTGAAATTTATAGTAATTTATAATAAATAGTATGTACAACAGGACAGTCAATATAACATAGAACTATATTTGTATCAAGCATGAATTAATCAGTCTGATGGCCTGGTGGAAGAAGCTGTCCTGGAGCCTGTTGGTCCTGGCTTTTATGCCTTGGTACCATTTCCCGGATGGGTAGCAGTTAGAACAATTTGCGGTTGGGGTGACTTGGGTCCCCAGTGACCATTAAACAAAAACAGTTAATCTGGAAGTTACCATTACTTTCATTCATCCTTATATTTTTATTCAAATGTATTAACCTTCATCTTATTCAAGGTCAGTATTAAGTTCTGCTCAAGTTATTTGTTTGAGAAAAATAAATAATGTGCTATAAAGAGATGCAGCCTAAGGTGAACTTTATCTGATTCTGTAAGGCAGAAGGTTTTGTTTTAACCTGGGCTTTTGATGGTACCAGAAAACAACAGGAACTGAGGAACAGACTGGGGCTCTTTCCCCTAGGAAAGGGATGGCTGAGATGTGATCCAATGGCGGTATTTAAAGGCATCATACGGTATGATAAACCAAAAATAGAGTTTCATAAGATGGCTCCAGTAATGTGAGGGACTGAAAGTATGAACCTAGAACATATGAAAGATACAATAAACCCATTTAAGAATTCTGGAGAAAGTTCTGAAGGAGAGAGTGCCAAAGGAAATATCTGATGCAAACACAATGATTAAATTAAAGAAAATCTAGATAAGTATTTGAGAAAGATAAAAGTGAAAGGCCAGCCAGGTAGGATGAGATGAAGTTTGTAGTTGACGAGAAATGGTGGGAGGAGACTTGTGTTTGGCACATAAACATAGACTGGTCAAGCCAAGAGGCTTGTTTTTATGCTGCTGAGTCTAATTATTCTATACACTCATTTCCCAAATGTTCAGTAATCCTGTATTTCCAGTGCCTCGGTGTATGTTTCTCAGCCACTTAAAGAGCATTGTGATGAGATTGGGTTGGACTCTTATAAGTTGAAGTCAGTTTTTGCATTTTTAGCATTGTAGATTAGATCTGGCTTTTGCCGTAATGTGCTGTAAAAAGACATTAAAGAAGTTAGCTGATGGATTTTTATACAGTTTTTTATAGGGATACATTTGTTTCAATGTGCTTGGGAATCTCAAAAGTATTTGTCTCTTGAGTTTGGTATCAATCCCTGGCTTTACTGAATTTGTGTTGAGTCTGTTTCTGATTTATGACTTGGCTACATCTCTACTGCTTTTTACAAGCACTGAAGCTACATTACAGTATCCTTCTCTGATGCATATTAGATTAAATTATGAGGACATGCAGTCCTCTTTTACTGTCATTTAGTAATGCATGTATTAAGAAATGATACAATATTCCTCCGGTGTGATATCACAGAAACACAGGACAGACCAAGACTGAAAAACTGACAAAAACCACATAATTATAACATATAGTTACAACAGATCAAGCAATACCATAACTTGATGAAGAACAGGCCATGGGCACGGTAAAAAAAAGTTCAAAGTCTCTCGGAAGTCCCACATCTCACTCAGACGGGAAAAGGAAGAAAACTCTCCCTGCCATGCCTGACCACAGTCCGACTCTGAGTTGTCCAAAAACTTCGAGCCTCCGGCCAGCCCTCTGACACTGAGCACTGAGCACCATCTCTGCCAAGCGCTTCGACCCCAGCCCCGGCTGCCAGCAGCAGGCAAAGCCGAGGATTTTGGGGCCTTCCCTCCGGAGATTCTTGATCGCACAGTAGCAGCAGCAGCGAACCGGGCATTTCAGAAGTTTCTCCAGATGTTTCTTTGTGCTTCTCATGGCTGTCTCCATCAAATCAGAATTGTGCACGGTACCCTATTTAACAAATACGATATCATTTCACTGGAGAGCTGCGCACGCTGCATCACACCGCCATCTTCTCCTCCCGCATATTTAGGAATCACACACAGATTGAAGGCTGATTAAAGTTGAATTCTTTAGATTTTAATTTCAACATGTAATATGTAAATGAAGACCAGAGAAAACAGACTTTGCAAAGTTCAAAAATAATCAGTCATGTTTTTATTTTATTCAGTACTGGGATTCATAAACAGCAAGAAACTTAAACAAAAATACTCAAACATTATCACAGGCCACAATTACTTCCAGAGTTTATCAGTTTCGTTGATAGGGCTTGATATCATTTTCAACCTTTGGATAGTTTTTTTTCTGCCTGAGGAGTGTTAAGTGCCTTTCATTCCAAATGTAGCTGTGTTGTCTTTAATCTCAATCAAGGTCTGCCCTTTGGATGTTATCTAAGGCTCAATTATTAGTACTACCAATTTTATCATCATTGGATAAAGCAAATTGCACATCACAATGTTTGATGTAACTTCATCATCATAGCCACTAGCTATAAAAATTAAAATTAAAAAAAAGTTTTCTTTCCCAAAATGTCATTTGGATAATAATCTGATTGCCCATTAAAATAAATGCCACCATTCATAATTGTGATGTTTTGGTATTCAGGCAATAATTAAATCAGTTTGCCGATCCTTGAGAGCGGAGGACCCCTGTGACTTTTTCCCCCGAGGTAATTTGCATGTTAATTATCATGGAGGCTGATGGCTTAGATCGGGAGAAACAAGTTATAAACAGCTTTAATTAGCAGCTTAATCATTTTTACAAGAAATTGCAAAGCACAGTGATACATTAGCATGCATAAAATTAAGCAGATCAGCATGGCTGCTCATGTTAAATCCTCAGCATAGAGCTGAGGTGACAAGATGGCTGACTAAGCCTCAACCCACAAAGCTTTCACTGCAACATCATTTAAATAATAATTGCAGAATCCTGTATTTTAGCAGATAATTAGAAGTTTTATGTATGGGCTATAGACACAGGGCATATATATCATCCTGGCATGTTGAGCAATTGAGAGAAATGCTTAGAGGTCACTGAATCCAAAGATAAATCAATCATTTATTACATAGAATACATATTAACTACAGCTATTCTGTTACAGCTAACTCCTCTTTGTTCAAATAATTCGATAAAATCTAATAATTTCATATTTTATATATTAAATCTTATATCGCTAATCCTTAATCCTTAATGATTAGCACAAAAGATTTCAAAGTACATTTATTATCAAAGTATGTATGTATTATACAACCCTAAGATATATCTTCCCCACAGACAGTCATGAAAAAAGAACAAACATGGAACCAACCTGTTCAAAGAAAAATATCAAATATCAATGCTGAATTATATTATAAACTCTGTGCTCTTCACCAATTATAATTCAAAATGAACAGCTCAGGAATGAAAGTTGTTGATTTACAACATTACCTCTGTTTCCCTCACCACAGATGCTGACAGATCTGCAGAGTATATCCAGCATTATCTGAATTTCCAGTCACCTACCGTAGCTGTCGAGAGTTGGCCAAAAAATTGTAAAATATGGCGCTAGTGAAACTCTGTGACATGTTACAGGCAAGTCACAAAATTTTCAAATCTACTTTTGAAATATTCTCACTGCAATCTGCAGCCTGTGATTTTCCTTTAAGTAACATTCTTTTGAACAGTCTTCATGAACAAACAATTTCACAATCTTCTGAAGGACTTGGCGGACTTAACTCTCAAGAATGCATGTACGGCACCTATAAGCAGAACAATGTACATCGCCATGGCTAAAAGAGAGAGAGGAAGGGATGACTCCAAGCTAGATTGAAAGATTGGAGGATGAAGCTCTCTCTATTCAGCATCTTGTTAGCCAATGCACAACCATTGGAGAACAAGGTTGAGGACCTAATGGCAAGTTTGCTGTATCAGAGGGAAATGAGGAATTGCTGTGTTCTGTGTTTCGTGAAGACATGGCTTATGCTTGACATACTTTATATATCTGTACGACTTGAGGCTTCTCACTGCACTGAATGGACTAGACTGCTGATTCGGAGAAGGCAAAAGGTGGCAGCTGTGTTTCATGGTAAACGCTTTGTGGTACTTGGACACAACAGTCTTGCTACACTCTTGTTCCCCTGACCTGGAACTTCTAATGATTAACACAGACAATTACCAAGAGAGTTCTCCTCTGTGATCCTGACCGCAGTTTACATACCACCAAAGGCTACATCACGTAGGTGCTCGATGTACTGAGTGCCATCATCAGCAACCAAGAAACAGACTACCCTTTCAAATCATTGCTGGGGACCTCAATCAGGCTTGTTTGAAGAAATCTCTGTCCAATTATCAACAACTTAACACCTGCAGCATCAGGGGTCCCAACACACAAGATCACAGGTATATTATGGTAAGGAATGTCTACCATTCCATGCCCAGACTGCATTTTGGGAAACCTGATCACTTGGCTGTCTAACTCCTACCTGCATAGAGGAGGAGGCTAAAGAACATGGCTCTAAAGATAAGGACAACAACAAAGTGGTTGCGGTTGTGGGACGCAGAGGAGCAGCTACAGGATTGGTTCAAGTCGGTACACTGGACCGTGATCGAGGACTCAGAGGATCTAAATGAATACACCACGTTTGTCACAGACTTTGTAAAAACAGTCACAGACAAGGGTGTCCCCACAATATTATTCAGAGTCTTCTCCAACCAGATGCCCTGGAAGAACCCCAAGATTTGCAATCTGCTGAAGGTCAGATTAGTGGCATTCAGGTCTGGTGACCAAATAAGACACAACAGGTCCAGGTATGATGTCTGGAAAGCCATCTCACATGCAAAGAAGCACTTCCAGACAAAACTTGAATCACTGCAGGATGCTCAACAGTTTGAATGCTACCAAGTGAAACCAAGCGACATAAGCTTTGCTCCCAGATCAGCTTAATGCCTTTTATGCTGACTTTGACCATCAAAATATGGAGGCACCTTCATGACCTCTCAAAGCCCCCAATGATTCTGTGATTTCAGTCTCTGAGGCAAACGAGAGAGCATCCGTCAGGAAGGTGGACCCATGGAAAGCATCCAGCCCTGTACTAAAGACCTGTGCTGATCAATTGGCTGGAATGTTCACTGATGTCGATAACCTCTCACGTTGGCAGTCTGAGGTACCCACTTGCTTCAATAGGCTTCAATTGTATCAGTGCCAAAGAGGAATATGGTAACCTGCCTCAATGACTATCATCCAGTAGCACTTACATCCACTGTGATGAAGTGCTTTGAGAGGTTGATGATGAAGCATATCATCTCCTGCCTGAGAAGTGACTTGGATACACTCCAATTTGCCTACTGTCTCATCAGGACAATAGCAGATGCCATTTCATTTGCTCTTCACTTAACCCTGAACATCTGGACAGCAAAAGTGCATACATCAGCATGCTCTTTATCAATTACAGCTCAGCATTCAATAGTATCTTCCCCTCAAAACTAATCAATAAGTTTCAAGATCCAAGCCTCAATACCTCCTTATGCAACTAGATCCTCGATTTCCTCACTTGCAGACCACAGTCAGTTCAGTCTGGCAATAACATCTCCTCTACAGTCTCCATCAACACAGGTGCACCACAAGGCTGTGTGCTTAGCCTCGTGCTCTGCTCACTTTACACTTATGACTGTGTGGCTAAACACAGCTCCAGTCTGATAAGTTTGCTGATGACACCAATGTCATTGGCCAAATCAAGGGTGGTGACAAATCAGCATATAGGAGGGAGATTGAAAATCTGGCTGATGGTGCTACTAGGTCAATCTCTCACTCAGTATCAGCAAGACCAATGTGTTCATTATTGATTTCAGAAGGAGGAAACCACAAACTTACTCACCCCTTCACTGAACTGTTCCCACAACCTATAGACTCACTTTCAAGGACTCTTCATCTCATATTATCAATATTTATTACTTAATTATTAGTATTTTGCATTCACACAGTCTGTTGCCTTTTGCACATTGGTTGTCCATCCTTTTGGGTGTGGTCTTTCATTGATTCTGTTGTGTTTCTTGTGTTTATTGTGAATGCCCACAAGAAAATGAATTTCAGGGTTGTATATGGTGACATATTTGTACTTTGATAATAAAATTACTTTGAACTAAAGATTAAATTATCTTGTTGAAAACAGAGCTGCCTAACAAGACTCTGCCTGCATGTTTAACGGATTATAGCTCACCTCGTAACTCTACTTGGAATACTTGTGATCCTTATCCAATATTCCAAACCGAATTGTGCTATTGACGGATATACAGTTAGTGTCCTCTTTATCAGGTACACCAGTACACCTGTTCATTAATGCAAATATCTTACCAACCAATAATGTGGCAGCAACTCAATGCATAAAAGCATGCAGACATTGTAAATAGGTTGTGTTGTGGTTCTGACCAAACATCAGAATGGGGAAGAAATATGATCTAAGGAATTTTGACTGTGGAATGATTGTTGGTGCCAGATGGGGTGGTTTGAGTATCTCAGAAACTGTTGATCTCCTGGGATTTTCATGCACAGAAGTCTTCAGAGTTTACAGAGAATGGTGTGCAAGCCAAAAACAAACATCCAGTGAGAGGTGTTATGTATTATGACTCCAAAACTAATCAAAAGAAGAACATGGGACCAGGGATAAATGTGTCTACTTCGATTTTACTTTTAGTGAGGCACGCACTTATGGTGTGGTGGAATAATTATGTATGCCATTCACATACTTTTACATATAACCTGTAATGAATTATTTAAGCAAAGAATGCTGAATCAAACAATATATTTACCATATTACTCAAATATTACTGTAATATTACATACACTACAAGCAGCAGTTCTGTGGGTGAAATTGACTTGTTATTGAGTGAGGTCAGAGGAGAATGGCCAGAAATTGATAGGATGGTGACAGTAACCATGTGTTACAACAGTGGTGTGCAAAAGAGGATCTCTGAATGCACAACACATCAAACCTTGAAATGGATGGGCTATAGATGTACCTAATAAACTCGTCTCTACTATACTTTCTGACTGATTAGTAGTGATTGAATTTCAAAAGCTTTTTTAAAAAAAAATTACTGCAAAGCAGTTTGTAATACACTTCAAACCTCATATATTATCCCTACTCTAAACTAAGGAAAAGTCCCTATTCTAAAGAATAACCTGGAGCAGTGTCTGCCAAATAACGTCCACCAAATGATTGTCCATGTATAATTAATAAACTGTACTTAATATAAACCACAAATGCTACTTGCTTGTGAAGTAATTACTGCTATCTTTTGCCAGTTGGACAAGATGGTTAGAAATGCATAACCTCAATGGTTCTAATTTTATTTCTCAATCTTTCTGAGGTTTCACACCCAGCTCATTAAACCTCTGTAGATCAGTTGACAATAACCACAGTGGGATACCTTCCATAGTTGGTAGTTGAATTGTGAACTTAATTTCTAATTGACCTTCAGTTTTAACCATTATAAACAAGTAAAAGACATATTTTAAGAACTAAATTAAATAAAGAGAGTAATGGAGAATTGGAAAATTTAAGAGCTGAAAGATTAAATAACCAAAAGCACATCTGCCAACAGTGGGGGCTGGAAAAGAAGATATATTTGGAAGAATATCGAGTTCTTTTAACTTTATAGTGCTAAAAATGGTTATAATGGTAGAAACCGTGGAAGGATTTGAGCATGTGGTTCAGAATTTTTAAATCCGCAAGAAAATGAATCTCAGGGTTGTATATGGCAACATATATGTACTTTGATAATAATAATTGACTTTGAACTTTGAACTTTATGTAGGACAGCGTACATTGGAATGATAGTTTAACAGGACCTGGTGAGCACTAGGACGCACAAGTCTGTGTATTTCTACCAAGAAAGAGCATCAACCAGTCCCTTGCTCTGCTAAGAATGCAGGGAAATGGATGTAATACATTGGCAAGGATTGAATACATAAAAGAAAAACCGGGTTGGGATTAATGGGTCAATTTTGGAATGCAATCAATAACTAGTGTGTTGCCACAGGCATCTCCGTCCAAGCACCTTGGTGACTTCTTTATGGAGAATTCTTTCAACCTATCTACTAAAATGCTTACACACACAAAATGTTTGTGGAACACAACAAGACAGGCAGCATTCTTGGAAAAGAGTAAACAGTCGACGTTTCAGGCTGAGACCCTTCATCAGGACTTGGGAGGGCTGTTTGGCATGAATTAAGAGGTCTGTGAGCCCCTCTTACATGTGAGAATGGTTTTGTTATTCCTAATCAAAGCAATTTGAAGGACTTCTGGAGAATCTGGAGGGCAGGATGGTATGAATTAAAAAGTCTATGAATTTGGCAGCGGGATAACCCACATCTAATCTCTGCAGGTTTTGATCCCATTGCAAAGTATACAAGTTCTAAATCTTTACAGGTCCCATACAGGTGATTATAACAAGTATTTAGCCTTATTTGTATCTTACTTGGAGGCTAATACTAATTGAAGGGACCATATGTTTGTTATTGGTAAACACTAGGCGAGGGTTTAGTCAATGCCAGCCAGCTAAAAGTAAGCTTCGATGCAATCACCCCATTTACTCATTATCTCTTGTCCATGGTAATCCTTCTTCCAAGACTTACCTGCAATTGCCGCTAGATCAAGTGTGATGCTTTGCTCAGGTGCAGATATCACAACTCACCACTTGAACTTAAATCTGATCTGAGACCCAATTTCGATCAAGCCTGCTTGTGCTGATGCAGGAGTCTTGGCTTGAGCCCAGGCCTGCACTTGTAGGCTGGCACTGTCCAATTCCCACTCCATAAGCTCTGTCATTTAGTCAAAGTGCCTTGGTCATGGCTGGATATCTACACTCCCAATATCATTCTGTTGAAGCCAATATAGAGTTTTAAACTGACTGCACTAGCCTCTCCTGTACTGTGTAGAGATCTTACTTGTGATAGTTTGTTTTTTTTTGCAGTAAGCTAGTTAATTTAAATGCAGCTCTAGTTAAGATTAACCCTTCCTCTCTGCACCAAATGGCAGCCTGAATCAGTAAGTATTAATCATAATGAATAACAGAAGGAACAGGATGCCTCCAGTTCTGGGTAATAAATGAATAGGCTGTCTTTCAGGTTTGAACGAGGCAATCTTGGCAGCAATCAAAGGGATATCGTTCAGCCTAATTAAAGGAGCCAGCCTCTCTGATACAGCACAAGGTAGATGCAAAAACAATGGTTTTATTTGTTGAAAACTCGCTGCTCCATTACATGTCAGGCCACGAGTGGATCATGCAAAGTAAGTTCATTTCTCTGCCAGCTCCATGCAATTGGCCATAATGAAGCCTTTTCATAATTGATTGCTCAAATCTCCAATATCAATAAGCTTTGAAAAGGGAATAAATTCTAGGGCAAATTCCCATTCTGCCCAAGAGCAAATTCCAGGCTAAATCACAATCAGATAATAGATCTGATAGCTAGGATGCGGGGTTAGCGGCACTTGGCAAAGACAGTTGTTGCCCCCTCCCTCCCTCCCATATTATCACAAAATGTCATCAGAAAAATTATAATTATAGCTCTCTGGAATTGAGTTTGAAATAAGATAATCACTGCCTGTGTGCTTTAACTTCTAGGTTGACTTAAAAAGCAAGTCATTATGATGGAAAAGAATGGGACTAATGGCAGTTGTTTAATGTTTATTTTTCAATAAAACATTTAAACAGAAATGAAATTATTTTAATATTTTAAAATATGCAGTTTACGCATCCATAGGAGGCTAATATGGATAAAATTGCATAGAATAGGACAGATCATTTGAACAAACATATACATATTGTAGCTTAGTACATTGATGATTTAGTACAGAGATGGGAAAGCATATGGATAATTTATAGTAAGGATAGGTATGGATATGGATGAACAGATTGGTTCAGTATCTGATATGTTAAATTAATTTCCAGGGCACAGTTGGTCTATGTGCTTTTTACCTGTGGTTTAGTTACAGTCTGGATATTTGAGAGTTGAAAGCATTTTTTTTACCAAAATAAATTTTATTCATAATAAACAAATCAGTTTACCTATTCCGCACACTACATTCATTTTAAATTATATTTGATTAACTTATTTATGATAATATTTTGGTTTATCTGCTGTGTGTGATATGCTTTGTGGGTGCACCATGGTCTGGAAGAATGTTGCTTCATTTAATTGTATATATCTACAGTCAGATGACAATAAACTTGAACTTGGAAGTTATTTACAAGAATAAACTGTACAATGCCTTTTTCATTCTTACTTTCATAGACAATGTGTTACTATAGACAAAGTTCAAAATAAATTTATTATCAAAGTACTATATGCTATTTGTCACTATATACAACCCTGAGATTCATTTTCTTGTGCCATACTCAATAAATCCATAGAATAATAACAATAACAGAATTAATGAAAGACCGCACCATCTTGGGTGTTCAGTTTGCAAAAGACAACAAACTCTGTAAATACAAAAAGAAAGAAACAATAATAATAAATAAATAACACTAGGATATATGAGCAAAGTTAGGTCATTTGGCCCATTGAGTCTGCTCTGCCAATCTATTTTGGCCGATTTATTATCTCTCTCAACCCTATTCTATAAGAATATTCCTATACATAGTGTCCACTTACAGTTCTTAAAGCCCATAGCACTTTTGCCACTGATGTGCCCCCCTGAAGTGGCATTATTGAGATGTAACAATAATTGAGAGTTATCCACACCCAACCCGGCTCCTCTCTCCCCTGTAGCAGAAGAACCTTATACGGTATTTCTCCCCCACTGAGCCCTTGAGGTGGTGGTACCAAGCTTCAGTTCGACCCTCAGCGCTAACTCTGCTCCATTGTTAGATTGTTAAATGATTTGAAGCAGTTTGTCTGGTTTTTGTTAAGCTCAATAGTGTAACATGAAACCCTCTTAAATTTGACACAGTTTGATACTGTTCTTACTCTGAAATGATGTTGAGTGTGGGAAATAGAAAGTCACACTGGTACAGTTGGTTTTGAAGAGATTGATATACAATATGGGAAATCTATCCTAAATCTGTAGAATGTAGATTCTGGGATGCCAAGATGGATTCTCATAGTGTGAAAGCCAAAGTGTGAGTGCCTAAGACAGGACCTCCCTAAGTCACTACAGGGTTCAACTTGTGTGAATTGTTTATAACTTCAACAGTCTGCAAGTTGGAAATGCAGCTGTGAGCTGAATTTTCTGGCAGCAGAAGGTGTCTGCAGCCCCACAGCAGCTGGCAAATCCAACCTCCTGGCTCCCAATCCCTTGTTTAATGTATGGGCCGTACTTAAGTCAGGAGTTCATAACCGGGAAGAGATAAGATCTGTAGTTGATATAGCAGCCAGAAATCAAGCTCACCAAGGTAACTGGGAACTTAAATTCAATCAATTAAATGATTCTGGAATTTAAATAAAAGGCAAGATTCGCCACATATTCTGATGCCAAAATAGCATGCCTACAACTTGCTGTAGAACAATGCAAGCAACAACTAATAAAACAAGGTGACAACATCAAAACAACCTCTTTCCCATCTCCCCCCCTAGACACCTTCAGAGAAGCCTCCAGCCCCAGGACAGACCACCTCTGGGCCTCCAGTCCTTGGCTATGTACTCTTAGGGTAGCAGACATCTGCCCACCAACATCAGGCTTCATCCCAGCACCTGCTGATCACAGGTTAGACCTTTGGGCCTTGTATTCCAGACTCGCATGGCTGTCTGATCCTGGTGTTCCAGGCCCATGTGGCTCATTTGAGCCTCTACAATCTTCAGGCTACCACCTCTGGACTCTTGACTTGGACTTTTGGCTTTACCCTCTGGACATTGCTAATGACTGGAATGATTATTTTATGTGAAATAATGTTAGAATAAAAAACAATTTTAATTTATACTGCAATTCAGAAGCAGATGAAAAAGGAACAGCTCAGCTGAAGAGAGCTGTTTTTTAAATCCTGGCAGCCAATGTACAAAGCTGGCCATACTAAATAAGATAGCCAGAATCCAACTGTTCCATTTCCACAGCTGCCCTTTCCTAGAAAGTGAAAGGAAACTTCAAGGAATCCAAGATAAACAATAAAGGAGAAATAATAGTTTGGATCACAAATGAAAAGAGAACAGCAGTTTTGCGAGGAACTGCTGGAACATCTCCACATAAGTGTCATCAAGTTCAGCATTTCCATATGAAAACAGAAATCCTAAATCTGTGGACAATTTCCTAACTCAATTCCACCTGGAATCCAATGGTAGAGAGCAAAGGCAATCCCTCAGTACTTACACTAGGAATCTTCCTGTTCAACCTGTGCCTGGCTAGATCAGGTGCAAGTCTGGCATCTCCACTCATTTGAACAGGAAGGAAAAAGGATGAGGGAACAAGGTGAGTATAAGGACATCTTGCACAATGACAGAATAGTACTGCATGGAAACAGTTTCTTTGTCCATACCAACCAAGGTACCCACCTAAGCTAGTACTACTTGCCTGTGTTTGGCCTGTATCCCTCTAAAACAGTGAGTCCCAACCTTTTCTATGCCATGGACCCCAAGTTGAGAACCCCTGCTTTAAATCTTTCCTATCCATATACTTATCCAAATATCTTTTAAATGTCGATATAGTACTTGCATCAATTACTTTCCCTGCAGCTCATTCCATGTACGCACCACCCTCTTTATGAAGAAGGTGCTGTCCGGTCATTTTTAAATCTTTGCCCTCTAACCTTAAACTCTCTAGTTTTTAATTCCCCTTCCCCAATAACTTGTTTGAATTAATTGAATTTGATTAAGTGTTTAATTTAGGTAAATGTGTTCTTTAATGTTCTTGTGGCACTTTAGCCTTCTTAGAAAATTGGGAATAATTTCACGATTTTTAGTCAACTCTGATAGACCTTTTTCCCAGCCGTTTGGTGGGCCCTTGTTTTACACCTCCCCACCATACTACACTGCACTTGGCCCTGTTACTGCGTGGGTTTTGCCACCAGCCCTGTTTGGGCAGCAAGTTGGCAGTGATATTTCACCCTTTCCAAGCAGGTCGGATGTTCGTCTAATTGGCCTGCTGCTGGCAGGAAGTTCTGAGCAAACGGTAATCACATAAATGTTCTGTGTCCAAAGTCATGCTGACATCCTTGACAAAGTATCCTTGACTCAGTTCAGTGTAGTTCAGGCATGGTAACAAAGGAATGTGGCTGCTAGTGGTGATGCTGAACTTTGACACCTGGGTGAGATTGTGAAGTTCTGATTCTAATCTGTTCTTGTAGATCCTCATCTAGAAGTGTTAACATCAGCCTAAGTCAAGATTTTTGTTGTTTTATTAATTAATAACTTCCATACTTTGGAGGTTAACATCCTGGTACTGACCATAAGACCATAAGAGATATGAACAAAATTAGGCCATTCAGCCCATCAGGTCTGCTCTGCCATTCCATCATGGCTGACTTATTATACACCTCAAACCCATTCTCCTGCTTTCTCCTTTGATGCCCTGACTAATCAAGAACCTATTGACCTCTGCTTTAAATATATCCAGTGACTTTGTCTCCCAGGATCTATCCTCGGCCCAGCATATTGATTCAATTACAAGGAAGGGCACAACAGCAGCTATGTTTCATTAGGAGTTTGAGGAGAACTGGTATGTCACCAAATACACGCACAAATTTCTACTCATGAAGCGTGAAGCACATTCTAATTTGCTTCATCATCATCTGGTACGGAGGGGAAAAGCGGCAGAAAATTGTAAACTCAGCCAGCTCCGTCAGCAGCACTAGCCTCTGCAGCTTCCAGGACACCTTCAAAAGACAATGCCTCAAAAAGGCAACCCCCATCAGTCAGGATCCCTATCATTCAGGGCACAGCCAAGAAGGGCCAAAAGGCCTGTTTCTGTGCTGTAGTTTCTATGGTTCTATGCCCTCTTCTTATTGCCACCACCAGGGAGGTGGTATAGGAGCCTGAACATTTCAGAACAGGTTCTTCCCCTCCACCGTCAAATTTCTGAATGGACAATGAAACCATGAACACTTCCTCAGTATTTTCCCCCTTTTTTTCACCACTTAATCTAATTTATTTTTATATATACTTCTTATTGTAATTTATAGTTTTGATGATAACAAATTGCAATGTACTGCTGCTGCAAACCAACAAATTTCATGACATATGCCAGTGATATTAAGCCTGATTCTGATTGTGATTTCCCCATTTTGCTACAGTAAAATGGGCTGAATCCCCAGGGATCTTTCCCTTCAGTTGTCAGTTGAGTGAAATCTGGCAACATTAGAGCAGCCAGATGTCACCTGTTTGATCTGTCTTTTCATTGGCTTCAATAAAACACAAAAAAAGTTGAGCTAGGGTGTATAAAGGAGCAGCCGGCTTGATACTGCCAGTTTTCTGGTAGCCAACATACTAAGTAGGACCTCATGGACATATTGAAGTGAGCTGTGGGTCTGAATTTTTAAATAATGTGATTTAGGCTCTCCTGCAGAGGGCACTGGTGCATTGAAGTTGTCAGGAAAAGGAGGAGAAATGTTTCAGGCTTTTATATTTTGGTTATTTTTCCTGGCTGTATAGATTGCATTGTGTTATCAGCTGCAGAAAAGGATTCTTTAACCGGTGAGGTGTTACTGAAATTATTGATTAAAATTACTTGGGAATCTTCTATAAAGGAACGATAGATTTTGACAAGGGTAAAAATCCAGAGGGTGTGGTCGTCCCTTATAGTCTTGGAGGAACTGACAGTGTTGCTGCTTTGAAATGCCACACACATAATCTGATAGATAACCAGAACCTGCTGAAAATCCTGACATGTCAGTGAGTGGCAGGAGGAGGAAATAAGTTAAAGTTTCAGGTCAGTAACCTGTCATCAGGACTGGAAAATATTATGGGTGCAATATTTTGCTGTCCTTTGATTGGAAGGTTGTAAGCAGTGGAGATTCACTTGGAGGCTAGAGGAATGAAGCATGGGGGAGAGCAATTGGGCATGATGGGGGTATCAGAACTCTTAACTGTAGGGTCTCAGTCGACCAAAAGAAGCTCTGATAGATGTCTTCAAGGTTAGGAAGTGTCCTGATGAGTTAAAAAGTGAGATTATTTCTTTTGGATCATCGGTCTGAGACAAGAGAGCACTTTTTTTTCGGAACACAACAAAAAGAATTAAAAAGCACCAGAATTAAAAATAATTAAAAATACCTTGACACATGTGGGTTGAATGTTGATATCCATGTCCCAAACAATACTTTTCAAAGGGGAATTAAATAGTTCCTTAAATAATAGGATGTGGTTATCAACCAAATGAGTAGGATTAGTATTGCCAGGTTGTGCAGGTACAATGGGCCAACTTGCCTTTTCTGTGAACCTGTACCACTGATAAGATCTTGTTAGTCTTGTGGTTATTGTCGTTCTGGACTAATAATTCAGATTTAACTAAGTATCTGTTAGTACTGCATCAACACATCAATGGCATGCTCTGTGACCGACCACAAGACCATAATTCCTTTAATAGTGCTCTCAGGTGTCCACTAAGAAACTGCCCAACAACTTACCTGTGTGGAATAACTCTATTACGATGACAGGATGATCTAAAGTGAAAAACAAGTGTGTGTACTCACGAAATGACATTGCTTTATGCCATTCTGTGATGTTGACAAGTGAGTTAAATGTTTGGAGAGACAAAAAGTTCACAATTTAGGGAGTTCTACAGTTTGTAGTAGAACAAATAATTTCCATGGGTAAAATCTGTAAACCCTTGTTTGTAAGAACTACATTCTCTGATACCATTGACACTTGACTACAGGAAATAGAAACCAAATTATTCAGCTTGAGTGAAGGCGTACCTATTGTTTTATCTATTTCTATGGATGTGGACTTGCTGGAAAGGACAACGCTGATTGCTCATTTCTATTTTTGCTTAACAAAAACACAAGTGCAGGGAGAACTCAGCCAGTCAAGCAGCATCTGTGGAAGGAGAAATATGTTAATGTTCCTGCTCAGTGACCCTTCTTCAGGAAGGAGGGTTCACAGTTTTCAAAGCAGAGCTGGAAGAAAGGGTGGAAGCCAGATTAAAACAGATTAAGTGATAAGGAGTCGGAATATCAACTGTTAGGGTTCAAAAGTTCAATAGTCCTTTTTATTAACAAAGTATATATGCAGAACATAATACTGAGACTTGTCTTCTCCACATAGAAACAAAATACAGAACCATAGAAGTAGTTGAAAGAAAGACATCAATCCACCCTTGCACGCAATGAAAAATAAGCAAAAACTCACAAACTTCAACCCCCCCACCCCTCCCTCGCACAAAAACTAACAGATCACCCAACCCCCAGCCCGCCAATCAGCAACAAGAAAGAATGGACAAAAACATGAAAAAAGACATGGAACTGAAAGAGACTAATATGAACTACAGTCCAATCCACGTCTCAGAATTTTGATAGCATCTCCAAGAGCACTGACATCCAATGTCCCCTTTGAGGGAAATAACTTGAACCAGCGGCCCCTCCGAGGGAATCGATGTAGCAAGGAATTTTTAAAAAAACAGGATAGGAAAAGTATGTGATAATGATAATGGGAAACAATGAGAGGGTAGTTCAACTGAAGATGGAGAATTCATTGTTCATTCCAAAAGTTGCTAAGTGTCTTTTCAGAAGGTATGTTATTCTTCTAATTTACATTTGCTTTCACCACAGCAATGGAGGAGGCTGCATAGGTCAGAATAGGTCAGAATCGCAGTGGGATTGAGAATGAAAGTGGCATACACCAAGAAATGCAGAATCACCCTTGCTCTTGGAGTGCCAGTGTTCTGCAAAGTGTGTTTGGTTTTTGTATTTGGTCTCTGTGTTTGATATCTCCAGTATAAAGGACGTCACATTGTGAACTCCTGATGTAATAGGCTAGATGCCTTTAAGATGGCTCACGTACCCTTTTGTTTGAAACACTCCAATTGATAAACACGAGGTACTGCAGGTGCTGGAGATCTAGAGCAATGTACTGGAGCAGCTCAGCAGGTCAGGCAGAATCTATGGATAGGATTAACAGTCAATGTTTTGGGCCAAGATCCTTCATCAGCACACATCAGGACTCCAACTGATGCCAATCCAACTTGACCTATTAGCTTTATTTTATTAACCCTAATCTACATCTTTGGAATGTGGAGGCAACCAGAGCAACCTGTGGAAACCCCCACGGTCACAGAAAGAATGTACAAATTCCTTACAAACAGCGGTAGGAATCAAAACCCCGATCTTATGGATGGCTGATCTAAAGTGTTGTGCTAACCGTTACGCTATCGTGCCACTCCTTTGGAAAGAAGTTGCAGATTTTTAGAATTCAACATGACAGAAAAATAATACTTTCACAAAAAATCCTAAGAAATCCTTTGCTTCAAATTTACGCTCTTTTATTGCACTGAAATTTGCTGTACATGATGCTAATACCCAACTCAACACTCAGCAAAAAATTTGGCAAGATAGGCAAAAGTATGACAGGAACAATATCACATCAGTGTTATATAGCAGAACCATGTGTTAAAGTTGGATACAGTGTCCTCAGAAGAATGTCATCATTAAAGCAACTCTTCCTGTGGCAACAGAAGAAAATTATTCCAAAGGCTGCCGTGGCAGTGAAGGAAACTGCAATAAAAGTGGGACAGAATAATCTGGATGTCCCACGCACAATAATCTTTGCTACCTGTGAGGTGTAGATAGTCAGGAGGGCAGAGGAGACATCAAGCAGTGAGGGAGCCATCTCTAATGATTGATTAATTGGGTGTCCACACACCGATGACAATTAGATGTGTGCAGTTCTTCGGATGTGCTCTGCACAAAGAAACCTGTGCGGCAGACTATTTAAAGTGGAAAAACCATAACAATGGGGCAGTTCCACTTTCTCAATCCCAGAAGTCCAGGTCCAGTGGTAAGCATAGTTGTCACAACTGGGGTCTTTCTTGGTGGCAGTGAACTACAATGACCTCCTCTGTGCCTTGTAATTCCCTTCGCTCTCCACCAGCCACCTTCCTGCCAGTCGGATCTCTCTGTTGATCTCATCCATCCAGACCGCCAGAGCTGATTTTGCTGCTAGGACTGGCATGTCCCTGTCTTGGCTTTTAGCCTGTCTAGGTACAGTTGCCATAATGCCAACTATGAAAAGGGAGGCCAGCAGTTGCAGGGTGCAAATCATCAGTGTCAGTGTGTAGGCCCTTTCACCTGCTTGATCTGCACTGGACTTTTTGAGAGTTTAAACGTAGGCCATGCCTACAAGTTCCAATTACCACTGGCAATAGGTGAAGTATGCTGTGTACAATTGATGGTGTTATCAAATGAGCAACTAACCTTAGTGAAAACATTACCGGGACTAAAGGTAATTATTCTGAAAGTACCCAAACTGATTTCCTAATGGTCATGATTTCACTCGGAAATGATTGCTAGCATCATCTACCTCAAATAAAATCAAAGTTCAAAGTTCAAAGTAAATTTATTATCAAAGTACATATATGCCACCTTATATCAAGCATGAGATTCATTTTCTTGTGGGCTTACTCAATAAATCTGTAATAGTATAATAATCGTAATAGAATGAACGAATGACTGCACCAACTTGGACTAAAGAATGCTGTGCAAATACAAACAGAAAGCATATAAATAAAATCATTTATATGCAGGACCAGGAGATGGAAAATGCGTGCAAATGGGCTCAATTTCAAGGCCATAGTGTTAGAAAGTGTTCTTAAACTTTAATGCAAAATGTATGGATTCAGACCCTGAAGGTCTTTATCTGGTGTCAAACAATGTGTCACTGTCGTGAGGTTCCCCATATATTTTGATACACAGACTCTAATGGTATATAATGCCTTTTAATATTTCAGTAGGAAGTGTTTATACACGTGTTCCTTATAAGTGCATAAAAGTGATGCAAAATGGATTACACACTTGAAATGAAGCTAACTTTACAGGCAGAACAACCACAAAGACTGGGGATGGGCACAGAACTGTTCCAATGTTCAGAAGTCTGACTTCACGTCATCTCCAGTTTGTTGGGAGGAGCCAAGTTTCTTCAAACTTTAGTGCAACCCACAACATTCATAAAACAGACAATTTCAGAGCAGGGAATTAACAGACTTTTCTCTACTGAGTGTAAAAAAAAAATCACTGTTCAGTACATAATCACCAGCTGCAAACTAAGGTTTCAGTACTTTGTCTCATTTCGTTTGCACCACAATTCCAAAGATTCAAGTAGCCAATCTGCCACGGCACTGAAAGAAAACAACGCCAGTGAACTGAATGAATCTGCTAGGATGCTAAGATCAGAATGAGGAAAAATCATTGAAAAGCCAACACTCAGTGGCCAGTTCATTCGGTATACATGTTTGTTAATGCAAAATCTAATCAGCCAGTCATATGGCAGCAACTCAATGCATTAAAGCATGCAGACATGGTCAAGAGGTTCAGCTGCTGTTCAGACCAAATATCACAATGGGAAAGAAATGTGATCTAAGTGACTTTGAGCGTGGAACGATTGTTGGGTGCTGGATGGAGTGGTTGAGTATCTCAAAAACTGCTGATCTCCTGTGGTTTTCATGCACAACAGTTTCTAGAGTTTACAGAGAATGGTATGACAAACATAAAACCATACAGTGACTGGCAGTTCTGTTGGTGAAAATGCTTTGTTAATGAGAGCGGTCAGGGAGTGATTCAAGCTGACAGGAAGGTGACAGTAACTCAGTCTCATGTTACAACGGTGGTGTGCAGAAGTGCATCTTTAAATCTTTAATAGGCGGGAGGAGAAGATGGCGGCACGCTTGCACGTGCGCAACCCTCCGGTGAAATGATATCGTATCTGTTAAATAGGGGCCGTGGACAATTCTGTTTAATGGAGAATGGACGTGAAAGCACAGAGAAACATCTGGAGAAATTTCTGAAACGCCCGTCCGCTGCTGTCGTTACTGTGTGGTTGGGAATCTTTCGGAGGGTAGGCCTCAAAATCCCTGGCCTTCCCTGCTTTTGGTGACCGAGAAGGAGGTCGAATTGTTCGGACAGAGATGGTGCTCAGTACTCGGTGTCGGAGGGCTGATCAGAGCTCGAAGTTTTCCGATGACTCAGAGTCGGATTGTGGTTGGCATGGCAGGGAGAGTTTTTCTTCCTTTTCCCGTCTGCGTGAGATGTGGGACATTTGAAAAACTTTGAACTTTATTGTGCTCACGGACTTCTTCATCAAGTTATGGTATTGTACACTGTTGTAACTATATGTTATAATTACGTGGTTTTGTCAGTTTTTTCAGTCTTGGTCTGTCCTGTGTTTTGTGATATCACACCGGAGGAAATAATGTATCATTTCTTAATGCGTGCATTAAGAAATGATACATTTAAAGAGGACGACATGTCCTCATAATGCTAAATTACAACATGTCGAACCTTGAAGTAGATGAGCTATTGCAGCAGAAGACCATGGACATACATTCAGAGTCATAGAAAAGTACAGCACAGAAACAGGCCCTTTGGCCCATCTAGTCCATGCCTAAACCATTTAAACTGCCTATTCCTAACAACTTGTACTGGGACCATAGCCCTCCATACCCTTATTATCGAAGTACCTGTCCAAGGAGGCACCCAATAAAATGGCCTTTGCGTGTATGAGTTGTAGTCAAGGAATTAATATAATTATTTCCCAGCTGATGACCCCCATAGCCCCACTTCTGTAAAGCCCAAGGGACATTTTTTCCCATTTACCAGCCTTGCATCTCAGATGCCTGTCCATAGCTGTTCTGTAACTTGGCAATGATCAGCAGTCTAGATCCGGGGATTCCTTCAATTTGCATGGTTTAGTAGCACATGGATGGTTAATTAACCCATTGCATATTTAAGGCTCCTGGGTTTTTCGATCAATTGTTATTTTACCTCAATTGTCCCATTGTGCCAAAGAAACAATTTATTTAAAAAATACAAATGACCCTTGGGAAATGGACAATGAGAACAAGAACTGTGGACAAAATTCAGCCAATAGCATAAAAGTGCGTTTGTGATTTCATAAGCAACTCTCAGGGTAAAGTTTGACTTTCCTCCCATTTAGAAAGTTTGGTTGAAGTGCTGGATAGTGAATGAAACAAAGATGGTTTGTTATAATGTAACGGTCTGGCAGTCAGCAGAATGAGAGCATATGTACTGTAGGAATCACATTCAACAATATGCGTACACTGAGCCTTGTCTCTGAGGTCCATGTGGAATTAGGCAAGACAGTTTGAATGAATTAGCTGTTACATGACAGGAACTACACTAGATGCCAAAGAATATAGTCCCCCATTTTCTCTGAAGGTCAGCAAAAAGCTGTGGAAAATTGTAGTGAAACATGGGTTTCTCTCCTGGGTACGAGTGAAACACAGAGAGCTATGTATGGAATAGGTCCATCAACTTAAACCAGCTTTTATACTTTACTGCAAACAGAAAGACTATCTAGCTATCCAGACAGCCAGACTCATCCAGCTAGTGTTCCCCAGTGATTTAGTCAGTATTTGCTATTATGGGGATCCTTCAGATCTTGTCTGAAATACACCAATGTCAAAATAAGCATTAGACACTTATCCATGAGATCATTGGAGACATTGCTGAGTTTTAATACTAAGTCTCTACATCCCATCTCCAGCTAAGAACAGCCTTTAGTCCAATATGATACGTGACAGGCAATTATGTGCAAAGTTATCATCACAAATTCCCTCTTGACTTCTATTCCCCAACATGTTAAAACTTCTGCAATAAATAAGGCTTTCCGAAGCGATTTTCTATGAATAAGGTCTGCTATGCACTACTTATGTTGTTTAATCCAATGAGCACAATGTATTATTTTTGTTCCTTTAAGGATGTCCTGAAATTATGACATCAAACTTCTATAGATGTGTGGTGGAGAGTATATTGACTGTCTGCATCACAGCCTGGTGTGGAAGCATCAATGCCCTTGAACGGAAAATCCTATAAAAAGTAGTGGATATGGCCCAGTCCATCACAGGTAAAGCCCTCCCATCATTGACCACATCTACAGGAAATACTGTTGCAGAAAAGCAGCATCTATCATTAGGACCCCAACCACCCAGGACGTGCTCTCTTTTCACTGCTACCTCAGAAAGAAGATGCAGGAGCTTCAGGACTCACACAACTAGGTTCAGGAATAGTTATTACCCCTCAACCATCAGGTTCCTGCACTAATGGGGGTAACTTCTCTCAACTTCTTTTGCCCCATCATTGAAATGTTCCCACAATCTATGGACTCATTTTCAAGGACTCTCCACCTCATGGTCTTGATATTTATTGCTATTTATTATTATTATTATTATTTCTTTCTGTTTGTATTTGCATAGTTTGTAGTCTTTTGCACACCGGTTGAATGCCCAAGTTGGAGTGGTCCTTCATTGATTCTATTATTGTTATTATTCTCTTATGGATTTATTGAATATGCCTGCAAGAAACTGAATCTCAATATTGTATATGGTGACATATATGTATTTGATAATAAATTTGCTTTGAACTTTGAACTTTGGACATCATGTCATACAGGTAAATAGAAGATGCTGACAGCGAAAAACAAACTTTCGGAGGAACTCAGTCGGTCAGGGAGCTGAATGGTTGTCATTTCAGGCCAACATCCTTCATCTGAACACATTGTAAACAATTAATACAGACAACACAGAAAATAATACCTTTAAATTAGGCACTTTATATAGAGATACCAATACATCTGTTAGGTATTTTCTATATAATAGACAAATATAAACCTTGACATCTAAAATCTGCTTTTCTCATTTGAATGAGGCTGGAGAAAGTCTATTCAAATTTACTGGAAGACACCAGACTCAGTGGTTACTTTATTAGGTACAACTATACACCTGCTCATTAATGTAAATTTCTAATAAGCCAATCATGTAGCAGGAAATCAATGCATAAAAGCATACAGGCATGATCAAGAGATTCCATTGTTGTTCAAACCAAACATCAGAATGGGGAAGAAATGTGATGTAAGTGACTTTGACTGTGGAATGATTGTTGGTGCCAGATGGGGTAGTTTGAATACCTCAGATATTGCTAATCTAATGATAGTTTCACACACAACAGAGTTTACAGAGAATGATGCAAAAACAAGAAAAGGCATCCAGTAAGCATCTGTTCTGTGGGCAAAAATGCCTTGTTAATGGAAGAGGTCAGACTGGTTTAAGCTGACAGGAAGGCAACAGTAACTGAAATAACAATACGTTACAACAGGGGTGTGCAGAAGAGCATCTCCAAATGCACAACACGTTGAACCTTGAAATGGATGCACTGCAGCAGCGGAGGACCACAAACATACATTCAGTATGAGTTTATATCTACAAAAAGGAAACTTTGGTACATCCTAACCTGTTTTTTTTACAGTCTGAACCTAAACTCTTCATGTTTGGATGGAATACCTACATGGGCAAATGGTTGAAAAGCTATCCCTCAGTGCCGCCAAAAGGTGGACTAACACTTTCAACAATAGTTATCCCCTGCCTTGTTGAGAAGTCGACTCACAGCTGTGACTGAGACTTATATTTACTCATCCACGCATTTACACAGTGTTTTCTCCCAATATGTAATTACCTTATGAAAGATTTGTTACACTGACAAGAATTTTAATGCTATCGATTTGTTTCATAAATCTGCCTGCCAACTTGTCGGATCGATACTTTTAAGAACGCATTTGATTATCCTCCAGGAGTAATCAACTGTACATTTAATTCATTACCAGTGCTTTACTTTTATCATACAAAATAAGGCGTTTTTTTTGGGGGGATTAAATAAATCCACTTCATTTAATGAACACACGCTCTGTGTGTGTCACAAAAGGCAATGAAGTGGAGAGAATAATTTAATTTTTTCATTAAATAGAATTACAGCTGGTTACTTGAGGCTACTGCACACTTAATTGAAAGGAAACCATTTTGTCTTAATTTACTTCCGTAGTTATGAATTACCGTCAGCTTGGCAGAAAACGTACAGTGAAAGGATTAAAATGGTCCTGAAACCTTTTTTTGGGATGAAAGTATCTGAATAGCAAATGGGACAGCAGACAGGGAAAGATTTTGGTCCCCTTTATGGTGTTCACTCTTAAAAAAAAAATCATCTTTCTGTCCAATTCCTTGGTGCTCTGGCTCTTATTGGGCTAGCATCTTCCACACTCCAAATCAGGTGTCAGCCTTTAGACAAAGAAATGGAATCTGATGGCCTTTCATTAGGAGACCTCCTAGCTCTGCATTAGCGGTCTCAACTCAGAAGCAGAAAGCTGTGGACTAAAGTACTACTCCAAATATTAGCCAATTATGTACAATTTTGAGGAAATGCTCCACAAGTGCTGTATTTCAGTGGAAATTCAATGAATTAGATTCAGTATTGGCTTAGGAGAAGCTAGAGAGTGATAATAGATGGTTGCTTTTCTACCTGAAGGCTTGTGTCTAATGATGTGCCATTATTTGAGCTAACTGCATTGTTGTTTGTCATTTATGTTCATGATTTGGACATTAATATGGTAAACTGAATCAGGAAGTTTGCAGATGACACCAAGATTGGGTTGGGTGCAGACAGTGGCGAAGGCTATCAAATCTTGCAGTAGGATCCGGACCAACTTGAAAACTGGGCTGAAAAATGGCAGGTGAGATTTAATGCAAGTCAAGTGTGAGGTGTTGCATGTTGGGAGGACCAACTAGAGTGACTACACAATGAATGGTAGATCACTGAAGAGTGTGGTGGAACAAAGGGATCTGGAAATGCAGATTCATAATTCCATAAAAGTGGCATTACGGGTAGATAGAGAGCTTTTGGTACATTGGACTTTATTAATTAAAGTATTGAGCACAGGAGATAGAACATTATGTTGAAGCTGTATGGTATCAAAAACATTGGTTAGTCCAAATTTGGAGTATTCTGTGAAGTTCTGGTCACCTACCGATAGGAAAGATACCAAAAAGCTTGGAAAAGTGCAGAGAAAATTTCCAAGGCTGTAGCCTGGACTTGAGGACCTGAGTTAGAGGGAAAGGTTGAATAGGCTCGGACTTTTTTCCCTGAAGTGAATGAGGGGGAATTGATAGCGGTATATAAAATTATGAGGGCTATATATAGGGTAAATGCAAGCAGGCTTTTCCCAAAGAGGCTGGGTGAGACTCGAACTAGAGGTCATAGGTTAAGGGTGAAAGGCAAAATATTTAGAAGAATGATGGGGATCTTATTGAAAGCTACTGAATATTGAAAGCTTAGATTAAGTGTATGGGTAGAGGATATTTCCAATTGTGCCCTGACCACTCCCCCATCCCACATTAAACCTATGCCTTTTAGTTTTTGATTCCTTTCCTCTGGGGAAAAGTACTGTGTGCATTTACTCAATCTATGCATCTGTAGCCCCCTGGTAAGCCTCAGGCTCGCTCAGCTCACTTCTGTCTAGGGGGAGAGCCTTTGGCCCCGCCAAACTGGGTAATCAAGTTTGTGTGGATGCTGTGTGTTGTGTTCCCTGTGTAACATCAGTACCCCGAAATAACATTCAGTCTACAATGTGCAGTTGAACGATTAAGATTTTATATTTAAGTATGGGGTTAGTAGAGAAACAAAAGAAAAGGAAAACAAATAAACGGCGCCAATAATCTCATAAACATGTCCAGTGCACAAACGTTGGAGCTCATGGATTCCCTTCCGCTGATCCTCCTACGCCCGCCGTCGACCCCTGGGCTCCCGCCCCGAGCCCAGGCCCAGTGGGTCCGGCAACCATCTCCTCAAGCTACACCTTCTCTCTTCATCCTCTTCGCGCCTTCTTCCCCGAAGCCTGCGCAAACTAACAGCTTTCACACAGACAGAGAGAATAACATCTATCTCAATTGGTTAACAAATGAATACAAGTCCCATTATCACTAATTATAATCCAAACATACTGCTATAGAGAACCACTGTCTCTGCAGTTAACAGTACAGAGAAGCCATTTTATTCACCCTAGCAGTAACATAAAAGAAGAAACCCTTACACATCTCACGCTAAACCTAGCGGATATCAAAGGTCCTAGTTAGAGTGGACATGGAGAGGATGTTTGCCATAGTGGGAAAGTCTATGAGTAGAGGGCACTTCCTCAGAACAGAAGGGCAGCCCTTTAGGAAAGAGATGAGAAAGAATTTCTTTAGCCAGAGTGTGGTGAATCTGTGGCATTCATTTCCACAGCCGGCTGCGGAGGCTAAGAGATTGGGTATATCTAAGGTGGAAGTTGATAGGTTCTTGATTAGTAAAGGAAACAAAGATTATGGCAAGAAGGCAGGAGAATGGGGTAGAGAGGGATTATAAATCAACTGATGGAGCAATCTCATTGGGCTGAATGGCCTAATTCTGCTCCCATGTCTTACGGTCTTTTGGTCTTAATATCAGTTGGGAGTTCTGGAAAGGATGGGAGTAAGTGGACTGATAAAATGGAGTTGCATGAAGCTTCAATGAAACTTATTAATGCCACATGTAGTTCTGCACTCGGTGCACAGTCCAGCACTGTGGGTGATATTTAAGATTCAGTCACAAATAACAATCTTTATTTCCCCTTTTCAGGTTTGGTGATTCCTGTGTTTGCTCCTCCAGGGAAGGTAGTGGCTTTGCCCTTTAATCACATGAACTTATGTTGTGGTTTCCTTTACCATGATAACATGACAATGTTGCAATAAGTCAAAGCAACGCTGCAGCTTCACCTCTCTTGCATATTTACAGCGGGGTCTGGGACTGGAGCAAAGTAGGTGATTGAGAATCAATATATATTTCTTTCTCTCTACTGACAACAACAAAACACGAGAAAGGGATGTATGAAAGAGAATTAACTGGGATATGATATATAAAGTATGATAGATGAAAAAAGGGTACGTCAATAAATTGAGGAAATGAGGAAGAACCATTGTGTTGGCATCAGACCATTTATGATCAATTTCAAATTTGCTTCTATCTTTCTAGTATATATTCATGACATATAACCTTCATTGGAAAGGCCAGGAATAATTATGTAGAACATAGTACACTACAGCACAGTCCAGGCCTTTCGGTAATAAAGTTGTGCTAAACCGCCCATTCAACCCATTCCAAGATTGATCCAACCCTTTCCTCCTTCACAGCACTTCTTCCCACCCACCATAACACCATCATCCATGTGCGTATCCCAGAGTTTCTCAAATATCCTTAATACTTCTGCTCCCACCACCATTCCCGACAGGGCGCTCCACACACCAGTGACTCCCAGTGTAAAATACACAGCTCTAACATCTTCCCTATACCTTCCTCCAATCACCCTAAAATATATGTCCCCTGGCGTTAGCCATTTCTGCCCTGGGTAACAGTCTCTGGTTGTCCATTTGATCTACATCTCTTATCATCTTGTATACCTCCATTGTCACCTCTCATCCTCCTTCACTCCAAAGAGAAAAGCCCTAGCTCGCTCAGCCTACCCCACAAGACATGCTCTCTAATCCAGGCAGCATCCTGGTAAATCTCCTTCACACCCTCTCCAAAGCTTTCGGATCTCACCTACAATGAGGCGACCTGAACGGAACACAAATTGTCAGTTGACAATTTATTGTCCAGGAGGAGTTAATGGTGAGCTACCTTGAGTTGCTACAGACTTGTGAAACAGGGTATTGGAAGGTGAGTTTCAAGATGCTGAATCAGCAAAAAAGATATGTTCCCAAATCAAAAGGGTTTGGATCTATGTCACTCTGGTCCCACGTTTTCTAGTTGACTTCAATTACTTATTGAACATCTGTAAGTCGTAGTGCAAGGTGGTGTGACCACTCGAGCTGAGTATGATGTACTCCGAAGGGGTGTCTATTGGTGGATGTCTTAATTCAGAATGTTCAGGTGGATTCCCTTAATGGAGAATGCCTATGCGTTTCTTTGTTTAACATGGGGATGCTGATGCACAGGAATCACCACATGGTCCTTGACATATCGGGGTCAGGGTCCAGTAGCATAGAATACAAGGTGACTGGGGACTGCAACCTTCCTCCACTTTCACTATCATTGTGATTTGGCGTCATCTTCTGCCAGCTCCACTGCTGAAATCTTGGTTGGATCGCTCTTTGTCTGGATCCTCCCTCTTAACCTTACTGCCACGGGTGACCTTACCAGAAGGTAAGCTAGAGTAAGCAATGTAAATTGTGCCTTGCCTGTTGTGCAAACATACAATGAGCAGGTTCCAATACCAGAAATGGTGGGAGAGACGCTGCTGTATAATCCTAGTATGGCAACGTTCGCAAAGTAAAATCAGTACACTGAAGTTTGCACGAAGCTAGCTGTCTCAGCCAAATCCCATTTAGAAATGACATTAATAAAAGCATTGACATTAACTGGGCAGTGAAACTACCCACCCCAAAACGAGGCTTTACAAGAATTTCAAAAAGTTAAACATCAGCCCATTGTCTCCACTCACCATAAGGACTTCATTTTAATTTTCCTCCTTTAGTTATGAAGGTGAATCTCTCTGGCATCTCTCAGCCTTCTTGATATACTCCCCTGTTTGACTGCAGGGAGTGCAGCATTCACCAAACCCTGAACTTATGGTTTTGGTCTCCAGGATTAAGGAAGGACATCCTGGCTGTGGAGGAGGTGCAGCGTAGGTTCACTAGGTTAATTCCTGGGATGTCCGGACTGTCTTACTCAGAGAGGTTAGAGAGACTGGGCTTATACACGCTGGAATTAAGGAGATTGAGGGGGGATCTGATTGAGACATACAAGATTATTAAGGGATTGGACAAGATAGAGGCAGGAAATATGTTCCAGATGCTGGGAGAGTCCAGTACTAGAGGGCATGGTTTAAGGATAAGGGGTAGGTCATTTAGGACAGAGTTGAGGAGGAACTTCTTCTCCCAGAGAGTTGTGGAGGTGTGGAACGCGCTGCCTCAGAAGGCGGTGGAGGCCAATTCTCTGGATGCTTTCAAGAAGGAGCTAGATAGGTATCTTATGGATAGGGGAAATCAAGGGTTATGGGGATAAGGCAGGAACCGGGTATTGATAGTAGATGATCAGCCATGATCTCAGAATGGTGGTGCAGGCTCGAAGGGCCGAATGGTCTACTTCTGCACCTATTGTCTATTGTCTATTGTCTATTATGATGCTGTTAAATGGTGTTTACCAGTGAGGAATGGGAGTGATAGAATTAATAGCATTTGCCTTCTCTCCTCAGCCCGCTGTCTGCCCATTAAGCCAAATCGTGGCTCAATATTAACAGTTCATTTGCACAGTAACAAAGATTGGGCATTGAAAGGTTAGGCCTAATACATAATGAGGATAAATTACCAGGTGTGTGCTTGCAAGACATCGGATGATTGTGCTGGTGAGTGTTGAATGTTAAAGATGTAGTGTAGTGCAGAGGCCGAGGTGAATCCCTGTGGCTCCAGTGACAGATTGAAAGTGCATCGGTCATGACTTGTGCATATCTCCATCCACTGCAATCTGAATAGAGAGCTGACAGGCGGACAATGCCTGCCTATTTTGTTGATACTCACTGGATTGAAGAGCAAAAGGCTGGCATGTCGTCCGATACAATACAAGAGACTGAGCGATGTTTAACTCAAACAGCAGGGCCCACAATTGAATGCTTTTTAATGAACTGAGCAAAAGAAACTATATGCTGACTACAATGCCAAAGTGGCCTGTATTTTCTAGTCTGATTCGTATCGAGAATGACAAGCAGGATTGTGGAACAGCTTGCTGCTCAGCAGACCCTATCATTAGTAGCTTGTAAGTTCCTCTGAACAAGAGAAGATGATGTTTCAATTTTTTTTTCCATCTTTATTACTTTTCTATGTAGCTTTGTAAAGATGATGGTGGGACTAGTCTAATACATTAAAACTAATTTCTGGGCCTAAGGTTGCATACCACCAGGTTCAGGAACAATTGCTACCCTTTGACCATCAGGCTCTTGAACCAGTGTGGACAGCTTCACTCATCACAACTCTGAACTGATCACTAAGCACAACCTATGGGCTCACTTTCAAGGACTCTACAACTCATGTTCTCAGTATTATTTATTTACTTATTTATTACTATGGTTTGTGTCATTTTGTATTTGCAGTTTCTCTTTTTTGGCACATTGGTTGCTTGTCAGTGTTTGTTTGTATGTCATTTTCATTAGTGTATTTATTTAGGGTTACAGCTTGGTAACAGACCCTTTCAGCCCCACGAGTCTGCACTGCCCAAGTACACCCTAGTGATCAACTACCCAACAAACCCAAACGTCTTTGGAATATGGGAGGAAACCCACGCAGTCACAGTGAAAGTACACATAGTTTTTACAGACTGCGCAGGAATTGAACTCTGATCGCTGGTGCTTTAAAGCATTATGCCAGTTGCTATGCTATTGTGTCACTCATTCGGGAACTGTTATTGTATTTCTTTGTTCAACTATGAATGCCTGCAAAATGAACCGAAAGAAGCTGCAGAAGGTTGTAAATCTAGTCGGCTCCATCTTGGGCACTGGCCTACAAAGTACCCGGGACATCTTTAGGGAGCGGTGTCTCAGAAAGGCAGCGTCCATTATTAAGGACCTCCAGCACCCAGGGCATGCCCTTTTCTCACTGTTACCATCAGTTAGGAGGTACAGAAGCCTGAAGGCACACACTCAGCGATTCAGGAACAGCTTCTTCCCCTCTACCATCTGATTCCTAAATGGACATTGAAGCTTTGAACACCTTCTCACTTTTTTTTAATATACAGTATTTCTGTTTTTGCACATTTTTAAAAATCTATTCAATAAATGTAATTGATTTACTTGATTATTTATTATTATTATTATTAATTTTCTCTCTACTAGATTTTGTATTGCATTGAACTGCTGCTGCTAAGTTAATAAATTTCACGTCACATACCGGTGATAATAAACTTGATTCTGATTCTGATTCTGAGTATTTCATGATGTATAAGTACTTGATAATATACTTAATTTGAACTGGGACATAAGATGCACATCCTACACTTGGCTTAATTTTCATTCTCATTGCTGTCAATGCTGCCGCCAAAGATAAATCTCACAGTATAAGTTCTTTCCCCAAGACACATTAATCCTCTTGATATTGTATTCACTTAGTTATTCTTAATTGTGAGGCCAAGCCATGGGAGTCAGCATGTAGTCTGACTGTGGAAGGCATCTCCACAGAGGCTGATCCAGCCCTTGTCTAACACAATTTTCCAATGATCTTTCTTTCTTCGACATTCCCTTGGGATAAAGGATGAGTTGATTCCATGCCAGATTTCTGGTTTCCATGGAGATTGATGAGGCGACTGTGGGAACGGTAAACTCTTCAACTGATAGGACAGGAGGTGCCTGATGGAATTGCTAAGTACCACATTGTTATTTCTCTTTCAGAGGCAAAATTAAATCAGCAGTAGTGACCCCCATCCACTAAATTTTCACACCAACACTTCAATGCGCAGTATATACCTTAAATTTACTAACATAAAATCTCCAAATCTCTGATTGGTGGTAACTTAAGAAGTTTTCTATTTACAGTCCTGATGAAAGGTCTCAGCCTGAAACATCGACTGTACTTTTTTTCCATAGATGCTGCCTGGCCTGCTGAGTTCCTCCAGCATTTTGTGTGTGTTGCTTGGATTTCCAGCATCTGCTGATTTTCTCTTGTTTGTGATTTAGTCATTCTTAGTCTGGCCTCTACCCTTTGACCTGTTTGGCATGGGTGACCCTACCAAAAGCCAAAGCAAAAAGCCTGGACTCCAGCCAACATAGCTCTCCAGGTTATTAAGGTACTCAAGCCTCCAAACTTTGACAAAGTTGTGGTCCTCTTGGAGGATTTTGTATGTTTTTCTCTGTGTTTCCAGGATCTGCACATTCTCTTGTGTTTGTCTTCTATTGACTGTGTATATAAAATGGACTTCAGCTAAGGTCTTAAAAACATTAGTTAAGAATTCAGAGGGTTTCTGGTTTGAAGATACTGATTCCTCCCATAAATCAGTGGAAAGCATCAACCTAGATTATGTTCTAGATTCAAAAAGCCACCATGGTCTATAGTGAAGCTCACTGAATCAATGAAGCTGCCAGACCTGTTCCTGTTGATACCTCCTAGCCTGCACGTGCAGGCACCTCCCAGTCTCTACCTACCTAAAAGGATTTATCTGTCATTCATTCCAGCTTCTTCACCTGCAGCCTATTTAAACTCAGTTCCCATCCACAGACCTTGTTCACTCGTCCAACCAACTTGCCTCAACCAGTTGCTCCTAGCCTACATTCTCTCCGTCTAAAGTTTATCTTGTCGTCTATTGTGTTTACTTTCTGCTCTCTCTTGTTTTGTTATTTTGTGGTCTATTACTAAAGTTATTATTTATCATTGAACTGTCTCCCCTGCTTTGCTTTTGGGTCAAGCCTCCTCTACACTTCCTGACAGAAGTTCTATCAATATGTGTGGCTCACTGCCCCTGAGACCAGTTTAGTCTCATTTTGTCACCCCACCAGGCCATTGGGTGGTGGGGTGGAGATACGTCTCTACTAGAGGAGATGTAAGGTGCTCCTTCCCTCTGCCAGCCTGCAGGTCACCCTCGGGAATATGAAGCCATGGAAGCAGGTGGTGGATGGTCGTATGAGCAACTGGTGTATATCACAAGTCCTGGTTATGCAAATACTGATGGCAGGCAGACAATCTCTGAAGAGTATTGATAATGGCTGGGGTCCTCCATCTTGTAAAGACACTGTCCAGAAGAAGGCAATAGCAAAACACTTCTGTAGAAAAATTTGCCAAAAACAATCATGGTCATGGAAGGACTATGACTGCACATCATGAATAAATGAACCAATACATCTGCACACCATCAATTTCTGACTTTTATTGTCCTGGATAACAAACCAATTTTTCTACAATTAAAACTATTACCACTGGTCACTCCATAGCTCCAATTACCCCCACGTATTTGATATCACAGATGAGGAAGTCCAATTCTATTTTATTTCAATTTCAGCTTCAAACGATTCAAGTGAATCCATCTCATCTTGTTTTCATTGTGCACACTGTACAGTTTTGTGTTCTTTATGTATGACAACATTGTACAGCATTTACTTTTCTGGAGCAAGCTGGCTGTGAGTGATTGCCAAACAGCCTACACAATTTTAAATTGAAACCAATGAATAGCAGCAATTCCCACTACCTCATCAATCTGCCTCATCTCTTTAGCACCAGCATGTCTGTCGTTGAGTTGTCTGGCAATTTGGCCAGATGTAAACCTGGGGATGGTTTCAATAAATGGATGGCCCATTCTTAGCATCAGATTTATTCTTGAGTACACTGTTGCTCATCTAACCCCATTGGCACTAACGTGCCTTGGACCTTGTTAATTTGTTATGTTTCTAGAAAGGCACATGAACCTCATTCACCCAAGTACTGTTGCTAGCACCAAACTAAATCAACAATAAATCAGCAAGCTGTTTGGCACTTTGTCTAGTTTTCTGTCACCAAAGTATTGGGGATATAAATTTGTTGATATATTGGAATATATCTTGGCAAGACTGTAAAGTTTAACCTCTCCGTAAATTGCCATTAGCTTACTAAAGCTAAAGCAAGTTCACCAGCCAATAATTGTCATAGGGAATGGCAGGCTTGGCAAGTTCCTTTGCCTGCTACATTATCATTGATACTGACAGCCTTGGCAAGTCTTATTGACCAGTATACTATCATTGTTACTGACAGGCTTGGCCACCAGAATGATCATTATATTGTCATTGATACTGGCAGGCTTGGCAAATTTCATTTACCCGTTTGTTGTCATTAGCATTGACGTATCTATGATTCTCATTCACTAAAATATTTGAAAGCTATTTGAATGTTTTTTTGAATTTCCTTTGGCTAAGATGTAACCTTTATTTCAACGAATTCCACTTTGAAAAATAAAATAACCTTATATTCAAATAACTACTGTGTAACAATTGGCCTTTTCTTTGTTCTTGGAGGATCTCAAAGCTGAACCATGTGGCCTCAGTGTCTTTACAGTGAAAGTTTAAAATATATGATCCATTTTAACTGTGAAAGGCTGGTGCAAAGGTCACAGAGGTATATATTGCAGCTTCTTAACCCAATATTACATGCATGGAAAACTCGCTTGGGTAAAGATTGTGCATCAAGTCAGATAGCCTGTGGGGTTGGATATTTCACATCAAAACCATGGGTTCCCTTGACTGTGTCAGATTAGTGCATTACAGACAGGGTCAACACTCACCCAAAGTTAAAAATCAGAAGAAAGTAAATAGATATGACATGGATTAGAGAGAACTAGTGTCTCGCTCAGGTTCACCTTAGCGTTTGCTTAATTGCTTATAGGCTGCGCTTACACACACGGTCCATGTGTTCTGTGATTCTCTGGCAATGGGATGCACATGTTGCAAACTATGGTCTGGCTCAGAGCTTTTGAGAAAATCAAAGGCAGATGTGTAAGGCTATACACATTGTTGCTCGGAGAGGTGGTCCAGCTTCTAAGATACAGAGACTAGTGTTACTCATTGAAGAAGTCTGGTGCAAAGAATGACCACAGGGATCTCAAACCATTTAAAGAAAGTGGTATTGATATATACATTTAGTGGCCACTTTATTGAGTACCTCCTATACCTAATATAGTGGCTACTGAGTGTATATTTGTGGTCTTCTGTTGCTGGAGCCCATCCACTTCAAGGTTCGACAAGTTGTGCATTAAGAGATGTTCTTCTGTTGTAACTCATGTTTATTTGAGTTACTGTTGCCTTCCTGTCAGCTTGAACCATTGGCCATTCTCCTCTGACCTCTCGCATTAACAAGGTATTTTTGTCCACGGAACTGCCACTCACTGGATGTTTTTTTGTTTTTCGCACCATTCTCTGCAAACTCTATAGACTGTTCTGCATAAAAATCACTGGATATCAGCAGTTTCTGACATACTCAAACCACCCCATCTGGCACCGGCAATCATTCCACAGCCAAAGCCACTTAGATCACATTTCTTCCCCTTTCTGATGTTTGGTCTGTACAATAACTGAATCTCTTGACCATGTCTGCATGCTTTTATGCATTGAGCTGCTGTCACACGATTGGCTGATTAGATATTTGCATTAATGAGCAGGTGTACGGATGTACCTAATAAGGAGCCACTGAGTGTTTGCACTCTTTTTGTGCTTTAATTGAGCTGCCATTATACTTAAGGGTAGCTTGTGTAAGAAGAAAGTAGTCCTTCTTTAAAGCTTTCAGAAATCGCAAAGGGAAAATGGACCTGCTTTTATCTATAATCCTAAGATTATGCATATTGCTTGTTGTATATGATACATTCCTTATTTAGCTAAATTTCAAATATAGCAAATATAGGAGGGATGATTCCTTAAGGTTGTTACAGCCAGGGAGGGGTAGTGGGGATAATCTCCCAATGCTTATTAAATGCTCCCAATGCCGTGCATCTCAAATAGCCTCTAACAACCAAGTCCAGCTTCTGGCCTTCAAGTGTGGCTTAGCTACTGAACCCTGAAGAACCGTTTCTACTGACAGGGTAAAGATAGGTTACTGGTGTCTGAAAACCAGCCGCTTTGGGCAGTTAGGGCTCATCGGCTATGGTCGTCAGTAGAGAAGGAAATCTCTGATCTCAAACCTCCAATGCTTTGCAGCTATACCCACTCGTGAAAGAGGCTTCGGGAGTAAACCCCAAGGGAAAATCCAGAGCTGGAGTCCTTAAGGCAGTCCTATATTAAGTTCAATACTGACTGGTGACTCCTGTGATGCCACTGGTGCCAATCTGAGGGCACAGCCTGCAACATGGGCAACATGGGCTTGCCCTTCATATTGTACTGTCCTGGGTTGTGAACTGGCTTACATGTCACAAAAACAGCCGGGGTACAACATCCATGGTCGATCCCGACCAACAGGCCTCTATCGGAGGAATTTTGGAGTCAAGTTTTTCACACAGAGAGTGGCAAGTGATAGGAAAGTCCTGCCGGGGGTGGCAGTAGAGGCAGGTACATTAGGGGCAATTAAGAAACTATTTTATAGGCACATGGATCATAGGAAAAAATGGAGGACTATGTAAAAGTGAAGGGTTAGATTGATTGTAGAGTAGCTTAAAAGGTTGGTACAACATCATGGGCCGAAGAGGCTGTACTGTGCTATACTGTTCTATGTTCTATGTTCATAAGTGATTAACTTCTTCAAAACTGCAGGTCCATTGAATGGAATAATTATACTTTATACAAATTTCTACAGATGTACCGTGGTGTGCATTCTAACTGGCTGCATCATCATCTGGTATGGGGTGGGAGGGGGTGGGAGGTGGTGGGGGGCACTGCACAGGATCAGAGTAAGCTGCAAAGATTTGTAAACTGAGGCAGCTCCATCATGGGCACCAGCCTCCATAGTATCCAGCACATCTCCAAGGGGTGATGCCTCAAAAAGGTGGCATCCATCATTCAGGACCCGCATCACCCAGGTCAGGTCTTGTTCTCATTGCTACCATCAGGAAGGATGTACAGAAGCCTGAAGGCACACACTCAACAATTCAGAGACACAGCCATCCAAGTACTGAATGGACATTGAACCCATGAACGCTACTCCACTACTTCTTTTAATTTCTATTTTTGCACAACATATTTAACTATTTAATATATATATAAACTTACCGTAATTCACAATTTTTTCTATTATTGTGTATTGCATTGTACTGCTGCCACAAAATTAACAAATTTCATGATATATGCTGGTAATATTAAAATTGATTCTGATTTTGATTAAAGCCATTTGGTCTTTTACAGTGGCACTAGGTGTCTACAAGTGTCAATCACAGTCACATTTCACTCTCTTGTGTATTTGTAGTAGTCCTTGGCTTAGATATATTCCCCTTCTTTTTGGAAACAATGATGATGAGTTACATCCTACAGATAAAAGTGAGCTGCTGCTCTTGGCTCCTCGTGTTGGAATGTGCAATGGGGCAGTGTTAATTTTGACTGGCAGTTCAATCCAATTGATGAAAAAGAAAAAAAAAACAGAATGGTTAGGTCATCTGCTCCACGATCTCCTGACGTGGGGCAGCGCCAATGTGTAATGCTGCTCCTGTGAAGTCCCTTGGGATGTTTTGCTACATTGGAAGAGTTATGTTGCTGCAAGTGGTGTTGCTATGTACTTGGCACTTTTACTGACATCCTCCAGCCAGAGTCGAGTTTCCTATTTGTGTGTTACAGTCCAAGAGATTGGACAGTATGTGAAAGCTGCTATGGTTGAACGCCCACTATGTAGAATTTACATATGAAACAGAATCACGTAGGTAATGCTGGAGGGTCTTCCCAATTCCTATGTAAGCCTGCAACCTGAGGAATAGAGGAAAGGTGGAACAAAACTGGAGTGGAATATTGAAGTCAAACAATACTCGGTGCTAAGTAATCTAACTACGTGTTGCTCAGGTGAGGTTTGGTTTACTGGCAGATTATGTCTGTGGAGCCCATAATTAGTGGTTTGCATACACCTGTAAGGAGCATCAAGTCATTGAATACCTGATAGTATGCTTATAAGTTATTTCTCCTATAATCTCCAAAAGTAAAAAGATGGGCCTCAATTACATTCCGTTAATACTAGGAGATAGAATCACTGCCATGCCACGTTACTCTCTGTAGTAAATAGTAAGTGATGTGGTATTGGGGTATTTGGGGTGGGAGAGAGGACAACAATTTAGTAAGCTGGTGTATGCATGGGCCTGCACACTAGGGTTTTGCAGGGGACCATTCAGTCCCTCTGTGCCATCTTTTTCTTTCCTGTTCTGTGAATTATTTTTAAGTATAATGTTTGCAGTTGTTAAGCTTAAAGGGAATAATAAGACCGTAAGATAAGATACAGGACAGAATTAGGCCATTTGGCCCATCGAGTCTGCTCCATCATTTCATCATGGCTGATCCATTTCCCTCAGTCCCAATCTCCTGCCTCCTCCCTGTAAATGTTAAATTTGTTAAATAGGGGCCATGCACAATTCTGATTTGATGGAGACAGACATGTTCATCCAGTCTTTCTTCATATGAAAGTCCTGCCATCCCAGGAATCAATCTGGTGAACCTTCTTTGTACTCCCTCTATGGCAAGGATGTCTTTCCTCAGATTAGGGGACCAAAACTGCACACAATACTCCAGGTGTGGTTTCACCACTCTTTGATTAAAGGAACATTATATAAGACATAATAATGCTATTAAAGTGTATAAATGGAAAAAGTAAGGAACTGGTGTGTGATTTGATGTCATGTTTGATTAGCTGAATTGTATCAGGATCACTTACTTACTTACTTGGGCCCTTAGCTCCCAAATGGAGCAGCCATCGATGATCTCTGAAGTTGGTGGTACGGTTGGAGTTAATCAATGTCTCTGCAATCCATTGCATCGAATGTACAGGGGATTGGCCCGTACAGCCTCACCAGAACCCTGATGGCCGGCCTTAACCACTTCCACCTCTCAAGATGGGGACATAGGGTTGGACTTTGAGAGTCGAGTCAGAACCCAGTTTATTGTCACTGACGTATAATGTGAAATCTGTTGTTTTCTGGCAGCAGTACAGTGTGATGTATAAAAAATACTAGAAGTTATGATGAAAAATTTAAAAAAATAGTGCAAAAACAGAGTAAAATGGTGAGGTAGTGCTCATGGGTTCGTGGACCATTCAGAAATCTGATGGTGCAGAGGAAGAAGCTGTTCCTAAAACATGAAGTGTGGGTCTTTAGGCTCCTGTACCTCCTCTCTGATGCGAGTAATGAGAACAGGGCATGTCCCAAATGGTGAGGGTCCTTTATGATGAACGCCACCTTCTTGAAGCACAGCCTTTTGAATGAACTAATTTATCTCATTTTTCCTAAGAAGACTGGAGGGATGTCTTGAGCTTTAAGCAAAAGTTTTTGATGATTTATACATGTTTATGCAGAATGGATTACAACAGCTACAGAGCTCCTTGTGCTGGGATGATGGCTTGCTGGGTCCTTTCTGTCAGCTCCCTTAACGCCGTTCTCATCTGCTTAAACTTTAGTCAAATCAAAACTTGTTACTTTTGTTACATTAATCATGTGACGTGAGCCTCATTTATAAACATAATAAAGTTAATCTCAGATACATTTCAATAACCTTTGCTCCTACCTTTTAACTTGAAATTGTATATTTAATACATTTCATTTCTGTACAAAAGATGAGCAGATGTTCATTCTGCCATACATCCCAGAAACACATAGTGGGAAGTTCCGGCAAGCATCGATATTCTTTTATGTGGGTTTGAGGTAGATCAAAGTCGGGAGAGTCTTTTTAAACTCTCTCAGGAAGAGTGATATTTTCTAGTTTTTGTACCCAGTGTAGGCATCAGACATCCCCGTGTTAAATACATCACACATCGGTTATTAAGTACCGTTCCCTCTACAACATCTATCAAGTACACTCAAAAGAGATAGAGAATGATTTAGATTCAAACAATGTAAAGCCCCTCGACAAGTATTCACAGATTAGCGAAATCACTATTTTAAATGCAGAATAATGTACTCACCACAACAAAGCTCCCAAGTGGAATATAGTTCCGGAATAAATGTACCTGTACTTTTCCACTCTCCGTAAGATATTAAGACCATAGAACATAGAAGCAGAATTTGACTATTCGGTCTGCTCCGCCATTCCATCATAGCTGATTTAGTATTCCCCTCAACCACATACTCCTGTCTGATCCCACCGCTGTCTGTAAGGAATCTGTACCTTCTCCCCATGACCACGTGGGTTTCCTCTGGGTGCTCTGGTTTCCTCCCACAGTCCAAAGACGTACCGGTTGGTAGGTTAATTGGTCATTGTAAATTGTCCTGTGATTAGGCTAGGGTTAAATCAGGGATTGCTGGATGGTGTAGCTCAAAGGGCCAGAAGGGCTTATTCCCTCAATAAATAAATAGATAAACAATCTTTGACACTTTTACTAGTCAAGAACCTATCAATCTCTGCTTTAAATATTTCCATTGACTTGGAACCCACTGCCGCCTGTGGAAGTGATTTCCTCAGATTCAGCACCCTCTGGCTAAAGAAATCTCTCTTATCACTGCTCAAGAGGGACGTCATTCTATTCTGAGGCTGTGCCCAATGATCCTAGATTCCCCCATTATTGGAAGCACTCTCTCTACATTCACTCTATCTAGGCCTTTCAATGTCTAATTGGTTTCAGTGAGACCACCTCTCATTCTTGTAAACTCCAGTGATTTCAGGGCCAGAGCCCTCGAACGCTCCTCATATATGCTCCTCTCCTAGAGTTTGGTTTGATAGTAGCACTCTCTCTTGAGAGCCAAAAGATCACAGGCAGAAGCCATTGCTCTTCAGAGCCTCAGAGCACTGGAGAAGTTCAATATGTCTGTGGAAATATTAAATAGGACACCACCTGACTGGAAGTAGGTGCTCCCACAGCATCTTTCAGCAGAGAGATGCTTTCTGTTCCGTCAAGTCTCAGGTGCCCTGCTTTTCACATCAGGCATCTTTAAGAGCCGTTGAAGTAAAGTGGGTTTTGGACCCATATTGACCTGTGGATTATGGCAAAGGACCAGAGAAGAAGGTGGGACTGGATAGCTCTACTGAAGAACAATCATGGTGGGATTAAATTACCTATTTCTGTGCAGCAAGATTCTATTCTCTCCTGACATAGAAGGAGGCCATTTGGCCCTTCCCATCAATGATAGCTCTAAAAGCAATCCCATCAACCCCATTCCAACACTTACTTCTGTGCAACACATTTCTCATCATTCCCATCCTGATTACCCTACCACAGACATGCACCAGGAGTGATTTACAGTAACTAAAGTATCCACATTCATGGATTTGAATCATAGAGTCATACAAAACAGAGACAAGCCCTTCAGCCCATTTAGCTCATGCTGCACTGTTGTTCTGCCCAGTCCCATCGACCCACACCTGAACCATAGGCCTCCATACCCCTCCCATTCATATGCCTATTCTAATTTCTCTGAAGTGTTGTAAACAAACCCACAGCCACCACTTCCCCTGCCAGCTTGTTTCCCACTCTCACCACCTTCTCAGTGAAAAGGTTCCTCCTCAGGATCCCCTTAAATATTTCACCTTTCACCTTTAACCCATGACCTCTAGTTTGATTTTCAGCCAACCTCTGTGGAAAAAGCCAACTTGCATTTACCCTATGTATGCCCCTCATAATTTTGTATATCTCTATCAAATCACCACTCCTACACTCCATGGAAAAAAAAGACTTTCCTTATAAGCCAATCCTGAAGTCCTGGCAATATCCTTGTAAATTTTCTCCATACTCTTTCAATCTTAATAATATCTTTCCTGTCGTTAGGTGACCAGAACTTCACAAAATGTTTTAAATTTGGCAAACACGAGAAAAATCTGAGGATGAGGGAAGTCCAAAGCAACACACACAAAATACAATAGGAACTCAGCAGGTCAGGCAGCACCTGTGGGAAAGAGTAAATAGTTGCCATTTCGGGCCCAGACCCTTCAACAGTCCTGATTTGCATCTTGTATGTGTTACTCCAAACGTGGACTTATCAACGCCTTATACAATTTCAACATAACGTCGTAACTCAGGAGAAAGACAGAGAGTTATAAGGAGAATCTGCAAGCTCAACTGTCAGAAGGTGTCAAGATTGACCATGTGTCACTGGAGCACTATCTGCAATGCCTCTCTGTCACCACTGTATAAAACTAACCTACAGAAATGTGCACATTTGGGCGCATTTCACCTGAGCTGATTATGCATTTGCAAAGTTTTAAACGTAGGCGAAGTGTGGAAGGTAAAACATGTAATTTGGTTTTTATTAAGTATTATTCCAAAACTTGTTCCAACTCTCTTGAAAGAATGATGGATCATATAAAGGAAAAGGCAATCATGTTTATAAGCAGGAGTAAGGCACTTAATCTTTTATTCACAAATTATATTAGTACCATTGAGCACATCTACATGAAACACTGTTGTAAGAAAGCAGCATCCATCATCAGAGATCCTCACCACCCAGGCCTTGCTCTTTTCTCCGTGCTGCCATCAGGTAAAAGGAGCAAGAGCCTCAGGACTCGCACCACCAGGTTCAAGATGAGTTATCACCCTTCAACCATCAGGCTATTAAATGAAAGTGGATGATTACACTTACTTGCCTATCCATTGAGATGTTCCCATAACCAATAATCTCACTTTAGGGACTTTTTATCTTGTTATTTCATGTTCTCATTATTTATTGCTCTTATTTGCACTTGCACAGTTTTTCTGCACTCTGGCCAATCTTTTATTGACTGTGTTATAGCTATTATTCTAGAGATTTGCTGAGTATGCCCAAAAGGTTGTATGTGGCGACATATATGTACTCCAATAATAAAATTTAATTTGAACTTTGAATTTTGAAATAAATTCCTCACAAAACCCAAACTCCAGCAGAGACCAATACCACTAGAGAAAAGACCCAGGCAGACTGTAGATATCAGATTATTGATCAGAAGAGTTTCAAAGCATTGAAGTCATGTTAGAGGTTGGTGAGGCCGAATTGAGAGAATTAAGTGCAGATCTAATCACCTACCTACAGGAAAGATATCAATAAGAGTACAGAGAGAATTTACAAGGACTTTAGGGAAAGGTTGAATAGATTAGGACTTTATTCTCTGGTACGTAGGAGGATGAGGGAAGATCTGATCGAAGTATACAAAATTATGAGGGGTATAATGGGATAAACGTAAGCAGGGTTTTACCACTGAGGTTGGGTGAGACTAAAACTAGAAGTCATAGGTTAAGGTGAAATATTTTAGGGGAACCGGAGGGGGATCTTCTTCTTTCAGAAAGAGCTGTGAATGTGGAAAGAGCTACCAGTGCAAGTGGTGGCTGCAGGTCCGATTGCAACATTTGAGAGAAGTTTGGATGCCAATCTCAGAACACCTTTCAAGAGTGTGAACGCTCACAAGGCGCCAGGCCCTGATGGTGTACAGTACCTATTAGGACTCTGAAAACCGGTGTCAACCAACTGGTGGGAGTGTTCATCTTTGGTCTCTCACTGTTGCAATCAGAAATTCCCACCTGCTTCAAAAGAAAGACAATCATACCATTGCCCAAAAAGAGCTGGGTGAGTTGTCTCAGTGACTATTGCCCAGTGGCACTCACTTCTACTGTGAAGGAATGCTTTGAGAGGATAGTTATGGCTAGAATCATTTCATGTCTCAGCAAGGACCTGGTTCCACCACAATTTACTTATTGCTGCAATAGGTCTACAGTGGATGCAATCTCACTGGCTCTCCACTTGGCCTTGAGTCACCTGGACAATAGTTATAACTACATCAGACACTGTTTATTGACTACAGGTCAGTGCTCAACACAATCATACCCTCAATTCTAAACAACAAACTCAAAAATCTGAGCCTCTGTAATTCCTTCTGCAAATGGATCTTTGACTTCCTCATTGGGAGACCACAGTCTGTACTGATTGGAAATAACATTTCTTCTTCGCTGACAAGCAACATTGGTGCACCTCAAGGATGCATGCTTAGCCCACTGCTCTACTCACTCTAGACCCTCAAATTGTGTGGCTAGGCACAGCTCAAACACCATCTATAAATTTGCCAAGGACTCCATTCTTTTTGGCGGAATTTCGGATGGTGACGAGGAGGTGTACAGAAGCAAGATAAATCAGCTGATTATGTGATGTTACAGCAACAACATTACGCACAACATCATAAGACCAAGGAATTGATTTGGACTTCAGGAAGGGTAAGTTGAGGGAACACACGCCAGTCCTCATCGAGGGATCAGAAGTCCAAAAGGTGAGCACGGTTTCAAGTTCCTGGTTGTCAACATCACTGAGGATCTATCCTGGGTCCAGCATATTGATGTAATTACAAAGAAAGTTCGACAGTGACTATATTTCATTAGGAGTTTGAAAAGGATTGTGGCCCTACAAGCCACACTGACCCAGCAACCCGACAGCTCCGATTAATCCTAATTTAATCGTGGAACAATTTACAATGACCAATTAACCTCCCCTGTACATCTGTGGACTGTGAGAGGAAATCAGTGCTCCCGAAGAAAACCTATGCATTCCTCAGGAAGGACGTACAGAGACTCCTTACAGAACGGCACTGAAATTGAACTCCGAATTCCAGAAAGACGCAAGCCATAATAGCGTCGTGCTGCTGCGCTATCATGGAGCACATACCATCAGAAAAAGTGGCAGAAAATTGTAAACTCAGCTACCTCCATCAAGGACGATAGCCTTCCCAGAGTTAAGGACTCATTCAAAAGGTGATGCCTCAAAATGGCAGCATCCATCATTCAGGACCCACATCACCCAGGACATGCTGTTGTCCTATTGTTACCATCAAGGAGGTGTTACAGGAGCCTGAAGACACACACTCTACATTTTAGGAATGTGCCATCAGATTTCTGCATGGACAATGAACCCATGAACACTACCTCAATATTTTTTATATCTTTTGCTCTACTTATTTAATTTAATGTTTTTATATATATTGCAATTGATAGTTTTGATTATTATGTATTCCAATGTACTACTGCTGAAAAACAGCAACAAATTTCATAACAGATGCCTGAGATAATAAACCTGATTCTGATTCTGATACATGTGTCGATGTGCACATCTATAGAAATGCAGTGAAGAGTATATTAACTGGCTGCATCATAGCCAGGTATGGAAACACTCATTCCCTTGAACAGAAAATCTGACAAAAAGTAGTGGATATGGCCCAGTCCATTATGGGTAAAGCCCCCATCCCACCACTGAGCACATCTACACAAGATGCTGTTGCAGGAAAGCAGCATCCATCATCAGGTACCCCCACCACCCAGGAAATGCTCTTTCTCACTCCTGCCATCCGAAAGTGGGTACGGGAACCTCAGGACTCAGATCACCAGGTTCAGCAACAGTTATTACACCTCAACCATCAGGCTCTTGAACCAAAGGGGATAATTTCACCCAACTTCACTTGCCCCATCATTGAAATATTCCCACGACCTACAGATTCACTTTCAAGGCTTCTTGATCTCATGGTCTCATTATTTACTTATTATTTTTATTATTACTTCTTTCTTTTTTATTTGCAGTTTGTTGTCTTTTGCCCACTGGTTGAACATCCAAGTTGATAAAGCCTTTTATTAATTCTATGATGGTTTTTATGCCAGAGATTTTAGAATCCCCGCAAGAAAATGAATCTCTGGGTCGTATATGGTGACATTTATGTACATTGATAATAGATTTACTTTGAACTTTGGAAGCAAAGGATATTAACCAGAAGGTTAATTCACAGGTTGAGTCTGTGGTAAAGAAGGCAACTATAATGTTGGCAATTATTTCAAGGGGACTAGAATATAAAAGCAAGGAGATAATGCTGAGCCTTTATAAGACACTAGTCAGGCCACACTGAGAGTATTGTCAACAGTTTTGGGCCTCATATCTCAGAAACGATGTGTTGTCATTGGAGAGAGTCCAGAGGAGGTTCATGAGGATGACTCTGGGAATGAAGGGGTTAACATACGAGGAGTGTTTGGCAGCTTTGGGCCTGTTCTCACTGAAATTTAGAAGAATGCAGGGGAATCTCATTGAAACCTACTGAATGTTGAAAGGACTAGATAAGGTGGATGTGGAGAAGATGCATCCTGTGGTCGGGGTATCCAGAACTAGAGGTCACAGCTCAAAATTGAAGGACAACCCTTTAGAACAGAGGTAAGGAGGATTTTTTGTTAGCCAGAGAGTGGTAAATCTGTGGAATGCTCTGCCACAGACTGCGGAGGAGGCTAAGTCCAGGTGTATATTTAAGGTGGATGTTGATCGTTTTCTGATTGGTCAGGGCATCAAAAGATATGGCGAGAAGGCACGTGTATGGGGTTGAGTGGGATCCGGGATTGGCCGTGATAGAATGGTGGAGCAGACTCGATGGGCTGAATGGCCTAATTCTGCTCCTATGTCTTATGGTCTTATGGAGGGCTATGGTTTAGGTGAGGGTCAATGGGACTAGGCAGAATAACAGTTTAGGATGGAACAGATGGGCTGAAAGGCCTGTTTCTGCTCTGTAGTGTTCTATGACTGTGAGACTCTATGTATACAATGTGGCTTTTTGAGGAATGATAGGAGAGAATGTTGTTTTTCATCTGGACACTGAGTTACACCAACAGTTTTGTTGTATTTCAAAATACCACACAGGATAATACAGTCCATTTCTCGCTGTAGTAAAGTTTGATCAATTTCCAGCATTGTCCTGGACACCCCAGCAATAAAAGGTTAATCTGCTGAATGCTGTTGTGAGCTTTGTGGGAGTGTGCAAAACTTAGAACATAGAACATTAAAGCACAGGAACAGGACCTTAGGCCCACAATTAAACTCATCCTTTCTGCCAACACAGTGTCCGTATTAGGAGGACACAGTTGCGTAGTGGTTAGCACAATGCTTTACAGTACCAGTGACCCAGGTTCAATTCCCGCCACTCTCTCTACCTGGGTTTCTTCTGGGTGGTCCGTTTTCCTCTCAAAGACCTACCGGTTGGTAGATTAGTTGGTCATTGTAAATTGTCCGGCGATTAGGCTAGCATTCAATCGGGGATTGCTTGGCGGCTCTAAGGGCCAGAAGGGCCTATTCCATCCCATATCTCAATAAAAATAAATAAATAGATAGATTGATTGATAAATAAATTAATGAATGAAGGAATGAATAAATAAATAAACACATTTTCTTCTATTTCCCTCACATTTGTGTGCCAATCTAAACATCTCTTAAAAAGTTCTTAATGTAACTACCTTTACCACCACCCCAAGCAGCGCATTCTAGGCACACAGCTCTTTGGGTAAAAAATAACTCGCCCCTCGCTTCTCATTTGAACTTAATCCCTCTCACCTTAAATGTATTCCCTCTGATATTAAATTTAAAAAATGTATTTTCACCTTCTGCGAGTACCTTTTTTTTAAAGTGTTGAAAGTAGGAAAGCAGGACTGATAGATTTAACCAGAGTTTACAGCCTCGCACAATGACCTACATATAAGTAAACATGACTGTCTCTTTATGCAGCAACATTCAAAAACCAAGAGCAAGGAAGAATAAACTTTCTACTTGGTTGCATGTTCTTCCTTCGCTCAGACGACAATAATGTTCCTTTAAGCGCCTGGCTCTCTCACTTGTTTTTTTAATTGGCACAAACAGACGTTCCTGTTGTTGACTGGCAGCACAGCACTCACCAGAAATAATCTGCCACTCTTTCCATTTCAGTCATGCCCCAAACTGCTGTCTTAAAATATTTACAATGCCACAGAGACAGAAACTCAAGGCTCAAAATGAGACAGATTATTAAAATAACACAGCCCAATTCTGGGTAGCGAAAAGGGAAGGAAATTAATCCTGAATAAATTATGCAAATCAGAGACTGCTGGAAAACAAAAATGTATTCAAGGTCTGTGTGACTTCATAAAGGGTATTCTGTGCCATGGCAGAAAAGAAGCACATATCATTTTAATGAACTGGTCCCCATAGATTTCAAAAGTATGTACTCTGACATATTGACTGAAATGGAAATGAACGATTCTCTGATCTGCCACAAAGGCCAATGGGTAAGGAGGTTGCCTTGGGTGGATCTGAGTCTTTAGTTCAAATTGCCTTGGGGGCCCGAGTTAATTGCAGCAAAAACAAGGTCAGGTTCCGTTGTTCTCTTCGCTGTTAGGCCCCTGTTATCTGAAGGTGATGGGAAGATGGCTGGGAAAGGCCAAGCCAGGCAGCAAGGGCTGGATGGAATGAACAGCCTAGCTGAAGTAGAAACCGAGATGGTGGGAGTGGCTGGCCCAGTCGAATGTGAGGGAAGAACGTGGCCACCGGCGATAGATGTCACACTTACGGCTTCTGTGCTACAGCAATCTTCCACTTTAATGATCAAAAATGCATCACACCCACAGTGACACGATATGAAGATTTCTAGAAAATGGGGCAAAAAACTTATCCAACATATATCACAGTTCTGTGTTTTGCACCTTTTCATGCTCCTTGGCATCCCCATTTTTGGACTGTACTTACCTCATGTTATTTTTTCTCTCTCTTATTCCCTTCATTAATCCACTTACACGATGACCTCGACAACTGATCTGAAGGCCTCACCCTATCAGAGATATTCTTTTTCTTCTTTCCATCTTCCCTCTACCTTCGCTGTAAATTAAAACCAACATTTTTTCTCTCTTTCCTCGTTCTGATGAATGGTATTTGACCTGAAACAATAACACATTTTCTCTTTCCACACATGCTTCCTGACCTGCTAAATCTTTCTGGTGTTTTCTGTTTTTATTTTGGATTTCCAGTATCTGCGGATTTTTGGTCGTCATTTGCTTGGCTAATGACGAACTCTGTGAGTGGCTGCATCAATCTGTGCATGGATCCTGAGTGTGTACATAGCAAAGGTGATGGCATGCTGTGGTTCTAAAAATCCCTGATATTCTCCAGAATTGGTCATTGATAATCAGTTTATTATTGTCTCATTTACCAAGATACATAAACATAGAATAGTTCAGCACAGTACGGACCCTTCGGCCCACAATGTTATACTCTAAGATTAACTTAACCCTTCCCACATAGCCCTCCATTTGTCTCTCATCCATGTGCCTATCTAAGACTCTCTTCAATGTCCCTACTGTATCTGCCTCTCCCACTCTTCCTGGCAGCATATTCCATGCATCCACCACTCACTGTGTACAAGTATCCTCCTATACTTCCTTCCAATCACCTTAAAATTATGTCCTCTTATATTAGGTATTTCTGCCCTGACAAAATGTTTCTGGCTGTCCATTTGATCTATGCCTCTTATCATCTTGTACATCTCTGTCAAATCACCTCTCATCCTCCTTCACTCTAACTTGCTCAACCTATGATGCTTGATTTCAGGAAGGCAAGCGGTCCCAAACGAGCCTAACTATTCATAAATGGTGAAATAGTGGAAAGGGTCTCCAGTTTCAAGTTTTTGGGGATGGACATCACGGACGTGCTGTCTTGGTCCATCAACACAATCTCCATAGTAGGGAAGGCACAGCAGCGACTATACTACCCAGGGTGCTTAAGGAGAGTTAATCTGCTTCAAAAATTGCTGGTAACTCTTTATTGATGTGTGATAGAGAACATACTGACATATAGAATGACAGTGTGGTACTCTAGCTGCAGTAAGACAAATCACAAAGCACTCCAACAGATGATTAGAACAGCTCAGCACATCTTTGGGACTCTATTACTAGAGACAATCTAAAATTCTCAATGCCTACAGCGCACTTGTAACATCATTAAGGACCCATAAAAATCCTGGACACCGTTTGTTCAATCTCCTGCCGTCTGGTAGGAAATACAGAAACATCTTAGCCAAGACAGTAAGACTGAAGAACAGCTTCTTCCCGAGGGCTGTTGTGCAGCTGAATATTACTATGCTGTGGCTTGCCAATGGCCTTTGAATGTTATGGACGATTAAAGTCACTTGTTGCATGTAATTTTTAAAAAAATTAATCTGTATCACATGAAATGTAAATATTTTAGCATGGACTGGAGTAGCATGGCACTCTCACTGTCTTGAGCAATGACAATAAAGTTTTATTCTATCCTAAGACAAGCTCTTCAATCCTGGCAGTATCCTGATAAATCTCCTCCAAAGCTTCCATGCCTACAATTGGAAACTCTGTTTTGCATGCTATCCATATGGATGATTTCAAAACTTCAGTAATCAAAGTTAAGATGGTGCTAAATGATGACTCCTTTGTTTACATCTTCGGAATCAGCTTTACTTCTATCTTTGATATCTTTTTTTTCCCCGTTTCAGGTTGTAGGAGGGGGGGTCTTTTGAAGATCCTGACCTGGAGTTACACGCTGACTTCGGTTCTTTCTGGGAATGGGACTCGCTCTCATGGCCTCACGACCGGCCCCTTTTTGATAACCCAAAGCTGCGGCCTGGAATACGAGTGCGCCTTCAGTGTTCCGGGATTTTGTGGCCCTGGGAATACGCTTATTCTAGGCCGGTGCCCCGACTGAAGCATCCTGGGAGAGCACAGAACATTGAGAGCAGCGGATTAGCTTCTGGGGGGTTGTGTGTGTCCGGAGAGCTGTGCCTTTTTGGTGCTGACTCTCTAGGCGCAGTGCTCAGAAAAGGCAACACAATGGACTTTTAACATCGTAGATCAGCGTGGTTTGTTATGTCTCCCCTCTCACTGTGAAATGGGGACATCTCTTTTTCCTTTAGGGAGAGAGGGAGAGCTTGTGGCATGTCGAATTATCAGGTGAACGAGTAGTTTTTTGGGGTACTTTAAGTCTGTGTCTTTATTGATGCTTTGCTGCACACTTTGAGTGCTTGGTGAAGGGTGTTGATGCTTTTTTTGCTGGTGGGGGAGGGTGGGGTCATTGTTTTGCTGTTGCTTGTCCATGAGAGGGGGAGTTGTGGGGGGGGGGGTTCTAACATTTTAACTGCCATTCATTCTTTGGGACACTCCTCTGTTTTCGTGGATGTCTGTGAAGAAAAAGAATTTCAGGTTGTATATTGTATACATTTCTCTGATATTAAATACTTCTATTGAAACCTAATCAAACTAATACAAAGGAAATGCAATAACAGAATGCAGTATATGGCTCTTCGGGTTACTTACTGCTCCTCCACCGGAAAAGATCTTGGTGCTTGTCTGGTGCCCAACAACCCATGGCTTTGCATTCAGGGCCTACCCACACTCTATGTAATAAAAGCTTTTCTCATAAATGCTCCATTCGTTTTGTCTCAGGTTCAGGAACAGTTATTACCATCAACAAACATCAAGCTCCTGAACCAGAGTGGATAACTTCTCTCACCCCAACCCTTTTTTGTGTTGGGGTGAGTTATATGGAAAGATTGAATAGATTAGGACTTTATCCCTTGGAATGTAGAAAATTGAGGGGAGATTTGATAGAGGTATACAAAATTATGAGGGGTATAGATAGGGTAAACGCGAGCAGGCTTTTTCCGCTGAGGTTGGGTGGGACTAAAAAGGTCATTGGTTAAGGGTGAAAAGTTAAAAGTTTAAGGAGGGGAAACTTCTTCACTCAAAGGGTAGTGAGAGTGTGGAATGAGCTGCCAGTGCAAGTGGTGCATGCAAGCTCAATTCCAACTTTTAGGAGAAGTTTGGATAGGTACATAGATGGAAGAGGTATGGAGGGCTATAGTCCCAGTGCAGGTCAATGGGAGTAAGCAGTTTAAATGGGTTGGCATTGAATGGATGGGCTGAAGGGCCTGTTTCTGTGCTGTACTTCTCTATGACTCTATGGATGATTCCACATCCTACAGACTCACTTTCAAGGACTTTACAACATGTTCTCAGTATTATTGACTTATTTATTCATTAGTATTTTTATTAAGTTTGCAGTTTGTCTTCTTTTCTTTTGACTGATTGCTTGTCAGTCTCTGTGTATAGTTTTCATTGATTCTGTTGTACTTTTTTGTTCAACTGCAAATGCCTGCAAGAAAATAAATCTCAGGTTAGTATATGGTGACATATACCATATGTATTTTGATAATAAATGTGCTTTGAACTTTACCTCTTGTCTTATTATCTATTCCTTGATGTAAACTATGCATTAATCATAATTACTCAATGGCCTGCACCTAATATCCATGGGAAAAGGAGATGGTGGATCCTTTGCGTGGTTTCCTGAGCAGGGCATCAAAATCCTTTGGCAGAATATAAAGTTCCAAAACTTTCCAACAAGTACTAAGTCATTGTTCAATTGCGGAGAGAATTGCCCTCTCTGCTATATCCAATAGCTTGGAAACAACAAATCATAAGGGTTGAGAGGGAAAATAAATTGGCCATGATTGAATGGCAGAGTGGACTTGGTGGGCCAAATAACCTAATTCTGCTCCTATATCTTATGGTTCCTTTATGTACAGCTGGTGTCCTATATAATGCGTTTGAGACAGCTGTCTGTAGATAAGATTGTCAGCCATATCATACTGCATTTGGCAAGCAAATATGGGAAAAGATGCCATTGTCTCTATCAAGGTTCAATATGAATGGGTTTCTTATTCTGGTTTCTTCTCCTTTCCTTTCCAGTCCTGAAGAAGGGTCTAGGCCTGAAACATCGACTGTTTATTCATTTTGCACAGATGCTGCCACACCTGCCGATTTCCTCCAGGACTTTGTATGTGTTCGTTGGAATTCTGTGCTTGACAGACGTGGACCACTTCCAGCTCAGGTTTGGTTACTGAAATCTTGCTGAATCTTCCAGAGTGTGGGGCTGTCCCACACTGAATCATAAGCTGCAGGCAGCACATTCCAGGAAGCTAAAGGAGGCTCATTCTGAGGGGTACGGTGGAGCTTCATGCAGCCCTGGCCAAGTCCGAACTAAATTCACACAGACAGACCAGAACCTGTGCAAAACTCTTTGGTCATGAATATTACGTAAAAGAAAACTGATAATATAATGATAATATAATGTCAATCATACAAGCATAGAGTGATTTATATATTTTCAAGATATATGAATATTGAATGAAGTGTCAGCCTCCTGTTAGAATGGCTTTTTACACGGAAGATGTGGAAAGAGGAGACACAAAAGACAGCTGATGCTGGATTCTGGAGCAACAAACAACCTGCTGGAGGAAATTACTAAGTCCAGCAACATCTGAAGGAGGAAAGAAATTGTAAATGTTTTGGATTGAAACCCTGCCTCAGGATGGTGCAGGCTAGGCAGGTATTTGCCTTGGTTCATTCCCGGCAGCCCAATGATACAAAAACCGATGGGATGTTTACCAAACTACATAACCATTACCGGTGGCAGAGCTGCAATTTTGTGGAAGAGCCCCTATGGTCTGGCCAAAACCTCTGTAGACGTAATGTAGTGGGTGAATACAATATCATAACAGTGCACTGTTACCACCCCACAGACAGATGGAGACACACACACACACACACACACACACACACACACAATTCAAGGTACACACCAAATAAAAATCATATTGCTTAATGTCTGACTCTAACGTTTTAATGAACTGACTGTACATTGTATGAGTTTATTTATTTATTTATGTAAAGATGCATCAGGATAACAGGCCCTCTCAATCCAATGGGCCAGCGCTGCCCAATTACACACTGTGACCAATCAAATACATGCAAATATTTTCAAGAAAGTAACAGTTTTTTTCATTAAAAAGAGTAAGAGTGTCAGTGAACACTTCCATTGTCCTCACCTCCTTTGGGTAACAAAGCAGAACAATCTTCAAGAGACTCCACTCTCTCAATTGCTCTTGAAGAACCAACCTGCCTCTCAAATCTGTGTGCATTGTGTGGTCCCATTCCTCCTTCCCTCTGGAATTTCCAACATGATGAACCTTTCAGATCAGTGACTGCAGACTATGGCTGAAACCTCACCCATCACTCAACCTTCTGCATCTGGCTTCTCCTCCTTCATGTTATTCCACTGATACCCATCCTTGCAGCCAACTTCCCATAGACCGAGAAAGAGTCAGCTACTCCTCAATCATGATGGGAGAAAGACTGGACCTGTACTTAATCCACTGGTTTTTAGAATCATCAGTCCAAAGCATTCAAAGCCATTTTCCAATGCCATGGTTATTTTTTTTTCACGGATGCCTGGAGAGATACCCTGGGAATCAATCGTCAAACCTTAGACCATCCACAGATCTGGCAGAATAAAAGAGTGTGAAGAGTAACCTGTAGGTGAAAGTTCACTCCAATGAAGGCCTTCTGATCTGGGTGCAAGTCCAACTATAAATTGTACATTTGGTACAGTTCCTGTTTTCAAGCATGGAACATAGAACATTACAGCAGAGTGTAAGCCCTTCTGTCCATGATGCTGCGCTAGACTTTTAACCTACTTCAAGAACAACCTAATGCTCCCCTCACACGTACACTCCATTTTTTCATCCATGTGCCTATCTAAGATTCTCCTAAATGTCCCTAATGTATCTGCCTCTATCACCACCCCTGACAGCGCATTCTACGCACTCACCATTCTCTGTGTAAAGAGACCTTCGTTTGATATCCTGCCTATACTTCCCTGCGAGTAGCTTAGAAATATGTCCTCTCACAGCTGCCATTTATTCCTTGGAAGAAATGCACTGGCTGTCCATATATTCATGATTCTTATCATCTTTTACATCGCTATCATGTCACTGCTCATCCTCTTTCACTGAAAAGAGGAAAAAACCAAGATTGCTCAACCTTTCCTCATAAGACTTGCTCATGGACCCGGACAACGTCCTGATAAATCTTTGCTGCATCCTAACCTAAGGCTTCCACATCCTTCCTATGACAAGGAGACCAGAACTGGACGCAGTGCTCTGAGTGTGGTATTAACAGAGTTTTATGGAACTGCAACATTTCCTCATGGCTCTTCAACTCAGTCCATACTCAACCACTGTATCAACTTATGTGGAAACATTGAGGAATCTATGATCTTGGACCCAAAGATCCCTCTTTTCCTACACACTGGTAAGAATCCTACTATTAACACTATACTCTGCCTCCAAGTTCAACCTTCTGAAGTGTGTCTGCTCACACTTCTCCAGATTGAACTCCATCTAACAAAACTGGGGAGGAAAATGACATGCAGCCATGCAAGGTGACCGATAGTACATTCATTAAATACTTTACAGTGGTTTGAAAGGGCAGCTTCCTAACTGGAAGCAGAATCAACTCACCTTCCTCCTTCTGGGCTTTCCGCATTGACTGATCACCTCTAAGCCTTATTGACGTACTTATGAGACTTTACTGGGATGGTCAGGTGAACTTCCATTCTGTACAGCAGGGATAGTGTAAGGCTGTTTGGATACCAGGCTCAACAAAATTCCAAGGACAATGGAGGGGTGCAGAGGACAATAGGATGGAGATCAAACACTGATGGCAAACGATTGTGTAAGCATCTCTAGAAAGAGAAAATATTTGAAGGAAAAGCTCTGGGTGATAGAAAGGGCCACATTTCTTTTCATATTTCCTTACCACACAGAAGCTGGTCATTTGGTCAATTGAATCTGTGCTGGCTCATGGAGTAATGAAACTAATTTTGCCTACATTCCCACCAACTCCTTGCAGCTTCTGCCTGTAACCCACCCACTAGGGGCAACTTACAATGACCAATTAACTAACCATCTGAATGAAGTTATCATGCAGTCACAAGGAGAACATGCAGATTCCAAACAGTCAGCACCAGGAGGAAGAAATGAATCTGGGTTGGGGCGCCATGAGGCAGCAGCACTATTCATTGCGAACTGTTCTTCAAGATCATTTGTACTTTGGGAGTAAAATTCTGTATCAGCCTATTTCACAGTCGAATCCTTGCTCTGGAACTGTAATATAAAAAGAAGAGGACAGGGTTCATACCGTTGCCTGTTACTTAGGAAGAGATTTTGGAAAGAACCTGTTAAAGGTTGCCTCTGAAAAGCAAGTCCTGTGCATGAATTTGACAGCAAAACTCGTGTGAAATTGTCATCAGAAAAATATTTGAAAAGGAGCAGTCAGGAAATTGACATTAGGATTTGTGTGATACTGATGTCAGCACTAATCAGCCGATTTTGTACATCTCCATTTGATATACAAAGAGCCAGCTCATAGCAGCCTTGAGAATACTGGAGTATATTATGGCTAAGAACAAAGTCTGAAGAACTTCCCTGCAACAACAACACTGGATTTTGCTTTGCCTTGACGGGATGTCACACATTCTGGTTGTCTTTCAGTGCATTCACTTTGATATTCTTGCAGATAGTGACATTTCATTTAAAATAAGAAAAAAAAAAACTTGCTAGTATTAATACTTACGAGAATGTGCAAATCCCAAGCCTACCTGCTAAGTTTGATGGTAGCTTCTCGGGTCATCATCATGATCCCTATCTTGGACTGACACTAGTGCATAGGATTTATGACCCATTTCTCAAATATATGGGCATCTGATAGGCAATATTTAGAGTCATAGAGCCTTTGGCCTATCTGGTCTGTGTCAAACTATTTAAACTGCATACTCCCATCAAACTCCTGCACCAGGACAATTACCACCCCCCCCCCCCCCCCCATATCTCTACCATCCATGTACCTATCCAAACTTCTCTTAAATATTGCAGTCAAGCTCACATGCGCTATTTGTGCTGGCAGCTCATTCCACACTCTCACGACCCCCTGAGTGAAGATGTTTCTCCTCATGTTCCCCTCAAACTGAAGTTTAAGTATGCTTTGTGGCATAGGTAAATATCCATATTAAATATCAAGGTTGTTGAAGTATCAAAAATATTACATCATAAACAGAGACCAGATTTGAATCATGCAAATATAATACAATAAATTTGCATACCACCATCTTATTTGCATACCTTCCATCCAATGACCTGAAAGGGGTCAAAATTTTCCTGTAAACACAAGAAATTCTGCTGATGTTGGAAATCTTGAGCAATACACACAAAATATTGGAGGAACGCAGCATCAGGTGGTATCTATGGAGGGGAAAAAACAGTCAACATTTTGGGCTGAGACCCTCCATCTTGATGAAATGGCTTGTACTGAAACATTGACAGTTTGTTCCTCTCCACAAAATTTACCTACTTTTGTTTCTTCCTTGATCACCCATTTCAATCACTCCTATCCTGGAGGGGTCCAGTGCAGCTCAGCAAAGCTAGAAATGTCTTCAGATCAGTGATTAACCTTGCCAAGCTGTCGTCACACCATGAGCCTCTGCAAGATCCTCTCTATGTTCTGGCCAAGAAATGTCTCCAACCGAGCCCTACTCCTTCAGTGTCGATAAGAAGACATGGCCACAATCATCATGATGAAACTTTGGAAATGGATTGGGCACATGATGAGAAAAGAGGCCAACTTCATCATCAAGACTGCTCCTCATTGGACTCCTAAAGTGCGGAGGAAACGCGCGAGACCAAAGACAACTTGGCGCTGTACCATAGAGGCAGGGATGATGACTCTGAACCACAGCTAGGCACAGGGGCACAATAGAGAAGATGGCAAAGGACAGTCAGTGATGGAGGACCTTTATTGCTGCCCTAAACACCAGCAGCATAACGAGAGGTATGTAAGTTCGTGCCCTGGAGGTACTGACCCATGCTGGGGTATTGTTCAGAGTCTTGACCTGATTCCAGTCAATGCACAAGTGAGGAACTGGAATCGAACTTTTGGGATAAGTTGATGTCTGTTTGTCTGACGCTGCTCACATTTGGAACTGAGTGGAGCAGGAGTCATCATCTGGGTTTCGGTCTGTTCTGTAGCATCGAGTGTTCTCCCTAAAGATACCATTCTCTATGAAGCTGTCTCACGTCTCACTTACTAGCTATTAGTATTTCTGGCTCTTGAAACTTACTAGACTGCACATAAACCCTCCAGTCCTGCATGTTTGTTAATCATACTTTATGGAACAAGTATCTAATTTTAGTGTTGATTGTTTAGAGGGCAAAGCAAGTAAATTGTTCTTGGAAATGAACCAACAAGAACCTCCACTCTTTTTAGTTCTTACACTTCTCTCAAACCTAGCATTCATACCACAAAATGTAAACCACCTGTCTGTCACATTATACCCTGGCTCCTCTATCTGAATGCCATGTTTATTTTAAATACCTGATTATTTCGTGGCAGAATCACTGAAAGCAGACTTGGCGTGTTTCGGGAATCCCACTCCTTTAGTTTTTGCTTGTATCAGTATCAGTATAAATGAAACCACTGCCAGTCTCATTCAGGAAGTGATAAGGCCATTCCATTTCAGCAGTCAATTGAAAAAATAACAAGGGTCTCCAGTGTAGAAGTATTTTATTTCCTTGGAATTTTCCTGAGGCTAATTCGTAATAGCATAAATTATAATTACTTTTAATTTTTTTTTCTAGGGTGACTTTACTACAAGTTTCCCTTGTTCAAGAGAACAAGAACCATTTTCCTTCTCCTTTGACATAGAGTTCCAGGATATCCTGAGGAACATGTTGGAGATGTGGATAAGCACACCCTCAGATAATACGTTTTCTGTTCTTGTCATCGTAGAGACCCCCATGTAGATATCTGCTTTGTGATTTGCTCTAACGAGTTTACATTTGGCTTGGTTTTATTTAAATCCATTTCAAAAGACATAGGCAGACTTGCAGGAAGTTTTCAAGCCTGGCACTGGGTGGTTTCTTTATTGCAGGCAACTGATAAGTGCCTTCTTGCCGTTTAGCATGACTAACATCAGCTGATAGTGCCTTACTTCACATGCATGGCCATCTCTTCACCACTAGTACATATTTGTCTGAAGACTTTGGGGAATGGGGGTCAGTTCATCTTAAAAGGTAGTGCTGTGGAGTAATGTTGCATCGTTATAAAACCTTGATTAGACTGCACTTGGAATGTTGTGTTCAGTTCTGATCACCTCATTATAGGAAGTATGTGGAAGCTTTAGAAAAGGTGCAGAGGAGTTTTACCAGGATGCCGTCTGGACTAGAGGGCATGTCTTATGAAAATAGGTTGAACAAGATAGGGCTTTACTCTTTGGAATGAAGAAGAATGAGAGGTGACTTGATAGAGGTGTACAAGATAAGAGGAATCGGAAGAGTGCATAGCCAGTGACTTTTCCCAGGGCAGAAATGGCTAATTCACCATTGAGCACATCTACACAGAGTGTTTGTCACAGGAAAGAAGCATCCATCATCAGCGACCGCCCCCACCCCCAAACTACTCTATTCTCACCGCTGCCATCAGGAAGTAGGTACAGGAGCCTCAGGAGTCACACCACCAGGTTCAGGAACAGTTATTACCCCTCATCTATCAGGCTTTTGAACCAGACAGGATAACTTCACACAATTTCACTTGCCCCATCACTGAGATGTTCCCAAAACTTGTGTTCTCGCTTTCAAGGACTCTTCATCTCATGATCTCGATATTTATTAATTATTTGTTTATTGTTATTATTTCTTTCATTTTGTATTGACACAGTTTGTTGTCTTTTGCACACTGGTTGAATGTGCAGTTGGAATGGTTTTCACTGATTCTATTCTGGATTTATTGAGTATGCTTGCAAGAAAATGAATCTCAGGGTTTTATATGGTAACATACAGTATATGTACTTTGATAATAAATTTAATTTGGACTTTGAACTTTTATTACAAGGGAGCACAATTTTAAGGAGATGGGAGGAAAGTAAAGGTAGGGGGCTGTCAGAGGTAAGTTCTTTGCACAGAGAGTGGTGGGCATGTGGGCATGTGGAATGTCCTGCCAGAGGTGGTGGTAGAGGCAGATGCATTAGGGACATTTAAGAAACTCTTAGAGAGGCACATGGATGATAGAAAAATGGAGGGTTGTGTAGGAGGGAAGGGTTAGATTGATCTTAGAGGAGGTTAAGAAGTGTTGGCGCATGGCCAAGTGGTTAAGGCATCGGTCTGGTGATCTGAAGGTCGCTAGTTCGAGCCTCAGCTGAGGCAGCGTGTTGTGTCCTTGAGCAAGGCACTTAAACACACATTGCACTACAACGACACCGGTGTCAAGCTGTATCGGCCCTAGTGCCCTTCCCTTAGACAACATCAGTGGCATGGAGAGGGGAGACTTGCAGCATGGGCAACTGCCGGTCTTCCATACAACCTTGCCCAGGCCTGCGCCCTGGAAACCTTCCAAGGCGCAAATCCATGGTCTCACGAGACTAATGGATGCCTATAAGAGGAGGTTAAAAAGGCTGAAGCATCTGCATTATGCTGCCTGATCTGTTGAACTGCACTGTGCTGCTGCTGTAAAAACACCCAAATTTCATGACGCAAGTGAGTGATGATAAACCTGATTCGGATATGGGTCTCTAGTGTGGACTGAAAGTGGGAAGGGGGCAGGGAGAGGGGAACTATGGTTGGGGAAAGAAGAAGGGAGAGGGAAGCACCAGGGAGACATTCTGTCATGATCAATAAACCAATTGTTGGGAATCAAATGACCTTGCTTGGTGTCTCAGGGCTGGGTGTGTCTGCACCCATGCCACCCTCCATCCCTGGAACTCCCTCTCTGCCACCTGTCTCACACTCCACCCCCCGCAGTACTCCACCCTCACCATTGCCAACATCCTTTGCTCCCACCAGATTTACAAACTCGCTCTCCACTCACGTTGACAAATACCCTAATTATATATATGTGCCTAAGACTTTTACACAGTACAGTATTCATATATTTACTGTCTCCACAAATAACCCTGATACTGAATTTTACACCACAGAACAAATTCAGTGCTTCCCTCTAAATCTTATTATATTTACTCCTATATAAATGATTTTATTGTTCTTGGCCCCTTATTCTTTGGAAAACGACTTTCTACCCTGTCCCATCCTCACAACAACACTGTGTGTTTTTATTCACTGCTCTTTCTCCCTTCAGTAACTTTGTTTTTCCAACCATCCAAGTCGAGCGCTGTCAACATGTTTGTCTCATTGTAATTGGAATTGGCTTTTCTTTCTCTCAGCTGGTTCTGGTACTCCTGCACTGTAACAAGTACTGATTGTGCGCAGATGGGGCTTTCATGTCAAAGTTGTCAGCATTGCTCAAATCCGAGGTGTGAGATTTTCAGCTGCGAGCCATCCGTCCGAGGCAGCGATTAGCACCGAAAGCTAGGGTTAACCGGAAAGCTGTACAGGCCACAGATGTGGCTCACCTTTCCCCAGTTTTCTCCTACATTTTCCTTCCAGTCATTCTCCCCAATTTATTTCAAATCTTTACCCCAGTTTGCCTGCAGTCCACATGCTCTCTCTAACCTGTCCTGCTCTGAGGTGTTGGCTGTAAACTGGGACTAAATGAATTACCCAGAATATCTCTCTGGTGCTTCCTGCTCCCTTCCCCCTTTTCCCGACCGTGATTCCCCTCTCCCCTCCCCCTTCCCACTCTCAGTCCACAATAGGGACCCATATCAGATCAGGTTTATCATCACTCACATATGTCATGAAATTTGTTTTTGTTTTGTAGCAGCAGTACAGTGCAATATATAAAATTACCACAGCACTGTGCAAAAGTCTTAGGCACCCTGGCTCTTTTGCATAGTACTGTAGATAGGAAAGGTTTAGAGGGATATGGGGCAAATAGGGGTAAATGGGACTAGGCTGAAGTAGGTCATTTAGTCACCATGGATGGGCCATGTAGATAAATAACCCAGAAATGGGATTTCCCCAGCATCCTGCCTCCCATATAACCCCCCACCTTAAATTCCTCCATATACCTGTCTAGTAGTCTCTTAAACTTCACGAGTGTATCTGCCTCCACCACTGACTCAGGCAGTGCATTCCATGCACCAACCACTCTCTGAGTAAAAAACCTTCCTCTAATATCCCCCTTGAACTTCCCACCCCTTACCTTAAAGCCATGTCCTCTTTGAGCAGTGGTACCCTGGGGAAGAGGCGCTGGCTATCCACTCTATCTATTCCTCTTATTATCTTATTTCTTGAAGATGCTATCCTGGCCTTGAGCACAGATCTTATCAATGCTGGGTCGGCGACTTTTTTTCCTATTTCTCTTCATGCTCTTTTGAATAAAAGCAAAAAACAATGCCAGGAACTGCAGGCATGAGGGGACCATGAGGCCAAGGGATGGGAATGCTGATCCTACATTAAAGATGTGTGGATTGTGGGAAACTCGTTCATTCGTTATGTGTTGTGTCTGTGGGAATCTAAGGAGCTAATTCATAACATAATAATTGAAGGACTGGATATCATAAGACCATAAGATACAGGAGCAGAATTAGGCCATTTAGCCACTCTCTCATTCAATCATGGCTGATTTATTTTCCCTCTCAACCCCATTCTTCTGCCTTCTCCCTGTAACCTTTGACACCCATACTAAACAAGAACCTATTAACCTCTGCTTTGGTGCCACCGTAGTGTACGGGTTAGCACAATGCTTTACAGTGCAGGTTCAATTCCCGCTGCTGCCTGTGAGGCACTTGTACGTTCTCCCATCTGGGTTTCCTCCGGGCACTCTGTTTTCCTCCCACAGTCCAAGGACATACCGGTTGGTAGGTTAATTAGTCGTTGTAAATTGCCTCGTGATTAAGCTAGGATTAAATTGGATTGCTGGGCAGTGTAGCTCGAAGGGCCTATTCCGTGCTGTTAAATTAAAGGCATCCGTTAGTCTTGTGAGACCATGGATCTGTGCCGGGAAAATCTTCACTCTCCAGGGCGCAGACCTGGGCAAGGTTGTGTGGAAGACTAGCAGTTGCCCATGCTGCAAGTCTCCCCTCTCCATGACACCAATGTTGTCCAAGGGAAGGGCATTAGGACCCATACAGCTTGGCACCAGTGTCGTCACAGAGCAATGTGTGATTAAGTGCCTTGCTCAAGGACACAACACGTTCCCTCGGCTGGGGCTTGAACTCACGACCTTCAGGTCGCTAGTCCAGTGCCTTAACCACTTGGCCACATGCTGTGCTGTATGCAAATAAATAAATGGATAAACAATACCCAATGACTTGGCCTCAACAGCCTTTTATAGCAATGAATTCCACAGATTCAACACCCTCTGGCTAAAGAAATTCCTCTTCCTCTCTGTTCTAAAGGGACATCCTTGTATTCTGAGGCTGTGCCCTCTAGTCCTAGACTTCTCCACTATTGGAAACATCCTCTTCATGCCCGCACTTTCTAGGCCTTTCAATATTCAATAGGTCTCAGTGGGACCCACCCTCATTCTTCAGTGAGTACAGGCCCAGATCCATCACGCTCTCCTGTAAATTAACCCCCTCATCAGAGTCATTCTGATGAGCTCCTCTGGATGTAGTGTTATATAACCAGAAGGACTTTTCAGCATAAAATGAATCACTAAGCCAGCAATTTAGTTGGATGGTGGTGTAGTGGCATCTGCACCAGACTTTGAGGTGAGTAACCCCGGGTTTGAATCCAGCTGGCTTTCCATCTGTACTGGGTTGAGCGTCGAGCTAGCAATCAGGCCTTGTAGAAATCAGACAAATGCTAAAGAAATGGAGGTGGAAGGTGCTCCTTCCCTCCACTAGCTTGCAGGTCACCCTTGGGCAAGGTGTAGCACCTGCTCAGCCCCCTGATCAGGATCACGTGAAGCCATGAGAGCAGGTGGTAGATGGTCGTATGGGCAGCTGGCGTATATCACAAGTCCTGGCTATGTGACCACTGACGCCAGGCAGACAATCTCTGAAGAGTATTGATAATGGCTGGGGTCACCCATCTTGTAAAGACACTGCCCAGAAGAAGGCAATGACAAACCACTTCTGTCGAAAAACTTGGCGAGAACAATCATGGTCAAGACCATGATCGCCACGCCATACGACACGGCACATAATGAATGAATGAACTATGGACCTGCGACTTGAATTACGGCCTATCTCACACTTAAATAAAGGTTGCTGATTGTCTATTACTCAATGTACTTTGAAACTCTTCATTATGCTTTGGCCCTCGTCATTGTTCAACTTTCCTTCTCGTATATTCATATTCCCAAAGGAATTATTTTATCTATTTAGAGATACAGCACAGTGGCAGGCCCTTCTGGCCCAATGAGCCTGCACCACCCAATTGCACCCATGTGACCAATGAAACTGTTAATTGATAAGTCTTTGGACTGTGGGAGGAAACCAGAGCACCTGGAGGAAACCCACGCGGTCACGGGGAAAATACACAAACTCCTTACAGGCAGTGGCGGGAATTGAACACAGGTCGCTGGTGCTGTGATAGCATTATGCTAACCACTATGCTACCGTGCCAAATTATGGAGGTATAAAATTAAGGAAGAGGCCATTTGGCTGATTGAATCACTTTGGATGAGCTACACCGTTAGCTTCAGTCGAGCTGTTCTGAACTCTGTGCTCAGCCGATGTTTTCTTTACAAATATTTATCCAATTCCCTTCCGCGAGTTAAAATTGAACCTGCTTTTATTGCTCTTTCATGTGCCCTGGATTGTAACAACTCTCTGATTTAAGATTTCTTCTTTTCTCCTGCCTGGCTCTTCTGCTACTGATCCTCCTCTTTCCCCTCCGCTGCGTCTCATTGCACAGTGCCCTTTTTGTTTCTCACCCCTGAGCAAACAAGCAATGTTGACTCCTACATACTTGACCTGCCAGTTTAGGCTTTGGTTGTTGGTAGACTCATTGAGGGCAGAAAATGAGTGAACTTCAGATGTGGCAGGGAATTTCCTTGTTGCTTTTCTTTGGATCCCTCGCAGTCGACAACAAGCATCTGAGTCCAGCATTAGCGATTTTTTAAAACCTCCTTCCGTACTTCGTCTGTGAAGAAGTTTCCCTTCACGGATGGTGCATTAATTGGACATTTTGTCCAATGAATTGCTTCACTGTTCAAATAAATTTGATTAAGATTTTGGCCAGGGACGATTCTAAAGTTGCAAAGCAGCCTTCTCCACAATGCTATTTGAAATCCCTTTGAGTCCCCTGTTGTAAAGGTCTATCAGATACATCTGACTGTATCCCATATTACTAAAACCCAAGGTACACAGTCACACTCTTCTATATTACTGTTTACATAAATGTGCGTTTGGGTTTCAGTTTTATTAAAGTTATAAAGCCCTCAATTGCCTTTTGCACAAAATGTAATCTATAGAATACTTGAGAGGTAACAGTATACATCTATGCTGCTTGATAACATCTATTGGCCTCTGTCGCGGACAGGAACTCATGAGCATGGAGTTAATAATGTCATCTTAAAAAATGCATCTGGCAGAAACGAATGAGAAATTGAATAAAAGAGACCGGTGTGGCTATAATGAGGACCATGTGGGTTACTTCAGACAAGGATTAGGCAGAAAGGGGCTCGTACCGAAGATCACTTTCAATTAGATGAGCTCAAGGCAAACGGACTTGGCGAAAGATTGAAACAAGAAGGAAGAGGTTTCCATTCACTGCCCTGGGCTGACATGAAGGATTTAGCAGAATGAAGTTAATTGAAGTCATAGCTGTACATAGACTTGGCTCGGAAAAAAAACCTCAGAGCTGGGGAACTTTGATTTGCCTTGAATTTTCCTTCTCCCTCTCTCCTTACAGAGGAGTCGATCATGTGTGGAGCATTTGAAAATTCAGGGAATAAAACAGGCAAATTAAGTAACGATAGACCTGACAAGTCCTGAAGTGTAATAGATATGAAGTTATGACAGAAATGATTGATATAAAGACAAACACGGGTAGTGTTCTAAACACAGAGCTACAAAGGAGCATTTCACTTGGCTCTTTTCAACACTACAGACACATTTTTGTGCCCTGTACCATTCTAGTCCCAGGGAGTTGGCGAGTTTACATTAATACATTCATTCATTCATTTCATTTTAATTCTGACTTTTTCTTTTCTACTATATTTTTGTACAAACTCACGAGCGGCTCCCTCAGTGTGACTTGTGCATGAGATATGAGATTTCCCGTTGAGGGGAACGTTCATGGGTGCGATGGGCAGGTCAGCATTTGTACCACTACCCATCCTCATTAGTGCGGCCGGGAGAAGGTAACTAAAATGGAATGAGTTCCAGGTTTGGCATGGCTTGTATCAAATTGGATGCAGCAGTGGCAGAGGCCTGTGCTTGTCTGCAGGGTGCTGGACTGGACTACTGACACTTTCAGCTCGAACTCTGCCAGATCTGGCCTGTTAATTCCTCTCAGATGTTGCGGACCGGTTTTACAAGCTGTCAGCGTACAAGTCCAGGAACTCACAGCGGCCACTTGCACGGGAAAGACTTCTTGCAAAGAAATCCTTGGATTTATGAGGTATGGCGGAACTTCCTCTCAGAAAGCATTAACACTTTGAGGGCTGGGCAAGCATTGTGCTCTGTTTTGTTTTGTTCCTACGTGGTGTAGTTGGCTTGTGAGCCATTTTTTACCCACTTTTTCCATGAAATGGTGGTACCTCTTTGTCCAACTGACCAGCCACCTCCATATTTCTATTTAAATATTCAGCACGGTTGGGAGTTCAGAGCAGAAACCGAGAACTCTCTGGATTTGGCCTGTGAGTTTACCTGGCTAGGTGGCTTGTTATCATCCATAGCCTGCAAGGTGTCTTGATCCAGTGGCTGGAAAGCTTTGCAGGTGTGCATGTCCCAAAGTGGCTATTGAATGAAGGGTAATTTACAACCGCAGCCCAAAGCTCAGCGTGATGAAGGAAATGAATGCATTACCACTGAATCTCCCACCTTTCCTGCCTTCATTACATACCATTAGCCCTCCTTCCCCTCCTCCAGCACACACACTGTAGACACAGTCAGAGAACCACACACACACACATTCACATACACAGGCGTGCACATACACACACAGACCCACAGACACAGACAGACAGACACACACGCACACACACATAGACACAGACAGACAGACACACATGCACACAGACAGACAGACACACACACATAGACACAGACAGACAGACACACACAAACATACACACACATAGACACAGACAGACAAATACACACTTAGACACAGACAGACACACACACATAGACACAGACAGACAGACAGACACACACACATAGATACAGACAAACAGACACACACACACACACACTCACACACAAAGTCAACCTGCCTACTTGAGATTGAGCAATTCAGTATAAGGCAATAACTTTGTGGGATGCATCTTTGAAGCATTGAGTCATCAAGGTACCTCATATTAAAATGTTGAAAATCGAATAACACCACTCAGTGACCCTTAACATCACTCGGTGATCTCACCTACGCGGAATTAAAAAATGGATTTTTCTTTATTCTGTCAGGTGTCTGAACATTGCGAATTAAATTCCTCCTTTCAGGACCTCAGGACATTTCAGAGCAGAATGAAGGCAATCAAGCCCTTCTGAATTATAATCACAGTTATATTGTATGAAACATAGCAGCCAATTTGTGACGATCAAGTCATTTAGTTGTTGTTTGAGGGATAAATATTCTCCAAGGCTACACAGAAAACCCTGCTGCTTCACTTTTAGAGTTGTTGTGTCCAACTCAGAGTTCAGATCCAATAAGCGACACTTCTGACAACCGCTTGGTGTTGCATTAGAAAGCTAGCCTAGGTCTTCCATGCTCGTGCTTCTTGGTTATGATTTGAACCCAGCACAATCTGATTGAGAGATGAGAACAGAACCAATTTGGAAATGTGGAACCATCAGGCTCCTGAACCAGCATGGATAACTTCATCACCTCAACTCTGAACTGATTCCACAATCTATGAACTCGCTTTCAAGGGCTCCACAACTCAAGTTCTCAGTATTATTTACTTACTTACCTATTTTATTATTATTATCTGTTTTTGTTTGTATTTGCACAGATTGTCTGCTGTTGCACATTGGTTATTTGTCAGTCTTTGTATGTAGCTCTTCATCAGTTCTATTGTATTTCTTTGTTCTACTGGAAATGCCTGCAAGAAAATGAATCTCAGGGTAGTGTATGGTGACATATATGTACTTTGATAATAAATTTCCTTTGAACTTTGCACTTCGAATATGCAGCGAAATGTCCAAATATGCTTGCTGTCGATGATACCCTATTTACATAGCAGCTTTGACTGCATCGTCTGTCTTGTAAAACAGTGGGATGAGAAGTTTGATGCTGCGGTGACTAGACTTCATCTCCTGCTTCAAAGCGGAGAGCTCAGGGTAAAGAACTGTGGAAGTGAGTTTTATCAATGAAGGCAAGACAGGGCAGATCCTACATCATTAATTCCACTCATGTTCATGCAGATACATGAACAGGTCTCACCTGGACATCAGGGAAGTCAGAAACATGAACGGGCCTCATCTGAGCATCGGGAAAATGAAATAATCACTTTGCAAAGTGCCTGTTTTATGAAACACATCTATTCAAGTCTGGGAAGAGCTCTGGCTCAAATCTCAGTTGAGGTGAGAAATAGGAGCCTGCAGTTTGCATCCAGGCCTCTGGGGTAGAGAGAAAAGGAACCTGTTTAAAGATTAACTTTATTTGCCACGTGCACATTGAAACAGATCATCATTTGCGTCAAGTCAAGCCAGCAAGGATTGTGCAGGGCAGTATGCATGCTTCCAACGCAAACATAACCCACCTACAGTTTACTAACCCTAACCAGGCATCTTTTGACTGTGGGAGGAAACTGGAGCACCCAGAGGAAACCTACGTAGTCACAGAGAGAACGTACAACCTCCTTGCAGATAGCGGCAGGAATTGAACCTTGATGTTATGGCTGGTGCTGTAAATCGTATCGCTAACCACGATGCTACCTCGCCGCCCCATTTGAGGTTTCCTTTCCCATTTATGTACTGGACGTGTCTACAGGATGTTAAATAAGAACAGGTAAACACAAAATAATCTGCAGATGCTGGGATCAAAGCAACACTCACAACGTGCTGGAGGAACTCAGCAGGTCGGGCAGCATCTGTGGAAACGATCAGTCAACGTTTCGGGCCGGAACCCTTCGTCAGGACTGAAGAGGGAAGGGGCAGAGGCCCTATAAAGAAGGTGGGGGAGGGTGGGAAGGAGAAGGCTGGTAGGTCCAGTTGAAAAACCAGTAATTTGAAAGACAAAGGGGTGGGGGAGGGGAAGCAGGGAGGTGATAGGCAGGAAAGGTGAAGAAGGAATAGGGGAAAACACAATGGGTAGTAGAAGGAGGCAGGACCATGAGGGAGGTGATAGGCAGCTGGGGGAGGGGGCAGAGTGAAATAGGGATAGGGAAAGGGAGGGGGAGTGAATTATCGGAAGTTAGAGTATTCTATGTTCATACCAAGGGGCTGGAGACTACCCAGACGGTATATGAGCTGTTGCACCGGGAGCACCGGATGCAATAGATGACCCCAACAGACTCACAAATGAAGTGTTGCCTCACCTGGAAGGACTGTTTGGGGCCCTGAATGGTGGCAAGAGAGGAGGTGTAGGGACAGGTGTAGCACTTACGCTAACAGGGATAAGTGCTGGGTGGGTAAGAACAGGGTTGGCCACTAATGAACAATTGTTGATTGCCATGTCTAGGCAATATCCTTATGCTGTAATCCCCAAAATACTGGAGGGAGGTTCTGGAACCCAGAGTGCAGAAAAATCTCTGCTGTCATGAAGAAAACAGAAGACATGTTACTTCAATAGTGAATCATTATAGTATCATCACTCAGTAGTCATTGCCTGTATACAAAGTTCAAAGAATATTCATTTTTAAAATATGTATATGTCACCATATACTGTCTTAAGATTCAGCTTCCTGCAGGCATTGACAGTGGAACAGAGAAATACAATAGAATCAATGAAAAACTACACACAGACAATGTTTAATAATCAACCAATGTGCAGAAGAAGACAAACTGTGCAAATACAAAAAATAAACACGTAATGGTGAGAATATGAGGTGTAGAGTCCTTGGAGATGAGTCCAAAAGTTGTTCAAAGTTGGGGTGGGTGAAATTATTCACCCTGGTTCAGGAGTCTGATGGTTGAAGGATAATAACTGTTCCTCAATCTGGTTGAGTGGGACCTAAGGATTCTGTATCTCCTGCCTGATGGCAGCAGTGAGAAGAGAGCATGGTTTTGATGGTGAGGGTCCTTGATGATAGATGCTGCTTTCTGGGGGCAGTGCTCCCTGCAGATGTGTTTAATGGTGGGGAGGGCTTTGCCCCTGATGGACTGGGCTGTGTTTGCCACTTTTTGTAGGCTATTTTGTTCATGGGCTTTGTTGTTTTCATACCAAGCGTTGATGTAAACACTATGCATCTGTAGAAGTTTATCATCGTTTTAGGATTTTCCTCAGTGGTTCTCGGTTGTCCACTTTCCTCAATGGCTGGAACTTATGTTCTCTGGATTCAGACAGGCTTGTCTTGCTGGTGCCAGGTCCAAGACGCAAGAGGCAAGAACCCAAGCAATGTCAAGCCATCCATCAGTGTAACTGAGTCATGTGAGTAAGCCAAACGAAACCTCAACAACAAAATTCCCCTGCAAGTCATAAACAAAAGATTGTCGATGAAAGCTGTCGAAATTCTCAAATGTCTTGACATCAGGAATATTTGAAAAATATTAAAAGTAAAATAATTAATTCAAAAAAATGTTATAAGTAAGGTGTTTAACAAAAAGAAAAGCTAACTGAAAACACTTCAAAAAGCTCTTAAATAATTAAAAACTTGAAGCAAAATTTAAAAGATTAAAAAACATAATTAACCTTCTCCTTGTTTCCTGCAGCTCTCCGTCTACTTTCAGATGAATGGGCTTGCGGTTGCTTATCAAGTCAGAGATGGTGTGGGAGTTGTGAGTGGTTTTCTTCAGTGAACTCGTGCTCCACCACAACTGAGACGTCAGTGCCTGTGCTCACCTCAGGACCCCTGAGACCTTCCTGCACTCGGGCTGAAGAAGACTGACAGATTTTGCCTAGCACCCCCTGTCACCCCTTCTCTCTCCCATGGATCCCCAATCGAAGCTCCAGTCTATCGCAAATTCAGGAGTTTCTGCAGATGCTGCAAAACTTGAGCAACATACACACAAACTGCAGGAGGAACCCAGCAAGTCAAACAACATCTATGGAGGGCAATAAACAGATACTGTTTTGGGAAAGGGTCTTGGTCGGAAATGTTGGCTGCTTATTCCCGTCCTTAGATGCTCTGATCTAACATCTTGTACTCTGATTTCTGGGTCCCTGATGGAGACTTCAGAGAGAGGAAGAACAGAGAAGAGCACGGCAAAAGAATAAGCCCTTTGTCCTACCCTGCCTGTGCCAACCATGATGCTAATCTAACTCATAGTTTCTGCCTCTCCATGGTCCCCTGTTCTGTGCCTGTCTAAATGTCCCTGGAATGTTGCAAGAATTTCTGCTTTTCCCCAGCAGTGGATTCAGGGCTCAGCTTCATTCCTCACACTCTCCCATCTTGGCCATTTATCTCCAAACCCCTCTCCCCAGTATTCTCTCACTCTGCCCACTCACCTGGTCAAACCTGTCAGTCCTCTAACTCCTTCACTCAGTACCCAGGCCCCAGTCACAGTTGGTACATTTTCCTCCCTGCCCTTTATCTGTTTAGCACCAAAAGAACCACACAACTTACCTATTAGGCTACTCTGGAGAATGTGTTTAAGTCTGGTTTCACAAACCATGAAACTGTCAAGAGAGCATTAGCATTTATGGCAGAACTGACAATGGAATACAACTTGATTGCACTGTTGAAGAGTACCACATGCACTCAATTTCCTCATTAATCTGGCTGCCTTGGCCGCTTCATCTATATTTTACCAACCTTTATCCTTAAATGTAAAATGTTTCCCAAAAGTGCTTCCCCTCTACACCCTTCATCCCAACAATGTTATAGACAATAGACAATAGGTGCAGGAGTAGGCTATTCGGCCCTTCGAGCCAGCACCGCTATTCACTGTGATCATGGCTGATCATCCACAATCAGTATTCAGTTCCTGCCTTATCCCCATAACCTTTGATTCCGCTATCTTTAAGAGCTCTATCCATCTCTTTCTTGAAAGCATCCAGAGACTTGGCCTCCACAGCCTTCTGGGGCAGAGCATTCCATATATCCACCACTCTCTGGGTGAAAAAGTTTTTCCTCAAAAGTTTCTCCATGTTCCCTTGGCCTCGATGGAGTGGATGTGGAGATGATGTTTATGGTGGAGGAATATAAGGCCGGAGGGTTCAGCTTCACAATGGAATGACGTCCATTTAGAACGGAGATGAGGAGGTATTTCTTTAGCCGGAAAATCTGTGGCACTCATCACCACAGACCGAGTCATTTGGAACATCTAAGGCAGAGGCTGATGGATTCTTGATTAGTCAGGGCATGAAGGGATACAAGGAGAAGGCAGGAGATTGGGCTGAGAGGGGAAGTGGATCAGCCATGATGAAATGCCCATGTTCCACTGGCAAACTCTGACAAAATCCCAAGGATTGTTTTCTCTGAGAAGCCTGGCTTCTACTCCACTGCTCTGCTCTCCCTCCGGTTGGCAGTTCAGTCATACATCTTTGTCAAGGCATCTATGAATAAATTAACCTTCGAAAGATTAGTGCACTTTAATACTACTGGGAGTTTCAAATACAAATGAAAATGGAAGGGCGCACACTCCAATCTAATTGAGTCTTTTTATCTTTTCATTTATAGCAGGCAAGTGTAAGTGATCCTACTGAGTGTCTCATGCTGGGGGTGGGGGGCGGGGGTGGTGGTGCATTAGAAAACCTGGCCTGCACTACTCGAATTCTTCACCTCCTTCTCCAGCGTATTAGTACCAGTAACGGTAGCCCCCTGCTCAGTGCACCCAGAGGCTAAGAACTGTTGCTGAGAGAATGCAGTTTCCTGAGGGGTCTGTGTCGGAAACAGTGTGAGGTACTGGGGAGGGGGATGGTGGTGCCCACCTTGCATTCCAGCCCTTTTCAAACACTGGTGTTTCCCGGTAAAAGCTAAGGTTTGACCAGGACTTTTGAATTCTAATCTGGCATTCTCCTGAATAGCTTGAGGCCCTTTCCTCTGGAGAATCTGTTAAAATTGCGAAGGCTAGGTGGGAGTCCATACTACCTCATGAAGCAATTAAAATGATTGAGACACATGACAGAAAAAGGAATGGACTGTGTAGGGCCACACACACAAAATGCTGGAGGAACTCAGCATCTAGGAAAAGAATACAGTCAACGTTTCAGCCCACGTGTTACTCAGATTCCCAGCATCTGCCAATTTTCTCTTGTTTGTGAATGGGGTGTATAGGAATGGGTTGAGGCGAAATAGGGTGCAAGAGTCCTGTGGAACATTAATACCAGTGTAACTTTGCTGGGCCAAGTGGCCAGTTCTATGCTCACAAGTGGGTATAATTTTATAATTATACAGCCCAGTGAAATTGCTACTCTGAGGGATTGCTGTGGGGGGAGTGGCAAGAGCGAAGTCAGTGCAGAGAGGGAATTCACCCAGGGAGCCCTGCCTTCCCTAAGCTGGAGAAGGTCGGACTTGTGTAGTGCAGCATTCAGACCTTAAAACCAGGCTAGTAGCGAACTCAGACTGCAGAGGGCTGTAATGTTGTTCGAGGGTAAATTGTAAAATTAAGATGCTGGCTTTTCATCCTTTTCCACGATTTATCTATTGAAGCACTTTTTTTTCTGATTGCTCTATCCGGGCAGCCCTAACCTCTCTTCTGAACATTCATCTCTTTATTAGATCTAACTGCAGCCACATACTGTAACAGAATATGCTTCTGAAATGTCTTCAGGGACTATAAACTGAAAAATCCATTAACAAAATAAATATTTTACTTTTTTCACTGCCTTTTATTCCTGCTTCTTTTATTCCTCCATCCAATCCCCAACCCCCACCCCCCGTCAACCTTTTTGCATGATAACCCAGTCTCAGTGTTATGCCATTGAATCAGCCTTGCATGCTTATTGTATTGTGCACCTCTGTTATTTAGAGCTCTCCTTCCCCAGGACGTTCATTCTTGACAAGAGCGTGCGGAGCCACAGGGAAAGAAAGGGGCAATGGAATTTCTAACAGGGAAGAGCTTTCAAAGAGCAGACAGCACAGACGCGATGGACAGAACAGTCTGGAGCCACAACAACCTGGGGGAAGAATCCAACGCATCAAGCAGCATCTGTGGGAGGAACAAAATGGTCGATGTCTTGATGCAAGGTTTTGACCCGAAAGGTCAGCAATTCCTTCCCTTCCTGCAGTTGCTGGTTGGCCCACAAATTCCCCACCAGCTCTTTATTATTCCAGAGCCCAGCCTCTTGTGCCTTCTCTGGACAGAATAGTTTCTTCCTGTGCCTTGTACGTTATTCTGTGGCCTCTACTTTAGTGGAAGAGTTCTGTTCATTGATAACAGAGATGTTGACAAGGTGTTGAGTGTTGCTCTGCTTTAGGGGTTTCCAACCTTTTTTTATGCCATAGACCCCAGTTTGGAACCTCTGCTCTACTTGCAATATCTATGGTTGTTTCCTCTGGTGGGCCAAAGGACACAACCTCAGGATAAAGGAGTGAACTATGAAGGGGAATTTCTTTAGCCAGAGAGTGGTGAATCTGTGAAATTCATTGCCACAGGCAGCATAGAGGCCAAGTATTTATGTGTATTTAAGGCAGAGGTTGATAGATTATTGATTGAAGGGATACGGGGAGAAAGCAGGAGATTGGAGCTGAGAGGAAAAATGGATCAGCCATGATGAAATGGTGGAGCAGACTTAATGAGCCAAACGGCCTAATTCTGCTCCTATATCTTATGGTCTTGTGGTCTTAATGGTTATCTCCTGGGCTCCAATTCCTTTCATGGTCCTAAATTGCCTTTGCTTTCTGCCCCCTCTCCCCATTCAGAACAAGCTGCCAAGACTCTGTTAGAACAAGCTGTTTGGCTGTAATGATAGGCTAACACACATTTAGGCTTTCGGAGGGTACTGGAGGGTACCTTGGCTTCTTCCAGCTCAGTTGGCAGCTGGGATGGCAGGCTAAACCAGCAGGTGGCGCTCAATATCCACAGGTGCAGCTAGGAACAATGCAGCAGTCAGGGCAAAGTTTTCCAGTCAGGAAAACAGCAAATCCCCCTGACAATAACTACCCAGTGACTGGCTTTGAAAGATGAATTGTTTCATTTGAACAGAGAAAATGCTAAACTCCAGCAACAAAATCTCTTTGACCAGCTTTTTCCTTATGCTTTGTATTAACAAAAATAACATTTTACCTTTCTCCAGTTTTATGTGTAAGGGAGGGAAAATTTTATTTAGTTGAAGTGTCAATTTTCCAGGCTAATTATATGTCCCTCAACTCAAGTCATTGAAGCAGATGGTGGCCATTTAACATAGCTATTAATGAGAGCTTGCCATAAAGAAATTGGCTGTTTGCTATATTTCCTACGTTACCCCCTTCACTGGCTGTGAAAGGCTTTGGGACGTCCTGATGTCAGGAAATGTGCTCAGAGTTAACTTCTCATTAAAATTTTAATCATATTTCAAAATCCCACTCCCCTCTCCCCGCCGTCGTGACCTGCCTATCTCTGGGAACACCTCGTCCTCCGAACCTTCATCGCTTGCTTTAAGTTGCTCCTTCAGGAGAGCCCGGGCCAGACTTCTGCTCACCTGTCCCAACATGAGCCTGTGTTTCAAATTTTCTCTGGCAATTACGTTGGAATATTTTACAATGTCAGAGTTAAGGGCAAGTTTATTTTGAAGTTTTTGTTACTCGTAAGTGGCTTGACAATCTGGCACTTTCCTTAAAATTACCTATTTAAATTCAAATAGTTTTCACCTCTTAAACACACCTGGAAAGTGTAAAGGGTAAGACCTGTGTAACCTCTGTGCCTGTATTCAGATCCAGCTATGACGAATGGAATTTTTAGGTCCCCTTGTGTCTAATCTATTGACATATGCAACTTATTTATTTATTTATTGAGATGCAACACGGAAAAGGCCCTTCTCGTCCTGCTGTCCAACAATCCCCAATTTAACCCTAGCCTAATCATGGGACAATTTACAATGACTAACTAACTAACCAACTGGTATGTCTTTGGACTGTGGGAGGAAACTGGCGCCCCCAGAGGAAATCCATGCAGTCACAGGGAGAATATACAAACTCCTTACAGGCAGCGGAGGAAATGAGTACTTTGCTATTGAATTTCACTTGACAACTGATCACATCGTACAAAATTACTCCCAGGTCCCCTATTCAAATGCAAAAATTCAAATTTAGGGTAAATTTATTATCAAAGTACGTATATGTCAGCATATTCTACCCTGAGGTTCATTGTCCTGCAGGCATTCACAGTAGAATGAAGAAATACAATAAAATAATTGAAAAACTACACACAAAGACTGACAGACAGCCAATGTGCAAAAGAGACAACCTGCACAAGCACAGAAAAGCAACTAACAGAAGAATAAATGAACAAATAAGAGCATCCTTACATGCCGCATTGCTGGTTGGTTTGGAAACTGCACTGCAGTAGACAGGAAGCTCGACAACAGGTAGTCAAAACTGCCCATTGCATCACCTGCACCAGCCTACCTGCCATCAATGACACATATACAGAAAGGTGCCAGGCAAAGGCCTATAACGTCCTGGAAGATCCAACCCAACCTGCTCAGGGACTGCTTGTCCCACTCGCATCAGGGAGGACACTACGTAGTATGCACACCAGGACCACCAGGCTTGAAAGCAGTACTTTCCCAAAGTAGTTAGGCTGATCAACACCTCCGCCCATCAACTCACCCCTCCACCACTACTTTATCATTTCTTGTCAGAGTCGCCTTATGTACAGACACTCCTGTGCCTAGCACCACTTTATTTACATAAAATCAGCCTGTGTATATCATCATCATCATTACGTGCTGTGTTGTATGGTATGGGTGATCATGGTCTCATGACCATGATTGTTCCTGGCAAATTTTTCCGCAGAAGTGGTTTGCCATTGGCTTCTTTTAAGCAGTGCCTTTACAAGATGGGTGACCCCAGCCGTTATCAGAGATTGACCGCCAGGTGTCAGTGGTTGCATAACCAGGACTTGTGATATTGTGTATATAAGCTATCTTATGTATTTCTATATATTTATTTTTATTTTTATCGTGGTCTTTATCCTTGTGTGTTTTTTTTTAGTTGTGCTACATTGGAGTCGGAGTAACAATTATTTGGTTCTCCTTTACACTTGTGTACTGCAAATCACAGAAAGCAATCTTGAATCTTGAAATAAACAAATAAATTATACTGAGAACATGAGCTGTAGAGTCCTTGAAAGTGAGTCCACAGGCTGTGGAATCAACTCAGAGCTGAGGTGAGACTATGCACCTGTGCGACATGGAGATGGTGAGGCACAGGAGATGGTGTGCAATGCATGATCATGCTTCGCTTTTGGGAGATTCAGCCGCAACTGAGTGGTCAGAGTTTGACTTGATCACTCATGCATGAGCAGGTTTTCCTGGCTAATGTGAGGGACTGGAACTCAACTCCGACCTTATGACTAACATGAGGCCTTGTTTAATGATCGGAACTCAACTCGTACCTCATGACTAACGTGAGGCCTTCTTCAGTGACCAGAACTTAGCTTGGACCTCACGACTAATGGGAGTCCTCCTTCAGTAACTGGAACTCAGCTCGTACCTCACGACTAACGGGAGTCCCCCTTCAGTGACTGGAGCTCAGCTTGGAGCTCACGAGCAGATGTAGGCCAGCACACTGCTTGGCAGAGACCAGTTTCTGGGTTGAGGTTTGTGGCTTGGAAGACTTACTGGTGGGAAGGTTCTCCACTTCACTAAATGCCAATAAGCCACATTATTAGAAACCCCGCTTCCCCAGCCAGTGGACTGGAACAGGCAGCACCACTCAACTGACTGGCAGTGTGCAGTGGGAGGTGGGGAGGGGGCAAAACTAGAGAAACTTTGCGTTCTTTCTGGCTGCGTATGGGCAAAAGTGGAAGTGTCAGACTTGGCTAATTAGAGTGCTCCTCCGAGACTGAGCCTGAGTTATGTCATTACATTAATGTGGTATTACCTTCAGTGGGACACTATTAGTGCAGTGGGACAGATAATTGTTTGGTCAGGTGAAATGGTGCTAGATGATATTAACATGGTTGTGTGAAATTAATCTGATATTTTAATGAAAGTGTTAAACCATTTAACACAGGATAGAAAGCGCCTTCCCTTGGGAATGTCAATTCCAATAGAGTAGGTAGCTGTAAGCTACAGTCATAAATTTGCTGTATTTGGCATTTTATTGCTCTGTTATCTCTGCTGCAGTAAATCAGACGTAAACAGGCAGAGATTACATTTCTACTCAGGCTTTTAAAACCACCCTTCCTATCAGAGACCCGCGGACCAAAAGAAAACATTGATGAGGTGCCTTTATGGGAGATATATTTGTAGAGGCTGCCTTCTCCTGGGAAGCTATCGCTGACATCAAGGCCGGCTGCCAAAATGAGGACCCAGCTCAGCACATTGTGAATGAAAGCCTCAGAGCTCATTACCGTTCGGCACAGTGAGTGACCCTCTGGAGGAGCTCCATCTCTCCAACCTTAAAGGGAATAAGAATCGATTTCACTCCAAGTAGGTTAACTGGTTTAATAACCTGATGAGAAGCTTTGCCGAGCTTCCCTTCACGCTGTTTTGCTGAATAAGGATCCTGCCCAATCATAATTATCCCCACAATGAATGGGCATCCACAAGGCCATTTGGCCCAAGTACTTATCAATCTTTTGACTGATAACAGCTGCAGCCTCTTCAGGAATTTTACCGGATGCAGTAATGCTGGAGTTCTTCCCTTTATCACCAGCTGACAAGTTCTGTTGTAAGTTGTGGGCCCGGGCTGGCCAAGGTATGTCCTTGGCTGACATACGAGGCGAGGTATGCAGAATGAGCATTCTCGTGAAGGAAGAGCTGGAGATTGGAAGCAAATAAAAGGAAGAGTGGCCTCCTTTACTGGCTCCACTTAACCATTCCAGGGGAACTACTCCTACTAATCTGGTAGCCAAGTTGACAGATCCAGGAGCTCCAGGATAAGGAGTTGGATGAGATGGTGTCCACCAGCTGCAACAAATGAATCTAAAAGTCCGGCCAACTCCTGATGGTGGTGGAGGCCCAGAATGCTTTTGTTCTGTAAAAGCCCTAATCAATTGCAATCTTGGAGAGAGCCTCTGCATTTAAATTACTGCATATATGTTGTATAAGATGATAGGAGGCATAGATAGAATGGGCAGCCAGTGTGTGTTTGCCAGGGTGGCAACGGCTGATATGAGAAGTCACAACTTTGAGGTGATTGGAAGAAAGTATGTGGGGGATGTCATAGGTTGTGGGTGTACAGAATGTCCTGGCAGGGGTGATTGTGGAGGCAGGTACATTAAGGCTATTTAAGAGACTCTTAAATAGGCACATGGATAAAAGACAAATGGGAGGGAAGGGTTAGACTGATTGTGGGCCAAAGGGCCTGCACCCTGCTGTACCGTTCTATGTTCTATGTTCTATATTGTTCATGTTCCATTACAAGTATTCACATCGCTAAACCAGATGGTTGTCAATTAAAATCCTGCTTTAGATGTTTGGGTCCTGAATTGAGACAGACACTCCCATGCAGTACTCAGTACTGCACAATTGGAAATACTGACTCTCAGATGAAATATTCAACTGATGCATCATCAACATTCCTTGTGTGTGCACTAAGGAACCCATGGCACTGTTTCAAAGAAGAGCGATGTTCTTCTAGTCTCTTGGCAGATAATAATCCTTCAGTCCATATTTCCATATCAGATTGCCCAGCCATTATCGTGTTCCCTCTGTGTTAGCTTGCTGTGTCCTGATTAGCTGGCACATTTTCTAGTTTACAAAGACATTTCAATAATCAACTCTAGAATGCTATGAGATGCTTGGGAATGGTGCTAAGAATTTCCATTCTTTAAGAAACACATTCCTAAACAAAATAAAGAAGTACGCGGGCATTACAGAGGCAGCCTGCAACGTATACAGCATCAGGGCACCAAGAAACCAATCTGCCAGCTTTGGAAGATTGGCTGGATCGGCTACGTACCCCTGTCTGAAACGTAATACTGACAATGGAAGGAAGAATAAAATATAAACTCAGTCATCATAGCAAAATGAAAATGCTTTTCAAAAAGTGACACTACTGAGTTTCCATGTGCAGTCCCTTGTCTGCCAAGTGTTAGCTTAGCTCATCTGGAGATGTGCATTTAGTGCTGTCACCTTTGCCTGTGTGTGTTTATGGAGGTATCAACATCTGACAACATGGCATTAAATGCCGCTGCATTATATTCCATCATAAGTGTCTAAAAAAGCAAATTGTAATCCTCCTAGCTTTGTTAAATATATCTGATGTTTTTTTTCTTTCAAGATTCGCTCATAACACAATCCAGGAGATTAATCTTTGATTTTTGCATGTTTATTTTATTTATAGATACAGTGCAGTAACAGGCCCTTCTGGCCCAATAAGCCTGAGCCACCCAGTTATACCCATGTGACCGATTAATCTACTAAAAAAAAGGATCGGCCATGACTGAATGATGGAGCGGGCACGATCGGCCAGATGGCCTAATTCTGCCCCTATGTCTTATGGCGTTATGGTCTAATCTGTAGATGTAGGGAGGAAACTGGAGCACCCGGAGGAAACCCAGCTATCCACAGGGAGAATGCCCAAGCTCCTTGCAGACAGTGGTGGAAATGAATCCGGGTCACTGGCGCTGTGATAACACTCAAAGGCTCATTTAATATCAGAGAATGTATTTGGTGTACAAGCTGAAATTCTTACTCTTCACATGCATGCGCAAAACAAAGAAGTCCCATAGAATGAATGATACAGGCAGCAAAGTGCCCCTCCGCCATCCTCCACACAAGCAGCAGGAAACGCATCAATCCCCTGACCCCCCCATTCGTGCCAGCAGAAGCACTGACCCCCCCTCGTACCCCCCCCACCCACCATGCAAGCAACAGCAAACGGCCCCCCCCAAAGAATCCTTGATCCAGAGTCCATTAACCCATAATCCATTACTTCAGTACCTCAGACAGGCTCCCTCTCTCCAGCGAGAGAGAGAGAGAGAGAGAGAGAGGTCATTCCTGCCACAATGAGAGCAGAGACCAGCAACTCGCTGTTCCACGCCGTTTCTCCAAGCCCTGTCTTGAGGACCAACAGACTCCCACTCTCCATCAAACGAGAGAGGGAGGGAGAGAGAGGATCGCTTGAGTACAGGGGCACTTCTTCCGCCAGCAGCTGGCGAAGAGCAAACGTACCACCTGCTGCCCCGATGTTTCATTCTCCCTCGATCTTCAGTTGGCGAGGAACTGGGTCACCTATGGGGCCACCGCCACCCCCTCCCCACTCCCCTGAAGGTACACGTCTTCCAGGCTGTTCCTGGAGATAACAAAGCCCCAGGCTGCACAGTTGGCTCGAAACCCCATCACTTGCGAAGAACCGTAGTTTGAGCTGCAGATCACAGACTCCGACAGAACCCCAACCACCTTGAAGAAAAAAGAAAGACTTACGAGAAGAAGAATAAGCTGTTCATTGGATGAACTGGAAGTAGTCACCTGAGTCCGCAAAAACCACTGGCACCATCTTTCTTTCCTCCTCCCCCAGCTGCCAACATTTTGCTAACTGTTACGCTACCATGCCACTCCAATATTCTGGGACAATTTGGCAGGCTTGGCAATGAAACTGCGGTAATTCCAAAAGTGAGTAAAAGGAGATGTCAGATGAAAAAAAAATGCAAAATGAGTCAAGGAAACGAACAAAACTATAGGGGAGAGATACTACAGGTGATGGGTCATATCCCAGCTAAGTACCCAAAGACAGTGAGCTTGTCTTGTTGAATCATGGAGAAAGGAGACAGCAAATCCAATTCCAGTAGTTAAAATAGTAGATTAGATTAGATTATGAGGATACTCAGTCCTCGTTTATTGTTATTTAGTAATGCATGCATTAAGAAATGATATGTTCCTCCAGTATGATATCACAGAAAAACAAGACAGATCAAGACTAAAACTGACAGAAACCACATAATTATAACATATCATCACAACAATGCAAAGCAATGCCGTAATTTGATAAAGAGCAGACCTTGGGCACGGTAAAAAAAAGTCTCAAAGTCCCGATTGCCCCATCATCTCATGCAGACATTAGAAGGAAGAAAAACTCTCCCTGCCATGAACCTCCAGCACCACAAACTTGCTGATGCAGCACCCTGGAAGCACCCGACCACAGCTGACTCTGTCCGAAAACTTCGAGCCTCCGACCAGCCCTCCGACATGGAGCACCGAGCACCATCTCTGCCAAGCGCTTCGACTCCAGCCCCGACCGCCAAGCAACAGGCAAAGCCGAGGATTCGGGGCCTTCCCCTCCGGAGATTCTGGATCGCACAGTAGCAGCGGCAGGGAAACAGGCATTTCAGAAGTTTCATAATATTTACATTTTGTTGGCACCTTCCTCAACCTCAGGTGTCCCAAGGGATTCACAGACAATGAAGCAGCTGCTACAATACAGGAAACATGGCTACCAACAAGTGCACAGCAAACTCCCTCAGGCAGGGATTTATTAATGATGTTCCGTCAAGATAGGGTTGGATGGCAGGCTTGCCTGAGTTGTAGGTCTCTATGTTGGTAAGTCCTCCATCCACATCATTTTCTTACTAGGACCAGGAAGAGCCATTTTGGCTAACTCACCAATTCCCCTTATAGATCAAGATCAGTCCTGTATCCTCCTTTACTCACCATATGCTTAATCCTTTCTTGCCAAAATATCCTTTAGCTTGTGAACAACCTTCATTGCAAGGCACACAGAGCTTAATTGAGATCTGATCATCCTTTAATAAGCAGGACTCTGTATGTCTAAACTCAAGAGATTTTGCAGATACTGGAAATCCAGAGCCACGCACACAACGTGTTAGAGGAACTCGGCAGGTCAGGGAGCATCTATGCAGAGGGATAAACAGTCAACGTTTCGGGCTGAGACCCTTCATCAGGACTGGAAAGGAAGGGGATGAAAGGCAGAATAAGGTGGTGGGGGAGGAGGGAAGGAGTACAAGCTGGCAAGCGATAGGAGAAACCAGGTGAGAGGGAAGGTGGGTGGGTGGCAGAGGGGAGGGATGAAGTGAGAAGCTGGGAGGTGATAGGTGGAAATGGTAGAGAGCTGAAGAAGAAGGCATCTGATAGGAGAGGACAGTGGACCATGGAAGAAAGAGAAGGAATAGGAGCACCAGAGGCAGGTGATGGGTAGCTGAGGAAAATAGAAGAGGTAAGAGGGGAGCTGCAATTGGGGATGGAAGAAGAGAGAAGGTTAATTATTTTTATCTATTTGTATCTCAGAATCTGGTTCTCATTGACAGGGCCAGCATTTATTGACCATCACTGGTGCTGTCAAGAAGATGGTGGTGAGCTGTTTTGTTGAACTGTGAGGGGATTTCTGGTGAAGGTGGTCCCACCGTACTGTTGCGTAAGGAACCCCAGATTTAAGGTCCGGTGGTCATGGGAGACCAGTGAAATATTTCAAGTGAAGATATTACTTGAGCTCAAGGGAAGTAACTGAGAATATTTGAACACACCTTCTGCATTCGTCCTTCTTTGTTGTGCCGATGGTGAGTTTGACAGATGTGACCTGGGAAATCACTACAATGAACCTCACAGTGTCTCTGCCTCTGTCCCTTTGTACCTCTCTTTATCAGTATTGCTTTCATCTAGGTTGCTTTGAATACTTCCCTTTTTCCAACAACAACCAACCAGTGAGTCCTTCACCATGGACATCACCATGTTTTAATAATAATTTATAATATTAGCTAAGCTAACTATGGGTCCTTTATTAATATTAATTTATTATATTATCTGCCAATTATGGATCTTTCATTTCCATAAGACCATAAGATATAGGAGCAGAATTAGGCCATTTGGCCCATCGAGTCTGCTCTGCCACTTCTTCATGGCTAATCCAACTTTCCTCGCTGATCCAATTTTCCTCTCAGCCCCAATCTCCTACCTTCTCCTGGTATCCCTTCATGCCCTGACCAATAAAGAAACTATCAACCTCTGCCTTAAACATCCATAAGGACTTGGCCGCCACAGCTGCTTGTGACAAAAAATTCCACAGATTCACCGCTTTCTGGCTGAAGAAATTGCTCCTCATCTCCATTCTAAAAGGATGCCCCCCTTGTTCTGAAACCGTCTTCTGATCTTAGCTTTTCCCTTGTGTTTTTCATGACTCCTCTCCGCAAGACGTTGCCTGACCACTTGATTCCTCCTGCGTTTTGTGTGTGTGTGTGTCTGGTTCTAGATTTCCATCATATGCAGAATCTCTTGTGTTTACTAAAGGATTCAGTACAGCTTCAGCCAAAACTTATTACCCATTTGCAAAACTTCTGGTATCCTCTTTGATATTATTGGTGAGCTTACCCTTAGATTTCATCTTTCCCTCACTACGGATTTTCTAGTTGCCTTTTGTTGGTTTTTAAATGCGTCCCAATCCTCTAACTTCCCACTATTTTTTGCTATATTATCTCCCCTCCCTTTTGCTTTTATGCTATCTTTGACTTCCTTTGTCAGCTATGGTTGCCTCATTCTCCCTTTAGAATACTTCTTCATCATTAGGATGTATCTATCCTGCTCCTTCCGATTTGCCCCAGAAATTTCAGCCATCAAATGGTGGAGCAGACTCGATGAGCCAAATGGCCAAATTCTCTTCTTATGTCTTAAGGTCATGTGGTTTAAAATCAATACAAATGTGTAAAATAAAAAGCACAGGAGTGCCATTGTGGTTGAAATATTGGCACTGTTGTGTTTCCTGAACATGCTCTGCTTCATTCTAAATATGCAATTGGTGTAACCACTCTAAGATAAACAATGGAAATTAATTCTGGGAATGGAAGAGCAACACAAAACATGTTCAGGTCAACAATAATAACAGAATAACACAAAATTTATAAGACTATTGACAGAAAGGTATAGTAATTGTAATTTTTGTAATTTATCAAACTGTCCTGAAGAAGGGTCTTGGCCCAAAACATTGACTGTATACTCATTTCCATAGAAGCTATCTGACCTGTTGAGTTCCTTCTGCATTGTGTGTGTGTGTGTGTTGTTCTGGGTTTCCAGCATCTGCAGAATGTCTTGTGTTTGCATCCAAGGAAGTTTGTAAATGTGCACACTGTTGTAAATGCAAACCCAATTTTCACACGGCAATCTTCCACCGTTAATACAGGCAGACGGCCGGGTAAGTATTTTCAGATTTGGTGGAGTCCTGCCCTTTAGCCAGAAGGTCCGTATCATCGCTACATCCAGAAACATACTTTTAAGGACTTGGTCCAACAGCAGATGGCAACGTGCTACTGCAGCAACTCCTGCCTGTGTTTCCACTGTGTACCCGACATCTGGAAATGCTTCTGATGATATAGTGTCCCCTTACTGGGCAGGAATGAGCTTAAGCATTTTACTCATTGACTATGAAATCTGATCCATAGATATACTACCAAGGACTTAAGTCAAACCAGAATGCCTGTTAAACCATTATCTGTCTGCGTCTGGAGGTAGTTAGGAATATCCTATAATAAATTAAATGTAAACTGACGGGTTTCTGTCTAGGAATCTTTGCCTCCAGTTAAGCTGTGTTGGTGGTAGGCTGCCTACTCACACTGAGCTAGGGTCCTTTTTGCCCTCCTTGGTACTCACCTCCTCCGGCCGTGCTCAGAAGGCAAGGGATTTTGTGTCCAGCCGAGCCTGAACTTTTAACTTTCTGAGCACCTCTTTCGTGTCCATGATCAGCAGATAAACAAAGCAAAGTATATAAATAATATGGTGCTTTAGCCCCTCCAATTGCATTGATTTCCCATCAATTATTAAAAAGACAGCACTTTGGCTTGAATAAAAATAGTTGTAAATTGCCACTCAGAGATGGTCATTGAAAACAAATGTTTTTATTTATATATTTATGCAAAAGTAGAAGGGAAAGCACAATGTTGTTGGAAAATAAAATTATGGATTTGGAATGTAGGAATGGCTGTAAAAGTGGGCAGGATATTGTGTCTTTCTGAAGGTCTTTCTCCTGTAAATTCAGAGAATACAGGAATTTCTGAAAGGTGAAGAGAGCTGGCTTACCAATTACTACCTTAAAATCATCAGGCAATATTCTTTCTTAACTTAGTTACAATAAATGGCTAAATTGCCCATTTTTTCTCATTTCTCCCCACGTATCCTGAAGCTGCTTCACGAAGTGATAACAGATTTCTTCCTATTTCCATACAGATGTCGTTCACCAAGATTTGGCAACAAACAGTTTGCTGGAAGAACTTTGTGGGACGAAAGAAGCTGTTGACATTTCAGGTTGAAACACTGGCATCATTCCCTCCGTCGACCCACTGAGATCTTCCAACAGATTGTATGTTACTCCAGATTCCAGCACCTGTAGTGTCTTCCATCTCCTTGGCAATGTGTTACTGGACTATTTGACCAATACACCTTCCTCAGTACCCAACAGGCATCTCCGCAGAGTGGTCAAGCACTAGGTTATACACACAAAACGCTGGAAAAGACTAAACAGTCGATGTTTCGGGCCGAGACCCTTTGTGACCACGGGAAAGGAAGAGGGAAGATCTTCACCCTTCCTGAAATGCTGACTGTTTACTCTCTTCCATAGGTGCTGCCTGGCCTGCTGAGCTCCTCCAGCAGTTTGTGTGTGTTTCTTTAGATTTCCAGCATCTCGCGATTCAAGCACATTTATTATCAAAGAATGTATAAATTATACAACCTTGAGATTTGTATAATCAGCACATCTGTGGGTTTTCTCATGTTTGTGCAAGCTCTGGTTGTCTGCTTCACTTGTCTGGGGTGCGGGGGTAAGTCAAAGTGTCTCCTTTGCCTTCTGTGCTGATTGGATCCAAGGAGATATCAGATGTGGGAGCTTCCAGGCCTATATACCATGTGATGGATTTACTCACAGCAGGCAGTTTGATTAATGTTTGTTAATGAGTGATCATGTCATGTCGTCATCAATCCTTTGCTAGTGGTGATGAACTACCTCTTCATAATAACTATTGCCCATCACCAATACTAACACCAGTGATTACTCCAATAATAATATGACATGACATATGCTCACATTAGTAACCCACTGAATTGGCCCCATCTGAAAGCTAATTGTCACCTCGAAGCATTCAGAAGAATCGGAGAGGCGACCGGAAACAAGATGAAAGCAGTTTAAGCCAGATAACATGTAGCCAAAGGGATTTAGGAAGAGAATTCCAGTGCAAAGTAGGAATCTGAAATCTTGAGTGACTTTTGTATTTGAAGTGAATACAAAAGAATTTAATACTCTTTTCAGTGTTTGCCAGTGCATGTTAGAATCAAACATTAATACACTGTCTTTTGAATTACAAGGTCTGGCGTCCTTTTGCTTTGACCACAGGACATTAAGGTTAGATGGGAACTCCTAACTTGTTTTGAAACGAGGTGATATAGGTAGAAGAGGGAGAATTTGCGTCCCCTGCATCTGGATCATTCGGATCTGCTATGAAGCAGAATTTTGTATCATCCACTATTAAGCACTGAATGGGTTGGAGGGTTTACAAGGCAAAATGTCTTTTTATCTGCACTTTTTTTTACATCTTTTTATTCTTCAAATAATGTTGTTGTGTCACCTATTGTGAAATGACAAAAGAATATTCAGTCAATGCTCTTCCTGCAAAGGTGAAGCCTTAAAATATCGGCAGAGGTAAAAGATGCTTGCAATCTTTTTGAGATTGCACTTCCAAAATTCTGACAGCCCCTTTCCCGCATTTAGTTCAATATTCTGTAACTACTGATCTGAAGTCAGTCAAGGACCCTAACCATCTGGGATATGTCCTCTTCTCATTCCTACTAATGGGGAGGAGGTACAAGAACCTGAAGGTCCACACTCAATGTTTTAGGAACAACTTCTTCCCCTCCACCATCAAACTTCTAAATAGTCCTTGAACCCATGAAGACTATCTCGCTCTTTCTCATTTGCACTATCTATCTATCTATTCTTTTATTAATTTGTAACATGTTGATTTTTATATATTGTTCTGCACTGCTGCCACAAAGCAACAAACTTCACAACGTTTGTCCGAGATAATAAACCTGATTCTGATTCTGATCTTTGTTAATATCTTGGTCCTCGTTTAAAGAATGACTCTTGCTCCCCTTCACTGCCCCTTATCCAACCCTCAGCCCTACTTCCTTATGTTCAGAAGGTGCAGGCGAATGCCTGTGGTGGCACTCGGTTTAGCCATCCAGTGAAAGACCTGTAAAGCATGACCGCGTCCCATTTCTCTGCCAAATCTGCTCACAGCTCAGGATAATCCCAGACTGAGAAAACAAACCTCCAAACCTTTCTCCTTTGCCTCCTCTGGCATTGTCTCCACGAACAAGAGGTGGGCTTGTGCACTGTATTTTCAATAAGATTAAGTAAGATCATTTGATCAGGCTCCCAGCTCACTGGGCTCAGTTTCCATATGGATGCTGATTACATATTTCACCACCCTTGCAATTTCTAAAATATCAACAGGTTGAACAAAACTACACTCCGAGTAAACACTGGGATAACTGAAGCCATTGTCTTCAGTCCTCATCACAAACTTTGCTTTCTTACCCGGCAAATGGAAGAAATTGAACCAAATCTGCTCACAACTTTTTGTTTAACCCCGAGAGTAGCCTCTAAACAAATTTTTCCACAATCGCTTAAGGCTGCCTCTGTAATAGTACCCCATCTCAGTTCTCTGCTACTGAAATCTTATGTAGCTCACAGATTTTAATGATCATTTTCTGCATTCATTCTGATATCTTCAATATGATGTCATTGACATTTCATAAAATGCTCACTTAGTTCCTCACTTCATTGGCACTGCCTGACCAGCTCAGTATTCCCAGCATTTACGTTTCCGATTTCCATGATCCACTGTATATTTTGGGGCCTACTCTGTCAAAGATCTCATACCTCCCAGTTTTGATAGTCATCTCCAGTAAGACAACTTCCGAGACACCTATCGTCCAACGTTTCCCAAACCTTCACTGGTTCTCAGCTTAACCATTCCATCATTTCTAACATCTATCAGGACTAAAATACAAAAGCAAGGATGTAATGCTGAGGCTTTATAAGGCATTAGTCAGACCATACTTGGAGTATTGTGAGCAGTTTTGAGCCTCTACCTAAGAATGGAGGTGATAGCATTGGAGACATTCCAGAGGAGGTTCACGAGAATGACCCCTGGAATGACTGTATTGATGCACGAGGAGCATTTGATGACTCTGGGCCTATACTCGCTGGATTTCAGAAGAATGAGGTTAGGAGGGACCTCATTGAAACCCGTCAAATGTTGAAAGGCCAAGATCGAGTGGATGTGGAAAGAATAATTCCTAGAGTGGACGTGTCTAGGACCATAGGGAACAACCTCAGAATAGGATGACATCCTTTTAGAGATGAGGAGGAATTTCTTCAGCCAGAGGGTGTTAAATCTGTGGAATTCATTGCTACAGACAGCTATGGAGGCCAAGTCATTGGGTACATTTAAAGTGGAAGCTTGTAGGTTAGTAAGGATATTAAAGGTTACAGAGAGAAGGCAGGAGAATGAGGTTGCGAGGGATAATAGATCAGCCATGATGGAATGACAGAGCAGACTTGACAGATTGAATGGCCTTAATTCTGCTCCCATGTCTTACATTCTACCAAGGTCTTGAGCTCTGGAATTGTCTCTGTAAACTTACTGTCTTCCCTTCTTTAATACAATTCTTTGCAGTCTTTTCTTTGGCTGGGTTTTTGGTTACCAGTGTTGATACGCACAGTGTCAAACTTTGCTTGAGAATGCTTCTTCAGCTGTTTGGAACATTTTACTACGTTAAAGCCGCTAAATAAGCGCAAGTTGTTATTTTGTTATTCTTGAAGGAAAAACAGTTACTCCATAATTGAAATACAATCGCCTTTTCAATCTTGCTCTGTAGCAGCAGAGACTGCATTGACTCCACTCCAGATCAATAATGAAAACAAATCTATTATTCTGGTGTGAATTAATGATGGATCTCTTAGAAAGGAAATTCACTAATGGGTATATACGATTATACTTTTCTAAAAGTTCTGTAACACTGATATCCACCTCCTCACAGTTGGTTGTGAAATATTTTAGATTCAATGTAAGCTCTTGTTATTAATGAATGCTTAAACAGCAAACTTCAACACTGCATCACAGAGTCTGAAAACAAACTTTCATTATACATTGTACTTCCCCTCTCCTTCAGCTAATCAGAAACCTACTTATCCAGGGCATGAAGCCATAAGATATAGAAGCAGGACTGGGCCATTTGGCCCATCAAGTCTGCTCTGACATTTCATCATGGCTGCACACGCAACATGCTGGAGGAAAACTGAAGGCTAGGCAACATCTATGGAAAAGAGTAAACAGTTGACATTTTGGGACAAAACCCTTCATCAGGCCTGAGGAGGGAGGAGAAGATGGCGGCGCGATGCAGTGCGTGCAGCCTCTCTGGTGAAATGTTATCGTATCTGTAAGTAGGGGCCATGCACAATTCTGATTTGATGGAGACAGATGTGAGAAGCACAGAGGAACATCTGGAGAAACTTCTGAAAATGCCCGGTTCGCTGCTGCTGCTACTGTGCGCTCGAGAATCTCCGGAGGGAAGGCTCCAAATCCTCAGCTTTGCCTGTTGCTGGGGGCTGTGGATGGAGTCGAAGCGCTCGGCAGAGATGGTGCTCGGTGCTCGGTGTCGGAGGGCTGGTCGGAGGCTCAAAGTTTTCAGACGACTCAGAGTCGGACTGTGGTCGGGTGCTTCCAGGATGCTGCATCGGCAAGTTTGCGGCGCTGGAGGTTCATGGCAGGGAGAGTTTTCTTCCTTCTACCGTCTGCATGAGATGATGGGACTTTCGAGAGACTTTGAACTTTTTTTACCGTGCCCATGGCCTGTTCTTCAGCAAGTTACGGTATTGCTTGCACTGTTGTAACTACATGTTATAATTATGTGGTTTTTGTCAGTTTTTCAGTCTTGGTCTGCCTTGTGTTTCTGTGATATCACACCGGAGGAACACTGTATCAATTTTTAATGCATGCATTACTAAATGACAATAAAAGAGGACTGCGTGTCCTCATAATCTAATCTAATCTAAAAAATGTCGACTGTTTTCTCTGTCCCATAGATGCTGCCAGGCCTTCTGAGTTCCTCCAGCATTTTGTGTGTGTTGCTTTGGATTTCCAGCATCTGCAGATTTTCTAGTGTTTGTGTTTCATCATGGCTGATCCATATTCCCGCTCAGTTCCAATCTCCTGGATTCTCCCCTTTTCCCTGACTAATCAAAAATCCATCAGTCTCCACCTTAAATATACCCAATGACTTAGCTTCCATAGCCATCTGTGGCAATGAATTCCACAGATTCACCACTCCCTGGCTAAAGAAATCCCTCCTCATCTCTGTTCTAGAAGGATGCCTCTCCATTCTGAGTCTGTGTCCTCTGGTCTTAGACACCCCCACTATAAGAAATATCCTCTCCACATTATCTCTGTGAGGTCTTTCAACATTCTATAGGTTTCAGTGAGGTCAGCCCTCATTCCAGTGAGTACAGGCCCAGAGCCATCAAATGCTCCTCATACATTAACTCTTTTAATCCCAGAATCATTCTTGAAAACCTGCTCTGAACCTTCTCAAATGCCAGCACATCCCTTTTCAGATATGGGGCCCAAAACTCCTCACAATATTCCAAATGTGGTCTGACTTACGCCTTATAAAGCCTCAGTATTACATGCTTGCTTTTATATTCTAGTTCTGTTGAAATGAATGCAAAGATTGCATTTGCTTTCCTTATGATTAAGTTTCTGGCAGACTTTTATATTCCTTCCCCCGTATTATGAGATGATTTCGGCACAGAGAACAATGCAAAATTCAAGAGAGAGCCTGTCTATTTTTGTCCTTGGTTTAAATCAATGAGTCCTCCTGCATATCCGTACCTGATCAATTTTCTTGTTTTTAGCAGTCTCAGAAATGTCATAACCATAGAACATAGAACATAAAACATTACAGCACAGTATAGGCCCTGTGGCAACCTTATGACCTACTCTAAGTCAATCTAATCCTTCACTCCTACATAGGCCTCCATTTTTCTTTCATCCATGTGCTTATCTGAGCTTCATAAATGTTCCTAATACATCTGCCTCTACCAATACCCATGATAGGATGTTCCATGCACCCACCACCTTTGATATCACCCTAAACTTCCCTCCGATCACCATAAAATTATGCCCTCTCACATTAGCCATTTCCACCCTGGGAAAAAGTATCTGGCTGTCCACTCAATCTATGGCTCTTATCATCTTTTACAGCTCTGTCAAGTCACCTCTCATCTTCCTTCACTCCATAGGGAAAAGTGATCAACCTTTGATCACTTGCTCAACCTTTCCTCATAAGACGTGCTCTCTAATCCAGACAGCATCCTGGTAAATCTCTTCTACACTATCTCTAAAGCTTCCGGATCCTTCCTATAATGAGGGGACCAGAACTGAACACAATATTCCAAATGTGTTTTTTTAGAGCTGCAGGGTTACTTCATGGCTCTTGAACTCAGTCCCCTGACTAATGAGAATCAACACACCATATACCTTCTTAAACACCCTATCACCCCAAGAAGAAGATAAAGGAAATCTCTATCAAAACTCAGTCCAAATGCAGTAAAGTTTTTCATGTACCAGTGCCCAGGTGTACTTAAAGAAGAACGCACCATGGTGAAATCTTTATCCACTGGGTCTTTGGAAAAGTTACCTTGGTGTGGAGATATTCAGTATTCATGAAAGGGTGCACAAACAGGATGGTGTAAATATGGAATTCTAACCCCTATCCCCCTCCAGAAATTAAGAGCAACTGGACTTAAAACTTAGCTGAGCCAAGAGCAAACTGAACATTGGAACAGTTCTGAGTGTCCGTACAGCTTATATCTGTTCCTGAAAAAGAAAAAGAATACAGCAGCCATCGAAAAATCTGTGGAACAAATTACCACAAAAATAAAGGACTGGATTCCAATTGCTAACAAGCCAGCCTAATTGAAAACTATCTGTGTATCAATCATGCTGTGGAACATTGGATTTAAATTAATTAAATAATTAATGGTAATTTGATTACAGAGAACTGTAGTTAACCCTTTAAATGCTGAACAGTTCTTTAATAATAATGCTTTCTTTCACACAATGTGTATGTACAATTAAGTTTTCAGAACAAACGTTGCTTTGATTCTTTTCCTGTCCTTCCTCTCCAGCTCCCTTTCTTTCATCTGGAGGTGCTAAATCAGACTCGACCAGCCAGTGGTGTTCACAGCCTGCAAACAAGCTAAAGCGCACTTTTCACAGCCAAGGCCTGAGTGTGGACCCATTCTATAATGGTGGGTGGATATACAGTCCTGTGCAAATATCTTAGGCACACATATATATCGTTACGGTGCCTAAGACTTTTGGACAATACTGTATTTGTCAACATGGAGCAGAAAGTGAGTTTGTAAATCTGGCGGGAGCAAAGGATGTTGGGAGTGGCGAGGATGGAGCCCCTCGGGAGGGGTGTGGGATAGGTGAGTGCCAAGGACAGAGGTGGGGATGCAGACACACCCAGCCATGAGACAACAGGCAAGGTCACTTGATTCCAAACAATTGGTTTATTGATCATTACAGAATAGCTCTCTGGTGCCTCCTGTTCCCCCCTCCACCACTTCCCATTTTCCCAACTATAATCCCTCTCTCCCTTTCTATTTTCCCAACCATGATTCCCTTCTGCCTGCCCCCTTTCTACTCTCAGTCCACAATAGAGATCCATATCAGAATCAGGTTTATCATTTCTCACATATGTCATGATTTTTTTTTGGCAGCAAAGTCTTAGCTATAATTGGTCCCCCCCATCCTTTTGCACAGATTTCCCTCCTGGCACTTATCCTTGTAAGTGGAACAAGTGCTATACATACCCTTACACTTCCTCCCTCGCTACCATTCAGGGCCCCAGACAGTCCTTCCAGGTGAGGCGACACTTCACCTGTGAGTCGGCTGGGGTGATATATTGCGTCCGGTGCTCCCGATGCGGCTTTCTATATATTGGCGAGACCTGATGCAGGCTGGGAGACTGTTTCGCTGAACACCTGCGCTCTGTACGCCAGAGAAAGCAGGATCTCCCAGTGACCACACATTTTAATTCCACGTTCCATTCCCATTCTGATATGTCTATCCACGGCCTCCTCTACTGTCAAGATGAAGCCACACTCAGGTTGGAGGAACAACACCTTATATTCCGTCTGAGTAGCCTCCAACCTGATGGCATGAACATTGACTTCTCAAACTTCCGTTAATGCCCCACTTCCCCTTTGTTATCCACCCTTTATTTATTTATTTATTTATTTATTTATTTATTTATTTATCTATTTATTTATTTATCTATCTATCTATCTTTCTTTCTCTTTTTTGTCCCTCTCACAATAACTCCTTGTCCATCCTCTGGGCTCCCCTCTCCCTTTCTTTCTCCCTAGGCCTCCCGTCCCATGATCCTCTGCCTTCTCCAGCCTCGTATCCCTTTTGCCAATTACCTGTCCAGCTCTTAGCTCCATCCCTCCCCCTCCCGTCTTCTCCTATCATTTTGGATCTCCCCCTCCCCCTCCCACTTTCAAATCTCTTACTATCTCTTCTTTCAGTTAGTCCTGATGAAGGGTCTCGGCCCGAAATGTCAACTGTACTTCTTCCTATAGATGCTGCCTGGGCTGCCGTGCTCACCAGCATTTTTTATATGTGCTACTGTAGTAGTCAGACTTACTATTGTCCTCATCAGTGTAGGTTAGATTGGAGATCAGGGTCTGTAAATCAAAATAGCCAGTATCTACAAAAGTGACCATGTAACTATCTTCAGTGGGCACACGGCCAAGTAGTTAAGGCATTCGACTAGCGATCTGAAGGTCTTGAGTTCGAGCCCCAGCTGAGGCAACGTGTTGTGTCCTTGAGCAAGGCACTTAATCACACAGAGTTCTGCAATGACACTGGTGCCAAGCTGTATGGGTCTTAATGCCCTTCCCTTGGACAACATCGGTGTCGTGGAGAGGGGAGACTTGCAGCATGGGCAACTGCTGGTCTTCCATACAACCTTGTCCAGGCCTGCGCCCTGGAGGAGCAGATCCATGGTCTCACAAGACTATGCCTTTAACTATCTTCAAAACTAGTCGATTTATTGATGCTCTTTGCACCATTCCCACCCTGGCCTACTGTGATATGCATTCTCACTCAACTGGAATTTCAAGGTGGCAATAAATGCCAGTCTGGTTAATGGGAACAAGAAGGGAAAGTTGGCCAGTAGGTGAGAACTGGATGTGAAAAGCTGGATGAACAGTGCTGTCAGTGCTGGCTTGGCAAACAATGGGGAAAGTGCAGCAAGAGTGGAATGGACCGCCTGAGTGGAGAAGGGAGGCAAAGGTTCGATTTTATAAAGGGAATTGAATATATCCTTTGACAAAACCGCACGGCTGGAGGGGAAGTCTGAGGGGAGTGCCAGGAATTTGACTGTTCTTTCAAAGAGCTGGCACAGGCACGGCAGGCGATTGGCCTCTTTCTCTGTAGATTGACACCATGGCCCTGATAATCCTTGCATGCCATTGAATACTGTGCACCGTAACCCAACTGAATGTTGCAGAGAACGGCAAAGTTCAATGTTATTCAAGACTGGGATTGGAACCTGAGCTCTGTGAATACCATTGGAACTCAAAACCAGTGAATGTCATTGGAGCTCAGATCCTGAAAGTGAGATTGGAAGCTGAAGCCTGTCAATGGAGCTTGCAACTCAAGCCTGGTGAACTGGATTTGAACTCGAATCTATGAATGAATTTGGAACCTGCCCTTCAGAATAGGATTCCATCGGCAGAACTGGAACTCGCCCAAGGAAGGAATCGTAGGGTAAATTTACCTGTCCCGAGCTACCAGAGCTCGAAGGGAGGACAGACCAGAGGATTAGAACAACGGTTGTGCAGAGTGTGCACTAGCAGCTGGAGTAGGAGATCAGTGAATTTATCATTTGGTACCCTATGGATAGTGTAGTTGTCCATGGGGTTTTCGTGCCAACAAGGGAAGAGTTAGGCAGAAGTAAATGTTCAAGATAAACAGCTAAATCTCATTGTTAGAAAGAAATTTACTTCTTTGTAATTAGTAAATTATGTTCTATTCATTCTGCTTCATATTTAAAGGGGCAGTAGACAAAGCTTCTCTTCCAACCTCGTTGTGGTTTGGAGGATTGCGTGCCTCAATGACCCAGAGGGCTATGCTGGCTAGAGTCAAGGCCTTATGCTTTGGTTCCTGATAGGGTCACCCATGCCAAACAGGTCAAAGCGTAGAAGCCGGACTAAGCGTGGTCCACTGGTCCTCCAGGTTCGGATATTCAGCTCAGGGCTAACAACGCTGACTGGTAGAACAAAATTGTTACAGAAACAGCAATGAAGAATCCTTCCACATCTCAGTGTGATGGTATTCCTGAGTCTCCACGTGGGACTTGCATGACTGGCGGTAGTGAAAACTGAGAAGAAGCTACTGACATGACGAAGAAAGCTCCAAACACCACCAGAGATGGAGGACCTTCATTACAGCCCTAAACACCGGTAGCGTAAGGGCAGTAAGTAAGTAAGGACAAGCATTCGTGACAAAGAAGTGTGATGGGGTCCTGAATTACCCCTATAAATTGTGCTCAATTATCCCTATGAACTGTGTTTTTGAAAAGAGAGAGAGAGTTATTTAACATAAACATCTTGTTTTAAAGAGAGAGAGAGATGAAGACTGCTCACAGGTTGTTTACACTTTCTCCAAGGGCATTGCCTGCTTGTACATTCTTACACAGACAGCGAAGGGAGGAGCTGTTTGAATGACAGTTGGTACTCAGTACGGGGAGATAAATAGAAGGTCAGATGATAGACCTGAGACACATGATTTTGGACACTGAATGAGCTTGGTTGTGCCCACAGAAAAAGTGGGTTTTTTGGAGGATCGATCAGTAGCTCTTGCAGTGTGAAAAGGAAGTGACCGGTGGGGAGTTGTTCGTGTGTCCAACCCTCGCCTCGGTTGATAGCTCCACCACAGAAGAACAGTCCCCTTTGTTGTGGTCACAGTCAGTGACTTTTAAAGGATTTCAGAGGACAACGGGAAGATCGACAGCGTTAGCTCACCTGAAGACTCAAATCTCTCCCTCTGTCTCTCTCCATCAGTACTCAACTCAATACCACGAACTGAACTGAACTTTACTCATCATCGTAAGACTATTTATTTACCCCTAGACTTGAAGAAGCTTGGTTTTCAAATATATATTCCAAACTTACTTATATATAATCATTGCTAACATGTTTGATGTATCTGCATTTATATTACTGTATTGCGTAGTTACTAATAAATACCATTAGTTAATAGCAATACTGGACTCCAAAGCGTTTTCTATTTCTGTTGGTTCTTTAACCTGTCACGGGGTACGTGACAGAAGTTACTTGTTGTCGGCTCATTTATGTGAAGTAGGTCAAAGTCTAGCTTGACTCCAGAACCAAGGTACCAGTAAAGACAACCAACAAAAGCAACAGGATCACCTGTGGAGATGGCAACAAGAACTACGTCGGCCAGACAGGATGAAAACTCACAACTCATTTACAAACTGTTGGTACAGAGACATAATCCACTGTCACTGATCTCAGTACATGAAGACCAAGAAGGACACCACTTTAACTGGGACACCACAGAGGTTCTGGTGCAGGCAGACATGAGGCATGGACAAAAATCTTTAGAAGCATGGTCCTCTTCTGATAACTCTGTAAACATATTGAAATAATCATCTATGAACCCCAAAGACTCAAAGGAATATGAGCCAATAGGATTTAAAGGTCAACTGAAGGTGTAGCCAATCAAGACCAAGACTGATTGGCTTGAACAGGGGACTATATAAATTCAACCACACTTAGAGAGTAACACCAGCAACTGCGCACTGAGGATGTCTCCTCGACTTGTGATGAAATGTCTTCAAGCTGATTGCCAAGCTCGGAGAACACCAAAACGTCAAATGCCTGAACCCAAGCTACCAATATCCACCACCATTCTAGTCCATTAATTGTTTACATTGAGAAGTACTTTAAATGTTTCAAAATACACTTTTGACTTCCCCTCCCAGAGGTCAAAGCTGACCAAGTCCCCCAGCCAAACCTCTTCAAGCCTTTCCTTTTGTGCATTGTCCCCCTCGCCAAACTTTTGCCCCACAGCTGCTTCTGGCCTTTGTTTTGCCCTTGCATAGCACTGAGACATTTTGCAATATCGGAGTTGTTCAGTGCACAGCCATCCTATGAAAAAGTACCACAGCAATCCCAGAGCTCACAGAATCATCATTTTCCAGCGCTGATATATTTGCAGCCTTTCAGTATTGGGTTTCATCTCCCCCACTATTCACACTTGGTCACTCTAAGTCAGTTGGCTTGAGGCAGATTTATACCTTCCTGTCACATCCAATAGTGAGGTAGCTCCCCATATATTAGTGCTTAGTTATAATGACAAACATCAGATTGGTAGCAGCCATGTGATTGATGGTTATTTGCTGAAGAGTAAACGTGTTGGACCAGGACATAATAATGCGACATTAATCGTGCATTGAGAGCCAGTATGATTGTCTTACTTCAATAGATCCGTATTTGCCCTTGCCTGCATGCTAGATGACTTTCTTGGCCAATTCTGCATCTGATATAATTGTAATAAAAAAAGTGAAATGGAAAATGCAGATTTTCATCATCTTCCGTGAAAGATTTAAAAATATAAAGTTGGCTCGTGGGATTACACAAAAATTTTTTTCTGCAAATGTGTAATCAAAGCAGCCACTGAAAGCAGAGTAATAACAGTGATGAAAGCTGTTATTAAAGGCATTATCAGAACATGGTTACAGTTGAATTGGATAGCTCATCTATTTTTAATACCATAATTTTTTCTGCAAACATATCAGCAATATATATGAAACTACTGTTAATATCATCTTTGTTCTCTTTGCTTATTTGGAAATTATTTCTGGGCATTTGCCATGTCCACTGCACTGGACCCAGAGTGCTAGGGATAGTCTCTCTCTTCCCCAGTCGCACAAGGGTAACCTATTGAATATTTATTTATTGAGATATAGCACGGAATAGGCCCTTCCAGCCCTGTGGAACATGCTGCCCAGCAATGCCCCACTTAATTCTAGCCTAATCAAGGAACAATTTACAATGTCCAATTAACCTACCAACTGGTACGCCCTTGGACTGTGGGAGGAAACCAGAGCACCCGGAGGAAACCCATGCAGTCACAGGGAGAACGTACAAACTCCTTATAGGCAGCGGCAGGAACTGAACCCAGGTAGCCAGCACTGTAAAACGTTGTGCTGACCACTACACTATTGTGCCGCCCCAATATTGAAAGACCTAGATAGAGTGGATGTGGCGAGGATGGTGGGGGAGTCTAGGACCAGAGGGCACAGTCTCAGAATACAAGGATGTCCCCTGCAGAACAGAGATGAGGAGGAATTTCTTCAGCAAGGGAGATGTGAATCTGTGGAACTCATTGCCACAGATGGCTGTGGAGGCCAGGTCATTGGGTACACTTAAAGTGGAGGTTGATAGTAAGAACTTCGAAGGCAATGGGGAGAAAGCAGGAGAATGGAATTGAGAAAGATAATAAATCAGACCTGATGAAATGGTGGAGCAGACCCAGTGGGCCGAATGCCCTAATTCTGCTCCTATGTCTTATGGTCTTATGGTCTCTCAGGTATGGATAGTGCTGGCAAGTGTGCATATATCCTCAGTTCATCATTTTGATGATTTACAGTAATAAACGGTTTCTATTCTAAATATAAGGCAATAAGTGTCAGATTTTACCGCAGTCACATGTACAGTGTGGTAGTACGGACAATAAATTACTAGATGAATGATCGAATAGATTGGTTTAAAGATCAGAAGATATCTGATTAAGAGCTACCACAGTCATTGGAGTATGGGGAATGAAGGAGGGGTGAAGTGAAAACAGGGTGCATGAATTCAGAAAATTAAATATTTCCCTTTATTAAAAATTCAGATATTAGACAGCCTGGAGGTACGCAGAAGTCAGACTGTGAGGCAACATAGACGAGTGTGAGGAGCAGAGGGGTGAGGCAGGGATGGGGCCAGTTATCCCACTTAATAGATGAGCTGGGGACTGAGTTCCCAGATTCATATTGGCCTGCTGGCAGATTCGTTCATCTCGGCCAATGCAGCGCAATCTGAACCATAAAACTGACTGTGCTACCACTGTGTTGCAGGTGAAGAACCAGACAGTGACTCATGCTGGACAATCAGCTTGCACGAATGTCAATAAGCACAGGAGTTGTCCATACTGGAGGAGGCTTGAAGAATTACACTCAGTAGCCACTTTAATAGATACCGTCTGTACCTAATAAATTGCCCACTGAGTGGGTGCTCTTCGTCTTCTGCTGCTGAAACCCATCAACTTCAAAGTTCGATGTGTTGTGTGTTCAGAGATGCTCTCATGTTTTTTTTTCATTAATTGCACCATTCTCTGTAAACTCTAGAGACTGTTGTGTGTGAAAAATCCCAGGAGATCAGCAGTTTCTGAAATACTCAAACCACCCCATCTGGCACCAACAATCATTCCACAGTCAAAGACACCTAGATCATATTTCTTCCCCATTCTGACGTTTGGGCTGAACAACAACAGAACCTCTTGACCATGTCTGCATGCTTTTATGTATTGCTGCCATATGATTAGCTAGTTAGATATTTGCATTAATGAACAGGTGTATAGGTGTACCTAATAAAGTGTCCACTCAACGTAGAATGTCAGTAATCACATAGTGTTGGATGCTCATCTGAATGAGGCATTACAGGTAGTTGCCATCTCATTGACAATCAGCTGTTCCAGAAGTTGAGAAGAAGGTTTTGGCAAGCAGTAAAGTCTATGGCATAAGAGAGGCTGAATACTTAATAGAGGAACGGAACCATTTCATTCTAGAATTTCAGCTGTGCATTTGTGCTCCATTGAAGTGAGATGTGTGCTCAAGGTTAAAAGCTGACTGAGCTTACAAAAGCTGTTTCTTGCTTTAGGTCAGCGTACATCAGTAATAACATATCCTCCTTGCTAAAGATCATCATCACATTTCAGAGGAGTTTGCTTAGTCCACTGCTCTACTATCTCTACAGCCACACACACGACTGTGTGGCTAGGCACAGTTCAAACACCATCTATAAACTCACCCATGACACAACTGATGGCCGAATCTCGGATGGCGATGAGTAGGCATGCAGGAGATAGATCGGCTGGTTGAGTGGTGTTGCAACAACCTTGCACTCAATGTCAGTAAGACCAAGAAACTTTATGTTGTCTTCAGGAAAGAGAAGTTGAGAGAAAACACATTAAGGGGTCAGTAGTGGAAAGGGTGAGCAGCTTCAAGTTCTGGGCAGAAACAAATCAAAGGATCTCTGCTGGGCCCAACATAGTGATGCAATCATGAAGAAGACACACCAGCAGCAATACTTCATTAGGAATTTGATGATAGAAACATAACAAACCTACAGCACATTACAGGCCCTTTGGCCCACAATGCTGTGCCGAACATGTACTTACTTTAGAAATTATCTCGGGTTATGCATGGCCCTCTATTATTCTAAGCTCCATGTACCTGTCCAGGAGTCTCTAAAAGACCCTATCGTATCTGCCTCCACCACCATTGCTGGCAGCCTATTCCACATACTCACCACTTTCTGCATAAAGCACTTACCCCTGACATATCCTCTGTACCTGCTTCCAAGCACCTTAAAACTGTGTCCTCACTATTTCTATTTCAGCCCTGGGAAAAAGCCTCTGACTATCCACATGATCAATGCCTCTCATTGTCTTATACACCTCTATCAGGTCACCTCTCATCCTCCATCGCTCTAAGGAGAAAAGGCGAAGTTCACTCAACCTATTCTCATAAGACATGCTCCCCAATCCAGCAACATCCTTGCAAATCCCCTCTGCACCCTTTCTATAGTTTCCACATTCTTCCTGTAGTGAGGTGACCAGAACTGAGAACAGTACTTCAAGTGGAGTCTACCAGGGTCCTATATAGCTGTAACATTACCTCTTGGCTCTTAAACTCAATCCCATGATTGATGAAGTATGCCTTCTTAACCACAGAATCAACCTACGCAACAGCTTTGAGTGCCCTATGGACTCAGACCCCAAAATCCCTCTGATCCTCCATACTGCCAAGAGCCTTACCATTAATACTGTATTCAGCCATTACCAAATGAACCACCTAACATTTATCTGGGTTAAGCGCCATCTGCCACTTCTCAGCCCAGTTTGCATCCTATCGATGTCTCGCTGTAACCTCTGACAACCCTGCACACTATCCACAACACCCCCCACCTCTGTGTATTCAGCAAATTTACTAACCCATCCCTCCAATTCCTCATCCAGGACATTTACAAAAACCATGAAGAGTAGGGGTCCCAGAACAGATCCCTGAGGCACTCCACTCACCGACCTCCACGCAGAATATGGCACGTCTACAACCACTCTTTGCCTTCTGTGTCCAAGCTAGTTCTGGATCCACAAAGCAAGGTCCCCTTGGATCCCATGCCTCCTTACTTTCTCAATAAGCCTTGCATGGGGTACCTTATCAAATACCTTGTTGAAATCCATATACACCACATCTACTGCTCTACCTTCATCAATGTGTTTAGTCACATCCTCAAAAAGTTCAACCCGGCTTGTAAGGCAGGACCTGCCTTTGACAAAGCCATGCTGACTTTGGTAAGACTCATTGGTCTATAATTTCCTGGGCTACCTCAGCTCCCTTTCTTGAATAAGGGAACAGCATCTGCAACCCTCCAGTCCTCCGGAACCTCTCCTGTCTCCATTGATGATGTAAAGACCATTGCCAGAGGCTCAGCAATCTCCTCCCTCGCTTCCCACAGTAGCCTGCGGTATATCTCGTCCGGTCCTGATACTTGATATTTGGTATGCAATCAAAGGCTCCAGCAAATATCTACAAATGTACCATAAGGAGCTTTCTGAGTGGTTGCTCCACCTGGTATGGAGGCTCCAATGCACAGGATTGAGGAAAAAAAGCTGTAGAAGGTTGTAGATTCAACCAGTTCATCACAGGCACGAGCGTCCTCACCGTCAAAGACCTATGCAAAAGAAAGAGCCACAGGAAGGAGCTGGGATTTTTCTCTTTGGAAGGAAGGAAGGAAGATGAGAGGTGACTTGACTGAGGTGTACAAGATGATAAGAGGCATAGATCGAAAGGACAGTTAGAGACTTTTCTTAGGATGATACTGGGTTATACGAGGGGGCATAATTTTATGGTGATTAGAGGTAAACTTAGGGGTGATGCTCGAGGTAGTTTTTTTGCATAGAGAGTGGAAGGTGCATGGAATGCCTTGCTGGGGTGGTGACAGAGGCAGAAACATTAGGGGCATTTAAGAAGCTCTTAGATAGGCACGTGGAAGATAGAAAAAATTAGGACTATGTAGGAGGGAAAGGTTATATTGATCTAAGAGTAGATTAAAAGATCAACAGAACATTATGGGCTGAGGGGCCTGTACTGTGCTGTAATGTTCTATGTAACACTACTGTTTGGCATTGTAATGAAATGTCTGTCTAGAATATGTACTCAAAGTTCTTAATTGAGGTTTGAACCCACAATCTTCTTTCTCAAGTGTGACAGATGCATTTCTGACACTTAGCTTTGGCACTGTTAATACTTAGCAACATTGCGTGGAACGCATCAGCTGGTCAAAATAGGACAATATTTTGAACTGTGTGTACTGAGCCCACTGGCAATGATCCCAGATTGACTAGTCATTGCTGGCACGGTATCTAATTTTTATCCAGTTGACATAATGGCAGAGCTTTTGGGAGCACCTGTTGGGAGCAGTGGCAATGTACCGTTTCAACACAGTAGCGCTTGGTCCCAATTTGCAGCCACTTCACACTGGCTGCTAAACAGCAAAGAAAATGCATTGGATGGATTGGCAGAGCTCTCTGAATAGTATCTGCTAGAAACATTGGCTTCAAAATGCGAGCTGCATGCAATCGCATGAAAGGCATGACTATGCATTTAGAGCTAAATGGGGTATTGGCATCATGCTCCAAGCACATTTGATTTAAAAGGAATTGAATTATAGAATACAAACAGAGGCCATTCAGGCTATTGTGTAGGTTCTGGCTCTTTAAAAATGTTCTTCATTTAGTTAATAATCCTCAGTTTTTGCAATTGCTCTGAAAATTAATTATTTTTAACTAAATTTCCAGTTTTACTTTCAAAGTTACCACTGAATTTCCTTCCACAGCCAATGAGAGCCAGATAAATATGAATCTATTGTAGTAGATTTCTTCTCATCTTTCCCATTTTTCACATTTATGAAGATTAGATAGCTTTGCTTGTCACACGTACATCAAATCATCGTAACATACAGTGAAATTGTTTTGCATCAGCAACCAACACAGTCCGAGGATTGTGCTGGGGTCGGCCCGTAAGTGTCGGCACGTTTCCGCCGCCAGCATGGCAGGTCCACTAACCCTAGTTGTACGTCTTTGGAATGAGGGAATAAACCGTAACACCCCGAGGGAATCCACACAGTCACAGGGAGAACGTACAAACTCCATACAGGCAGCAGTGGGAATGGAACCCCAATCAGTGATCGCTGGTGCTGTAAAGCAACGCGCTAACCACTAAACTACCACGCAGCACCTTGTTGACAACCACTTTGAATCTATGTCCTTTGATTGCAAACAATCTACTTCAAATCAAAATACATTACAAATTTAAACAGCTCGATTAAATTAATCTTTAACCTTCTCTGACACTAATAGTGCAGAGATTAATGAATAGTGGTCCATCTCTTATCAGCAATAATCTCCCAGTCATTTAGGTGTGCTGATCATGAGTATTTGAGTTGGTGACTTTTAACTCCTAAAGTCATTAATTTCAGGAATTTTTGAAGCTGCAAGATAATTTTGCTAATTCAGAGAGATTCCTGCCCTATGAAAAACATAAATTAATGAAATGTCTCACTCTTCAGCGGGCTAATGACGCACGGAGCAGCACAAATGTGTAGCAGTTAGCACAATGCTTTACAGCACCAGATATAAGATAGGGATTCAATTCCCACCATTGTCTGTAAGGAGCTTGTATGTTCTCCCCACGACCGCATGGCTTTCCTCCTGATGCTCTGGTTTCCTCCCATGTTCCTTACGGTTAGGGTTAGTTGTTATGAGCTCTTCAGGCCTTTGTGAGGAGCTGGAGAGCGTTGGGCTCCACAGTTTCTAGAGCACCAGAATTTGTTCATTGTTGTCTTAACGAGCGTCGTTAGTCTTTGGTTTCCTCCGCTTAACCTTGCTAAGTTTATTTTGACTAGCAGGGGTTTTCCATGTGCTGTGATTACTTAAGTGGACTCCACATTAGCACTTAATGTGGGGTCATAGGTTTGAGAATGCTATGCCTTGCAGTGTTGCTCCACTGAGCCACCGATGTGTAGTTGGAACTCTTATTAATAAACCCAGGTCACCATCTCCATAATAATCTGTCTTTCCTCTGCACTTGGGTTGTCATTGCCAGCACACACCGTGACAGTTAGTAAACCCTTTAGTTGACTTTTGTATGCTATTGACTCATGTTTCTTTAGCTCTTAGGAGCTCGCAGATGGCGTTTATTTTGAAATAGACTGAAGTGGTAGCCAGTGAGGACTGAAGCAAGTGAACAGGGGCCTATATAAATGAGAGCACTCCCAGAGAGAAACAACAGCAACTGCATACTGAGATGTCACCTCAACTGGTGATGAAACGTCTGCAATCTAACTGCCAAGCTCGGCGAACACCACAACACCAAACGCCTCAACCGGAGCTACCAATATTCGCCACCATCCTAAACAAGGTCTAGTTCTGGTGTGCATTGGATCAGTTGATCATAAGCAGTTTGGCCTTACTACCCAGACAGTCTGCCAGCTACAGAGTAATGTCTCTGGACATAGAAATAGGTGTCCTAGGTGTCCTATGAAATAGGTAATACCTCGTAACTTCCAAAAAGGAACTGAACATATACTTAAAATATATAAATTGTCATTGTCAATAGAAAAGGGAGAGAGATGTGTCATTAACTGAAGATTTATGTTCAGGGCAAATGGAAACATTGGAATACAGTAAAAATATTTTAGCCCATTAAGGTGACTACCATTTAAACAATATATTGTCAAAGCTGGAAGTCTACAATCTAAACAGAAGTGAAAATTTCAAGTCAGGCATCAGTGATCTTTCATCAAAGGCATCAGAGGGAAAAGGCTATAAGTTAGAATTTAAACAATGGCTCTATTTATGGGAATAAGTTTTGTTAATGACTTTCTGGCTAATTTCGCTAATCAAATTTCAGGAATAGGCAGTCCAATTGCTTCTGTGATTGACAATCTCATTGTTTGAAGGAATTGGTTGTGAGAAATTTAAATGTCGATTTAGTATTTATCTGTGTATCTTCTACTCCGCAATATTGAGCCATGTTTTCTGAGAACTTCTTGGAAGCTAGCATCAAATCCATACTCCCACATCATCACTTTTCCTCCTGCTGAAAAATAAATGGCATCATGCAGTGATACAGTACTGTGCAGAAGTCTTAGACACATACCGCATATACAGCTAGGGTGACTATGATTTTTGCACTGTACTGTATTTGTCAGCGTGGAGTGAAGAGCGAGTTTATAAATCTGGCGGGAACAAAGGATTTTGGATGGAGCGCCTTGGGAGGGGTGTGGAACAGGTGACAGAGGAGTGCCGGGGCGGGATGTGACTCGGGTACAGACACACCCAGCCCTGAGTCACCAGGCAAGGTCATTTGATTCTAAACAATCAGTTTATTGATCATTACAGGGTGTCTCTCTGGTTCTTCCCACTCCCTCCCCTCTCCCTTCCCCTTTACCCAACCATGATTCCCCTCTCCCTGACTCCTTCCCACTCTTAGTCCACAATAGAGACTCATATCAGAATCAGGTTTACCATCACTCACATACAGTACATTATGAAATTTGGTTTTTTTTGCAGTTGCAACAGCAGTACAGTGCAATACATAAAATTATGACAGTACTGAGCCAAGGTCTTATGCACCCTAGCTATATATATGTGCCTAAGACTTTTGCACAGTATTGTCTGTTGACTTTAGCTTCCGAATTATAGCTACTGAGTGAAAATATTAATGTACAGTGAAGTATATTTATCAGCTGTCATGGTATCAGACAGGGCGATTCATGACATGTATCATTGTATAATATTGCCGAAACGAATGCCGTGTTAAGTAACACCTTGCAAAACGGCCATAACAGTAACTCCTGAAATACTGATGGATCCTTTCATCCCGAACCTTTTGGTCACTGAAAATGGAACTTCTGCTCCATTAAAGATAGCGGAATCAAAGGTTATGGGGATAAGGCAGGAACTGGATACGGATTGTGGATGATCAGCCATGATCACAGAGAATGGCGGTGCTGGCTCGAAGGGCCGAATGGCCTACTCCTGCACCTATTGTCTATTGTCTATTCCCCAATTGTTAATGCTCAGCCCAAATCATCTCACTGCTTCCATGCATCATCTCTCAGCTTCTCACTTCATTCCCCCGCTTCCCCATCCACCCACCCTCCCCCTCACCTGGCTTCATCTATTACCTGTCATCTTGTACTCCTTTCCCTGCCCCCCCCCATCTTCTTATCCTGGCTTCATCCCTTTTCCTTTCCAGTCCTGTTGAAAGATCTCAGCCTGAAACATCGACTAGTAATTCCTCTCCGTGGATGCTGCCTAACCTGCTGAGCTCTTCCAGCACTTTGTGTGTGGTACCCATATCTACCCATTCCTTCTCCTGAGAATATTTCCCACCAACCAACCCCCAGACTTTACCAAATCCTATATCGCTTTCATTCCCAGTCACCGCTTGCTGTTGCTGACCATCCTTGGCCATTCTCAACCTTCTCCCTGACTCTCTGAATCAACCCGCCCCCCCATCCAAGTCCTAAACATGGGTTGCTGAGCGTGTCACAGATGCCCACTATCAAAGTTGAAGTATAACTGGTTTCGATGTAATATTGAGTAATGAGATAGGATAATTAGTAATGTGATAATGAAGGTAGATGAGAAAAAAAAGATTGTAAGCAATTGTAAGGAGAGTAAAAGAATGGAATGGAGCAAGAAAGGAGGGAGAGAAGAAACAGAACCGTATGCCAGTTAGCCTGACATTAGTAGTCAGGAAATTACTATAATTTATTATTTAAGATGTGGTAACAGGGCATATGGGAAATCGTAATGTGATTAGGCTGGGTCAGTGTAGGTTTATGGAAAGGAAATTGTATGAGGGGTGTTTGAGAACATAACCAGTATGATAAATAAGTGGAGATCAGTGCATAAAGTATATTCAGATATTTGGAAGGTATTTACCTCACTACAGGTGGCATAGTGGTGCAGCAGTTACTGCTGCCGCCTCATAGCTCAAAAGGCGTGAGTTCAGTCCCAATATTTGCTGCGGTCTGTGTGGCATTTCCCCATTTTCCTTATGTATCTCCCATGGTTGCTCCAGTTTCCCCCTGCATTCCAAAATGACTTATTGCCTCCTGTAAGTTACTGCTGTTGTGCGTGAATGATAGGATAATCAGTGTGAGTGGAGTCCATGGTTACGTGAGAGAGATTAATTCACTTGGAAATGAACTGAGGGATGGGATTTCTCTGAGAGCTGGCATAGACTCAAAGGACGTAAATGAGATGCTTAGAGTGTAGGGTACAATGTCAGTATTGATTAATGATTAGCTAATGGACAGAGAAGTAATAAATGGGTGATTTTAACTTTGGTAGGACATATCAATTTGAGGCCCATGAGGAAAAGTGTTTGGAGATCAATATTTTTAATGAACTTCAGCAATGACCATAAGATCATAAAATTGAGTAGAATTAGGCATTCAGCCCACTGAGGCTTCTCCATTATTCCATCGTGTCTGTTTTTTTTATCTCAATTCTATTCTCTCGCCTTCTCCCCATAACCTTTAACCCCTTTACCCATCAAGAACCTATCAATCTCAGCCTTAAAAAACACTCAATGATCCGGCGTCTACGGCTCACTTTGGCAACAATCTCTCCATGATGTGGCTGAATCGATTCCTCCTCATTTTAGTTCGTTGGTCAGTGACTTATGTAATATTTGCAAGGTTGCTGATGTAGGTGAGAAGTTAAGCTATGAAGAAGATGCATGGAGTAAATATTTATTAGAGAATATTTCAAAGATAAGAAATATTGGCCTTCAGAGACTGTATTTTAGGCTGCAGAGGGGCACATGTTATCTTAGCCTTTAAAAAACATTTTATGAGTAGTACCACTGAGCAGCAATTGGAAAACTCTTTGAACGAAGTACTCCATGAAGTTTTTAATCCAGATATTTACAGATGGAGATTGAAAGCTCATTAGAATCACTCTTGAGATAAGAGAGTCACTCAATGAGCTAACCTTAACCCTAACCCTTAACACTAACCCTAATTACCATATATTACAGTCATAGAGTCATAGAAAAGTACAGCACAGAAACAGGCCCTTTGGCCCATCTAGTCTTTGTCAAGCCATTTAAACTGCCTACTCCCATCGACCTGCACCTAGGCCATAGCCCTCCATATCCCTACCATCCATGTACCTACCCAAACTTTTCTTAAACATTGAAATCAAGCTCACATGCACCACTCGCACTGACAGATCATTCCACACTGTCACGACTCTCTGAGGGAAGAGGTCTCCTTCGTTCTCCTTAAATTTTTCACCTTTCACCCTTAACCCATGACCACTGGTTGTCATCCCACCCAACCTCAGTGGAAAAAGCCTGCTTGCATTTACCTTATCTATACCCCTCATTACTTTGTATACCTCTATCAAATCTTGAGTCTTTTTTTAAAAGTAAGGAGATTGCATTAATATATATAAAATTCCTATTGGGCTTGTCTGTGAGTATGTGAGTCTGGGCCAGGGATTGGAGGTTTCAGGCTCTAGATGGCCTGTCCCGGGATTGGAAGCCTGTCTGAGAGTGTGAGTGGGTGGAAAAGAGCTTCACTTGCTGTTGTTATTTTGTTTTGTTGCTGCCGTTGTGTTGTTGTTGCTTGAGTTGCTCTACTGAACATAGTGAGCACGCCATGTTGGCAGTGGAATGTGTGGCAACACTTGTAGGCTGCCTCCAGCACATCCCTCGGCCGTGTTGGTTGTTAATGCAAATGACACATTTCACCGAATACTTTGACGTACGTGTGATAACTAAGTTAAACAGAAAGAGGATGGTTGTTTCCTTTCGCTGGAACCAAAAAGTTTGAAGTTCAAAGTAACAATATTATCATGGTATACAGATACAACCCTGAGATTCTTTTTCCTTCAGGTATACTCAGCAAATCTATAGAACAGTAACTGCAAACAGGATCAATGAAAGAGCAAGAGCATAGAAGACAGCAAACTGTTGAAATGCAACTATAAGTAAATAGCAATAAATAACAAGAGCATGAAATAACAAGGTAAAGAGCCCTTAAAGTAAGATCATTGGTTGTGGGAATATCTCAATAAATGAGTGTAATTATCCTCTCTTGTTCAGGAGGCTGATGATTGAGGAGTAGTAACTGTTCGGGAACCTGGTGGTGTGAGTCCTGAGGCACTTGTACCTTTTGCTTTATGGCAGCAGCGAGAAAAGAGCAGGGACTGGGTGCTGATAGGTGCTACCTTCCTATGACAGTGTTGCATGTAGTTGGCTCAGTGGTTGGGAAGGCTTTACCTACGATGTACTGGGCCAAGTCTACTGACTTTTGTAGGATTTTCTGTTCAAAGGCATTGGAGTTCTCATACCAGGCCATAGTGGAGCCAATCAATACACTTTCCAATACACATCCATAGAAGTTTGTCAAGGCCCTAGATGAAAGGTTGACCATGTTGAAGTGAGATAAGGGGGAAAACTTTGCCACGTAAAGGGATTGGAAAGCTCTGTTATTGAGTATATTCAAGACTAGCATTGCTTGACTGTTGGACAATGAGAGTGAGGGTAGAGAACTTATACACCTGCTCTGTCATTCAGTTACATCTTAAGGCCTAAGGCTGTATGCCGTTGCATTGCTCCGAGTTCTGGCACCTTTTCTACCAGAGAGCTGCATAAGGAGTAGTCGGCTCACATGGTCTCAGATAGGGACCAAACTTTTACATCAACAACACACTGATAATTCAGCATTCTGCAATTCTCTCTTCAATAAAGAAGTATAATAAATAAAGCTGATGGAACATGGTAGTGACTCTTTTATGATAATTTTTGCTTTTTTTTAACATAAAGACTGTCTATGAAAACAAATGAACTGGAAGAAGTTATATGAGTCACACAGTGAATAGGCTGATTGTAAGAGGAAAAATTATTTAAAATTGCATTCCTAGTGATCATTGTGGATGTATCTTTAACAATGACACTTTACAAACTGTGTAAGTAATACTAAATGTTATCTCGGACCTCAAAGGGGATGTAAAAGGCACAGATCTGAAGATGGGCCATCAGCAAAGAGGGCCATGGTTGGTGGAATGTGGCTGTATGCTCATTGGTCACCAGAGGAGTAGCTCGGATCCCATTGGTTGAAAAGTCTGTTGCGTATCCTGAGATTGTGAAAAGAGCTACTAAATTGAAAACTATTCTGATATCTTTTGATTTCCAGCTGCCTTTTTAAAAATTTCCAACAGGTGAGTCAGTTTCTACAAATCCTGGAGGGTTACTACTAGAGCGTTGCACTTAAAATGTTACCTGCATTTTGGACCGTACATTTATATGAATAAACGGTTGATGTTTCAGGCCAAAGCCCTTCATCAGAACTGGAAGTTCAGTCCTGATGAAGGCTCTCAGCCCAAAACATTGACTGTTTTATCCTCTCTATAGAAGCCACCTGACCTTCTAAGTTCCTACAACGTTGTGCAGATGTTCTTCTGCATATACATGTTACAACAGTGGTGTGCAGAAGAACATCTCTGACTGCAGAACACATCAAACTTTGAAGAGGACGGGCTACAGCAGCAGAAGATCACTCCAGGTTCCACTCTTGTATCTAATAAAGTAGCCACGAAGTGATGTTAACCCATTTTCAGTGTGCAGGTTAACATCTACCCGACAATAACATATAAAAGAATATCACATGTGTTCAAGGGTGTAGGAAGAATAATGCCCAAATAGTTAGAAACCTATTAAGAAACATGTACTTTAGTTCTGGCATGCAGAGGAATTAGCAGGGCTCTTATTGAGGTAATTAATGAATAACTTGCAATTTCTTCTTTCATAAATGTTAGCTGCATTTGTTCCATTGGCTGCGTCTGCTCCAGTTGAGCAATTCTGGCTCTTGCTGGCAGTGCGGCCAAAGTCACAACCTGTAGGCACTTCTCTGATACACCTGCACATTTTTTAAGACCTTGCTTCTTAACGGTTTGCATGGGAAAAATCTATTACTAGAGCATCATTAATCTGCTAAGGCAGCCTTTGGCATTTTCTGGATATTCTATTTTATGGGCCTTTGCTTTCTGAGCTCTGGAGACTGGTTGTTTTTCTCTTGATCAGCTTTGCTTAATTATCAAAACATTTGATGCAGAAAATTGCCACAAACTCTAAGGTTTTCCCCTGCGGCAGTCCTCAGAGCTTGTGACTGCACCTTTACAATTCTTAAGGGGCGTAGAGAGAGTTGGCAGGGGGGTGAGTGAGTGCTGGGGGAGGTGGGGGAGAGCTGGATTGTAATAAGCACAACAGTATGCCTGCCCACCTTCGGCACAGTTCAAGATCTTGAAAACAGGACCCCTCAGGCAATGATTTTCTTATTTCGTCTGGAGTTAGTTGGGCTGGCTTTGTCTGCGACTGTTCCCTTTCCCTGGCAGTTACTATTATTACAGCCCGGGGAGGGAATCATTTACTGAATTCTGCCACCCACTGACCCAGCCCCTGACCCCAACATGCTCCAAATTTCTTGCTCTGACCATTTCTACACTGTAACCTCAGAGGACACATCGAGAGACACAACAAAAAGCCAGGGTCGCATTATCAGCAGCACCAGCTTTTCACCAGTATATTCTTCATACCTTTATGTCTCTGTCTTTTTTTTATTTAAATGATAAAGCCTGAAAGCCAACAGGGAATATATAGGCCCTTAATACATGCACCAGCCTGTTCAGAATTTCTGGCTGGTGCACTTTATCCCATTAAGCTATCTTAAAGGGACATGAACCTTTGACTATAGAATGGTCCTTTTACTCCTGCTGTTGAATATAATGCTGGAGATACATGGAATTCAAAGTCATATTATAGAGTTGTGCTTAATTTTACACTGTGGCGATTTTTTCTTCCTTGTGTTATTTCCCTCCGTCTCAGGATTTTCCTGTCTCTTCCAGTCTCTTTTAATATTGTCATGAAGTGGGAATTTTCACTTATATAGTGCCATTCAAGGCCTTAGTTCATCCTAGCACGAGAAATTCCGCAGAAGCTGGAAATCCAAAGCAACCCACACAAAATGCTGGAGGAACTCAGCAGGTCAGGCAGCATCTATGAAGAGGAATAAACAGTTGGCATTTCAGGCCGAGACCCTTCTTCAGGTCTCATTAATGAATTCTAACATGTTACATAACCAAAGTATTACATTTTGGAATTGTGCAGACTATTGGATGACGCACAACAAGATCCCACAAAGACAAAATTATAGCAAGGTAGCAGTATTTTGATGGCTTTGGAATAATATTGACAAGGGTACTTTCCAACACTTGATATGTCATTCCTCTCTGCACCTTGCAGAGCAACCTTGGTGTCTCTTTAATATTTTGTCTGAGGCTGAGTTGCTAGCTCGACACTCAGCTCACCACAGATGGAAAGTGTGCAAGGAGCCGGCCAGATTCGAACCCAAGACCACACGTCTCAAAGTCCGGTGCTGATGCCACTACACCACCGGCTGCCATGTCCAACACTTGAAATAGCCTGTAAGTCCTTTCCAGTGATCCGAATGCCTATTGGTGCCACAATTTGGCTGAATGAAAAAGGTGCATATTTATTTAGAAAGTTAATGCCTTCTGTACAACAGAGTATCATGTAATCAGTTTTACGTACCTGCACCATGGTTACTGTTGTAAATTGGAAAATATTGCAATCGGTTTGTGCACTGCCAGCCCTCACAAATAGCAGTTTAATGACAGCCATATAATATTGTTTTAATTACATTGTTTGAAAGATAAATATTGTGCCTCAGCATTGTACTGAGGAGTCATACAGACAAGAGATTCTGCAGATGCTGAAAATCCAGAGGAACACACAAAAAAAAAATGCTCGAAGAACACAGCAGGTCAGGCAGCATCTATAGATGGGAATAAACAGTTGGCATTTCAGGCCAGAACCTGATGGAGGGTCTCGGCCTTGAAACATCAACTGTTCATTCCTCTCCTGACCTGCTGAGTTCCTCCAGCACTTTGTTTGTGTTATTGAGGAATTATTCCCTATTTCAGAGCTCCCATAATTCTCGCTTTCAAACCGTTGCTAACATTTAATTGAGCTATAGCATGACGTGAGTTTTCGAACTCCCATTTCCCCTTCTGCTGAGGGTGAATTATAACAGGAGTAGCTGCCTCCATTACAGTTGTCAGTCCACTTAGGTGAACAGGACATTCTTCTGCCTGATGCTGGGTGTTTTTTTTTTCCTTTTCACTCCAGACAATTCAAGTTTGAAATGCTTTCGACATGTCTGTTGAGGAGAACCCAACCTTAAAGTGGAGAAGACTGTTCAAATTTAATTATCGAAGTGCGTATGTCGCCATGTAGTATCGTGAGATTCATTTTCTTGTGGGCGTTCACAGTAGATACAAAGAAATTGAGATACAAAAAAATGGCTCCATGAGGCTGTCATAGCCAAGGGAGGTAATGGGGACAAGCTCCCACTACCTATTAGAACATAGAACATAGAATAGTACAGCACAGTACCGGCCCTTCGGCCCACAATGTTGCGCCGACCCTCAACCCTGGCTCCCATATAAGCCCCCACCTTAAATTCCTCTATATACCTGTCTAGTAGTCTCTTAAACTTCACTAGTGTATCTGCCTCCACCACTGACTCAGGCAGTGCATTCCACACACCAACCACTCTCTGAGTAAAAAACCTTCCTCTAATATCCCCCTTGAACTTCCCACCCCTTACATTAAAGCCATTAAATGCTCACAATGGTGTGCCTCTCAAGTAGCCTCTGACAACCAAGTCCAACTCCTGGCCTTCACATGTGGCTCAGCTACCAAGCCCAACTGAAGTGTTTCTGCTGATAAGAGAGGGGGAAAAGGTGGGTTACTGGCACTTTAAAATCAGTCGCTTCAGGCAGATGGGGCTCCTCAGCCGTGGTTGGGAACTCATCTAGGAGAAGGAAAACTCTGATCTCAAACCTCAGTTGCTTTGCAGCTATATCCACTCATGGGGAAGGCTTCAGGGGTTAACGCTCTGGAAAAATCTGGAGTTGGAGTCCCTGAGGCAGTCCTACGTTGAGTTTAACTCTGACTGGCAACTCCTGCGACACCACTGATGCCAAACTGTATTGGTCTCCGCCGTTCCTTTGAACTTATCAGCTGAATGGAGAGGGGGAGCCTGCTGCATGGGCAACAGCTTGCATTCCATATTGTACCGCCCCGACTTGCATAGCCAACTAGGACACAACATCCATGGTCGAGCCTGATCAACAGAGGGCCTGCATTACAAAGAAACCCAATTGAGTCAATGAAAAACTACACACAAAGACGGACAAACAACCAGTGTGCAAAAGACAGCAAACTGTGCAAGTGCAAAAGAACAAATAATAATAATAAACAAATAAGTAATAAACAATATTGAGAACAATAAAATAATATTAATAAATAATTTCAACTGGATCTCATCAGTGATTATACTTTATACTTTATTGTCGCTAAACTATTGATACTAGAACGTACAATCATCACAGCGATATTTGATTCTGCGCTTCCCGCTCCCTGGATTACAAATCGATAGTAAATATTAAAAAATTAAATTATAAATCATAAGTAGAAAATTAAAAAATGGGAAGTAAGGTAGTGCAAAATAACCGAGAGGCAGATCCAGATATTTGGAGGGTACGACCCAGATCCAGGTCAGGATCTGTTCAGCAGTCTTATCACAGTTGGAAAGAAACTGTTCTCAAATCCGGCTGTACGAGTCTTCAAGCTCCTGAGCCTTCTTCCGGAGGGAAGAGGGACGAAAAGTGTGTTGGCTGGGTGGGTCGTGTCCTTGATTATCCTGGCAGCACTGCTCCGACAGTGTGCGGTGTAAAGTGAGTCCAAGGACGGAAGATTGGTTTGTGATTGTAAAGTGGCAGATTTTAAAGTGGAAGATTGGTTATTGGAGGAAGGTGAAAAATACTGGAAATGGCAGAGAGAGAGAGAGAGAGAGAAAGAGAAATAAGATTACAATACCTTCAGACTAGAAACAGAAACTCATTTGCATCTTGAGAATAAACTTTGAGGATGAGCAGCTTGTCCAATACATGAATACTGTCAGAAGGAAGCAGCATCCATCATTAAAAAACCCCACCATCCAGTCCATGCACTCTTTTCACTACTACCATTGGGCAGGAGTTAAAGAAGCCTTGAGTCCCAGACTACCAGGTTAAAGAACAGTTATTACCCTACAACCATCAGGTTTCTGAACCAATGTGGATGACTCACTGACTTCAACACTGAACTGATTCCACAAACAGGCAGGAGGAGAAGATGACAGCGCGACGCAACACGCGCAGCTCTCCGGTGAAATGATATTGTATCTGTTAAATAGGGGCCGTGGACAATTCTGATTTGATGGAGACTGACATGAAGCACAGAGGAACATCTGGAGAAATTTCTGAAATGCCAGTTCACTGCCGCTGTTACTGTGTGATCAAGAACCTTCCGGAGGGAAGGCCCCAAAATCCCCAGCTTTGCCTGCTGCTGGCGACCGAGGCTGAGGTCGAAGCATTCGGATAGAGATGGTGCTTGGTACTTGGTGTCAGAGGGCTGATCAGAGCTCGAAGTTTTCAGACGACTCAGAGTTGGACTGCGGTCGGGCATGGCGGGGAGAGTTTTCTTCCTTCTCCCGTTTGTGTGAGATGTGGGACTTCGGAGAGACTTTGAACTTTTTTACTGTGACCATGGCCTGTTCTTCATCAAGTTATGGTATTGTTGCACTGTTGTAACTATATGTTATAATTCTGTAGTTTTTGTTAGTTTTTCAGTCTTGGTCTGTCCTGTGTTCCTGTGATATCACACCAGAGGAAATATTGTATCATTTCTTAATGCATGCATTACTAAATGACAATAAAAGGACTGCGTGTCTTCATAATCTAATCTAATCAAAACTATAGGCTCATTTTTAAGAGCTCTGCAATTCAGTATTATTTTTTATTTGCACAATTTGTCTTGCACGTTTTTTTTCTTGTAAATATTTATTCACTCAGGGGCCACAATTTTTAGGTCACCTGTACACCTCTCACTAATTTAAATATGTAATCAGCCAATCATGTGGCAGTAACTCAATGCATAGAAACACACAGGCAAGGTCAAGAGGTTCAGATGTTGATCAGATTGAACATTAAAATGTGGAAGAAATGTGCTCTAAGTGATTTTGATCATAAATATTTGTTGGTGCCAGATGGGGTAGTTTGTGTATCTCAGAAACTGCTGATCTCAAAGGTCTCGAAGGTACATTTAATGTCAGAGAAATGTATACAATATGCATCCTGAAGTTCTTTTTCTAGGATTTTCACACAGAACAGTCTCAAGAGTTTACAGAGAATGGTGTGAAAAACCACTTCTGTGGGCAAAAATGCCTTATTAATGAGAGAGGTCAGAGGAGAATGGCCAGAGCGGTTCAAGCTGACAGGAAGGCAACAGTAACTCAATTAACCACATGTTACAACAGTGGTGTGCAGAAGAGCATCTCTGAACACATAACACCTCAAACCTTAAGTGGATGGACAACAACAGCAGAAGACCACAGACATACACTTCATGGTCACTTTATTAGGGACAAGATTAATAAAGTGGCCACTGAACGTATCTTCCAGTTAAGGAGCAGAATGCTGGAAGAACTCAGCAGGTCAAGCAGCCCCTGAGTTTTCCCAGCATTCTGCTTTTTGCTCTACATCCCAGCACCTTTTGCCTTCCATCTTCTGATGAAATTTGTTTCCATCGTACATGTCACAGTCTGGGAGGAGGCAAAGTCAGTGAAGTCTGTTGCGTGCTCAATTCGTACCTGACTCACCCAGTGAACAGAGTGCAGCCATTCTGCTTACCGAGCTAATACCTTCACAAATGTAAATTGAACCATCCACATCAATTTGTTTCTCTGCTGATTTCCCATATTATCTTACACTGTCCTTTCACAAGAACTTTTCAATTAAATAATTTCTATCTCATTACCCCGTGATGAAAAATTGAAAGAATTTGGACAGCTCACTGACAGAGGTATATGACATTATGAAAGGCATAGATAAGATAGACAGTCAGTCTTTTCCTCGGGGCAGATATGTCAAACACTACAGGGTGAAGTTTTAAGGCGGGGGGGCGGTTGTTAAAAGACCTTTACTAGACGTTTTTTACATAGAGAGTGGTAGCTTTCTGGAACGTGCTGCCAAGGGAGTAAAACCACCCCATCTGGCATTTTAGATTATAAAGACACGCAGTCCTCTTTTATTGTCATTTAGTAATGCATGCATTAAGAAATGATACAATATTTATATGGGCACATGGACCAGTAGGGCATGGAAGTACATAGACCATGTGCAGACAGATAGGATCTATTTTTTTTAGATAGAGCACGGAACAGGCCCTTCCTGCTCTTCGATCTATGTCAGCAATCCCCTGATTTAACCCAAGCCTAATCATGGGACGATTTACAATGACTAGTTAATCTACCAACCAGTACGCCTTTGGGCTGTGAGGGGAAACCGGAGTACCCGGAGTACCCTGAGGAAACCCACGTGGTCATAAGGAGAGCGTACAAATTCCATGTAGGCAGCAGCGCAAACTGAACCTGGGTCACCTGTGCTGTAGGCCGTTGTGCTCACCATTACGCTGCCGTGCCGCCCTACTTGGCATCCTGATCAACACAGATGTCACGGAATGAAGTGCTTGTTTGTGTGCTTTTTAGTGCTCTATGTTCCATGTTCATTCCCTCACCATTCAACAGAGTGTTTGGCTGGAGACATAGGAACAGCACCAAGACTGGGGATGCAGTGGTCAGCGAGGATGGCTATCAAAGCTTGCAACAGAATCTGGACTAGTTGGAAAAAATGGGCTGAAAAGGCACAAAGGAATGAAATGGAGTAGAGGAACCTGGGAATACAGATCCATAATTCTTTGAAAGCTCCTGAGCCTCCTCCGGGAGGGAAGAGGGACGAAATGTGTGTTGGCAAGGACATGACCCACCCAGCCAACACACTTTTCGTCCCCCTTCCCTCCGGGAGAAGGTTCAGGAGCTTGAAGACTCATATGGTCAGATTTGGGAACAGCTTCTTTCCAACTGTGATAAGACTGCTGAACGGATCCTGACCCGGATCTGGGCCGTACCCTCCAAATATCCGGACCTGCCTCTCGGTTTTTTTGCACTACCTTACTTTCCATTTTTTTTATTGTCTATTTATGATTTATAATTTAAATTTTTAATAGTTACTATCAATGTGTAATCCAGGGAGTGGGAAGCACAGAATCAAATATCGCTGTGATGATTGTACGTTCTAGTATCAATTGTTTAGCGACAATAAAGTATAAAGTGGTGTCACAGGTAAATAGTGTCATAAAGAAAGCTTTTGGCACATTGGCCTTCTTAAATCAAAGTATTGAGTACAGGAATTGGAATGTTTTGTTGAAGTTGTATAAGATGTTGGTGAGACCAAATTTAGAATACTGTGTGTAGTTCGTGTCACCTACCTACAGAAAAGATATCAATAATATTGAAAGTATAGAGAGAAAAATTACAAGGATGTTGCTGGGAGTTGAGGATCTGAGTTATAGGGAAGGGTTGAATAGGTTAGGATTTTATTCCCTGGAGGGTAGGAGAACGAAGGGAGGCTTGACAGAGCTATTCAAAATCCTGAAGGGTGTGGACAGGGTAAATTCAAGCAGGCTGTGGTTAGGTGAAACTAGAACTTAGGTCATAGGTTAAGGGTGAAAAGTGAAATATTTAAGGGGAATCTGAGCAGGAAGTCCTCCACTCAGAGGATGGTATGAGTGTGGAATGAGGGAGTGTTGAATGCAAGTTCAATTGGAACATTCAAGAGAAGTTTGGGTAAGGATACAGATGGGAGGGTTATGGAGGGCTATGGTCCAGGTGTGGGTTGATGGGACTGGGCAGAATAAGAGTTTGGCACAGACTAAATGGGTCAAAAGGCCTGTTTCTATGCTCTATGACTCTATGACTGTGAGAGGAGATAAAGAGGGCAGAAGGAAGGAACCAGATTTTATTTGGCATTCTCAACCTGTGAATCGGCTCCTACTGGCTTGCTGATTATATCGCAGAGGATATCCTATTCACCCCGACATTGCAGCTGAAGCAGCTTCCTATAATGACGGGTACTGAGAAGACCAGCTGATGGCAATGCACGATCCTGCCCTACACATCCAGGCTGGTGCTCGCTAAGCCTACCATTTTGAAGTCATAAGGACATTTGAAACTTTACTCTTAAAGTTTACTTTCTGCCTGTGATAAGAATGGACCTATAATACTGGCAGCACCTAAGAACAAGTTACCTGATTTTTATTGGTTTTATGGGAACTTGCTGTGCAGTAGGCTGGCACCATGTTTCCTGCATGATCCAGCGAGTGGGCTTCAGAAGCATTTAACTGGCCGTGAATACATTGGGAAGTTGCAAAACCAACAAGAAAGACATTTCATAAATGCAAGTCTTTTATTATAATCCACTTTGATTTGTTTACCTCTTTCCCTGTTCCTGGATCCTGTCCATCAGGAATTCATAACTCAGCTTGAGTTCATTTTCCTCTTTTCCTTATAGAGAAGGAGAAAAGCAGGAAGCAATGAGGGAAAATAGACAAAAAACACCTGGTTTGTTGGATTAAATCCAGCAGCTCTAAAAGACAATGCATCTGTTCAGGTCACAGGCTGCTTAAGTGATGCCCAATTAATGAACCAATTAGCCCTGCAGCATGTACAGTTTCAATAACCTTCACCCTATCAAGGCCAGTGTTAGCTTTCATAAAGGACAAATCTTTCTCTCACTTCGGAATTTTTATGCAGCCATTGGTGAGGGAGCTTTATGGCCTGCCCAGGCTCCCATAGTGATGAAAAACTCCAAAATTATACTCTAATATAGAAGACAAAAAAACAAGTTCAGTCTCTCTTTCACTGCACAGACCAACATAGTATACCACAATAATTATTGTTAACTCCAGATTTCAAAAGGGCTTCTTTCTATTTGCATTTTCGGAATTATGACTACATGTGCCCCTGCAAACATTGCCCGAGGCCCTGTTTTTTTTGCCTATGACAATGTTCTTGTTTTTTTCATTCTTCTGTTTTGATCTCTACTTAAAGTTTTATGGTTTTGCTCCTCGAGGGTGCTATTAGCTAATATGCTAATAGTTCTATGCATATTCTATTAGTACTGTCAAAGTAAGATAAGAGACAGTTGGGTTGAGAGCAGTGGAGGGTAATAACACAGCAGAGGGTCACAACATTACCATATTATCAGTCATCTTTACATCTCAATGGAGCCTCTCTGTTGTAGATCTCACAACCAGTGCAAGGTTTATTCTACTCCTTGCTTAACAGAATAACATGCGGCATGTTCCTCACGCAACCTTGTCTTTGAAACACTGTGTGAATTGACTCACTGCAGAAATAAACAAGGAAGGAAGATTTTTAGAATCTTTAGATGCAGGTCGGGCAGCATCCATGGAAAGGAATAAACAGTTGACGTTTCGGGCTGATATCCGTCATCAGGCCTGGAAACAAAGGAGGAAGATGCCAGAATAAGAAGGTGGGGTGGGGGGGGGGAGGCTGCAGGTGATAGGTGAAATCAAGAAACCAGTTGGGGGGGGAGGTAGGTGGGTGGCAGAAGGGGTTGAAGCGAGAAACTGGGATGAGATATGTGGAAGAAGTCAAGGGCTGAAGAAGAAGAGAAATCTTATAGGAGAGGAGTATGGACTATGGGAGAAAGGGAAGGAGGAGGGACACCAGAGGGAGGTGATGGGCAGGTAAAGAGAAGAGAAGTGCCATGGAATTTAGAGGAGGCTTCACTCCCACACAGAGCAGTGGAGATAATTTAGCAGTGACTGATCAGTTTAATAATAAACAGCAAAATAGTAAACCACCAAGGGGCCTCAAAACAAGAGAGAATGGATACTTAACATGACAAGGTAACAAGCTAACTAAAGACAAGGAGCAACTAGCTGAGGCTGGCTAGTTTGAATGAGTGAACAAGGATTGTGGATGAGAGCTGCAGGTGATGAGTTTGAAATGAGTGGCAGGTGACTCTTGTTAGCCGAGTGGAGACTGGAATATGCCTGCTTGTGCAGGCCTGATAAGAAGAGGTTAGAGAGGAACCAGCATAGGGAATGGAAGAAGAGAGAAGGGGAAGTGGGGTAGAAATTACAGAAATTTAGAGAAATCAATGTTCATGCTGTCAGGTTGGAGTCTACCCAGATGGAATATGAAGTGTTGGTCCTCCAACTTAAAGAATGGCCTCATCTTGGAAGTAGAAGAAGACACGGTCCGAGATGTCGAAATGGGAATAGGGATTGGATGTAAAATTATTGCCCACCAGGACATCTTGCTTGTTGCAGAGAGAACAAGGGTGCTTGACAGAACGGGCTCACTTGGATGTGTAAACAAAGCTCAAGCAACCCTAATGGTGGAGTGAGCTGACAGGTCTGAAAGTCTACTCCCCATTCCCATTCCAACATGTCAGTCTATGGCCTCCCCTACTGCCTAAATGAGGCCACTTTAGGTTGAAGGACCAGCATTCATTTTCTGTCTAGATAGCCTCCAACATGACAACATGAACATTGGATTCTCTAACTTCCAGTAATTTTTCCCTTTCCCCTTCTCTCTCCTTCCATTCTGGCTTCTTTCTTATGCCTTCTCTTCTCCTTGCCTACCCATCACCTCTTGCTGGTGCCCCTCCTCCTTCCCTTTCTCCCATGGTCAAATCTCCTCTCCTATCAGGTTCCTTCTTCTTCAGCCCTTTACCTCTTCCACCTATCACCTCCCAGCTTCTCACTTCATCCCCCGCTTTCTCCTCACCTACCTTCACCTATTACCTGCTTCCACCTTATGCCTCCTTCTTCCTATTTCTTTCCATTCCTGATGAGGGTCTCAGCCTGGAATATTGAGTGCTCATTCCTCTCCATCAATGCCGCCTGATCTGCTGCGTTCCTCCAGCTAATTGTATGCGTCGGTCTGAATTTGGACTGTGAGGACAAATCTGGCTCCTTGTATATCTCTTCTCTGGACTTCCAGCATCTGCCTCTGCAGCTTCCATCTTGTTTGTGTCTGAAATCCAGGCCAGTTGCTCTCATTTGGGGGAATCAGAATCAGGTTTAACATCACTGGCATGTGTAGGGGAATTTGCTGTTCTGTGAGTTGAGGGAAACAATTGCAGGGGAAATCCCTCCTGCTCCCAAACAATGTCTACCTCCCAAGTTCAGAAGATGTGGATCCTGGAAACCAGCAGAACCAAATAGGAGTAAGGGACACAAAATGCTGGAAGAACTCAGCAGGACAGGCAGCATCAATGGAGAGGAATAAACAGCTGACGTTTTGGGCTGAGACCCTTCATTGGCATTGAAAAGGAAGAGGAAAGAAGCCAGAATAAGAAGCTGAAGTGGGGGGGGGGGGAAGGTAGCTAGGTACGTGGGAGAGTGGGGATGAAGTGAGAAGCTGGGATTTGAGAGGTAGAAAAGCTAAAGGGCTGGAGAAGAAGGGATCTGATCGGAGAGGAGGGTGGACCAAGGAAGAAACTGAAGGAGGAGGTGCACCAGGGGGAGGCGACAGGCAGGTGAGGAGAAGAGAACAGGTAAGAGTGGAGCCAGCATGGGGAATGGAAGAAGAGAGAAGGAGAAGGGGGTAAAATTACAGGAAGTTTGAGAATAAATGTGTGATGCCCTCTGCAGTCAAATAACCAACTGATACTCATTGCTTTGCATCACAAATGAAGGATAGTTACTTGGGTGTTGTGGTAAGGGTATTGTGGAATGGTATCCTTGTGAAAATCAGGCTCTGGATGAGAGAACCTCGGAAGCCATGTTTCCAACATGCTTTGAGATTTAATGGGGATCAGATATACTTAGCCACACATCATTTGTCCAGATTAAATTTGAAGTGCTTTCATTCTCAATTCTTGCTAGCCAGATGGACACTTTTAATTTCTACATTGACTTCTCTCCGCAATGAATCACTCTGCTGCATTTTCAGCAGCTGCTTTGTTTGAATTAAATGCAAATTAAGAGTGACTCTGAATTAAAACAATATGTAAACCTCAGACAAAGGCTCTTAGTTTTCTGGACAAACTCACTTAAGTGGTCTCAGTGGATAGACGGACTGCTCAATGTAGGACCAAGCTGTACGGCATTTGTATCCAAGCTTCAATCATCAGTGCCTCTGAAATTAAGCTATGCCATTGCAGTGGTTATATTACAGGACTAATAATCTGGAGTCCTAGAGATATATCCCAGAGGTTATGAGGTCGTCCCATCATAGGACTTAGAAAATATGATTTTATGTTTAAAAAATGGAAATAGACTGAATGAAAGAGCTAGCTGAGGAAAATAACGGTTATATTTTCTCTTTGTCACAAAAATTGCTTGCTGCTGTAAAAGAGAGAGCAGTCCTATTAATTTAGAAACTCTCCTGTGCTTCGGACTATGTGCTAAATTGATGATTGAAACCTAAATACTGCTGAGCTACGACTTCCATTGTTGCGGTTCAGGTTTGGTTGATATTTAGCTATTTTATAGTAGCTTTTTTTAGGTTCATAGGGATCGGTTAGGAGATAGAGAGGTAAGTTAGAGGTCAGGTTAGGGTTTAGAGTCAGGGATGTGGGTGAATTAGAGACCAGAGTCAATATTCTCTCCTCCGCATTTGAAGGTCAGTGACTTGGACGTGGGATCCTTGATTTCCTCCTTGCAGACCCCAGTCAGTCCGGATAGGCTGCAACATCTCCTCTATAATCTCCCTCAGCACAGGTGCACTGCATGGCTGTGTGCCTAGCCCCCTGCTCTACTTGCTTTAAACTTACGAATGAGGCTAAGCTCTGCTCCAATACCATACTTCAGTTCGCCGACAACACTACTGTTATTGGACGGATCGAAGGTGGCGATGAATCAACAGTTAGGAGGGAGATCGATAATCTGGCTGAGTGGTGCTACAGCAACAATCTCTCACTCAATGTCATTAAGACCAAGGAGATGATTATTGACTCATCAATAATGAGTCAATAATCATCACTCTCATCAGGGGAATCAGAGGTTGAGAAAGTCAGCAACTTTAAATTCCTCGGTGTTATCATTCCGGATGATCTGTCCTGGGTCCAGCACTTTGATGCTATTAGTATACAAAGAAAGCACAGCAGTACCCATACTTTCTTAGAAGTTTGGGTGTGGTCTTTCATTGATTCTGTTGTGGTTCTTGAATTTATTGTGATTGCCTGCAAGAAAATGAATCTCAGAGCTGTACATGCATATACGTATGTACTTTGATAATAATTTTACTTTGAACTTTGACCATCCACAGGCTGGGTCGAGATATCTGGTTAGTATATTTACAATATTACTCATATATTACTGAAATATTAAATACACAACACTCCTCCCAGCTTAGCTATAAACTCTAACCCAATGCAGTATGCATCTCAGCTTACACAGTATACGAGATAATACAACCACTATATAGACATTCATGGTGCAGTAATTTTAAGGAAGAGGTACAGTCAATGTTTTGGGCCGAGACCCTCCGTCAGGACTGTCTCGGCCCGAAACGTCGACTGTACCTCTTCCTAGGGATGCTGCCTGGCCTGCTGCATTCACCAGCAACTTTGATGTGTGTTGCTTGAATTTCCAACATCTGCAGAATTCCTTGTGTTTGCAGTAATTTTAAATTGTCTTATTCTGATTTAAAGATGTGATCACTGTGGAGGATTTCTTACTCTTGTGGGGAAGCGTCTTTCCTGACAAGGGGCGAGGTCTCTCTGCTTGGCAGGTGAGACTTGTGGCTGTGAAACAATCTTGGGTTTCGGGGCCTCCTCCGTGGTGGTTGTAGGAGATGACTCTGGGACTGCAGAAAGTGGTTCTGAGAACTCTGGACATTTTCTTTTCCTTTCTCCAAGATGTTTTGTCAGCATTTCTGTGATTAGTTGTCCTCTTGAATTTGATCTTATAACTGTGTCCTTCAAGGAATGAAGACTATCACTGCATTTGTGCTGCTGCTGTTAGTGGAACATCCTTCTGTGAGTTGGAAATGGATGCTAGCAGTTGCTGATCAGTAATGAAGGTAAACTCTCTCCCATGCCAGTACTGGTTGGAACGTTTTGCACCCCAAACCAGACTCAAGGCCTCTGTGTCAATCTGTGCATTATTTTTCTCTGCAGCGATAAGGGAACGTGATGGAAAGGTGTTCACTCATAACATGCGACGTGACTGCACTTAAACCATAAGTTGAGGCATCACAGGCAACATCCACTGGACAATGTGGATCATAATGTGGCAATACAATGTCTGATGTCCCCATTCCCTTTGTCTTTTGGAAAGTCACCTGACACTGTTTTGTCTATTGCCATTTCTTTCCAATCTGTGATAATGAGTTCAAAGAGTGGAGCACAGTAGTCAGGTTTGGCAGGTACTAATTATAGTAATTGAGAAATCCTAAGAAAGACTGCAAATGTGACTTGTCCTTTGGTCTTGGGGCACCCATCACCTCTTGAATTTTCTCAACACACTTGTGTAATTCTTGTGCATCAATATTGTGACCTCAATAAGTAATGCTCGGTTCAAAGAATTCACACTTGTTGCATTGTGCTCTGAGCAAATAACCTAATCTTTTTAACTCTGTCTTTAGATCCTGGAGATGTTCTTTACCATCCTTACAGGTAACAATGATACATGAAAGTTGCTGGTGAACACAGCAGGCCAGGCAGCATCTCGATGTTTTGGGCCGAGACCCTTCGTCAGGACTAACTGAAAGGACTAACTCTTCTTTCATTTAGTCCTGACGAAGGGTCTTGGCCCGAAACGTCGACTCTACCTCTTCCTAGAGATGCTGCCTGGACTGCTGCATTCACCAGCAACTTTTATGTGTGTTGCTTGAAATTCCAGCATCTGCAGATTTCCTCGTGTTTGAGGTAATAGTGATGTCACCCAGGCAACACAAAGGCCAGGAATGCCTTGCAGCACCTGATCCATAGCTTTCTGCCGGATTGCAGGTGCAGATGCTACTCCAAAAAATAAACCTATTATAATGATAAAGCCCTTTGTTGATTGTTAATGGTGAGAAATACTTTGGACTCTTCTTCCATTTCCAACTGTACATAGGCCTCAACTAAGTTCACTTTGCTAAAATGTTTTCCTCCAGAAAGGTTTGCAAAGTTACCCTCTTTCCTGGGCAGAGGGTATTGATCTACTTTCTGTACTGGGTTGATGGTGCTCTTAAAATCACCACATTTCCCGACAGAGACATTCTTCTTGTGCACTGAGACCACTCAACTTTGGAAAAAATTCCTTCAGCCTCCATGTGATCTAGCTCACTGGTTACTTTATCATCGATGGTATAAGGAACCAGTTGGGCTTAGCAAAACTTGGGTGTAGCATTTTCATTTAATACTACTTTACCTTGGGTATGTTTGAGTTTTCTAATTCTATTCTTGAACACTGCTATGGCATCATCCAGTACCTTGCTTAATTTGCTCTCAGTTGACTCTGTTGAAGGGGATGTGGCTTGCAAATGGTAGATGTATCTTCAATCAAGTTATAGTTGTCTCAATCACTCTCATCCCCCACAATACTGGCCCTTCTGTTTTTACCATATACAAGCCCAATGTAGCTTGTTGTCTTCTCTTTTTGAAACTCTAACTTGACCTTTTATCTTTTTCTCTTCCCTGTGCAGTCCATTTATTTTTGTCTGCCTGACATGCTCTTTGTATATGTCCTACTTTATTACACTTTCTGCAAGTTTCAACCATAACCCTGCACTGGTCTGGTCTATGTAGACAATTTGTTCAGCCAGGCTGATTTCTGTTTAAGTGCTACAATTTTATTTGCACTCACTTTCATTTCTAACTGCAACTCATTTGCACCTCTGTCTGCTGTTGCCATTGATACAGCTATTTCAACTACTCTTTAAATGTAATTTGTGCTTAGACAATGCTCAGACAACCCTTCAATTCGGCCAAATAAGCTATAATGGACTCCCCTTCTTTTTGATTCCACTTACGAAAGCTAATGCATTCTGCAATTAACATTGATTTTGGTTCTAAATGTTCCTAAAATACTTCTACAATATCAGCAAAACTCATTTTGGCTGGTTTGGTTGGAACTATTAAACTTCTAAGCAAGCCGTATGCCTTTAAACCCAATGCACTCAGCAGAACTGGTGCTGCTTCTCATTGGTTATTTCATTTGCTTCAAAATACTGCCCAGTTTGCTCAGTATATGTGAGCCAGTTATCTGTTGTGCAATTGAATGCATCTGTCTTTTTGATGTAGCTAGCCATTTCTGCTTTTTTAATGATTATTATCACCCAGTACTCACCATTTATGAACCTGTGAATTTAATTCTTTTCAGCCTTTTTCAAGTCAACTGTGTCTGTCTCCTCTGAAGGATCACATTCTGTGCTGCTTTTTTTACCCGACTGTGTCTCGGTGCTCCTTTTTTAACCTGAACGTCTTGCTGCACTTCAACAGGGAGGTAGTTATCTCAGGTTTGTTTAAAGCTTCCTCATCACCACTGTTATGTTGTATAGTTCCAAAACATAAAACTAATTGAAAGCAACAGGGTAGGACCCCAAGAGAACTTGTCTTAGTTTCATTATTACCTTAAACAAGGCACTTATGTATGACTTAGTGGCGTGATGCCATAAGCCATTCACATACCCGCAATGCAATGTGTAAATGACAGAAAAATGTTTAGTCAAATAATATTTTTACAATAATACTCAAATATTACTGAAATATTAACTACATAACAAACTGGGCTTGTTTTGGTGTTTTTGTTTTTCTCCTTGTGTTTTGTGTTGTTCTGCTGGGTATGCTGTTCTGGTAGCATGTGACACTTGTGGGCTGTCTCCAACACGCTCTTAGACGTGTTGGTTTCTAACACGAATGATATGTTTCACAAATATTTAGATGTACATGTGATAAAACAACCTGAATCTTGAATTTTGATGCAAGGGACTCAAGTCGGTTCATTATGTGGCACATCCTGCATAGATGTTCTATTGCACATTCATCTCAAGAGTTCACAACTAGCAAGCCTTGCACGTGAAAATAGGCAGAACAGTATTTCCTTTGCCAGTTTTCCAATGGTAGGTATTTCGTGGAGTGTTGGGGGAAGAAACAGAGAGGCTGGGAAGGCAAAATGAAGGTCAAATGCTATATCCAGGGAGTGGGTGATTGGACCTCAAGTGATGGGATTAGGACTGAGCAAGGGGTTTTAGGGACAGAGTCGAGAGGGCAGTTTTAAGCAACTAATTAGTAATGCATGGACTCAGTGGGACAGATAAAGCCGATCCCCTTTAACATTAAAGAGGATGGGATGGATGTTGGGATGGATTTAGAGGTAGAGTTGAGAAGGTGGGATGGGGCAACTAACTTACTAATGTCTGGACTCAGTTGGACAGATAAAGCTGGTCTCCTTTAACAGTGAAGCAGATCCAAGTTGCCATGCTTCGGTGTGAGTGGTCCACATGACCTGAGCACCAAAGAAAGCACAAGTTGCAGAAGCTGTGACCTCATGGTCACATGCACAGAGGACAACTTCAGCAATCCACCCAACTTTCATAAAATGATGCCGTGAGACTTCAGATTAAATTTCTTAATGCCGTATGCAAAAGCATGATAAAGGGATTTCTAAACTGCTTTGTTGTGTGTGTGACTCCAACCTCAGGCATCTTAGCTTCCCTCTCCGGTTGTACAAAAATGCAGCACAGGATGAAGCTCGATAAAAAGACTGATATGGTTTAAGAAGGGAGCACACGACTCCCTTTCTAAGGGTTACCCAGCCTTGACAATAAACACAGGACTTACCACTGTGACGCCAGATTCTGAAAACAAATTTTTAAATGACCTGAAAGGAATGAATGCACTTGAGTATTCTGGGTTTGTGCTTTAGAGTAAGAGGAGCAAACTTACTCATTCCTGTTCACGGCTGCTCAACAAGTTATCAACGTTCACAGTCAAAAATACATGGGTTACACGTACTTTGTGTGCTGTTGGATGTTTGTCTGATATTTTAATCCACATAAATGCTTCACATATGCTTTCAATGTGCTTAATCCATGCAACATATAATAAGATAATTGGCGAAACATGACTGGCTGAATTTCCACTACCAGGTGAAACATTCCAGAGTTTTTGTTTGCTTTGATGTTTATAGAACGTTACCTTGGTTTGGAGTGAAACTGGCGGGTTAGGGGCAATCACCAAATCAGGAGAGAGATCATGAGCTTGAGGTTGAGATTGTCAGTCCAATGAGAAAGTTGAAGACGGGAGGGGCTGTGCTGTGCTGTGCTGTGGAGGGATGAATTCCAAAGGGTAAAAAGTGAGTGTAGATCGGGCTTTAGTGAGTTCCTGTGCTATGAAGATCTAGGTGTCTAAGAATTGTCCAAGGTTAGTCACTCCCAGGATAGCTTGGATTAATTTCCCTTGCAGTTATTCAAAGCCACAGATGGTGAGAAATGATGTCAACCTGTGCAACCTCTCCTTACATCAAGAGGGTGTGATCAGTACTGAGTGGAAAAATGGCAACATATTACATGATAGGAATGCAAGTCATACCCCGCAAATTGTTGAATTTTCAAAGTCCATGACCCAGAGGTGATCTAATGGATTTCCAAAGGGGCAATTCAGCCTGATCATTGTTTCCATCAAATTCAGTACTGGGTAAAAAATTGAATTTCAGATACATGGTGAAAACAATTTAGTACAATGATCTGAATTTCCAAAAGAGCAGAGAAAACCATCAACCAGGCTCTTGAACCAATGTGGATAACTTCACTCACCCCAAAACACTGAATTGATTCTACAAACTATGGACTTACTTTAAAGGTATCTAGAAATCGTGTTCTTATTAGTTATTGCCTATTTATTTATTACAAATGCCTATTTATTTATTTAATTTTATTTATTATTTTTATTTATTTATTTTTATAATTGCCTATTTATTTATTTATTGCATTGTTTTTGTTGTCCTTTGCACATTGGTTGTTTGTCCATTTTTGTTGCGTGTAATTTTTCATTGATAATACTGTGTTTTTTCATACCTACTGTGAAAGTTCGCAAGAAAATGAATCTCACAGTAATATACGGTGACATATAGTCATAGTCATAGTCATAGTCATACTTTATTGATCCTAGGGGAAATTGGTTTTCATTACAGTTGCACCATAAATAATAAATAGTAATAAAACCATAAATAGTTTTATAGTAATATGTAAATTGTGCCAGGAAATAAGTCCAGGACCAGCCTATTCGCTCAGGGTGTCTGACTCTCCAAGGGAGGAGTTGTAAAGTTTGATGGCCACAGGCAGGAATGACTTCCTATGACGCTCTGTGTTGCATCTCAGTGGAATGAGTCTCTGGCTGAATGTACTCCTGTGCCCACCCAGTACATTATGTAGTGGATGGGAGACATTGTCGAAGATGGCATGCAACTTGGACAGCATCCTCCTTTCAGACACCACCATCAGAGAGAGAGAGAGAAAAAACCTCTAGGTTTTTCTCCCCCCCTCCCCATTTTCCTTCTCCCTGGGCCTCCTGTCCCGTGATCCTCTCATATCCCTTTTGCCAATCACCTGTCCAGCTCTTGGCTCCATCCCTCCCCCTCCTGTCTTCTCCTATCATTTTGGATCTCCCCCTCCCCCTCCCACTTTCAAATCTCTTACTAGCTCTTCCTTCAGTTAGTCCTGATGAAGGGTCTCGGCCCGAAACGTCGACTGTACCTCTTCCTAGAGATGCTGCCTGGCCTCCTGTGTTCACCAGCAATTTTGATGTGTGATGTTGTGGTAGGGCATGGTTACGGACCAATTGACTAATGACTATATATTGGGTTTGTAACAAGGGATGTGCTGATCATGTGCAGTCTAGCAAGTGGATTGAGACCAGCTAACCCTAAAGCTTCATTGTAATTTGGATGAATTGGCAGCTCCTGTTCATTGTCCATTTTCCAATGATGTTGCTTGAGTTTCTTGGCTTGTAAGGTGAGGGCAAGACCAAATAGATGAATGGAGTGCTAATGAAATTGGAGGACAGAGGTGGACAGGTCAAGATAGCTGTGAAGTGACCCCAGCATCTTTACTCCAGTATCCTTGGGTATTGAGGGTCTAGTTGATATTTAGAGATTCTGAAGTTATTTTGAGAAGTTAACATTCAATATACTGAGAGGAACTATGGAAATATGGGTGCAGGCTAACTCACTGCTAATCTTGTTTCCTTTCATTTGTTTGTTTGTTACATGTTGTAGGCGATTATGGTCTTTCCATAACCATGATTGTTCTTGGCTATTTTTTCTACAGAAGTGGTTTGCCTTGCTTTCTTCTAGGCAGTGTCTTTACAAGACAGGTGACTACACCCACCCCCAACCCCACCAGCTATTATCAATACTCTTCAGGGATTGTCTGCTTGGTGTTGGTGGTCGCATGATATGCACCAGCTGCTGATACGACCATCCCCCACCTGCTCCCATTCCTTCACGGGACCCTGATCGGGAGGCTAAGCAGGAGCTACACTTTGCCCAAGGGTGACCTGCAGGCTGGTCGAGGGAAGTAACACCTTAAATCTCCTTTGATCAAGACATATCTCCACCCTGCCAACCATTGTTGCCTTTACGCCTGCTTTATTCAGGTGAGCAGGGTCCAACACTTGCCATTGTGAACTCCATTGTATTGCTGTAGGTCCCTTTTCACATTGACCACTTTCTTCACTCGCTGGTCAATAACCATTCAACAACTGCAATAACAAAGACCCAAATGTAGCCGAAATTTCCAGCCCAAATCCTTCAACGGTTCTTCTAAAGATTTTGACATGCCCATAGCTGAGTCCATTGCCCCACAACAAGATACTGGAAGTTGAAAATTCAGCATCTTCTGGGCATTGGATTTATGTACGTATCTGTCATGTAAAAAACTCACTTTTATCTATTCAGCACAATGTATTCATTCAATGTAGAGGAGGCAAATAGACCACTTTGATTATAATCCATCTCACAGGCGGAGCTGACTGTATGAAACAGAGTGGAAAGAGGACTGTAGTGATAGAGGATTCAAGAAAACAGGAAGCTGCAGAAACACCTGGACAGCCCAGTGACTTAGTAGATGGTGTTCTTAACTTTAACTTCGGTGACCTGTATTCAGACCTGACCTCTCCCGTTGTCTGTGTGGTGCTTGCATCTTCCAACTTTTGCTCCAGTCTCCTCGAAAATCTCAGAGCCTGTTGATAGGTAAAGTGGCCATTGCAAATGACCCCAAATGCAGCCAACATTTAGGGAAATCCAGAGGAAACTGATTGGCATGGGAGACCGAATGGGGCCTGGGGAAAGAACGGGGTGGGGGTGGGGGTAACAGGATTTATGAATTGCTTTGAGAACTAGAATAGACCCAGTGGATTAAATGCCCTTCTCTGTTATAAGGAATGGATGAAATATTAGGCTTAAGAGCAAGATGGAAGAGAATTGCAATTATGAGATGCAGGTGGGCACTTGCTAGAGTGAACTCCATGGTATTGCTGCTGCTCCCTCTTCACATTAATCTTGATTGATATTGATGATGAAGGTGAAGATGAATTCTGGATCTCTCTATCTACATCAACATGGTCCTTGCACCTTATTGTTTACCAATACTGCACTTTGTCTGTAACATTATATACGTACTGCATTCTGTTAACACATTTCCCTTTTTATCATATCAATGTACTTACGTTTGTAATAATCTGGATGGATGAGACAGCACCTTTCATTGCATATGGCAACAAACCAAATACCAATTAATTTAATTCCTCTGAAAATCATTACATCCCGTAATAGAAAGAAAGGCACAGTGTACTTCACAAGAGTTATAACTGATTCACAGTTGAATGAAATAATTTTGAAGAACTGCTGCAATGTTGGGAAACACAACATATTGATTTAAGCACAGCAAGATCCCATAAAGAGTGCTACAGTATCAACGAGGTAATCTTTCTGCCTGATGGTTGATGTTGGGAGTCAGGTAATGGCATTGGCTGTTGAGTGACCTAAGCACTTCAGTTCCACTCCATTGCATAGCTCTGGTACCAGTTATTTTAATCCACTTATCCATCATTTTGCATGAAAGACTTAGAGAACACCATTTTAGACATGTATGAAGGTGCACATTTTTAACAGGAAACCCAGCACTCAAAGGGTTCAGAGGTCAATGACTATTTTAGAAAATAGCTTTCTGTTTTGTTTACTTCCTTATCAGTCATTGGTGTCTGAAGAATTGCATACGAGAAGCTAATCTCCAAGGAAGTATATAAAGAAACAAATTGTAATTTGCAGAACATTTAGAGATGTACAGAAGTAAAACACCAACAGTAACAGCAATTAAAGATGATCTCAAAGCATTTTCTTGTTACAGGTTTCTTTTGCGGCCCCAAGTTTCTGTGCACCTCTCCAAGGTTTGGTTGCCTGCAATCAATTTCTTTTTGAAGCATTCTCCATGTCCAAGTCAGACAGCATTAATAGATTGCTTAGGCAGCATCACAACATAGTAATGGCCAGAAGTGATGGATGATCACAAATGAGTTTGAAAGACCATTCAGAAAAGGCTACTTGGGCTCGTTGTTGCAGGATTAATAAAAGAGATGTTAATTAAACATTGAGGAAGAATAAACAAATAACACTGAGAAAAATGGTCAAGGAACTGAGGAACACTCATAAGGAAAATGCTGGAGGAACTCAGCAGGCCAGGCAGCATCTATGGAGAAAAGTACAGTTGAGGCCTAGACCCTGATTGTCTCATTATAGGAAGGTTTTGGGAGCTATTGAGAGGGCAGAGTGGAGATTGACTAGGATGCTACCTGGACTAGAGAACATGTCATATGAGGATGGGCTGAGTTAGCTAGATCCTTTCTCTTTGGAGCGAGGGAGGATGAGAGGTTGCTTGATAGAGCTATGCAAGATAATAAGAGGCATGGATAGAGTGGGCAGCCAGTGACGATTTCCTGGTGATGACTAATATGAGGGGTGATAATTTTAAGGCAATTGGAGGAAAGTATCGGGAGGATGTCAGAAGTGAGTTCTTTACAACGAGAGTGGTGGTTGTGTGGAACACCCTGCCATGGGTGGTGTTGAGACAGATACGTTAGAAACCCTTAGATAGGCACACAGATAATAGAAAACTGGGAAGGGTTAGATTGATCTTAAAGTAGATTAAAAGGCTGGAACAACACTGCGAGCTGATGAGCCTGGCCTGTGCTGTAAAGTTCTATGTTCAATGATATATGACATAAGTTCTGCTGGATCTTGAAACAACAGGAACAACTGGTCTGTTTCTGTATGGAGATTCTTTGAAATGCAAGGCAAGTCTGACCTACATTACTAAAACTAGAGAATGTGCATGGATGCAAGTACTGGTGGATGTGTCACCTCTCTGGCTCAGAAGGCCACTGAGATTGCAATTACATTGTCAATTGTCTAATATTATAGATCTAGTTAGAGGCATACTTGCTCTGTGCAGTTCAATAACACAATGACCGTACTGAAAGCAACCAACCTATCAGGAGGACTGAATGTGAGATTCCAGCTCATTTAAGCCAGGGACAAAGGATTCCATAAAGGGTGACTTGCAGATCGAGTCGGTGGTAAGGAAAGCAAATGTGATGTTGGCATTCGTTTCTAGAGGATGTAATGCTGAGGCTTTATAAAGTGTTGGTCAGACTGCACTTGGAGTATTGTGAGCAGTTTTTGGTCCTTATCTATGATGTGCTGGCACTGGAGATGGTCTACAGGAGGTTCGTGAGAATGACTCTGGGAATGAATGGGTTAATGTACAAATAGTGTTTGATGGCTCTGAGCCCTGCACTCACTGGAGTTTAGAAGAGTGAGGAGGGAACTCATTCTTCTGAACTCCAGTGAGTACAGGCCCAGATATTTCAAATATTGCAAGGCCAAGATAGAGTGAATGTGAGAAAGATGTCTCCTATAATGAGGGAGACTAGGACCTGAGGGCACAGCCTTAGAAAAATTATACAAAAAAGCAGTAGAAATCACCCAGTCCATCAAGGGTAAAGCCCTCCCCACAAATGAGCACAATTACATGAGGTGTTGTTGCAGGAAAGCAGCATCCATCATCAGGGACCCCCACCACCCAGGAAATGCTCTCTTCTTAGTGCTGCCATCAGAAAGAAGGTGCAGGATGGTCAGGACTCACACCACCGGGTTCAGGAACAGTAATTACCCTTCAACCATCAGGCTCTTGATCCAAAGGGGATAACTTCACTCAACTCCACTTGTGCCATCACCGAATTGTTCCCACAAGCTATGGACTCACTTTCAAGGACTCTTCATCTCATGCTCTCAATATTTATTGCTTATTTGCTTATTATTATTATTTCCTTCTTTTTGTATTTGCACATTTTGCTGTCTTTTGCACACTTGCTGAACGCCCAAGTTGGAAGGTCTTTCATTGATTCTGGTATGGTTGTATTGAGTATGCCCACAAGAAAATTAAGCTCAGGGTTGTAAGTTGTGACTTATATGTAGTTTGATATTGAACTTATTTGAACTTTGAAGCTATAACCAGCATCTTAAACTGACCTCTAAGTGTGGTCACTCCATAATCTGACACTTTGAACACAACCTTCTTACCAATACGACGCAGTAGTAGGCACTCCCTTTAATGGTGGGACTCCCTTTGGAACACAGCACGTCTAAGAATACATGCAGAGAACCAGGGTGAAGGAAGAGCAAATACATATGGCCATTCATTTGGGAGGTCACATCTGTCTGCGACTTTCAGGAAGGAGTTCCTTTCCCTGATCCATAGTGTGGGTCAACAAGTGACTTATTATCACTTCACTATGAATATCCTTGTTAAGTCTAATATGGTCTTATGTGCAATCTCGGAACCGGATACTGTGCATTACTATACAATGGACTCCTGGCCAGAGGACCATGCTTTCGCAGCCATAGTTTGCTGTGCTCTGTTGCTCATGAGAAATCACTGAATTCTCTTTTCCAGCAGGAGTAGTTACATTGTATTTTCTTCGACAAAAGCAACTAGTGTGTAAGCATCAGGTAAAAATTCTCATGGTGGACAAAGCCATTACCTGCCACAGGACATTTAACAGAGGCACATGTCAACCTGGACCTGATCCAGAATGAACAAGATTCCATTCCTTTAACATCTAGTGCCGGCCCTTACAAGTATTCTCTTAGGATGGTGGTGAATATTGGAGCTCGGGTTGAGGCGTTTGGTGTTGCGGTGTTTGCTGAGCTTGGCAATTAGCTTGCAGACGTTTCATCACCAGTCGGGTGACATCCTCACCGTGTAGTTGTTGGTGTTTCTCTCTGGGTGGGCTCTCATTTATATAGCCAACCGTTTGCTTGCCTCGGTCCTGGTTAGCTACAACTTCAGTTCATAGACAGCATCTACAAACCCCTAGAAGTCAAAGAAATGGGAGGCAATAGAACTCAAAGGTCAACTGAAGGGTAGCCAATCAGGACTGAGGCAAGTGAACAGGTTGCGGGGGGGGGGGGGGGGGTTCTATATAAATGCGAACAGTCCCAGGGAGAAACACCAACAACTGTGCACTGAGGATGTTACCTCGACTGGTAATGAAACTCCTGCAAGCTAATTACCAAGCTCGGCGAACACTGCAACATCAAGTGTATTCTCTCGTTCTAGTGCTCCTACTCAGTGCCCTGCTGGTAAGTGCAATGTGACTGGAGGAACGATGAAGACTTTAAATGGAGGAAAACACACATTGTCTTGTAAGGTAACCTAATGCAGATCATCCCATCTTGTCACAGGAAGCAGTAGCATTGATCTTGGAATCCGAAAACGCAGGTCAGGTGACGACCATGGGAAGAAAACATTCCAGCTTAAAGATCCTTCACAGAACTGTTGACCCCTGTGCTCACTTGCTGTTGTGGTGTGGGACTGAAGCATTGTGACCAAAGTATGTTGAATCTTTCTACTTCAGTTTGTTCCTGACAAAATTGTTCAGATACACTCAGTGGCCACTTTATTAGACATAGGAGTGGAACCTGAAATGATCCCCTGCTGCTGAAGCCCATCCACTTTACGGTTCAACATCGTGAGTGTTCAGAGATGCTCTTCTGCACACCACTGTTGTAACGTGTGGTTATTTGAGTTACTGTCACCTTCCTGTCAGCTTGAACCAGTCTGCCCATTCTCCTCTGATCATTCTCAGAACTGTTTTCGTTTCTCTATAAACTCTAGAGACTGTTGTGGCTGAAAATCCCAGGGTATCAGCAATTTCTGAGATGCTCAAACCACCCTGTCTGGCACCAGCAATCACTCAACGGTCAAAGTCAGTTAGACCAAATTGCTTCCTCATTCTGATGTTGGTCTGAACGACCACCTCAAGGTCTGAACCTCTTGACAATGTCTGCATGCTTTTATATATTGCGTTACTGCCACATGATTGGCTGATTAGAAATTTGCATTAATGAGCAGGTGTATGGGTGTACCTAATAAAGTGGCCGCTGAGTGTATATGAGTTATGTGAATAATATTAGTCAGCTTTAGTCATGACGAAAGACTCAACAAATAATACCAGTGATGAATGACAACTGGGCAATCCAGGGTTTAGAGCAACATCTTTGCACAGTTCCAGTGAGAGGATGGGGTTGTTGGGGTGGGCCATCGGTAGTGTTTACCTGAGGGAAGATTGTGCTCTCAACGTATAGAGTCCACCTTAATTTTTCTCCGCTTATTTGGAATCTGTGGTGAAACTGGAATTCACTTTTGAAAGAGGAAGCATAAAGTTTTGGAAAAAGATAAGGAATGTGGAGTCAGGCTAAGGGAATGGAATAAAGTGAGAAGATTCTTTAGAGCAGCAATATGGGAGTGAGGGATCTAATAACCCAGCGTGTGACTGATTTCCATTGGTTTGTAAAAATGTTTTGAAGCATCTTCACATCTTTAAATAAGTTTGTAACATTTTCAATCCAAGTTCCTCAACTACTCATAATTCCATTCTGACGGAGGCAAGTGTAACTAATTTAGATAGACACCTTGGTCATCTTGGACGAGTTTGGGTCAAAGTGCCTTCTTCTGTGATGTGTAACTCTGTGTATCTAAGATAAGACATATATTCTTATAACAAATTCCCCAAACATCAAAGTTGGATTTTGTATAACGCAAGAATATCTAATGAACCTGGGGCCAGTAAACAGATCTGATGAGTTCCACCAGCATTTTGTGTGTTTTCCTCTGGAATTCCAGCATCTGCAGAATCCTTTGTGTACCTTGAAGTGCTATTCCAACAAAATGGGATATAGCTAGACCAACTTCTGGAAGAAGATCTATGAAATCCCCCTGTACATTCCTGTGTAGTGACATTAAATGAGAAGGTGTCACACATATACCAGGTTGACTAGCAAGTCCCAGAGTCACTGGGGACTTTGACAATTTGGACCCAGTATAAGAGTTGGACAAGAAATACCATGCAGATGTAGCAATACACAAAAGTAAATGTGTTTTTGTTTGGATCGTAGGATTTGTGAGAGCCATTATGTCCATCAAAGAGCCTCTGGATTGTGCCCCCCTCCCTGCTGTTCTCACCTTCCAAATGATTACCCAATACCCTGCTAACAATTATCTCTGAATCTGCTTCGTGCCCTTTGACACACTGAGCTCCAGGTCACCTCCTGAGCAACTTTCTATCTTCCATTAACTTCATTTGACAACTACACTAAAACTTCATCCTCTAATTACAATCCTGCTTTCCGTTGAAACAGTTTCTACCTATTTATGCTAATAAAGCCTTTTATGATCTTGAACACCTGTATTAATTATCCCTTTCAACCTTCCCAGCTGTAAAGGAAACAATCACCTCTTCTCCAGCCTCTCCACAGGGCAGAAGTCCATCATCTTAACAATTTGTTGGCAGGGGTTTGAGATGGGGGTGGGGTACTAAGGAGGAGGGGGGTGGTTGTGGTGGTCGTGGTGGCAGTGTGGATGTCAGATAACTCACTGTGAAAAGGCCAGTGGTGGACAATCATCCTCCATGGCTCTTGTGTGCCTCCTGCTGGGCACTCAGAGAATGGCACTGTCAGAAGCCTGGGAACTGGTGTCCCGCTTTCTTTTGGCGTGGGAATGGTGGGTGTTCCTGGAAAGAGTCTAAGGAAAACAAACAAAGGGAAATGTGCCGCAGTATTAATGGAGAGCTATTTAAGTATTGTCCAGAACCATTTGTTACAGGGTTGTAGTTAATCTCTCTTTAGTCACATCGGAATATGTGATTAGGGAAACCATTTTGAACACACACAAGCACCGAATTCTTTTCAGACTGACTAGAGTCTAGGGCATGAAAGAAAGACAAAGACACAGGAAGGTGAGGCAGATTTCATGAATTATTCTGTGGTTTCTCTATTTGCATAACCACTTGGGCGATTCAAGGTGCCAGCCGATCATATGGCTAATTATGTCCTCGGCAGCCATTAATATCTGTACTGCTCGGTGCTATCGGTTGTTTGATTGAGATGCAGGCTGGGTAAGCTGACATAATGAAAGACTGTTGCTTTATCAATAATTGATTGGTGCTCGTTGAGACAGAAAAAATTGTAATCTCGCAGATGGGTTTAGCCTGATACTTGATGGAATTTGTAAAAGCAGAAGGCTGCTCAGATGAATGCCGTTCAAAAAAAATAGCACCCTCAAAAAGATGATAAATCAATGTGTAAAATAATAGGGGACCAAATTAGGTGAAAGTCGTAGTCTGTCCCATTACACTCACTCAAACAGATGAACCTCTTATGGAAATATGGAAACAATTAGCTTGAGGGCTGTCCCATCAGTATTCCCAGAGAAACGAGCAGGCTTTATATTTATGAAGCCTGTTGCAATGCTCCTAATGATGCAATTAAACTAGGAGGCAGGAGACTTTGATCTAAATGTGGTAAGTTTTACAAAAATATTTCCAAGTGATAGATACTCATAATTCAGAGGATTTAATTGTACTTAATTTGTTTGGACTTTGAATGTGCTTTTAATTAGAGGAGAGATTTGCCTTTATGTTTAAGGCAGGCTGTCAGGGAAAATTAAGAACCAGTTTGCTTTAGCGTTACTGGTTTTCATCACAGCAGGGACCACAGAACAGAAGGTAGCAGATAATTAGAGTCAGTTTAGGAGCTGAAGCACAGGTTTGAATCATATTTCAGTGCAAATCTTAAAGACACAAAGTCTCTTTATTGGCCAGTGCAGGCCAGATTTCAAAATAATAAGACTTTCACTGACAGTTCTGTCTTCAGTTTTCCTGAGGTTAAATAATAAACACTAAACACAAGATGCAGTTTTTAACAGTTCAATATCACATCATCACAGGTGCATTACCTGCGGATTTCTCAAATGCACCTTCTGCACAATCGTCTCAGGCAGATTTAAGAATATGTTCATTTCTGAAACTTTCTGCACTGTGTGGTGCATTTTTGCCATTTCTGTAGCATTTTGCCTGCTTTTTACGAGGCTGAGTAGCTCGATGTTCAACCCAGGATGGATAGAAAGTGTGCAAGGAGCCAGACAAATTTGAACTCAGTACCATTCATCTCAAAGTCTGGTGCTGATTCCACTACACCCCTGGCCAGCAGATCTCAGAAACCAAATATGCTCAATTGTTCAGTTAATACTTGATTCGTGGTTAAATTTGCGATTCTTGCAGTATAAAATGCTACTGACATTCCAAAATTTCCTCGGGTACTTCACAGGCATGTTATGAAGCAAAATTTGACCCAGGGACATATAATAAGTAACTAGGACAAAACAAAAATGGGACAAGTGGTTAAGCTTTAAGAGGATACTTAAAAGAGCCCCAAAGAGCTAAATAAATGGAAAGATTGCAGAGGAGGAAGGGTTTAGACTGTGGATGAATTTCAAGAATTGGTAGAAAGATGCATCATTTAGTGCCGGATTGATCCCATCAGAAACAAAAAAAATATAAATATATTTTGAAGGTCCAGACCCTATGACCAGACCAGGAGTGCTGCAATCTTTCACTATATTTGCTCTGTGAATGTAGTCAAAGATAATAAAGGCCACTTTTATCAGCCATATCTAAATGAGATTAGGGGAGCTTTCAATGAGAAGGCTGCAGCTGAATCTCTGCATTGCTCTGATTGTGGCCAGCTTGTTTGTCTAACGAGCGTCAGAGTTAACCAAGCAGACTAGGCTTCGAGTTTATGATAGACCAGGTTGGATTGCATGTCTTTTTCTTGGAGGGTGACCAGGTAACTCAGAAGAAGATCAGAATCAGATTCAAGGTTTAATCTCACAAGGCATATGTTGTGAAATTTATTGTCTTTGAAGCATCAGTACAATGCAATACATAGTTATAAAGAAAAAATGTGAATTACAGTAACAATATATATTAAATAGTTAAATTAAATAAAGTAGTGCAAATATGAAAATTAAAAAAGAAATAGTGAGGTTGTGTCCATGGGTTGAATGTCCGTTCAAAAATCGGATGGCAGAGGTGAAGAAGCTGTTTCTGAAACGTCGGGTGTGTGACTTCAGACTCCTGTACCTCCTCCTTGATGGCAGCAATGAGAACAGGACATGCCCCCTGGGTGATGAGGGTCCTTTCTGACAAAATGTCACGTTTTTGAGGCATCGCTCCTTCAAGCTGACCTGGATACCACAGAGGCTAGTGCCCAGTATGGAGCTGACTAAGTTAACAACTCTCTTCTGCTTATTTTGATCCTGTGCAGTGGCCCTCCCACGCCAGATAGTGATGCAGCCAGCTAAAATGCTCTCCATGGTACACTTGCAGAAACTTGCGAGTGTCTTTGGTGATATAACAAACCTCCTCAAACTCCAAATGAAATATAGCTGTTGCTGATCCTCCTTTGTAGCTGCATCAATATGTTGGGCCCAGGACAGGTCCTTAGAGACCTTAGCACCAAGAAATTTGAAATTGCTCGTCCTTTTCACTTCTCATCCCTCTATGAGGAATCAGAAGTGGAAAGAGTGAAAACTTGCTGGACTTCTATGATTATTTGCAGAATCTAACTTCAGTTCATTCCTCCTAATCCATAAACTGTAATATTTATTGGACTAGATTTTACAGATGGGATTTGAACTCACAGTCACTGGGTTGCTGATATAATTTCACAAAGCAGAATAATTGGCCTCAGAGTCCCCAAGCTGGTAAAGGGAAATACCCTAGTGTTCTTACCTCTGGTCAACATGCAGTGATCCGGCCTATGTGATCATTGATTGCTGGCAGGAAAGAAAAACACAACTGCTTTAGTCATATAAACAACTGACACTACAACATCTAAGAAAGATCATTTGGGAAATGTAGTGGGGACTTAACACCAGCAAGGGTAAGTTTCTCAGGAGGAATGGAGGAAAACTGGAAAAGAGTTGGTTGAAATATTGAATGCTCTCCGTAAGGTATCACAGTCACTGCATTAATAAGTCGAAGTGCTGAAATTAAATCAGTTAGCTTGCAACGTTAGGATCCAATTACTATAAAAGCGAGCACTGCCACCTGTAACTAAGGTTGAATTGACATCGAAAGTTTAAGTGCATTCTCAATGGCAGCATCATTGAGAAAGCTTTGTACACAAGATCTAATAATTTTATATTAAGCAACTTTCCTTGCAGATAACTATTACTTAGAGATTATCTCTTAGTCTCTGGAGAAGTCATTTTTAAAAAAATTATTACTTATTTGTTGAGATTGAGTGTGGGGTAAGCCCTTCTGACTCTTTGAGCTGCACCACCCAACAATCCCCCGATATGATACGAGCCTAATTGCGGGACAAAGCCGGCCAGTAGTGTAGTGGCATCTGCACCAGACTTTGAGACGAGTGGTCTCGGCTTTGAATCCGGCCGGCTCCTTGCACACTGCGCTGGGTTGAGTATCGCGCTAGCAGCTCAGCCTCGTAAAAATGCAGACAAAAGTGCTAAAGGAACGGCAAGGTTGCTGGTTGCTGCCTGAGGTGCCACAAGGCGCAGAAAGGAACAACAACAACAAGCACGGGACAACTTACAATGACCAATTAACCTACCAGCCGGTACATCTTTGGACTCTGGGAGGAAACCAGAGCACCTGGAGGAAACCCATGCTGTCACGGGGAGAACGTACAACTTTCTTACGGACAGCAGTGGAATTGAACCTGCGTCGTCTGTACCATAGAGCATTGCGCTAACCACTGCGCACCGTGCAACCCTCTGAGCACATGCCGATGTTGAAGTGCAAGTTCAGAGTGACAGTCTGATTTGACCCCAGAGCAATAAAGGGTGGGTAGATGCGGTTCCAAAGCCAAGACTAACTTGCCACGGGGCCATTTTATGTAAGCACAATGCAAACTAATTTCTACACTAAGCTGCTGCCCAAGATGGAAAGCATTCAATTCTCCATCGCCAACATCCCCTCGCCCAGATGAACACAAAACAACAAAGTGAAAAACGGTGTTAAATTCACACTGCTTAATTCCAGAGATCAGGCAAGCAAGTTCAATCTCACACGCATGGTTAGGTGCAGTCGCAGTCAGGGCACATTACACAATTGTTTCCCATTAAGAGCCTGGAAATAAGCCAATCTCCACCTCCCTCCACCGCGCAACCTCCCACCCCCCACCATTCTCCTCGTGCCTTATTGTGGTGTTTGAACTTTAACTTAATTTAGCAACTGTTCAATACTTTGAAGAAACAGCAGTCAAATTGATTTTTTTTAAATGGAGGATTTATTTCCCAACAAATTTAAAGTGCCCGAAAACTATAAAGCCATGAAATATCAGAAGTAATGAGCATCTGCTATTGTGATCAGTGCATTGTTTCTGAAGTTAAAGAAACAGGTTTTGGAAGTTTCGGTTGCAAAGATTGAATGGATGAGAATTTGACCTTGGTATGTGGATTTCGTCTTGTGCTGTTGATATTTTCAAAGAGATATTTTTATTTTGATAAATTATTTCTTTCACTTTAACTCATGACTCATTCTTTTCATCACTCACCTTCTCCAGCTAAGTGACTGTGTTGAACATCGGAAAATGGCTGACCTAAATACATATCATGGTAGCGTAGTTGTTTTATATATACACTGGCACGGTAGCATAGTGGTTAGCACAATGCTTTAGAGTACTGGCGACCCGGGTTCAATTCCCGTTACTGCCTGTAAGAAGTTTGTATGTCCTCCCCAGGACCATGTGGGGTTCTTCCCACTGTCAAAAGACCTACGGGTTGGTAGATTAATTGTAAATTGTCTCAGGTTAAAGTATTCAATCAATGGGGTGGGGTGGCGTGGAGTGGGGGTGCATGACTCGAAGGGCAAAAAGTTGTAAATTGCCCCATGATTAGGTTCAGATTAAATTGATGGATGGCTGGGGGACACGGTTCGAGAGGCCGGAAGGGCCTACTCCATATTGTATCTCAATAACTAAATAAATAAACAAGGCAAGGTGTCTTCTGCAGGACATTGCCGGTTTATACGTCATGTGAATACCTTGACTGAGGCACTGGATGTGGTTACCCTCCAGGAACTGTGATCAGAACAGGCAGGAGGATTGTATGGTTTGTTTTTAATCCAACTACTGTTGTGAACCAGTTGTGGTTGTATAGTGTAAGATGTAACAGTTTTGAGAACTCTGTACATCATGGAATCATCTCACATAAGCCATGCTAGAAGTTTGACGTAAGACCGGAAGACACGGAAGCAGAATTAGGCCACTTGGTCCATCGAATCCACTCGGCTATTCTATCATGGTTGATTTATTTATTCCTCTCAACCCCATTCTCCAGCCTTCTCCCTGTAACCTTTGACACCCTAACTAATCAAGCATCTATCAACCTCTGCTTTAAATATATTCAATGATTTGGTCTCCACAGCCGTTTATGGCAGTCATTTCCACAGATTTTCCACCCTCTGGCTAAAGAAATTCCTCCTCATCTCTGTTCTAAAGGGACAGCCCTGTCTTCTGAGGCAGTACCCCCTGGTCCTATACTCTTCCAAAGTTGAAAACATCCTCTCCACAGTCATTCTTTCTAGGCCTTTCAATATTTGGTATATTTTCATGAGATCCTTCCCTCATTTTTCTAAACTCCGGTGAATACAGGCACATAGTCATCAAATGCACATGTTTTGGCATCAGTTTTCTTTATCTTGTTTAGGATTCATTTTGTATAGATGTGCAGATCACAAACATGAGAAAGTCTGCAGGCAGAGGAAATCCTAAACAACACACACAGATGCTGGAGGAGGTCAGCAGATCAGACAACATCCATGGAAAAGAGTGAACAGTTGATGTTTCTTCAGGACTGAGAGGGAAGGGGTTAGATGCATGAATTAGAAGGTAGGGAGAGAGGAAGGAGGCTAGCTGGAAGGCGATAGGTGAAGCCAGGTGGGTGGTAAAGGTCAAAGTTGGAGAAGAAAGAACCTGATTGGAGGGGAGAGTGGACAATAGGGAAGAGGGAAGGGGGAGGGGACCCGTGGGAAGTAATAGGCAGGTAAGAAGAACTAAAAGGTCGGAGTGGGGAATAGAGGGAGGGCGGAATTTTCAGCTATCTTGCCCCTTCCATCTCAGTATAAATATGTGTCCAGCTGGATTTATTTCATGTCATAGCACCTGGTGTGCACAATCTCTGTAAGGCACAATTAGTTTAGGCATCAAGTATACGTCCGGTGTGAAATGCGAATGGTATTTATTAGAGGTGTAGGTAACTGTGTATGCTGTGCTTGGCATAATGTCAAATGTAGAAAATGCATGGGAAATGTAACTGTTATTACATTTGTAGAATAGATGGGAATGATCATTGTGAGTCTCCAAGAGGACCACAACCTTGTCATTGGGTTTGGAGGCTTGTGTGTCTCAATGACCTGGAGAACTATATTGGCTGGAGTCAGGGCCTTGTGCTTTGGCTCTTGGTAGGGTCACCCATGCCAAACAGGTCAAAGGGTAGAGGCCAGACTAAGAGTGGTCCACTGGTCTGCCAGGTTCAGGGTTTCAGCTCAGAGCTAACCACCCTGACTGGTCAAAAAACAATTGTTATGGAAACAGCAAAGAAGAATCCTTCTATACAGGCAGAGATGGAGGACTTTCATTTCAGCTCTGAATGCCAGCGATGTCACAGGCAGTAAGTAAGTAAGATCCTTGTGAGATGTGATTGGCTCCAGATAGGTACGTGTGGGAGATGTAATATTGGGTGTGAGTTGTGACCCTAACAGAGATGGACACAAAGTTCCAGAAGGAAGATTTAAGAAATCATCTAGGGTTCCCATTTCAGATTATCATTCAGTGCTGAGGACTGTCATTAAGATGTCTGATGGAGACATAAATTACAAGTGATGTCTATGCATTCAAACAGCCACAAAGTATTCACTGCCCCGGCTCAAATGGGCACAGGTGGGGTCTAGTCATCTTTTGGCGTGGAAAGAAGAAAAAGACATGAGCAGTTTTTTTGTTGGCAAATTGATATCAAATTGATATTTGACACAATGCTGACTTTTCCTTGGATTCCGTGACAGTCAATTATATTTTCATCGCCTATCGAGTGACAGCTCAAGCAGACTTGACATTACACACTGTGAAGAGTCACTTAACAGCAGATAAATCTCGAGCAGCAAGATTAAAATCCATTGGCCCTTTCAGAAAGCCAGCAAGTCATTTCCAGCTTTCAAATTACACAGACTTCTGTATTAGAAATTATTTTTGTATGTTTCAATTGAATACATATATTACATTTCACTTCATAGACAATATTTCAAGCAATGTTCTTTGTGCTTTTGATTTACGTTTTCTCTTCTCTCTTCCCAAACCATTGGCTTATTATAGAAAAGGATTTTAGGTAAAATTGTATCACAAAGGCCTTTCTGGCCACTCGAATCATTGTCCACATTGAGCCTATGCCCATTCCCAGTGAATGGCACCACTACACACCCCTCACACCACACTGCATCCCACCCCGTCCCGCCTCTAACCCTTGTTATTTTTCTTGTAGTCTAATTTTCCTATGCTTACTTGAATGTTTATATAATCACCTAAATACAGTTAATTCTTCAGTGAGTTTTCTAGTAATTACAGTGCAGTTGTTTCTGTATTTTTCAGAAACTTCTTAGTTTTCAAGTCAAGGAACGGCGGGAGGAGAAGATGACGGCTCGCCGCGCGTTCGCAGCTCTCCGGTGAAAATGATATCGTATCCATTAAATAGGGGCTGTGGACAATTCTGATTTGATGGAGAATGGACGTGAAAGCACAGGGGAACATCTGGAGAAATTTCTGAAACGCTCGTTCGCTGCTGTCGTTACTGTGTGGTCGTGAATCTCTCGGAGGGTAAGCCTCAAAATCCCCGGCCTTGCCTGCTTTTGGCGACCAAGAAGGAGGTCGAATCACTTGGACAGAGATGGTGCTCAGTACTCGGTGTTAGAGAGCTGATCGGAGCTCGATGTTTTCGGATGACTCAGAGTCGGGTTGTGGTCGGCATGGCAAGGAGAGTTTTTCTTCCTTCTCCCATCTGCGTGAGATGTGGGACATTTGAGAAACTTTGAACTTTACTGTGCTCACGGACTTCTTCATCATGTTATGGTTATTGTGCACTGTTGTAACTATATGTTATAATTATGTGGTTTTCTCAGTTTTTTCAGCCTTGGTTTGTCCTGTGTTTTGTGATATCACACAGGAGGAAATAATGCATTATTTCTTAACGCATACATTACTAAATGACAATAAAAGAGGACTACATGTCTTCATAATCACATGAAGTCATTGTCATTTACCTAGATACATCTATACTGTGGGCACGTGGTCAAGGCATTGGACTAGCGACCTGAAGGTCGTGAGTTCGAGCCCCAGCCGAGGGAACATGTTGTGTCCTTGAGCAAGGCACTTAATCACACATTGCTCTGCGACGACACTGGTGCCAAGCTGTATGGGTCCTAATGCCCTTCCCTTGGACAACATTGGTGTCGTGGAGAGGGGAGACTTGCAGCATGGGCAACTACTGGTCTTCAATACAACCTTGCCCAGGCCTGCACCCTGGAGAGTGAAGACTTTCCAGGCGCAGATCCATGGTCTCGCAAGACTAACGGATGCCTTATTTATTTATGTATACCATCAAATGAGACAGTGTTTCTTCAACCAGGGTGTAAAGCACAGTAAAGCACCTAACACACATAACATACAATAACTTCTGAAAGTAAGAATGAAACCTACAAATGAATTACACATAAATAATCAAACTGAAGTGTATAAATTAAATATTATAAGGTACAGATCAGATTAACCTGTGAGACTTTGAATACGATGTGGTCGGCAATTCAGAAGCCCAATGGCCTGAGAATTGAAAATTGTTCCCATCCTGACCATTCTTGACTTTACACATCAGAGTCTTCTGTCTGATGGTAGAGAGTCAAAGAGGATTCTGGATAGGTGGGTGGAATCCTTAATAATATTCATAGATCTGCATACAAAATACCTCGACAAATGTCCCCGATGGATGGTCAGGAGACCTCTATGATCCTTCAGCCATTCTGACAGTCCTTTGTAGGGACTTCTGGTCCGATACTCTGCTGTTCCTATACGAGATGGGGATGCAACTTGTTGGGCCACTCTCAAGGGTGCTCTTACAAAATGCAGTTAAGATGAGTGGGTGGGGGCTGGAGGGAGCCTTGCTGCCACACTACTTGAATTTGGCTATTTTATAGGTTCATCGTTAGCACTGGAATTTTTATTATTGCTAGTCTGAGTATGACATGACCACGACTGCTTTTTCCTTTGTCTTTTCATTGTCCTCTCAGCTCCCTCTCTGGTTTATTTTTTGTTCTAGTAAAATTAAATGAAATGGCTGTAAGCAACAAGTTTCATACCTCATTTGTGACTTCTGAAGAGCATTTGGATCACACAAAAAAATCAGGATCCAACACCCTTTTGTGGCGTCAATGCTCACTAGCCATTTTTATTGCCACACTAGGATTGTACCTTGCTGTATGGTTCTCATGCACAACAAATGAAATATTCAGACTGGTCACATAATTAATTTTCCCTTGATTTGCACAACATCTTTGTGAACGATCGGCAGTGTCTAGTTCTTGAGCTCTACACAGGGGCAATCTCCTTCCATTACTGCAGAACTGCCTTATCTCTAAAGAGCACCTCCAGCCATTTTTCCAGCAGCCAAGGGAACAACCAATGGTGAGGGAAAGGGGAGAGAACACATTCAGGAAGAGGATCTTTCCACAAGAAAGAAGTTAGCAAGAAGGAGACAGCTAAGGAAGTGATTCCTAAGGAAGGAGGCAGAAACTTCTGGAGGGGCACCAGCTAATGAAATGTGAGATGTGGGATCATTGCATACAGTTACACAGATGAGGAGATGAGGCAGCACAGAATTAAGCTGTTTGACCTGTCCAGTCCTCCTTGCTGTGTATAAACTATGTAAATCTTCTCCCATTTCATTATTGTTTATAATTACATAATGTGGTGATATCACCTGTCACGTATAAGAACGTGATTGGACCGAGTCTGGAGCATGCGCATAAATGACAGAATGATCCAGAAAGAATTGCTGTAAGAAATGTGGCTGTTGTTTGCTGTTGTAAATAAAAGTTCTAGTTTTAATTCCTCCAGAATATGGTCTGTTCTTAGTAACCCACGGTACGTATAAAGAACACAACATGATGTCAGGAGTCGGTCTGGAAGGATAATATGGAAACGGGAGAATCGAAGGTAATCGGAAAAAAAAAGAGCGTGCGAACTGTTTGGTGTGCTAACAGTTTTACCAAATGGAAGGGTTGAAACCTTCGAAAACACTTCAGCTGGCTGGGAATGTGCTGAAAACTGGAAAAATTTAAACAATGTTTTGAAATTTATTTATCGGCGATCGGAGCAGATAATAAAATGGAAAAAAACCAAAGCTGCAATTCTATTCCACGTAATAGGGGACGATTCAATTGAGGTATATAACCATTTTACTTTTGAAAATGGAGATAATTTGAATCTAAAAGTGATAATCGACAAATTTGACGCATTTTGTATACCGAAGAGTAATGTGACGTATGAGCGCTATAATTTTTTCAAATGTCGGCAGAGGCCTGGTCAAACAATTGATCAATTTGTTACCGAGTTGAGAAACCACAGTAAAAGATGCAATTTTACAGAGCTTACAGACTCTCTCATTAAAGACAGAATTGTTTGCGGCATTCTGGATAATGGCCTGAGAGAAAGACTGTTAGAACAAGATTTGAATTTGGAAAAAGCTGTGGCACTCTGCAAAGCTTTTGAGACCGTGATGTCATAGGCTAAAGAGCTTTTTATCGAGAACAGCTGCGTAGATGCTGTAAAGTGTGAACATATTAGAGAGGATAATGCAGAGACAATGAAACCAACAGAGAGCAAGACGTCATCTGAAAGAAGAAAACTTTGTGATCGCTGTGGGCGGCAACATCATCTAAAAAAGTGTCTAGCGTATCGGAAAATGTGCAACACCTGCGGTAGGAGTAATCATTTTTCATGCTGTTGCAGAAGTAGAAAGGAAATAAAACACGTAAATGCAGAGCTTGAAAATGAACGTGAGGAGTTTTATATAGATGTGCTTTGTGAAAACAAAGTGAGAAAGACTGGACTATGCCATTGCAAGTGAACCAAAACATTATTCTGTTTAAATTGGATACTGGAGCACAAGTAAATGTTCTTGCAGAATATCAGTTTAATGGATTAAATCCTAAAGTCTGATTGTTTTTTACATCAGACAAATATAAAAGTGACTGGGTATTCAGGTGCAGACATTCCAGTTAAAGGAACATGTGTGGCAAAGGTATCACACAAAAATATGGTGCACACACTTTCATTTGAGGTGGTGCCAAAGAATGTACAGTCAATACTGGGTTTATCTGCCTGTGAGAGACTGAATTTGATAAAAAAGAGCCTTAGTCCTGGACAGTGATACAGAGTCAGAATACAGTGGATAGAGGCCAAACTTGCTGGTACAGCACAATACGGATCTAAAGCCAAAGAGTGACAAGAATCAGGATCCAACTGAAGAAGTGAAAGTACAAGTGAAGTAATTGAGAAGTTCTATTGAAATGACGAAGTCTCAGCATAAAAAAGAGATTATACAGTTAATGAATGAATTGCGTTTTTTCTTCTCAAAGACTTTAAGAAAGAGCCAACTTCAGAGTTTCAGTTAATTGATGCAGACCAGACAAAACATAAAAATAACAACGAAACACAAGAACTGTGTGAACTGTGTGAACTGTGTGAACTACTCGTGTTTGTAGACCCCCAGAGAGACTGATAAAGACATGTTAAATTGTGCATTTGTTTTGATTAATGTTGCTAATTGTTTTTCTTTTTAAGGAAAGGAAGATGTGGTGATATCACGTGCCACATGTAAGAACGTGATTGGACAGAGTTCGGAGCATGCACATAAATGACAGAATGATCTAGAAAGAATGGCTGTAAGAAATGTGGTTGCTGTTTGCTGCTGTAAATAAAAGTTCTAGTTTTAATTCTTCCAGAATATGGTTTGTTCTTAGTAATCCACGGTACGTACAAAGAGCGCAACACATAATACTTAACTAAAAGAATTATTCCTGTATAATAACACGAGGTAACATGTTCCCACAGTTGATAAAGAGTAAAACTCAACAGATCTTGACTTCCTCATGTCTGGTGACAGATCAGACAATTTCATGTGATGTTAGCCATGCAGGCATATCTATTGCCACAGGGAAACACTCAGTGTGTCTATTGAAGAACGTCCTGTGCACTTTACAGACCATTAGTGCCGACGGGACCCATCAGGCATCTGTCTGTCATCGCGGCCTCTTGGGGAGGCTTCTGCTCTTTAAAGATGCTGGCCCTGGAGTTTGCTTGATTGCTTGGTAAGTGGTAAGAAGTTAGCTCTTAAAAATCTCTCTGTTTCACTGGTGAAATGAAAATTAAGCTAGAGGAATAGGCTTGTGTACCAGGCTTAACACGTACTGCTGACTTGTAAAGTCAGAGATTCATCCGAGTTTTTAATATTTTTCCAAATATTATGTCATGATTTCTTCAACAAATCAACCACTGACCATTTAACCACTGAGCAACTGTTCTCCATAGCGAATAGTCAGTAATAACTGATAGGCTATTCCACTTCGAATAGGGTATTACGATCCCATAACTAGCAGATCTGCAGTGACCTCTGTTCAGTCTTGAGGTCCAGCGCTGTCTGCATGGAGTTTGCATAGTCTCCTGCTGACCGCTTGAATGCTCTGGTTTATTTATCTATAATTTGTTTATTTACTTACTTATTTTAATTTATTTATCTATATATCTATTTATCTGTTTATTTGTTTACTTATTTATTGAGATACAGTGCAGAATAGGCACTTCCGGCCCGTCGAGCCATGGTGCCCAGCAATCCCCAGAGTTAACCCTAATCTGATCACAGGACAATTTACAATGACCAACTAAACAACCAACTGGTACGTCTTTAAAACGTGGGAGGAAACCCAGGGAAAATGTACAATTTTCTTACAGGCAGTGATGGGAATTGAACTTAGGTCAACTGTACTGTAAAGCAATGTGCTAACCACTACACTACCATGCAGTCGTTTCTCCCACATCCCTAGAACGTACCATTTCATAGGTTAGCTAGCTGGTGAAAATTGACCACTATAAGAGGCATCGGTTGCTGCTAGAATGTGGGAGGAGTTGATAGCCATGTGGTGTGAATAAAATGAAATTATTGAAAATGGTTGGTGTGGACTGGGTGGGTTACAGAGGTGTCTGATTCTGTAAGTTCTAAGGGTTCTTTGATTTGATGTTCAACACTTCAGCCTTCCTTCAAACAAGTTGGAAAATGACAAGAAGCAGAAACTTTGGCTGATTTCCTTCCTTCCTGTCATCTCTTTCTTACCTGGTGAGATCAACTAACTAGGCACTGAGTCCAGATCCTCTCTTACTCCTATGTCAGACTCACTTTATGTATGGGAGAGCTAGTCATCATTAAATGTCATCATTAAAATGTTCCCATCTGCCCTAGTTTGGCATTATCTTACACTAATTTTTGATTCAGAAATCTCTTATTAACAGCAAATAGAAAAATGGAGAATCTGCTTTTGGTGCAGCTTGGCAGAAGATCATTGAATGTGATACCAAAACTTTAGACTACATCCTGGCCAGAGGCTGGCACAGGATTTTACATTCAAGTGTATGTGGAAATTGGATTAAAAATTAGTTTGGTGATAGGAAGCAGAGGGCAATGGCCAAAGAGAGTTTTTCTATAACCAGTGATCACACTACTGACCCAAAAAGTCATGGGATAGTGACTAAGGTTGTGAAATGATACAGCGGGACTACCCCTAATCAACCCCTGTCTTTCCAGATGTCTGTATATCTTGTCTCTCAGAATCCTCTCTAGTAACTGACTTACCATAGATTTTAGACTAACGAGACTATGGATCCCAGATTTTTCTCACAGGAGCATAAGATGCTGAGATGTGATTTTACTGAGGTTTATAAAAGTATGAGAGGCGTAGATGGGACAGATAGTCAGAGTCGTTTTCCCGGGATGATGGGGTCTAAAAGCTAGAAAGTGTAGGTTTAAGGCAAGAAGGGAAAAATTTAAAGGCGATCTGAAGTGCGCAGAAGTTCACACAGAAAGACTCAAAGAGTCAAAGCACATTTATTAGCAAAGTATGTACGCAATACATAATGTTGAGATTCATCTTCTCACAGACAACCACGAAACATTGAAACACCTTGGAAGCCACTCATAAAATACTTTAAACACCCAATGTGCAAAAAGAGAATAAATGGTGCAAACGTCAAAAAGTGAGCGAGAAACACAGAATATAAAACATCAAACTATTGACGCAGTCTAGGAATATTCATAAAGTTCAGTTCAGTTCAATTTAGCAGAAGATGATGGTAATAGGAACGTTCCGCCAGTGGAGGTGGTAGAGGCAAATATAATTACAATATTTAAAAGGCATTTGGACAGGTACTTGGATAAGCATATAATACAAATGTCAATTATCATAACGTGAGTTGGGCCAAAGGGGTTATTTCTGCACAGTACAACTCAATGATATTATGACTCTCTGACTCTAACCCTTGCAGCTAGTTAAACAATGTGAACAGACCACGTCCAAAAGCAATGCTACTCTGACTTGGTAGCTCTGAAGTGCTGACATATCATGGTGGTCTAGTCCTGGATTAGGATTTATCAGTCAAAGTGGTTTGGCTCAGAAGCAAGGCTGTCACTGGTGAAGACAAGCTGACTTTTAAGATAAGGGCTATTGCTATACCAATGAAGAGGATGGTGTTACATTATCAGATGACCTTCATGAAGGAGGACATTATCACATACCAGTTGATACTAACACAACTGTATTTCAATCTCTAAAATAAATGAAGCTAAATTAAAGCGAGCATTCATGCTTAACAAATCCAATAATAGAGAGAAATATTTCAACAGGGTAAATAAAACAGTTCCTTAAACTCTTTAAGGAAGCTTAAGAAACATTTAATATAATGTTATGATATCATAAGCAGGGAATATTATTTCACTTGGCAAGAAGGTCAGTACCGAAAATAATTAACATCATGTCCACAAAAGGCAAGAGGGAGATGAGGAAAAGTACTTACAGCTTGGCAAACTATATTGGTCTGGAATGGACTGTCTGATAATGTGGTAGAAGTGGCTCCTTTCCTTTCTTCCATTCTCCCCCATTTTCCCCTATTTGATTCCTTTATCTTCAGTACTTTACCTTGTCCAACTACCCCACCCAGCTTCTTACTTCATTTCCCCTCTCCCCATAACCCACCTTTTTATTCTGGCTTCTTTCCAGTCCTGGTGAAAGGCCTCGGCCCAAAATGTTGACTGCTTATTCCTCCTATTCCTCCCCATAGATGCTGCCTGACCTGCTGAGAGTTCCTTTCCAGTCCTGATGAAGGGTCTTAGCCCAAATGGTTAGCTGTTTATTCCCCTCCACTGATGCTGCCTGACTTGCTGAGATTCCCCCAATACTTTCCATGTGTTGCTCTAAATTTCCAGCATCAGCAGAATCCCTTGATTTCATAATTGGCCTGAAGCATTCCCTCTCCACAAACACTGTCTGATCTGCTGAATATTTCTCGCAGATTCCTCCTTCCACTAGCCATGATGAGCCAAGTAGCCTCGATGGTGCTTAGGAGAATGGAGGAGTTTTTGAATTTCGTGTCAATGGAAAAATGACCTGGAGCACTGGTGAAAGAAAGTGGGTGTTTGACAAAATGGCAGAGTAAAGATTTAAGATAAAGACGAACTTTATTGGTTACATCTACATCGAAACATACAGTGAAATACGTCATTTGCGCTGTTGATCCACATAGTTTGAATAAGTGCTGGGGGAAGCCCACAAGTGTCACCGTGCTTCTGGCACTAACAGAGCATGCTCAGAACTTACAACCCTAACCCGTACATTTTTGGACTGTGGGGGCAAACTGGAGCATCCGGAGGAAACCTATGGAGTCATGAGGAGAATGTATGAACTCTTTACAGACGACAGTGGGATTTGAACCCTGATCTCTGATTGCTGATGCTGTAACAGTGTTACGCTAACTACATGCTACCTGCCGCCCCCCAACCAGATGTATGGAATTGGAGAATAATAAAGTTCAAAGTTCAAAGTACTCTTATTATTAAAGTATGAACGCAGTATCCATCCCTGATATTCGTCCTCTCCAGACAGCCATGGAAGTCATTCAAAGAAAAACATCAACCCCCCTCCCCCACACCCCCACATGAAAAAAATGAACAAATCTTGCAGCCAGCAACATAATGACTGGAACAGGGGAATATTGACCTGGAATTCAGAAGTGCGAGGACTTCATAGGCTTCATTGCAGTTCACGGTAATAAGAGAGTGATGTGAATTTGGGGAAAATTTTAGAGCTATGTGCTTCCAGATATTGTTCTTATTTATTATTCCTGCAACAGAGCAGAAACTTATTCTAATACCCTGTGCAGTGTGACCTATTGACTATAAGAAACTTAAAACAATAGATTGATATATGAAAATTGAAGAAAAGAAGCCAACAATTAAAATGAAAAGTTAGCTACCTCAGCATCCTATTCATATGGTGCCACGTTTTCAGCTGAATTGCATAGAGTGTAGTTTAAAAAATGGACGCAGTACCTCTGAGTGATTGTCACTCTGTGCGGAAGAGAAAAGCCACATTAGCCTTGCACTACAATATATGGTATCTGACATCTCTTATAGGTGAAATCCAGCTTAGTCATTTTTAATGGTTGAACATAAATCTTTTAAATAATAAATCAATAAATAGTTAATAGAATAATAGAAACTTTATAAATATTTAAATATAAATATGCATGGGAACTATAACCTCCCGGTAAACTGAAACATAACTATATGTTAGATGGTTCCTATCCCATTACCATCTCTAAATGTAAAGATATTTCACCACACTGCCTGTTTTAAGCTATTCTGATCCATTTTCTCTATGCTTATTTCTGTTTATTTTTTAATGGATAAAATATTAAACTACTGAACTTACATCTCTAGGATCTGGGTTCAAATTGAGTACAGCCTGATGAGATAGACATTTCCTCCATTTGCTAGTTATAAGGCTGCCTTATGAAATGGGCACTGAAAAGTTATTTTTTTTCTGGAGCTCGTTTTGGTGTGTGACCATTGCCGCCAGGGTCAGCATTCACTGTTCATGAAAACAACATCACGACTTCCTCTGCTGTCACAATGAGGCTGCCCTCAGGTGTAAGAAGCTCTTCATTATGTGCCGTGTTCTATCACATGGGCGGTCATGGTCTTTCCATGTCTATGATTGCTCTTGGCAAATTTTTCTACAGAAATGGTTTGCCATTGCCTTCTTCTGGGCAGTGTCTTCGCGAGATGGGTGACCCAGGCCAATATCAATATTCCTTAGAGAATGTCTGCCTGGCATCAGTGATTGACTAACCAGGACTTGAGATATGCACCAGTTGTTCATACAACCATCCACCACCTATTCTCATGGCTTCAGGTGACCCTGTTCGGGGGTGGGAGGGGAGAAGCTAAGCAGGTGCTACACCTTACCCAAGGATGACCTGCAGGTTAGCAGAGGGAAGGGGTGCCATATATCTCCTTTGGTAGAGACGTATCTCCACCCCACCACCCTTTAAGGAGCAACACCTCATATTCTGCCTGACGAGCCATGCTCATGTTCCAACCTGATGACACAAACATCAATTTCTTTAACTTCCAGTAATTTCTTCCACTTCCTCTTCACTTTTTTCCTAATATTGGGTCTCAGCCTAAAACATAGACTGGTTATTCCCCTCCGTAGATGTTGCTTGACCTGCTGAGTTCCTCCACCACTTTATGTGCGCAGATCAGCATTTACTGAGAAGGTGCCAATGAGTTTTTTTTGAACTATTGTGTGATGAGGTGCTGCGGGAACATTGATAATGAAGAAATGCAAAGTTATGTCCCAGTCAGTTTGGTGTATGAATGAAACCTAGAAGTGTTTGGTGGTATTGTTGGAGAAGTGTTGTTGACTTTTGCAGGTGCATTGGTAGGTAGCAAATGCAGAGTAATCCTGGTGGAATGACCAAGTGCTTAAATCAGTTGATAGGAAACTAATCAAACAGAATGCTTTCTGCAGGATGGCACTGAGTTCTTGAATGTTGTTGGAGCTCCCTGATCTTTGCTTTGCAGGTAGTAGAGAGACTTTACGAGTCAAGAGGTGAGTCATCTTTCTGAAAAATGTCCATCTTCTATCCTGCATTAGTAAGATTCATGATGAGCTCCCCTTTCCCATACCCCAGAACCGCACCTTTTTCAGGAAGTTGATAACAAGGAATTTGTTGACGGAAAAGTTCTTCAATGTCAAGGAAAAGTAGCTATGCTCCTCTACGTTGGATTGGTTATTGTCCAATGGTTGAATATGCCATAATTTCTGTAGGATTGTCAATAACTGTGCTTGTTGTTTGAGCTTCTACAGCTCTAACCCATTGTTGACTTCATAATCTTGTCCACAAAGGCTTCAAGATGAGGATGTTGAAGATAAAAGTATTTCACACTTTAGTAAAGGTCCTCCTCAGATTGGGATTGGACTAATCCACATTTCTGGAGCAGAGCAGAGGGATCTTTATTCTTTCTTACCTCGTGTGGAAGAACTTATTGCTGACCTCAGTTTCCTAAATTAGAATGTGTTGTGTTCCACAATATTATGAACAAAGTATTAGACAAATGACCCACTAGTTGGGACAATGGGCTATTTCACCCTCAGAGAGTGCAGGATGCTCAGAAATGTTCAAAGTCCTGTGTATATTGTTATAGTCCTAGTGGCATTTTGTTATAGTCCTAGGAAATACCCAACAGGAGTAAAAACTCCTTGTCTTCTTGAACTTCATGGAGAATGATCTAATCCCAGGCTAGACAACTTTAAAAGTTTAATTGAATCAAGTTTTAATTTTTCAAAAATATAACTGCTCTCAAATTTTAAGATTGGTATTATAATTCAATTTCTAAAATAGCTTCAATTAAATATTAATTCACCTTAAGATCCATTCTCTCTTTTGTGATCATGCATTTTCATTCCAATATTACTTTCTTTACTTTTTCTATTGATGATTTCACTAAAACTGCAAACGTAATCCTCTGCATTTAATTTCTCCATTTCCTCTAACCATACCTTTTTTAACTCAGAGATCACAGAAGTTTCGATAGATTTCAGGGTAATGGATCTAGGCCCTATTTAAGAAGGCAATGTTGTGCCAAATGTAAGCAAACAAACCTATTGGAAGCAAATAAGATTCATCAACGTGGCTAAAGATCTCGAGTGATGCATCAGACAGAACAATAAGGTATGCGCATTTCCTTCCAATCATTAATAAAATAGTTATATGATAATTCAATGTATTCTGATTAACCACTGCCAATACCAGATTGTTTATTTTAAAATGTTTATTTTAAAATCCCAGACACATTTCATTGGCTGAATTTAAACCTTCAGCTGTAGAGGAGAGATTTCTCCATGCCTCCGGGTAATTCATCCTGGATTCAGTTTGTAGTTCTGTAGCAACTACAGTTTCCCTTTCTTACCCCATGTACCTGACAAGCTAATGTGCAGAACGACACAAGTTATATTTATTAGCATCCCACATTAAAAAGCCTTGAATTGATATAAAATGTTAATATATCCAAGAAAACCCTGTAAATCTGTTTCATTCAATGAATTGCAATTAGAAGAACGGTGTCTTATAATATAAATTTGGTATCCACCTTCTACAATGACATAGCCAAGTATTTAGTGGAATACGATTACAGAGTCAGTGACCCAGATTCGACTGTCTAACAGGACTTTTCCTCCAAGAGGACCACAACCTTGTCATTGGGTTTGGAGCCTTGCGTGCCTCAATGACCCGGGGAGCTATGTTGGCTGGAGTCAAGGCTTTATGCTTTGACTCTTGGTAGGGTCACCCATGCCAAACAGGTCAAAGAGTAAGAGGCCAGACTATGAGTGGTCCACCAGTCCTCCAGGTTCAGGGGTTCAGCTCAGGGATAACAACTCTGACTGGTAAAACAAAATTGTCACAGATGGAGACCTCCAGTGAAGATTCATTCTACATCCGAGCACAATGGTATACCTGAGTCTCCACACGGGACTTGCATGACTTAGTGAAAACCAAGAGGAAACTACTGACATGGTGAAGGAAGCCCTGAACACCACCAGAGATGGAGGACCTTCATTGCTGCCCTAAACGCCAGCGGTGTCACAGGCAGTGAGTGCTGTAAGACATTTGTACGTTCTCCACGTGACTGCGTGGGTTTCCTCCGGGTGCTCTGGTTTGCTCCCACAGTCCAAAGACACACGAGTTAGTAGTTCAGTTGGTCAGATGGGTGTAATTGGGCAGTGGAGTCTCATTGGGCCAGAAGATCCTGTTACTGTGCTGTATCTCTAAATAATATACAGTTGCAAGAAAAAGTTTGTAAACCCTTTGCAATTACCTGGTTTTCTGCATTAATTACTCATAAAATGTGGCTTGATCTTTATCTAAGTCACGATAATAGACAAACACAATCTGACTAAACTAATAACACACAAACAATTGTATTTTTCATGTCTTTATTGAACACATTGTTTAATCATTCACAATCCACGCTGGAAAAAATATGTTAACCCTTGTATTTAATAACTGGTAGAACCTCCTTGAGCAGTAATAACCTCCACCAAATGTTTCCTGTAGCTGCTGATCAGACTTTCACAACAGCAAGGAGGAATTTTAGACCATGCTTCCATAAAAAAAAACTGTTTCAGTTCACATTTTATGAGTAATTAATGCAGAAAACCAGGTAATTGCAAAGGGTTCACAAACTTTTTTCTTGCAACTGCATATATAAAACAAGTTGATATGTTTATCTTGATTGGTTGTTTGAAAGGGACGTGTGGGAAGAACATTTAGCGAGTTCCATGCTCTTCCAATTGTGACAAAGGAATCTTTAACACCCACCTGAGCAGGCAGGTGTACTCCTGCCTAATCCGAAGGGATTTCATTTCCTGACGTCGCACTTTCTCCTCCAATACTCCAGTCAAGTGCCAGATTAGTTAATTCGCATGGTTTGAAAAAGGGAGAAGATTACTTGAGCTTCATGGTCTCAGTTCTGAAAGGGTTAGTTGAGTTATTCTCTGGCATTGTCTGGGTTCGACACATAACTGAAATATAGTGCTGTTGTCTTTAGTCCTATCTCAGCCTGTAAAACTACCATTAATAAAGCAACCGGCCTTCATACGCAGAGCAGCAACACATTCATCAAGAATCCAATGAACTGTGTTGCACAGCTAAGATACATTACAGAGAATGGATTTTCCTTTACAGGCTTTTGATAGCATTTGATGACATTAGGCGGCGCATTCTGCACAATCCAGTTTAATTATACATATGGCCGAATTGAAGGTGAGAGTAGCGAGAGCAAAAAAGCATCACAAAGAAAGAATGCAATGCATACATTAGCAAAGGGTTTCATTTGTATTCCATCAAAAACTGATCTAGAAGTCTAGACGTTCCAGTGACATTATATTTACTTAGCTCAGTGTGATGTGACTGCCATTAGCTGTCATGAAAATGTAAACCATTTTAAAATCTATAGCTTGATTCTTGGCTTGATTCTTGATATGGAAGGAATATAACTCATGTTAAAAATATCTTTCAGCCACTTAAGAAGCTTCTGTGTTTCAGAATAAATGTAATTCTGTTTTGTAAATACTAGAGCATTTGTAGGAGTGAGTAATATTTTATATTTAATCTATTCATCTAACCCTTCTTAACTCCCTTTTTCATGGCCATTTACTACCGCTGTTCCCTGACTTTTCTTCATCTGTTCATTTTAATTTGAAAATACACTCTTTCCACATATCCTTCCTTCATCCTCCACCCTCAATGAGTCAAAAACATCTCAGTGCACAGTCTCATTCTCTACCTTCCTCTTTCCATAAGACCAGATGACTTAGGAGCAGAATTAGGCCATTTGGCCCATCGAATCTGCTCCACCATTCCATCATGGCTGATTTATTATCCCTCTCAACCCTATTCTCCTGCCTTCTCCCCATTACTTTTGATGCCCTCACTAATCAAAAACCTATCAACCTCCGCTTTAAATATATCCAATGACTTGGCCTCCACAGCCATCCATGGTAATGAATTCCACAGATTTACCACCCCAAGGCAGTGAAGATCCTCAGAACCTCTGTTCTAAAGGAATGCCCTTCAGTTCTGACACTGTGCTCTCGGGTACTAGACCACCGACTTGGAACTTCCACCTCCTTTAGCACTTCCCTCCACTCTTGCAATTTTCTGAAAACCCAATCATGCATTCTGATTATTTCTATTGAAGCTTCCTGATTTTTTCTCATTCTTCCTAAAAGTCTTTTAAAGCATGTTGTGGCCCTTGATTCTTCATGTGTGTTTCAGAAATTATTCTCAGAAAGTATCTTGGTTGTTGATATCTTCAGTCTCACTTCCCTGTTATTTTAAGGTCCCACGGTAGTGTAGTGGTTAGCACTATGCTATTACAGCTCGGGGTGACAGATACCAGAATTCAACCCTGGCATCCTCTGTAAGGAGTTTGTATGTCCTCCCTGTGGAATGCAAGGATTTCCTCTGGGTACTCTGGTGTCCTCTCACAGTGCAAAGATGTATCAGTTAGTAGGTTAATTGGTTATTGTAAATTGTCCCATGATCAGACCAGGGATATTTGGAGCTTTCTGGCAGCCCAGTTCGAAGGGCCTATTCCGCGCTGTATCTCCAGATGAATAAAGGGGCTTGGGAGTCTTCATGCAGGATTCCCTAGAGGTTAACTTGCAGGTTGAGTGGGTTGTAAGGAAGGCAAATGCAATGCTAGCATTCTTTCGAGGGGACTATAATATTAAAGCAAGGATGTAATACTGAAGCTTTCTAAGGCATTGATCAGACTGCACATGGAGTTTTTACTGAGCAGTTTTTAGCCTCTTATCTAAAAAAAGGAGGTGCTGGCGTTGGGGAAGGTCCAGAGGAGGTTCACGAGAATGGTCCCAAGGATAAAACGTTAATGTATGAGGAGCATTTGATGTCTCTGAACCTGTACTCAATGGAGTTTAGAAGAGTGAAAGGGGTAGGATCTCATTGAAACCTATCAAATATTGAAAGGCCTAGATATAGTGGACGTGGAGAGCACATTCCGTATAGTGGAGGAATCTAGGACCAGAGGGCACAGCCTCAGGATAGAAGGGTGTTCCTTTAGAGTAAAGATGAGGAGGAATTTCTTTAGCCAGGGAGTGGTGAATCTGTGGAGTGCGTTGTAACGTTGAAACAGATTCGCAGGTCTGGCGAGTGGGATAGAAAACACCGACTGTGAATAGGTATATTAATCATTTATTTACAAACAGGAACAATTCAATCAAACATTCATATTCCCCAAGTTACAGAAACTACAAAGATGAATATTCAACAGACATACATTCAACAAATATACAAGTGTACATAGGGCATACCTTCCCAGTAGTTATGTGCACTGCTTGTCTTAAACAAATGAAGGGAGAGCAAGATGCTTCCAAGTGCTATTTTATACCCTGGATACTTGAAGCTGGACACCAGGCAGCTAACCAATGGGAAAAGCAGCTGCAGTTTCTAAACTAACCAATCATGACAAAGCGACTTTCGACAGGCAGAATAAGCCACTCCCCCCACAGGACATGCATTGCCACAGATGGTTGTGGAGACCAAGTCATTGGATATACTTAAAGCGGAGGTCAATAGGATCTTGATAAGTAAAGGCATCAAAGGTTTCAAGGAGAATAGGTTTGAGAGGAATAGTAAATCAGCCATGATGGAATAGTAGAGCAGACTCGATGGGCCAAATGGCCTAATTCTGCTCCTATGTATTATGGTCTTATGCCTTCCATTTGCAGCTGAGAGTATTCCTATTACTGTTCAAATACATCAAACAATGAAATCAATAATCTAACTGAGTTATCTTTTAAATAGATAATTACAATAAATTTAGTCTGACTGCAATAATTTTCCTGGGAAATATCCAATTAATAACCTACATGCGTGGGCATTTTATTTGGTACCTCCAAACATGTGCTCGTTAGTGCAAATCGGCCAATCATGTGGCAGAAACTCAATGTACAAAAGCACACATACGTGGTAAAGAGGTTCATATGTTGCTCAGACCAACTTGCAGAATGGAGAAGAAACGTGATCTAAGTGACTTTGACCAGAGAATGTTTGCTGGTGCCAGATGTGGTGGTTTGAGTATTTCAGAAACCGCTGACCTCCTGGGTTTTTCCACACACTCACTCTCTAAAGATAACAGAGAGTGGTGCAAAAAAACAAAAATCATCCTATGAGCTGAGGTTCTGTGGGTGAAAACACTTTGTGAATGAGAGATCAGAGGAGAATGACCAGACTGGTTCAACCTAACTCAAATAACTACACGTTACAACAGTGGTGTGCAGATGAGCATCTCTGAACACACAACACATTGAATCTTGAAGTGGATGGACTACAGCAGCGGAAGACGACACCGGGTCCTTCTCCTGCACCTAATAAAGTGGCCACTGAGTGTATTTTCTGACAGTCTATTTAATTGAACAGGTCCAACTTACTAATCAAGAACACATTGACCTCCACTTTAAATATACCTAGTGATTTGGTCTCCACTGGCATCTGTGCCAATGAATTCAACAGATTCATCACCCTCCTCATCTCTGTTCGCAGAGGATATCCTTGTAAAGGGATGTCCTTCCAATTTTTGATAGGTTTTAATGAAATCCCCCCTCGTTCTTGTCAACTCCAGTGAGTACAGGCCCAGAGCCAACAAACACTCCTCATATGTTAACTCTTTCATTCCCAACCATACTATCCGTAGGGTTTGCCATGAGTCGACGATGGCTTAACGGCACCCAACAGCAACAATGTATATATTTTTTGTTTGATTAAGCATTCTTGTTTGTTAAAGTAATTAATTACAGGTTATGTGTAAAAATATGTTAATTGCCTATGTCATCATGCTACCGCGTGATACACAAGTGCGCGCCTCGCTTAAAGTAAGCTCGAAATTACACCAACAAGAGAAAATCTGCAGATGCTGGAAATCCAGTCAACACACATAGAATGCTGGAGGAACTCAGCACACCAGGCGGCATCTATGGAAGGAAATATCAGCAGAACACACTGCACAGCACTGAATCAGAAGCTCGCCAAATTCCTCTTTGCGTATAGCAATCCAGCACACTCCACAACCAACAACTCACCAGCTATGCTGTCTCTGGGTCGTCATTTGCACTCACACTTGAATCCCAAACCCAGTCTCAGAAGGAGAATGCAGGACAAACAGCTGAGACAAATTGAGGGCTCCTCAAACAAAGAGGTCCAACATTTCACTCCTGGACGGACAGTCCTGGTGAGGGACTGCAGAGGTGATCAAAAGTGGCTACTTGGAAATATTAAGGACAGAACTAGGCCACTCTACCACACAGTGGAGATTGCGTCTGATGTCAAATTGTCCAGTTGAGAAGAACAGAGTCAATTATTAGAGAAGAAAGATGTCCAAAGCTGTCAGAACCACTTCCTACGGTCCCAGGGCCAAATCCCACAAGCACTAAGGAGGAACCTGAGATTGTTTCACAGCCACCTGCCAAGCAGATTGACCCTGCGGCTCCTCCACTGTCAGGAAAGACATCATCCCACAAGTATAAGAAGTCCTCCACAGTGATTAAATCTTCAGGTCTGAATGGGACAATGTAAAATTTACTGTGCTAAAGATGTCTGTTTAGTTGTATTATATAGCATACTGTGTATATAGTTGAGTTGCTTTCTATGTTGAGTTGGAATTTATAGCTAAGCAGGGAAGGGTGTTGTGTATTTAATATTTCAGTAATATTTGAGTAATACTGTAAATATGCTGTTTGATTAAGCATTATTTCTTGTTACATAATTCATCATGGGTTATATGTAAAAGTATGTGAATGGCATACGTTATTACACCACCACATCATATGTGCGCAGCTCACTAAAGTAAAATAAGCACGCGTACATGTTATCCCAGGCTCCCATATTTTTCTTTTAATTGATTTTTGGAGTTACAAAACATAGCTGGTGGCCTGGGGGTCCTCTGGGGACCAGACAAAGTTTGAGTTTGTGTTGCTCCTGCTGGATGTGAGAGTTCTGAGTTACTGTGATTAATTCAGAGGAGCATATCTGCAAGAAATCTATTTACCGATTGCTTGTCTGAAGATCTCAGAACGTGCTAGAGTTTGAAGTAATCCAGCAATTTATGGGGAAATTGAATTGTCAAACCTCATTTGGTGGGCATAGAGATCAGGAGAAGAGGAACTTTAAGACCGTAAAATATTGTGTAGTAATGAAATTAGTCCACTCGGCTTATCAAGTTCGCTCCACCATTCAACCCCATGTTCCTGCTTTTGTCCAATAACCATTAAAAATCCTTACTAATCAAGAGCTATTCAATCTCTGCCTGAAATATACCCAAAGACTTGGGTTCCACGGCTCTCTGTGGTAATGAATTCCATGGATTCATCACCTATGGCCTTAAGAATTTCTTCCTCATATAAATTTTAAAGGGATTCTCTCTTTATTCTGAGGCTCTCCTACCAATAAAAACATCCTATGTCCACTCTATCCAGGATTTTCAGTATGCATAATGTTTATGAACTCCATTGCGTATGGGAGGCATGGTAGCATAACGGATAGCACAATGCTTTACGGTACCAGTGACCCGGGTTCAATTCCTGCTGCTGTCTGTAAGGCGTTTGCACGTTCTCCCCGTGACCGCGCGTGTTTCCTTTGGGTTCTCCAGTTTCCTCTCACAGTCTAAGGGCACACTGGTTGGTGTTTAGTTGGTCGTTGTAAATTGACCTGTGATTACTCTGGGGTTAAATCGGGGGTTTCTAGGCAGTGTGGTTTGTTGGACCCAACAGGCCTACTCCATGCTGTATCTCAGTAAATAAAAATACATCGAATGTTCCTCATATGTTAACAGGATGAATAGGAAAACCCAACACTAATTACCACTTCCAACAAGTTGAAACATTGATTTTCTGTGGCGAAATAGCTTAATTAGATTGATTGAGTGGATTATGTCAGCGCTGTTACACAGGGGGTTTTTAGGGAAGGATGATGATGCTTAATTTAATAAGGAGAGTAACAGCATCCAATGGAGAGGTGAGCAAGGACTGCTGTGCTTCTGGCCAAGAATCCTGTTGCTTGATTGTATCTCAATCACTGACATAAACAACTTTTCAGAAAGAATGGAAAGGTCTAGAGAAAGAACATCGGGGAGAGCAGTCAGCCAGCCTTGTAAAATTCAAAGGCTACTCTAATTATGATTCCAAGCTTGTAGAAGTTTCTAAAGACAGATATGGACCTAGCTTTTGGCCAAACTTTCGCTCCAAATGTGATATTGGTGATCTTGAATTAAATATTCCTTAAATATTGAAAACTGTGATTCTTGAGGACTTTTCTGCTCTGCTATATTTAACCCTATCACAATCTAATGAACGTAAATTAATTTGGCCAAAATTCCAAGCAATTCAGACATTGTTCCACCTGTGACTTCTTTCAATGTTTCTATCTGGAGTGATTCTGATCAAGATGAGTATTAAGGCAGGGTACTGCCTTCTTTGTAGATTTTACTGTGGCATTTACTGATGACATCTATGATTATAGGTCATTATCCTATTTATTAACTAAATGATAGTGCTGGTCCTGTTTGGATTCAAGCCAGAATAGCAATCCCTCTACTTTTTCTTGTATCTTTCACTCTCCTTGTGCATTCAAACCTCAAATTGTAATTTTCGGCTGCTCAGTCTCTCTCACTGCATACTTTCTATTTCTTTTGCTCTGCTCTTTTTGAAGAGATTGGAAGCAATGTCAGTAGATCAGGGGAGCCATTGTGTACTGGCTGTAGGGTGTGGAACAAGTTACATCAATCCAGTGAATTAATAGAAGAAAATGTTAAGGTCATAAGACATAATAGCAGAATTATGCCATTCAGCCCATCAAGTCTACTCTGCCATTCTATCACGGCTGATTTATTATCCTTTTCAACCCCATTCTCCTACCTCGTCCCCTAACTTTTGACACCCTTACTAACCAAAAACGTATCACTTCCACTCTAAATATACCCAATGACTTGGCCTCCATAGTCATCTGTGGCAAAAAATTACACAGGTTCACCAGCCCCTGGCTAAAGAAATTCCTCCTCATCACTGTTCTAAGGGAACTTCCTTATATTCTGAGGCTGTGATCTCTGGTCTTAGATTCTCCCACTATAAGAAATATCCTCACTACATCCACTCTACCGAGGCCTTTGAATATTCAATAGGTTTCAGTGAGAACCCCTCCCCCCTCATTCTTCTAAATTCCAGTGAGTGCAGACCCAGAGCCTTCAAACATGCCTCACGCATTAACCCTTTCATTCCCAGTATGTTAATTCCAGCAGTGCCTGCTCCCTGTAAATGTTGTGTATCTTGAGGTTCAGGGAACTGGTCTAAATGGTGTTAAGTATAAATCAATAGTTAAATATGCAGCAAGTCACTGCAGCCGATTATTTGAATTGTCATCACCTCCTGGAAGAGGACTGGTTGCCTGCTCTTCAACTGTTTTTATTAAGCAGGCAAACTGGAGGCGATCATAACGTACTATCTCAACAAAACCATCTGCATCTCAGAGTTCAAGTTCTTATCAGAAGCCCTGTGGACAACATCAGGTAACCATATCATTAAACCAACACAACTGTTTATTACTACGTTCCCCTTAACACATCTCTCAGAAGGGTACTTGCCCTTACACTCATATTGCCTTGATTTCTGGGATACAGATGTCAAGCATTATCTGCCTTATGTCAGTGTATTTCTGCTCATATTCATGGAGTTTGAATATATTTGTCTTCATTTTCCTCTGGCTGACAGAAAACTGACATTGGTTAAGGTAGCTCTGTGGCATTACGCAGACTAAGAAAGCATACTATTCTATCCTGATCACTTTCTGTAACATCTCCTTGCTATTTTTAATTCAAACATTGAAACTGTACTCAAGATAATGTTATTGCAGTTTAATTTGGAATATTCTAGGAAAGTTTGCATTTGCATTGACTTTTATTAAAATGTTAATCAGCTGTTATGAATACAAAATGCAAGGTGACAGTTAAATTTAAGGTTAACAGATGACTGCTATCAAAATCTGCTGATTTGTTGGTGGTTCTGGCAGGGAAGAGAGGCTTGTGGGTCTCATTAAAGGACCCAAATCCCAGCAGCTCATCAGCGAGTCATTAGATAAATCTCACAACGCACAGGCGGCCCTTGTCTGCCTGTCATGAAGCTACTTATGAAAAAAATTACCCTGCATAAAGGTGAAATTACGGGCATTGTCATTTATTCGCTGTCTGTTGAGTGATTTTTCTCTCTGCAAAATTCTTTTTGGATCTCCTTTCAACTTGACCTTATTCCAGTAATGTCAAAGAATCGAGACTAAGGATGAGCAAACAACATGGAGAAGACAAAAACATTTGCCACGCTTCACACAATTAGCCTATAAATTTTTATGAGATTTGGGGCGAAGGTATGTTAGTATTGGGATCTGAGGAAATTATTCTATTCTAGCATCAAGTCTGTACCAATTTTTTTTTCTGAGGTAATTTATTTCTGAGTAAAATTCTGTATTCTAACCCAAAATTGTGTCTCAATTCAGAATAGACTTGCTGAATAAAACTCTTTCTGCATGAATTTTCCGTCATTGTCAAATGGTTATAGACTGCACTGAAATATATCCAGAGAATGCTCAAAATGTTCAGCAAATCGGACAGTGTTTGTGGAGACAGAATGGTTCAGGTCAATTATTAACACAAGAGATTCTGCAGATGCTGGAAATATAGAGTAACACGCACAAAATGCTGGAGGAACTCAGCAAGTCAGGCAGCTTCTATGGAGGGGAATAAGCAGTTGACGTTTCAGGCCGAGACTCTTCATCAGGACTGGTAAGGAAAGGGGAAGAACCTGCCAGCTTGTACACCTTCTCCCTACCTTCTTATCCTGGCTTCTGCCTCCTTCCTTTCCGGCCCTGATGAAGGATCTCATCCTGAAACATCTACTGTTTATTTCTGTCTAAGGATGCTGCCTGACTCGCTGAGTTCATAGAGTCATAGTCGTAGAAACGTACAGCTCAGAAACAGGCCATTCAGCCCATTTAGTCCGTACCAAACCATAGCTCTCCATATCCCAACCGTCCATGTACCTATCCAAACTTCTGTTGAACTTTGCTCCAGCACCTTGTGTGTATTGTTTAAGTTCAATTACTTTGCTTATTTCAACATGTGCAGTATCTTACTTGTGGATGATACTAGCTTGTACGGAAGCACGCAATGTTATTTGATGGGATAATAATCAAGGAATTATTAATTAGCAATTAAATAGGCAACTTGTGGTGGTGGGGAATTTTATGAGTGAAAAGCATAAAAGAAATCCTTTGTCAAAGTATGAAGCAGATATTGGGAAGAATCCCTTAGAAAAAGCATCTCATTTTGATGTATACCTTCAGAGGGGAATGGACATATTACGGGAGGAGGACATCTACAAAGAGAAATAATTGTAAGTTATTAATAGACCTAGTGGTCTAGTGGTTAGGGAAGAATGTTTGATTTGATAGATGTGTATCAGTTGATAAGGGGCAAAGACAGAGTGGACAGCGGGTGACTTTTTGGGGTTGGACAGGAGCATGGTGGTCAACATAATGCTATGACAGTGCCAGTGATCGGTATTCAATTCCCGCCTCTGTCCGCATGGAGCTTGTATATTCTCCCCATGACCACATGGGTTTCCACTGAGCGTGCTCCCATTTCCCCCCACATTCCAAAATGTACTGGCTAGTAGTTAAATCCCTCATTGAGCAGCCAGAAAGTTTTACTTTGAACTTTGACTTCAGAGCTGTTGATATTGTCAAAGTAATATCCAAGTCTAACAGATTGGCTTTCCCTCTATCAGACCAATCCAGAGATCTGAATTTTAGTATTTGGGATACCACTGAAAGATTGCATGGATCTTGGCTGTTCAGGGAATGACATAAACACATGCATATGATCAGAATAGAATTTCTTATGTACTTGTCAGATTAGCATGGTTTTGCTCCATAAAACTAATGCAATTCTTACAATTTCCGTGCTTCCCACAATACTAATTAAGACTTCATGCATGATGGCTTTAAAGATTTTAAGAAAATCTGTTCCACCAGTGGAACTTGTTTGTAAAAGCACAGGGAGCATTGGAATACCCAGAACAATTTAAGTTCCACTGGCATGCCCTCAAAATTCAAAGTAAGCATATTATCAAACTACATATATGTCACCATGTACAACCTTGAGATTCATTTTCTTGTATGCATAGTGAATAAATCCATAATAGAATAATAGCCATAATAGAATCAATGAAAGACTGCATCAACTGGGCATTCAACCTGTGTGGAAAAGACAAAAAAACTGTGCAAATACAAAAAGAATGAAATAATAATAAATAAATAAATAAATAAATAAATAAATAAGCTATAAATATCGAGAACATGAGTTGAAGCATCCTTGAAAAAGAGTCCATAGGTTGTGGGAGCATGTCACTGATGGGGCAAGTGAAGTTATTCCCTTTGGCTCAAAGGCCTGATGATTGAAGGATAGTAACAATTCATGAACATGGTAGTGAGAGTCCTGAGGCTCCTGTACCTTCTTGCTGATGGCAGATTCCAATCAGGCCTTGTTTTTTTGGGAATGGAAATAAAAAAGTGTCAAGAATCCTGTCCGGTGCTGAAACTGATCATCTGCTTGTAAAAGATCTGAATTTGATGAGTCATAATCAACAAAGCAATAGTGCAGTGGTCCCCAACCTGGGGTCCATGGCATAAAAAAGTTTGGGAACCCCTGCTATAGACTAAAAGTGGAGGGTGAGGGAAATACCTCAAATTCTCTTTAGCTTATTTAGAACATAAGACATAGGAGCAGAATTAGGCCATTTGGCTTGTCGAGTCTCATCTGCCATTCAATCATAGTTGGTCATTTTTTCCCTTCCTTAGCCCCACTCCCCAGCCTTCTCCCTGTAACCTTTGATGCCGTGTCAACTAAGAACCTGTCAAGCTCTGCCTTAAATACACCCAACAACCTGGCCTCTACAGATGCCTGTGGTGATCAATTCCACAAATTCACCACCCTATGGCTAAAGAAATTTCTCTGCATCTCTGTTTTAAATGGACACCCTTCTATCCTGAGGCAGTGCTCTCTTGTTCTACATTCCTCCACCCATGGGAAACATCCTTTCCACATCTACTCTGTCTAGGCCTTTCAACATTCAAAAGGTTCCAATGAGATCTCTCCTCATCCATATAAATTCCAGTGAGTACAGATGAAGAGCTATCAAATGTTCCTTGTATGATAATTCTTTCATTCCCAGAATCATCTTTGTGAACCTCCTCTGGATTCTCTCCAATGCCAGCACATCTTTTCTTAGATGAGGTGCCCAAAACTGTACACAATACTCAAAGTGAGGCCTCACCAGTGCGTTATAAAGTCTGAGCATCTCAATCCTTCTCTTGTATTCCAGTCTTCCTGAAGTGAATACTAATATTGCATTTGCCTTCCTCACCACAAACTCTACCTGCAAGTTGTCCTTTAGGGTATTCTGCACAAGGACTACCAAGTCCCTTTCCATTGTAGATTTTTGGGTTTTCTCCCCATTTAGAAAATAGTCTGCACATTTATTTCTACCACCAAAGTGTATGGCTATGCATTTTCCAACTTCGTATTTATCATAGCGTCAGGATGCTGGAGCAGGGATCCAATCGTAGACCCAGTACTGTGCACACAGTGATATTAATTGAGTAACAAATCCCAAGGTGCAAACAAAGTCAGCATCAAGGTTCAGGTAGAGATCTAAACATCCTGAGAAATCCAAAAACCAGAATCGGGAAACAGGTGGAGTCAATATTCAGATGGACAGAGTATAAATACAAAAACTGGAAAGGCTTAGGAAAATTCATTGGCACAATCTGGCAACAAACAGGTGAAAACACAGGACTGAAATACACTGAGCAATAAACAGAGAGGCAGATGATAGGTGGAGCACAATGAGACACAGGTGGCGGCAATGCAGGTAACAATGAGAAACAGATGAGAGATGGAGAACTCAGTAATACAAAGGCCAGAGTAGAGCAGGAGCACATGGCAATACAAAACCATAGACTGACAGCTAGGGGGAAACACAAAAAAAGACAGAGTTCAACTGGAGGTACTGACACATGGGATATCTACATGTTCTTTAAATTTCTGTGAAATATCAAGAATCTTGCACAACAAGGAATGGTCTTTGGGAATTGCATGCATCCTGCGGTCATTTCACGGAATCAGTGAGTTATCAGTGCGATGACAAAAGTTTGATTGAAATCCTTGGAAACAACTCAGAGCACAAGTTCATTATCAGTCTAAGAGAGGATAGATTATCTTTGGGTAAAATAAAAACAGAAATGCTGGAATCTCTTGTGTGCTGGAAATATTTACCAGTTGGCTGTGTCAGAGGAAAGAGAATAGAGTTAAGGTTTCAACCTTTCATCATTGCCTAAAGTGTTAACTCTGTTTCTTTTTCTGCAGATGCTGCCTGACTGGATGAGAATTTCCAGCATTTTGTCCTTCTATTTCAGAGTTCCAGCATCTATGCTTTATGAATTTTCTGATTACATAAATTGTTAACTGGCTCCACTCATGAAAACAAACATTCTGTAAGCTGCTGATCAGATATCCAGCAGGGTTCAGATCAAACATCACATCAGAATTGTTGTGAGTGATGGTGGTCCACCTTGACCTCGATTCCACAACCTGGGACACGATCTGTGACCTGTCATTTGTGTTCCACTCCTGTAGCTGATCAAATAGGTCAAGATGCAAGGAATTTCAACTACTTCCTTTTCCTACACTAAGAACTGGATGTAAATCAAGAGTCAGCAACACTCGTCTGGGCTGACTCAGCACAACTTGGACTGTGCTAGTTGTTGATGCAAATATCAAAGTTCTAGAAGTTCAAAGTAAAACTTATTACCACAGTACATACATGGCACCACACACAACCCTGAGATTCTTCTACTGTGGGCATACTTAGCATATCTATAGAATAGTAACTGTAAACAGGATCAATGGACAATGAACTGTGCAAATGCAAATATAAATAAATAGCAATAAATAACGAGCAGGAAATAACAAGAGAAAGAGTCCTTAAAGTGACACATTTTACTCAATGCTTTGATATTTTGATTGCGACAAAATACCTTCTACATGATATTAAATATCCAAGTGGAGACACGTTCAATCTTTTATGAGAGACTTTAGTCAGATTTCATTTGACAGTCTACTATTTCCAAATTATTTCATTTTTACTCTGACTTCTTTAAAACATTGGTAATAGAACAATGACTTTGGATGATTTTGGGTACTGTGAATAGACTCATATGAATATATTCACTACAGAAGACCTAGGTAAAGGACACTAGGAATATCTCCCAAAAAAATGAACTTGCATTTATACAGCACTTTTACACCCTCAATATGTGCTTAAAAGCATATGAAGTTCCTTTGACTTGTACATAGTAATACACACAAAATGCTGGAAGAACTCAGCAGGTCAGACAGCATCTATACAAATGAACAAACAATTGATGTTTCGGGCCAAAACCCTTCTTCAAGACTGGAAAGGAAGAAGAAAGATGTCAGAATAAAATGGTGGGGGAGGGGAAGAATGATAGCTGGAAGGTGATAGGTGAAGCCAGGTGAGTGGGAAAGGTAAAGGGCTGGAGAGGGAGGAATCTGATGGGAGAGAAGAGTGGACCATCGGAGAAAGGAAAAGAGGATGGGATCCAGGTGGAGGTGATAGGCAGATGATAAGAAGAAAGCCATAGAGGAGAAATGAAGAAGAGGGAAAGGGGAAGGGAAGAATTTACTAGAAGTTGGAGTAATCGATCTTCATGCCATAAGGTTGGAGCTACCTAGACGGAATATGAGGTGTTGACTCTTCTGACCAGAGAGTGATCTCAACGGGGCCCAAGGGGAGGACAGGGAATGATATGCCAGAATGGGAATGGGAATTAAAATGGTTGGCCACTGGGAAATTCCGCTTTTGGTGGATGGAGTGGGCCACACGACAAAGCAGTCCCTGAATTTACCTTGGGTACATCCAACTGAGAATGAAAACAAAATGAGAAGAAAAAGACAGCATCTATTACAATGCAGCGTTCCTTCAGTAACACACTGGAGTGTGGCTCAATTAAGTGCTGAAGTCTCTTGAGGGGGTCTTGCTGCATAACATTTTGACTGATGAATTAAGTCAGCTAACCCTTAGACACTCATCTTTTATTAACTGATGACAACATTACCAATATAATGTGTTTGTCAGACTTGATATCGGTATAATGAGTAAAGTACCACCAGTGGACACTTTATTATCGGCGGGAGGAAAGAGAGCAGCGCGCCGCACGTGCGCAGCCCTCCGGTGAAAAATGGTATCGTATCCGTTAAATAGGGACCATGGACAATTCTGATTTGATAGAGACAGACGTGAAAGCACAAAGGAACATCTGGAAAAATTTCTGAAACGCCAGTTCGCTGCTGTTGTTACTGCGTGATCAGGAATCTTTCGAAGGGAAGGCCTCAAAATCCCCGGCTTTGCCTGCTGTTGGCAACCGAGATGGAGGTCGAATCGTTCAGATAGAGATGGCGCGCAGTACTCGGTGTCGGAGAGCTAATCAGAGCTCGAAGTTTTCGGATGACTCAGAGTCAGACCGTGGTCAGGTATGGCAGGGAGAGTTTTTCTTCCTTCTCCCGTCTGCGTGAGATGTGGGACATTTGAGAGACTTTGAACTTTTTACTGTGCTCATGGACTTCTTCATCAAGTTATGGTATTGTTGCACTGTTGTAGCTATATGTTATAATTATGTGGTTTTGTTAGTTTTTTTCAGTCTTGGTCTGTTTTGTGTTTTGTGATATCACACCGGAGGAAATATTGTATCATTTCTTAATGCATGCATTACTAAATGACAATAAAAGAGGACTGCGTGTCTTCATAATCTAATCTAAAAAAAATTATGTACTTCCAGTACCTAATAAAGTAGTCACTGAGAATATATTCATGGTCTTCTGCTGCTGTAGCCCATTCACTTCAAGGTTTGATGTGTTGTGTCTTCAGTGATGCTCTTCTGTATACTGCTGTTGTAACGCATTGTTATTTGAGTTACTGTCGCCTTCCTGTCAACTTGAACCAGTCTGGCCATTCTCTTCTAACCTCACTCATTAACAAGGTGTTTCTCCCTACATACCTGCTGCTTACTGAATGGTTTTTGTTTATCACACCTTTCTCTGTAAACTTCAGAGACTACTGTGGGTGAAGATCCCAAAGAGAACAGCAGTATCTGAGATACTCAAACCACCACGTCTGGCGCCAACCACCATTCTGTAGTCAAAGTCATTTAGACCACATTTCTTCCCCATTCTGATGTTTGGTCTGAACAACAACTGAACCTCTTGACCACGTCTGTATGCTTTTATGCATTGAGTTGCTGCCACATGATTGGCTGACTAGGTATTTGCATTAATGAACAGGTGTACCTAATAAAGAGTAGATCTTCAAGAACGTTTTCTGAAATATTTTTCTGAAATATCTTGCTGGTTTTCCTTGACCTGAATGAGGGAAGTAGTACTGAGGTGTATCATTGTTTCTCTTGCATTGGTTACGTTATGTCAAAATATCATTTTTCCTGGTTGTTTTCTTGATTATTGAAAAAAGAAATAATAATCACTACATAAACATTGCCTTAAAGCAGGGGTTCCCAACATTTTTATGCCTTGAATACTTACCATTAACTGAGGTGTCTGTGGACCCCAGGTTGGGAACTCCTGCTTAAAGATTTATTTATGGTATTAATTTAAAGGAAAAGATTTCCTAAAATGCAGTAAGCCTGAGGATCAGTAAAATTTCAGGTTTTCTGAAATTAGTGTTGATCAAAAAAAAATTGTATTAGAGAAAGAAGCCCAAATGAAAGCCAATAAACTCTAGGTCTTAAAGATTCATCACAAGGTTTGGAAGGAGTTGGGCTATTAAGTGTAGTAGTTCTCCTCTGCCAAATTCATACACATTGGAAGGAAGTAAATTTTATCCCATTGTTAACCAAACAAAGGAAAGAGAATATGGTATATCTGTAGCCTGACAAGAATTGTAAGGAAAATATTTAAATCTATTATTAAGGAACTGATAATAGGACACTTAGGCTTAGCTTAAGAGTGATCTGTGATAACTAGCACAGTGAATAAAAGGGATATGTGAATGTAGTGCATCTGAACTTTCGGAAGTCTTTGATAATGTGCCACACAAGAAATTATGAAGCAAAATTAAAGTACATACAATTAGGAATATTTATCTGTGTGAATTGAAACATGGTTAATATTTGTTAGAAAAAAGTAGTGGAGTATTTTTTTTAATTAAGTGACGCTGAATGGTGTTGGTGCTCAGAGGGATTTGATTGTCCTTGCATTTGACATTTTTTTGGCGTGTGCATCTGCATGTGAGTGTGTGCGTGCGTGCATCCGTGATTATGTCTTTTTCATGGCTTCTTACAAGGCGCGGAATGAAAGAGAGAGATTGTGTGGTGCGCCACTCCTCACACAGACACTTTCGCAGTATTTTCCCTTTATTTTACGAGGTGGAGTTGCGATCTCGGCACTCAACCCGGCACGGATGGAAAGCGTACTCGGGAGCAAACCCGACTGGTTTTGAAACTGGGAACTTCCGCTCCCGGGTCCGGCGCCGATGTCGTTGCGCCACCAGCCGGCCCTGTCCTTGCATTTGAATCACTGAAAGTTGATGTGCATTTGCAGCAAGTAGGAAAACACATACTCTGTTGGCCTTTATTGCAAAGGATTCGTAAACAACAGTAAAGATGTTGTATTGCAATTACACAAATCACTGGTAAAACTGAACCCGGAATATTGTGATACCGAAAGCATATCATAATGGCAGGACTCAGATCCGAGAACAAGGAACGATCCACTGTTTGGCCAATTTAAGTGTCCAGCCAGATTAGAAAGGTCAGGTACAGGCCAAATCAAGGCAAAGGGGCCCAGACCTGAGAGCATATGAAAGCGGCATGGCCCAGATCCTAGAATGAAGTATGACACAAGGTTTGTCCGATTTACATGCCAGGCCAGATTGAAATGGTCAAGGTGTTGGGGACAGAGGAGGTGGACAGATCAGCGTTCAGCTCACTGCTCTGTGAGGTTTCCTCATCTCTGCACTGAAATTAGACTGTGGCCTGCAACTAACAGCCTCCCGGTTCGGCTGTGGTGATGACTGGCTTTGTGGCTGTCGACTCACTTTTGTGAATCTCAGTTATGAATGTTGTTTGCTTACTCTTATAGTTTGCACGATTTTTTTCCTACACTTTCTGCATTTGGTAGCTTCTTTTTTGATGGGTTTTACTGAGTTTCTTTTTTATTGTGGCTGCCTGTAAGGAGACGAATCTCAAAATGTATATAGTATACATACATTAATATATGTACTTTGATATTATATGTACTTTGCACATTGTGTATAGGTCTGATCTCTCTGCCTAAAGATGAACATATTTGTAATAGAAGCAGTGTGCTGAAGGCTCAGTAGATCTCTTCTGAGATGAGGGATTTGTCCTGTGAGGAACGTTTAAACAGGCTAATGCTCTCCTCCTTGAATGAAAGGAGATCTCACTGAAATGTACAAAATTCTTATGATATCCAAGCCAGTAGATGCAGGAATGATGCTCTTCCTGGCTGTAGCGGAACCAAGGTTGAATTGCGAAGCCATTTCTTCACCCAGAATATTGTGAATCCATGGAACTTGGTACACAAGAGAGTGATGGAGACTCAGATGTTGGTGAAGGCAGAGACCAGAAGTTTTTTGTATGCTAATGGAATCTATAAAGTTGAAGATAGGGCAGAAAAGTGAGTGAGCTTGAGATTAGAGATCAGCTGTGATCTGCTTAAAAGGTGGACGTCCCTAAGTTCTCCCTTAAATGTGTCTCCTCTCAAAGGTTCAAAGATTCATTCATTATCAAAACATGTATCCCTATACAACTCTGAAATTTGTATTCTCCAGGTAGCCATGAAACAAAGAACATGAAAGTTGTCCAGAGAGTAACAGAAAACCTACTCCCCCCATACAAAAAAAGACCGGCATCCTGATTATCAACCCTCTCCAAACCTCCCGCACCCCCCCACACAAAATGGAACAGGAACAAGAAAAAATCACCCCTTCATCGCACAAAAACCTAACAGAACGTCAACCCCTGAACACCTTCCACTCGCACAACAAAACGTAAAAGGAACGGGTGATTAAAAAAAATGCAGAATACGAAAAGCATACATCTCACAAAATCCAAGGTCCATAAATGCAATAGTCCAATCCATAAACACAGAACCATGATACCACCCTACGATATCTGTGACACTCAGCACTTTGAGATGCCTGCTATTGTTAGTCCAAGACAACATGGATCACTACTACTCTACCGCTACTGCTATGTGTTTTGGGTATTGACACAGCCTTGCTTGGCATTGGTCTTTAGTCACCAGTGTTCTTGTCTCTTGCAAAAGTTTCCAAATTCACTGCAAGGACACGTCGGCCAATACCTCAACACAGGAGCTCGATTTATTCTCAGTAAGTTACATTGATTCAGATTCATCTGCTTGTCACATGTACATTGAAACATACAGTGTAACGTGTTGTTTACGTTAACAACCAGCACATCCTAAGGATCACTCACATACCTGACACCAAATTCCCATAATAACCACTTTATTCCACATTCTATCCTGAAGGAGATAACCAGGTAAACAATGAAAAAGATTCAAGGATGCGCTCAAATGAATTGTGGACACGTAACATTTCCCACTGACTCCTGGGAATTTCACACCTTCTATTTGGAGCATACTTAAGAGGTGGAAAAAGTGTACCACCTCACAGTCTACCCCACTGCCTGATGCCTCAGGCCAGATTCCCAGGGTGGCAACAGTTTATTTGTAGTACTGAACAAAAATCTAAGTAAAAACTCATCAATAACAGCAACAAATATGTTTGTGGAAGACCAATAAATTATTTTGGGCACAATAGCTACCTTTGGTGTTCAGTTCCTTTGTAAGCAAGCCATGATCAATCCCAAGAACTCCCAGAAAGTCTCACAATGGTTAACTGTACTAAAGTTTCTGAATAAGTAACAATACATGGAAGTGAATGTTGGATTTCTGTTTAATTTCTGATCCTTACGGTTCTTCCAGGAGTCAAAAGTGGTGAGCAGTCTTAATTCCAAGATTTCAGTATATTTAGAGTACAACCATACAAATACTAAGCAAACGCAATAAAGAGCTGAGAAACAAAGCTAGGAGGTGTATAGACAAAGGAATATTAGATGGTCCTTCTGAAAAACGTATCGCCTTTATAGATAAGCTAAGAGAAATTCCTTAGATAGGAATGAATTAGTTAATAGGATACATAATTAAAACAATAACATCGCATGGGTAATGTGCTAATACTTAGCCAATGAAAACTCAGAAAGGTGATAAACCGTTAGTTTAGCTGCTATACCGCTTTCTGCCAGTAAGTGTAAAAAATACATGAGTTTGAATATCATGAAAAGTATTATGAAAAAACAATGGTTTCCAACAGGGATCTAAAACAATTATACGAGCCACAAATATTGATTTGAAAGAAATGGAGGTAGTTTGAGTTCCAGCTGTAAATGTCCTAGATTTCTGATATTAACTGTTCGCATGCATTATACAGGCATTGGAACTAATTGCTGGCATGTGTTTAAAGTATTGAGATATAAGGTCCAGCAGTTAAATACGACTTGGTATTACTCAGTACTGACACCTCAATAGAGGCATGACTGCCATCTCTCATAAATATTACTTAGCCCATTCAGCAATATGATCCACGATGATTCTAAATTTGCACCATTTTTAAGGTAAGATGCTGATTAAACCACTTTGCCCTGGAGTTAGTGGTATAACTAAGTCCATTGCAAATTCCAGTCCTTTCTGATAAATAAAAACAGGGAAAGTCTTCAGGAGAAACTGATTCAGTCTTGATTCTATCATCAAGCATCATGGAGCTGCAGGGAAATAGTTCCCTTTCCCTGTGCCTTTTAAATGCTGTAGCTTTACAATGTGCAGGCTTTTATTGGAGATTCTGTAGATTTGACGATGAAGAATGCAGTTCCTTTATAAGTCCCATGTGCCTCCTAATTGCGTACTTTGCACTGTTAATTGTTCTCATTAACAGAGAAAGCTCTGGTTTAAAAGCCAAGCCCTTGGTGAAGGCGTTATGTTACTTCAAGCCCCTATTTATGTTTTATGAGAAAAATATTGCAGAGTCCAATTTTTTAAATTGCCATTTTGGTGTAGAGTACTGCAAAACATTATTATTCTGTTTGTCTTCCTTAGAAAATATTATAATATATAAGACATACTTCTTGGGGAATTTGGGTACATTTTACATATTAGTATTTTAGCAATATGTTAAGTCCAAGAACTGCACATGAAAGTCAACCGTGAAATGATCTCCCATTTAATATCAACTGTGCTTGCATTAGTTTACAAAAGATACACCTTACCATTCCATGTGGCAAGAATTGTTGCATTAGACATTATTTTGTCTTTATTGTATCATAAGCCAGAGCTGGAACAAGAAGGTGCAGTTTAGAGACTGGATTATACTGAGCTGCTCTAGAGGGAGTTAGAGAGCTGTAAGTAACCTCAGTAACCTGCAGAGGGATTCCAGTTTACTTGGTCATCACATTGGCCAAAGTGGAAGCCTCTGCCTAACCATCGAAGGTTTGCTTTCTGGTTAAGTCAGTAAGTGTTCATTCAGAGTAGTGTTGACAGGGCGATAGACAGTGTTTGCACTGAGTCTGAACCAGACTAAACCAAGCCACACTATCTCACCTTGCCCCTGCTAGTGGGAGCATCAGTTAGTTCTCAGAAGAGTGAGGCTGCTGTCAAGGACCTCTCCAACTGCCAACTTATCAATTCGTGTAACAGGACTTCCCTGGGTTATTAAAGCCAGACTTATAAGCAACTGTAGCTACGAGCAAGCTCCCAAAATATTGTTAAATTCAAAAGACCAAAGCACATGCACACCTTCACTCCTACAAATGGCCAAACTTGTTTCTGCTTTCTCTCTCCACTTTTAGTAATTGTCCCTTCTTATCAGTTTTATATATGTTTGATGCTATTCATCACAATATTTTAGAGGTATGGTTAACATATCAAATATGTTTATGTATTTCCCAAACTATGGGCAGCATCAATTTAAGGACATCTGTGAAAACAGAACCCATTCATTACCTGAGGACAGCCTGTGGGTGTAAAATTATCCAGCTGTAGGCTCACTAACTTTCTGTTAGAACCAGCGTGGTGGTAATCTGAACCATTTGCCCTCCTTGCAGCTCATGATACAACAGCAATGTGCAGCATCTCAGCTACCACTTTGCATTTTTTTAATAGAACCGGGTGGTAAGGCACAGGGACCACCTGAACTGACACCTATGTGGAGTTTTCAGGTTTACCCCAGGAACACAAACCAATCCTCACAGAGGGAATCAGAAATGAAGAGAGTGAGCAATTTCAACTTCCTGGGTCTCAATATCTCTGAGGATCTAACCAGGACACAACATATTGATGCAGCTATAAAGAAGGCAAGACAGTGGCCGTACTTCATTAGGAGTTTGAGGAGATTTGGTTTGTCACCCAAAACACTCAACATTTTCTACAGATTTACCATGGAGAGCATTCTGACTGGCTGCATCATTGTCTGGTATGGGGGGGATGGGGGCTACTGCACAGGATCGGAGTAAGTTGCAGAAAGCTGTAAGATAAGTCTGCTCCATCATGGATATTAACCTCTGTAGTATCTAAAACATCTTCAAGGAGCAGAGCCTCAGGAAGGTGGCATCCACCACCCAGGGCATGCCCTCTTCTCATTTTACCATCAGGGCGGAGGTACAGAAGCCTGAAGTCACACACCCAGCAATTCAGGAACAGCTTCTTCTCCTCTGCACCGGATTTCTCAATGGACAGTGACCCATGAACACCACCTCATTAATTTTCCTCTCTTTTTTGCACTACGTATTTAATTTACCTTTTTTATATACATAAGTAATTTGCATCAGTCTACACTGTGGAGGACACAAGCAGCAGCCAGAAATTCAGGGGACAGGATCAATGAAAAGGAGTCAAAAGTAACTTACAATATTAAGGCAGATAGAATGATTTAAAAAAAACTATAAGTGTATCTACTCTATCAAAGGTTCAAAAGTTCATTTATTATCACAGTATACAACTTGAAATTCTTCTTCTCTGGGTAGCCATGAAACCAAGAAAGAAAAGAAAGGTAGCACAATCATTAACCCCTAAAGTTCCCCCTCTCTACACAAAAAAGAAGATGAACAAAACAGAGCAGGTACAATCCCCCTCCCCGCACAAAAAAACAAGACATATCGGACAAAACACACAGAACATAAAAACTATAAGACTGAAAACAATATTTTTTCAAGAATAACAAATAACAAGAATGTGATTCTTTATAGCACAAAGAACAGTTAAGACAAGTGTGTCGGACATATATCAGGGAGGACTGTTAGGAATAACTTATGAACTTAGATGAGAAAAGATAGAAGAACGCAAGCCCAGAGTTTAACAACTGCATTGAATGGTAGGACTTAAAACCCATTTCTGCAAAGTGCATTCTAAATAATTCTATCTAATATCTGAGTACTGAGTTAGGTCCCTGCTGTCTTTAACCCACATCATTTAAGTTGAGAGTATTCACAAAGGGTTGTGGAATTCATGACCAAGACCACTTTGAAACTTTGTGCTTAGCGATCAAGTTCAGCATTACTCTTTGTGACCAGTGCTTCACTGAAGTTCCTTCCAAATTTAGAGATCTCATACAGTATCTTTACAGTATTGAAATGTGAACTTTCCTGGGATGGCTGGGGATGGCCAATTAGAGACAATCATCTGTGTTCAGCCACTTCTAGGAGCATCACAGAGCCCCTTGAAGTCCAGGACATGCTGTGTCCATGAGCCAACAGGTCCAGGAAATGCTCATCCATCAGTCCATTTCATTGCACTTGTGTAGCATCCATTGACGGAACCCACCCACATTGTGGCTGGGGATTTGCCCCTGATTGTGGCTGGGGATTTGCCCCTGAATGGGGATTCATCCCAATGGGATATATTGTTAAAGAAAACCAGACCATGCTCAGTTACTTTTTTATAGTTATGTTATTGTAATGTTTTAAGCTCTCAATGTTCAATAAATTTTTAATTCATTTACTTCAAAAATATAAAATAGATTTAATTTTTCAAATTTTAAAATCCTTTTTTTTAATCGAATCAGCAAAACTGGGGTTAAAGACTTAGTGTTTGGGGTCCTGTCATCAGTGGTTCTGGAGTTCATGGCCTAGTGTTCGAGGTCCCGGCATCAGAGAGGCTTAAGTCTGAGGCCTAATGTTCGGGGTCCAATCATTGGAGAGTCCAGACTTCAAGGTCTGGTGTTTGGGATCCTCATCCAGGGCCCTAATTCATTGTCACCTGTGAGTTCTGGGGTTGACACCATAGATAGAAGTCTGACGGTTGATTGAAACTCTGGAGTCAAGGTCTGATGCTGGAGTCCGGAGTCCACTGCAAGTCCACTAGGGAAGTCTAACCCCAATGTCTGTGAGTCCACCAGAGGCTGCAGAGATGTCCTGTCCTGAGCATGGAGGACTGTGTATGTGTGTGGGCGGGTGGATGGTAGATAGGATCAGGGCTTGTTTTGCTGTTGTTGTTTTGCTGCTTGCTATTTTCTGTTTTACTGTGTTCTGTGCTGTCCAGCCAAGCCTTGTGGGCATGATATATTGGCACCAGAATGTGTGGTGACACTTGTGGGCTTACCGCAGCTCACCCTCAAGTTGTGTTGATTGTCAGCACAAATGATGCAATTCACGGTGTATTGTGATGTACATGTGATAAATAAATGAATCGGAATCTGAATGATTTGAAACAATTTTAATTTTTTTGATGATCATAAACCCTTACATTTCCTCAACACTTTCTGTCAGGAATGACTTGCCCCCAGCCAATTCTTGTAAGTGTCCTTCAGGGTGGTCTTGGGATGAATGCAATAGCTGAACCTGCTTACCCCTGTGGTCCTTGTTATGTCTCACTGTTCACCTCCGGGGTGGGGTTTTCTCACTCCAGTCTCTTTGATCCAACTCTGTACGGGATATGTGGGAGGTTAGCCAAATCCAGCCAGATTTTTTTTTAGATTATGAGGACACTCAGTCCTTGTTTATTGTCATTTAGAAATGCATGCATGCATTAAGAAATGATACAATGTTCCTCCAGAGTGATATCACAAAAAAAACAGGACAAACCAAAGATTAACACTGACAAGACCACATAATTATAACATATAGTTACAGCAGTGAAAAGCAATACCATAATTTGATAAAGAGCAGACCATGGGAACGGTAAAAAAAAGCCTCAAAGTTCCGATCAACTCCTGATAGTCCCCGATAGCAGGTGGCATAAGGGAGAAACTCTCTGCCATAAACCACCAGGCACCGACAACTGTCGATGCATTGGAAGCACCCGACCACAGCCGACCCTGAGTCCGTCCGAAAACTTCGAGCCTCCAATCAACCCTTCGACACCGAGCACCGAGCACCATCTCTGCCGAGCGCCTCAACCCTGTCCCAGCCACTGAGCAACAAGCAAAGCCGAGGATTTGAGGCTTTCTCCTCCGGAGATTCCGGATCACACGGTAACAGCGGCAGCGAAAAAGGCATTTCAGAAGTTTCTCCAGATGTTCTTCCATTCTCTCACGTCTGTCTCCATCAAATCAGGATTGTGCACGGCATCCTACTTGACAGATAACAGATATCATTCACCGGAGTGGCTACGCAAGTTGTGTCGCGCCGCCATCTTCTCCTCCTCCACCTCACACTTTTACTTATTTCGTTGTGATCTGACTTATTCTTACTCGTTCAAAACCTATAACAATGGCATTCCTGCACAGACGTGTATTGTGGGCTCTCCATTGGTCAGGGCCAATGATGGATATTGCATCCCAGCTGTCCACATGATACGTAAGGCAGAGCAGTACAATATAGTGAGCAAGCTATTGTTCATGTAGTTAACTCCCCTTCTCATGTAGATGGTGAATGCAAACGAACGGCAGAGGCTGATACAGTTTGGCACCAACGTCATTGCAGGAGTTGCCAGTCAACATTGAACTCAATGTAGAACTGCCTTAGGGACTCCAGCTGTGCATTTTTCCTTGGGGTTTACTCCCGAATGCCTTCCCCATGAGTGGGTATAGCTGCAAGGCAGCGAAGGTTTGAGAGCAGAGTTTTCCTTCTCCTAGAAGAGTTGCCGTGGTACAACAGAAGGTCTTTTCCCAAGGAAGGTCTGTGTGGAATATTCACAGATTTTCTCTGCCTCTAACTCTGGCAGAACACATGACAGGATTCTTGATGATGCTAACTTAAATATAATGAAAACCAAAAAAAAGTGAAAATCCCAAAATATAGCACTACCTGATCAATATCTCTTGATTTATCTTGAAATTTCCAGATTACTTCTCAAAATTGTCACTGACCTGAATAATGTAAAGCAAATGGTGAACCTGTTATGAATCAAAAAAAGTAATAAATTTAAATTTGTTCTATTGCTTCAAAATGTCTCTGGGATATCGAGTAATAAAATATAGATCGGGGTTGTCCCTTCAGCATTTAACAGGCTCTGTTCTTGCCAGTTGTGCGAAGTCCCAGATTCCAAAATAAGGAGCTAATATTGGAGGCTTGGATGAGCTCATTGTGGAAGAAGGTCCTTTAAGTCAGAGAAATCAGAATTATAGATTACTAAGTAAGCAAAAGGTGATCTTTCATGGAAAAATATCCAGCATAAAATCCATCAGTAATGCCAAAAATTAAAACTGTAGGAGGTCCCCAAATTGTCAAAGGGATTTAGAAGAATAAATACATAGGGAGATTGTACAGAATTGTAAGAATGATAGGGTTGTCCTAGTGGGGGATTTTAACTTTCCTACCATAGACTGGGACTGTGTACTGTTAAACGGCTTAGATGGAGTGGAATTTGCTAAGTGTGTTCATGGAACTTTCCTTGGGCACTATATAGAGGAACCTACTTGAGACAGGGCAATAAGGTGGGGTAGGTGACTGAGGTTGGCCAGTGGTGTAGTTGCATTAGCACCGGACTTCGAAGCAAATGGTCTCCGGTTCGAATCCAGCCAGACCCTTGAATGCTTTCTATCCGTGTTGAGCAAGGAACACTTAAGTTTAAATTCTGATGGATAAGATATAATTCTGACCAGTAAGTTTAAATTCTGATGGATAAGATATAAGTATGTCCAGAAAGCCACAAGTTGATTGAGAGTAGTCAGCATGGCTTTGTGCATGGGAGATCATGGCTTATGAACTTGATGGAGTTCTTTAATGAGGTATCTAAGAATGTTGATGAGAGAAAGGCAGTAGACGTGGTTAATGTGGACTTCAGTAAAGCATTGATAAAGTTCCACATGGTAGGCTGATCTGGAAGGCTACATCACATGGAAACCAGGGAGAACTGGCTGACAGGACACACAATTGGCTTGATGGTGGGAAGAAGAGGGTGTTGGTAGAAGATTATTCCTCAGACTGGAGGGTCATGATTAGTGGTGTGCCTCAAGTCTTGATCTTTTAGAGGTGTATAACATCATGAGGATCATAGTTAGCGTGACTGCACTCCGTTTTTCCAGAGTTGGGGTATCAAGACCTAGGAGGTATAGTTTTAAGGTGAGAGGAGAAATATTTAAAAAGATCGGGACAACTTTTTCTACACAAAAGAGTGATATCAGTGGAATCAGCTGCCAGAGGAAATGCCTTTGACAGGCAAAATAACAACTGTTAGGGTAGTTGGACTGGTGCATGGATAGGAAAGGTTTATACGGTTATAGACCAAATGCTGGCAGATGGGGCTAGCTTGGGTGGGGCATCTTGATCAGGATAGACTGGTTACACTGAAGGGATTGTTTCCATGCCGTATGACCATAAAGCCAAAAATGCTAGGGGGAGATGTATCTCTTGGAGTTCAGCTCCTTTGTAAGCAAGTTATTCTCAATCCCAGAGACAGCCTCAGAGAAAGGAGACTGATTGACAGGTACAGGTTTGTTGAGGGTGCTTTGGTCAGTAATTTATATACAAGAGCGCTACTTAATCATTGAAGAGGCAACTAATGGAAACAGCATGTGTAGAAAGTTTAAAAACAGAACAAAATGCGTGATATTAAGGAAACGTAAAGTAAATAATAAATGAACTTTACATATTTTACAGCCTTTATTTCTTTGTATGAATATTAAAACAGCCAAATGAATTTTTATCCAATTGAAGAGGAAACTGGGATTGCAAGAAAGCCTACAAAGAACAAACAAGACATGGAAAACAAAATCATTAATGTATTTTTAATGGTCTTGCCACTATGTTACACAGTACGATGCGAATGTAAAAAGCTTGTAGACAAATCATGAAAGTTTGGAATGACAGCTTTGCTTGGCTGGATGTATGAGAAATGTTGAAAATTTCATAAATACATGCATTTTCAATCTCATCATATTGCAAATATGTTCAAGCTCTTCTGGTTGCCAAATAGAATAAAGAGACTTGTAAGATGGACAGACAGCAGCCTGAATTATTCTGCTCTTTGTGTCAAGGATAAACTGCATGGGATAATACGAAACACAAATGTGCCAAGTGGGTTTTATCCATGTGACTCGGATGAAAGACAGCCCACAGTGGTTCCACTCAACAGGTAAATCTTGTGGCAGAGAGATAAACAGGCTGGCTCTGCACTTGTACTTGACCTTGCTTTCATATGTACAAACAGTGGCCACTTTATTAGGGTAGGAGTGGAACTTGGTGCAGTCTTCTGCTGCTACAGCCCATCCATTTCAAAGTTCAACGTTTTGTGCATTCAGAGATGTTCTTCTGCACAGCCCTGTTGTAACGCATGATTATTTGAGTTACTGTCGCATTCCTATGAACTTGAACCAGTCTGGCCATTCTCCTCTGACCTCTCTCATTAACAAGGTGTTTTCATGCACAGACCTGCTGGTCTCTGCAATTTTCACACTGTTCCCTGTAAACTGGGGTGGCGGTGCCCTTGGGCAAGGTGGAACATTTGCTTAGCCCCTCCGATCAGGGTCACGTGAAGCCTTGGGAGCAGGTGGTGGATGGTCGTTTGAGCAGCCGGTGCATATCACAGGTCCTAGTTATGCCACCACCGATGCCAAGTAGACAAGAAGAGAATTGATAGTGGCTGCAGTCACCCGTCCTGCAAAGACACTGCCCAGAAGAAGACAATGAAAAGCCACTTATGCAGAAAAATTTGCCAAGAACAATATGGTTGTGGAAAGACCATGATCAACCACGTCATTGGACATGGCATGTAATAAATGAATGATCTCTGTAAACTATTGAGACTGTACTACATGAAAATCCCAGGATATCAACAGTTTCTGAGATACTCCTACCTCCCTGTCTGACACCAACAATCATTCCACAGTCAAAGTCACTTAGATCACACTTCTTCCCCATTCTGATGTTTGGTCTGAACAACAACTGAACCTCTTGACCATGTCTGCATGCTTTTATGCATTGAGTTGCTGCCACACGATTGTCTAATTAGATATTTGCATTAACAAGGAAGTGTATAGGTGTACCTAATACAGCGGCCACTGTGGGTGTACCTTTACCTTTGGAAGATATGGGGGATTTTGACCTTTCATAACAAGCCAAGGTTTAAATCTGCCGAAACAGTCAGCCTGCTTTCTGATTTAGTCTGGGCATATCTGAATGCTGCTGAGATTTGAGGATCTGAGTAATAGGGAATGATTGTATAGGTTAGGACTTTATTCATTGGAGCACAAAAGAATGAGGGAACACTGTATAGAGGTATACATAATTATGAGGGTGAATATTTGCAGGCATCTTCTCCTCAGGTTAGGTGAGTCTAAACTAGAGGGCTTAGGTTTAGGGTGAAAGGTGAAATATTTAAGGGAATCTGAGGGGGATAATTCAGAAGGTTACATATATAGGCATCCATTAGTCTTGTGAGACGATGGATTTGTGCCTTGGAAGGTTTCCAGGGTGCAGGCCTGGGCAAGATTATATGGAAGACCAGCAGCTGCCCATGCTGCAAGTCTCCCCTCTCCACACCACCGACGTTGTCCAAGGGAAGGGCACTAGGGCCAATACAGTTTGGCATCGGTGTCATCGCAGAGCAATGTGTGGTTAAGTGACTTGCTCAAGGACACAACACGCTGCCTCAGCTGAGGCTTGAACTAGCGACCTTCAGATCACTAGACTGACGCCTGAACCACTTGGCCACGCTCCAATGTCATCATCTACGTCATCATATACAATCCTGAGGCTCATATGCTTGTGGGCATTCATAGTAAATACAAGAAACACAATAGAATCAACCAAAGTAAAAAATACAGTACAACAAATTGGGAAGAAATAAATAATAATAATAATAATAATTAGTATGCAATAAATATTTAGAACATGAGATGAAGAGTCCTTGAAGTTTAAGCCCAAAGATTGTGGGAACAGTTTAGTGATGGGGTAAGTAATGTTGAGTGAAGTTATTTCCTTTCGTTCAAGAGCCTGATGGCTGATGAGTAATAACTGTTCCTGAACTTCATGATGTGGATCCTGAGGCTCTTGTACCTTCTTCCCGATGGCAGTAGCAAGAAGAAAGCGTGGCCTTGATGGGGCGGGGGGGGGGGGGGTCCTTGCTGATTGATGCTGCTTTGCTGCAAGCAGCACTCTGTATAGATGTGCTCAATGCTGGGGGGGGAGGCTTTACCCATGATGGACTGGGCCCTATCTACTACTTTTTGTATGCTCTTTCACTCAACGGCATTGGTGTTTCCATACCAGGCCATGATGTAACCAGTCAATATACTCTCTGCCACACATCTATAAAAGTTTTTCAAAGTCTTATATGGTATGCTGAATCTAGACGCCTGCCATGCTTTCTCAGTGATGGCACATGTGTGATGGACCTAGGACAGATCCTCAGAAATGATAACATCAAAGAAGTTGAAGTTGCTGACGCTGTCCACCACGTATTCCCTGATGAGGACAGGCTCATGGACATTTGGTTTCCTCCTCCTGGAGTTAATAATTATCTCCTTGGCCTGGCTGACATTGAGTGAGAGGTTGTTGTTGTGTCACCACTCAGCTAGGATTTCACACTCCGTCCTGATTCATCACCACCTTCGATTCAGCCAATGACAGTGCTGTCACCGGCAATCTTCAATATGGCGTTAAAGCTGTGCTTAGCCTCACAGTCTTAAGAAATAAAGTGGTAAAATTGTGGAACAAGTTTCCAGTATAATTGGTGGATGCGAGATATTAGCACAGGTATGCTTCTGAGGGATATAGAAACATCAATGCTATGAAGAAAAAAGGCTCCAAAAAGTGGTGAATACAGTCCAGTCCATCACAAGCAAAGCCTTCCCCAGCATTGAAGATATCTACGTGGAGTATCCATCGACAAAGACCCTCGCCATTCAGGCCATTTTCTCTTCTCACCACTATCACTGTTCAGATGCCATAGTTCCCACACCATCAAGCTCATAGCAGTTATTACCCTATAACCATCAGGCTCCTGAACCAGTATGGATAACTTCATTCCACCAATAATGTGAATTGATTCTATAGCCTACAGTCTCACTTTCCAGCACTCTTTACTACTCATATTCTCAGTATTATTCTTTAATTGCACAGAGTTTCTTCTTTTGTACATTGGCTGTCAGTATTTTTAAGTAGAGCTTTTGTTTTGTAAATTATATTGTATTTCTTTTTTCCTTGTAAATGCCAGCAAGCAAATTAATCTCAAGGTACTATATGATAATATATACGTTGCTAATAAATTTATTTGGAACTTTGAACCTTTGAGACAAATGTGGTGGGATATGGTCCAGGTGCAAGTAGATGGGACGAGGTAGAAGACCAGGCTGACATGGACTAGATGGGCTGAAGGGCCTGATTCTGCGCTGTGGTGCTCTGAGATTCTATGAGATTGGGACTGCTGCTCTCCACTGTCACTGCCACTCACACTTACTAACACCTTCCAGACAGTTTCATTATTTAAATGTAATCACTATTCGCTGATAATGACCTCGATTGCAGCTTCTGACTCTAATCCAGGAGGCACACGAGTTTCCCGAAACCGCTGAAACTTGCTCCTGACAATCTGACATGACCAGAGAGGGATTAACTGGAAGCTGAGGAGCTGGCAACGTAATCCTTCTCTAAGTACAGCAGCCTTGCAGCTGTGAACTGATTTCTTCATAGTACCAGTATTGGTTGCTCCCTTACAAAACTTCAGAGAAGCCTTTGTGCTTAACCTGACAAAGGTAACAGGGAATATTGCTAACGGTAATGTAGAAGATATTGTGCACATGGGCTCTCAGATGATTTTAATAAGCATGACAAAAATATTAGTAAAATTGAAATGCAATGAATGAAGTAATTGTTGGAAGCATAAATAAGAAATTAGCTTCAAGACACAAAGCAGAGTTGTGGTAAACATCTGTTTTACAGACTAGAGGATTATAGACCATGTACTCTCCAGGGAATAGGACTGGGACTGACATCCTGTGAGATGCGATGAGAAGGATAGCAATAGACTGACAGGGGGGCTAAAGAGAGATAAGCAGCAGGTTAAATTTTAAAACTAAGTGTGGAATTAAATATTTTGCGAGAAATAACAAGGAGAGACAACGCAAATAAATTGTTGAAGGTGACAGAGAGAGCTGATAGTAAGGTGTAGGAAGTCTGGATTTCATAAACAGAGACATAAATTACAATAGCAAATGTATACTGAATCTTTACAAACCTGTGGTTAGGCCACAATTGGAGCAGAATCAGAATCAGAATTAGAATCAGGTTTAATATCACCCGCGTATGCCGTGAAATTTGTTAACTTTGCAGCAGCAGTAATAAATTAATAGAGAGAAAGGAACTGAATTACAGTAGGTATATATACATATGTATATCAAGTAGTTAAATTAAATAAGCTGTGCAAAAACAAATAAAACAGTAGTGAGGCAGTGTTCATGGGTTCAACGTTCATTCCGAAATCAGATGGCAGAGGGGAAGAAGCTGTTCCTGAATCACTGAGTGTGTGCCTTCAGGCTTCTGTACCTCCTTCCTGGTGGTAACAATGAGAAGTGGCCATGTCCTAGATAGTGGGGGTCCTTAATGATAGTGGGGTCTTTTTTGAGGCACCGCTCCTTGAAGATGTAATTACGTTTCGAAAGCACGCGATGGTCCCAGAAGAAGATTATTGATTGCATCCAAGGTGCAGAGGATTTCAGTTAAAAAGCTTAGAGAAGCCAATGTTGTGCACTTTGGAAAAAGGAAGATTGAGAGAAGAGAGCAGTTGTTAAACATATAGAAGATTATTCTAGGTTTAGACGGGGGACTGAGATTAGAAGATGCTTTGTAGACTCCAGTCTGCAGATAGAAGTGATGAGGATAGTCTGGATTCCCTGCATGTATGGGGGTGTGTGTGATACAGAGTCAATTAGAGTTATCAAGAGGGAACTGGAGAGATACTTGATGGGAAATAATTTGCAGAGCTACAGGGAATGAGGAGGGGAATGGAACTGACTAGATATCTCTACAAGGGTCCCGCATGGGCTCACTGGATAAAATGATCTCCTTCGTTGTAATGCTTCCTAATTTCTTTGAATCCAGCATATCAAATCTGAATCTGAATCTGTATATAGATGGTTAGGGCCTGAGAGAGAGAAAAAAATACCTTCAGTGCAGGCCTAATGAAGCAGGAGGAGGCATAGAAGCCATAATACAATGGAGAGCATTAAGACATTTCTTACACCTCACACGGGTGATAAGGGCATAAAGTGCAAGCAAACAACATTTTTGAGATTGTATTAATGTTGCTCTACTGGGGTTTGTTAAGAAGAAGACTTATTCTCCTTCTAGCTCCGGTGATCCTGTGATGGAAGTACTCAGAGATGACAATGAGTGCCTGGATTGGGAAAAAGGTTCCATTTCCAATTACCAGAGGCCCTTGTCTTGATATATGAACACTGCGTATACCAGAAATGTTCAAATCAGTTCGTCAATGTAATTTACACTGAGAGGGTAACATAATTCGAAAGGACATCAGGAAAAATAAAACTGGGCTCCACTCTCGCACAAAAAGCAAATCAATTCTGTTACTGTATATAACCAAGTAACATTGTGCATCATTATTATATATCTCCAGAAATTACCTCGTATATCTGCTGCTAACAGTTGCTAGGGATCATGTAATAGGAGGCAGATTTTGCTCCTCAATGCTTTCAGTGTCTAAAGTATTTATTTTTCTCACAGTGGGGAATCTTGTTTTATACATTCACCCAGAGAAAGAGATTTCAAATTATTCACGTGTTCAGGCCCAGCGTCGATTCGTGGAGCAAAACCAACATATCGCACATCAAAGAGTTCGCAGTGCGTGTCATTCCTTACTTCACAATTAACTGCAACTGACTGCTTGTCACTGGGAATACTAGTTTATGTCTTTAACCCGAGCATTGGTTTTCCTTGTTAGGCTGATTCAGCAAGCCCCCTGTTCCCTGCTTTATGATCAAAAATTATGCAAATGTGTAAAATAACTTGGATGCTGCACAGTGAAAGCAAGCTTTGACAACTTTCATTTTCAATCACAGCAACTTAAAAATGTCAGCATAAATGGAAGTTATTCAACCTATTGTGATAATGCCAGAGGCATTCCACACTACAGCCACTTTCATTTGCATTATTCCCCTTCCTTACCCTGAATATTCTTCAAATGTTAATCTAATTTCATTTTAAGGACTGTGATTGATTTGGTTTTGTTATTCCATTGTAACTAAGGATTCAGTGTTTACTGTGCTGTGCAAAAGTCTTAGGCACATACTGTGTGTGTGTATATATATATATATATATATCTAGCTAGGGTGCCCAAAAACAACAGGAAGGCCTTTGTGGCTGAATAGGATTTGCTTAAAATGGACTTGGCATGCGAGAATTACAGAACATGCCCTGCCATCCAATCTAAGTGGCAATCTGAAAGTAGAGGGCATGTCGTCAGAAAGGTTTATTTTAGTATGTACAGTACTGTGCAAAAGTTTTAGATATATATAGCTATGGAGCCTAAGCCTTTGGCACAGTACTGTAGCAATTTTATGCATTGCATTATACTGGCGCTGCAAAATAAAAACAAATTTCATAAAATATCTGAGTGATAATAAACCTGATTCTGATATGGGTCTCTATTGTGGACTGAGAGAGGGGAATCATGGTTGGGAAAGGGGAAGGGAGAGCGGAGGGAGTGGGAAGCACTGGAGAGACATTCTGTAACGATCAAGAAACCCATTTGTTTGCAATCAAGTGGCCTAGCCTGGTGTCCCAGGGCTGGGAGTGTCTGTACCTGCACTACTCCCCCCCTCCCACCCTGGCATTCTTCCTTCTGCCACCTGACCCACACCCCTCCCGTGACACTCCACCTTCGCCATTCCCTACATCCTTTGTCCCTGGCAGATTTACAATCTTCATCTCTGCTCCATGTCGGCAAATACAGTGTTGTGCAAAATTCTTACATACCCTAGCTGTATGTGTGTGTGTGTGTATATATATATATATATATATATATATATATATATATATATATATACCTAAGGCTTTTGTACAGTTCTGTATCTCGGCAATTCGGCAATTTTCTTTTCGTTTTCCTTTAACGTATACTGGCCAAGTACCTGGAGAATTTCTGCTTTTACACTTTGCAGGATCATACATATGTGATCTATTGAACTCTGGAAAACAGTAAAACCAGATAATAAACAGATATATTTTTTTGGCTAATCCAAGATTTTTCTCCAGACATAATACATATAGACCGGGTTTAATCTAAATCCAAATATTTCATATTTGCATCATGTGGTATTACAGAATCTAGCTTTGCTCTCTACCTTGTCTTCTAGGTTGCTGCTCACAGTATTCCAGAGCTGGACTGAAGTGCTGTAGAAGAGATGGATGAATAGAGACCTCAAAATGGACCTACTTGAATTGTGCTGTCAGGAGCTGGCAGAGCTCGGATGCCGTACACTTGAGCTAGAGTACAATCTGCAAAGGGACCTCCCGCAGGTTGAGCAGCGTCTGCAGAGGGAAAGGAGCTTCCCTGGCAAGTTTCTTCGCCAGTGCCTAGCTTGAGCCGTGGTCTGGCATAGCCCCCTGGATCAAGTTTCACAGGTGGTGTCAAAGTCTATTTTTGCACAGGTTGGCTGTAAGTATGATTTGGAATGAAAAATTGCAGATTATGCATTTTGGAATCAAAAATTATAGAAACAGTGTTGTGACGTGCTTTACCAATGCACATGTCTGGAATCCTTCACATAGCACTGGTACGGAGGCCTTGATTTTCAATTAATAGTACTGCGTGGTACACAAGATGTGACATTACATGATTTTCTTCCTTGATAACATTGTTTAAAACTGGTGACTGCTACTTATAGTAACTCATATCGACTCCAAGTCTTATTGTTTTTATATCCCTCCCTTAACATGTTCTCAAGTTCTAGGTAATCTCAAGTTCAAAGTAATTTTATTATCAAAGTACATATATGTCACCATATACTACCTTGAGATTCATTTTCTTGCAGGCATTCACAGTAGAACAGAAATACATAAAATCAATGAATCGACCCCTTTAACAAAGCTTTTAGAGTCACAGCACAGAAACAGGCCCTTCAACCCATCTAGTCCATGCCAAACCCATTTAAACTGCCACTCCCATCAACCTGCAACGGGACCATAGCCCTCCACCGCCCTACGACCATGTACCTATCCGAACTTAAACTTTGAAATTGAACTTGCATGCACCACTTGTGCTGGCAGCTCGTTCCTCACTCTCACAGCACTCGGAGTGAAGAGATTTCCCCTCATGTTCCCCTTAAACTTTTCACCTTTCACCCTTAACCCGTGACCTCTGGTTGTAGTCCCACCCAACCTCAGTGGAAAAAGCCTATTTGCATTTACCCTATCTATACCCCTCATAATTTTATATACCTCTATCAAATCTCCTCTCAGTCTTCTATGTTCTAACCTATTCAATCTTTCCTTATAACTCAGCAACTCCAGATCTGACATCATCCTTGTAAATTTTCTCCGTTCTATTCCAACCTTATTTACACCTTTCCTGTAGGTAGGAAACTTTTGGTCACTTGTTCTGCCTTCAGCTTATTTTGCTTTATGTTAACTGTTTCCGTTAGGATGCATCTTGGGATTGCTCGACTACATTTTAAAGTGCTATTTGAAAGCAAGTGGTTGTTGTTGCACTGTGAGTGGAAGTATTACTGCTGCTTATGTTACGCTGCAATTGATACGCCTGTTCCGGCTGCCTGCATTGTCTGTTGACATATTGTGGATGTACAACCACAGTCTGAGGCTGCTAATTGAGGATAGCTCCCTTTGTCGTCGTTTCTAATTGACCAAGCAGTGTGATTATTAATTTAGCTGTAATTTTGTTTTAAAACTCCGTGCGTAGCTGATTTGGTATGGTCCGTCAAATTTCTGATGAAAGCAGTACTGTTCACCAGAAATGGTTGTAGGCTGCAGCAGTCACTCTCGCTGCCTTTCCCTAACTGTTTGGAACCTGCCCAAAGCCTAATCTCATTGAATCCTGCATATCAATGTTACATTAATGAAGAACCTCATATCACTGCATGTGTTCTACATTCTATTTATACTCGCTGTCAAATTGTTTGCAGCATCCATTTATATTTCATGATAAATGACTTTAAATACTCATTTGTATGAGAATCATTCTTGCTTATCTGTTGGAGCTCCAACTCCTCTATTTATATGTATGCACTTATTAGTTATCTGAAAAAAATATGCAAATATACTTATTAGTGATATAAAATTGGATTGTTTGCTATAAAATATGAATATGTTCAAAGGGAACTGGATGACTAATTTGCACTACAGGCTCTTTCTATAGATCTTTGGCACAATTTTCAGATTTTATTTATTTATCTACCTGTCTGTTTGCTTGTTTGTTTATCTGTTTATCTATTTATTTATTACTGTATCATTTATTTACAGTCCTGCCGAAGGGGTTTGGCTCGAAATGTCGACCGTACTTTATTCCACAGATGCTGCCTGGCCTGCTGAGTTCCTCCGGCATTTTGTGTGTGTTGCTCGGATTTCCAGCATCTGCAGATTTTCTCTTGTTTGTCATTTATTTATCTATCTATCTACCTAGATATCCATTTCTTTCTTTCTTTATCTATTGAGATACAGCGCAGAATAGACCCTTCCAGCCCTTCGAGCCGCGCTGCCTAGCAATCCCCGACTTAACCCCAGCCTAATCACGAGACAATTCACAATGATGAATTAACTTACCAACCGGAATGTCTTTGGACTATAGGAGGAAACCGGTAACCCACACAGTCACAGAGAGAATGTATAAACTCCTTACAGGCAGCAGAGGGAATTGAACCTGTGTCTCCTATACTTAAAGTGTTGTGCCAACCACCGCACTATCATGCTGTCCTAGTGCGAAGCACCAGCACAACTGATTTGTTTGTTGGAACCTAGGGCTTTCAGTGGTGTGGACTTCCAGGCGTTCTGGAAATGATGTGCAGGCTGAGTTTAAATTTCTAATATTAGTAATTTAAAAGTTTTGCAGTAAGAATAAATAAATGGCTATTGTAGACAATGGTCAGAGGGAGGAGAAAGGGCCATGAGTGAAGAACGGGAGAGAGTGACGAAGTGAAGGTGATGGAGAGCAGGCAGAATGGGAGAGAGCCTGAGGGGGTCATCTTTGACCAGTCCAGAACCAGAGGGCACAGTCTTAGGATACAATGATACCCCTTTAGAACAGGGATGAGGAGAAATTTCTTTAGCCAGAGGGTGGTGAACCTGTGAAATTCATTGCCATGGACTGCCATGGAGGCCGAGTCATTGAGTATATTTAAAGCAGAGGTTGATAGATTCTTGATTAGCCAGGCTGTCAAAAGTTATGAGGATACGGCAGGAGAATGGGGCTGAGGGGGAATAATAAATCAGCCACGATGGAATAGTGGAACAGACTCAATATGCCGAATGGCCAAGTCTGCTCCTCTGTGTTGTGGTCTTATCTGGTTATTCATAACAAATCCACTTATAAGGCACTCACACATTGAACTCAGAAAGAAAGTGTTTTACCTTAAAAAACTGATCTTTTAAAAGTATGTTTTTAATTTAATTAGAAGTTATGTTCTGAAACCTTCCACAGATTTAACATATGGTGTTAACACAGATCCCCATCCAGACCCATGCCTACGTACAAAGCAAAATTGCATAGATGCTGGAAACCTGCAAAGAAGGCAGAAGATGCTGGGAGTTCTCAGCAGGCCTGGTAACACCTGTGCAGAGAGAAACTGAGTCATTGTTTCAGCCGCACGATCTTTCGTACGTGTGTGGTTTATTCATCAGCCTTAATGACTTCCCAACCTTGTCGCTTTTATCATAGAACTTAATCTTTTCTTCTCAACACGTTTTTCCTGCACTAAAGTTGAGGAATTCAAAAATCTCTTACTAATATAATTCTATTATTCTTACACTCTTCTGTGATGTACCTATACATTTGTTCTTCTAATCCCTGCTGACTATTGAAAAGTCTATAGTATAAATTAATCCATGTGACGACCTGTCTTTGTACCCTTAAATTCTGCCCATGTAGTCTCAACAGTCTTTCCCTTCAGGATGTCCTCCCTGGGTACTGGGCAGAATGCTACCCTGATCAGCAATGCACACTTTTGCAAAACCCCCACCCACCCCCATGCCCTGGAACCTTTATACCCTAGAACTTTGAATAAATGTCCCACTAATCTCTCCCGCTTTACAGGTTGAGAGTGATGTTTGCTTGATAGTGACGGCTTCTCCTTCTCTTCAACCCCACTTCCATGACACAGCAATGTCCCGTAAGCTGGTTGACACTTTCAGTTCATCTCTCTCACCTGTGAGGCTCCCTGTAATATAGTGAATGCAGAGACTTTATAAGGTTTTAGTCTGACCACACTTGGGGTAGTGTGATCAGCTTTGGACCCCTTATCTGACAAAGCATGTGTTGGCATTGGAAAGGGTCCAGAGGAGGTTCACAAGAATGATCCCATGAACGAAAGGGTTAATGTATGAGAAGCTTATGATGCCTCTGCAGCAGTATTCATTGGAGTTTAGAAGAATGGTGTGTGCAGGTGGGGTTCTCATTGAAACCTATTGAATATTGAAAGGCCTAGATAGAGTGGACATGTGGAGGATATTTCTTATATTGGAGGCGTTTAAGACCAAAGGGCTTAGCCTCAGAAAAGGAGGATGTCCCCTTCGAACAGAGATGAGAAGGTATTCTTTTAGCCAGAGGGTGGTGAATCAGTGGAATTTATTGCCGCAGATGGCTGTGAGGCCAAATCATAGGGAATACTTGAAGCGGAGTTGAAGTAAACGTCCCATGAACCTCTCCTGCTCTTCATATTGAGAATGTATGTTTGCTTGATACTGAGGGCTCCTTCTTGCTAAAGTTCATTTGAATCTTTTCTTTACTAAAATATTGAAGAAAACCTGATGGAGTCCTAAAGCATTTAATAAACTGTGATAATCCATATTTGATTTAAAAAGCTGTTCCGGTAACTAAGTACTAAAACCACTTCTGACTAAGGGAAATCTTTTCATACTTCACAGAGGTTCATTTTGCACATAACAATATTAAATAATTCTCCATGGTGATGATAGTATTGCAGTTGGTTTAATTTTTATCACATACTGTATACCAAGAAACAGAGAAAAGCCTTTTTATAGAGATCAAATTATGACACAGTGCATTAAACTAGAACAAGGTAAAACAATAACAATGCAATGCTACAGAAAGAGTGCAGTGCAGGCAAATGATGAAGTACAAGATCATAACGAGGTCGATAGTAAGGCCAGGAGTTCATCTTGTCATAGAAGATGTCCTTTCAAGAGTCTGATAACAGTGTGATAGAAGCTGTCTTTGAGACTAGTGGTATGTGCTTTCAAGCCTTTGAATCCTTTGTCCAATGGGAGAGGGGTGAAGACAGACCGCGAGTCTTTTACTCGCTTACATAATAGCGCCTGACTGAAGTGTGCCAACTGAAATGCATTATAATGTTGCTGGCTCATCTTCCTCTGGTAAGAACAAAAGGAATGGACCAATCAGCCCCTTAAGCCTGCTCTGACCCCGAATAAGATCATGGCTGATCCAACTTTCGCCTCAACGCCACGTCCCGCACGCTCCCATGCCCTTCAACTCTGTGTAGGGAAAAGTAAAATTTTATCCATGAACTTTACATTAGTTTTACATTACATGTAATTTTACATTACATTAGAATATAGGTGTCATTAATGGGATCAGCATTTGATATTATCCATCTTCTGTTCCCATTGAGAAGATTGGGATTTTGTTTTGAGCTATAACAAACCTTAGACCAAAGAGATTCCTATAATGCTTTGTACACGTGCATTTTGTCTTTATGGCCTACTAGATCGTAGAACATAGAACATTACAGCACAGTACAGGGTCTTCAGCCCACGATGTTCTGCTGACCTTGTAATCTACTCAAAGATCAATCTAACCATACTGTTCTGCATAGCTCTCCATTTATCTATCACCCACTCGCTACATATCACTTTACCTATTTATGAGCTGTCTCCCCTTCAGACTGTGAAAGTGCAAGCATTACAGCAAATATTCTACAAAATGAAATAAAGGTTATCATAAAAAAACCTGATATTACCCCTGCCAGTTAAGGAACCTCCAAGAGGATCACAACCTTGTGGTAGGGTTTGGAGGCTAGTCTGCCTCAATGACCCAGACAGCTATGTTGGCTGGAGTCAGAGCTTTATGCTTTGGATATTGGTAGGGTCTCCCATGCCAAACAAGTCAAAGGGTAGAGACCAGACTAAAAGTGTCCTACTGGTCCTCCAGGTTCAGGGGTTCAGCTCATGGCTATCAAACTGTTCTGGAAACAGTAATGAACAATCCTTCTACATCTGAGTGTGATGGTATTCCTGAGTCTCCACCTGGGATTTGTATAGCTAACCGAAAGGAAGCTATTGACATGCTGAGTACTGCTCAGAATACCACGAGAGATGGCGGATCATCATTGTTGCCCTATATGCCAGCAGTTTAATTGGCAGTAAGTACTTAAGGGAGAATAAAAATAGACTTGGAATATTTGCATATGCTTAAAGAGCAATATAAATGTAAGTTTTTAATAAGTAGTGGGACACAATAAACAGACAGCATTTAAGTTTCAAAAGAAGTGAGCAAAAATATCCATATAATGAGACATTCAACATGGAAAAATCACTTTCTGGTTTAGTTGATTGTTAAAATATGTTTTTTTTAAATGGCTTCTCAAATTGACCTGAAATTAACTGAAGCAAAACAGAGTAAGAAATGGACTTTCCTATAACCAAACATATGGATATCTGCATAAATCCAACTGCTTCCCAGTTGGAATGACTGCATTAGAAAAGTGCTGAGGGGTCTGTTTCCTGAAACAGCCACAGCAAAGAAGTAATCAGTTACTCAAACCTTAATCCAGCATTAACAATCGTCTGTAAAATGCATGTAAACCTGCAGTATGGTGGGGTTTTATGTTAGCCCATCATTAAACCAGACTCTCAGCTATGTGCAAAGTTTATGGTGCCCAGATGCCATTAAATATATGCATGTGTTTGTCAGATTTATGAGGGGCCACTTGATTTAATGGCCTTCTTAAATCGCTAGTCCTTTACGCTGAAAATGATACAGGAGACAAAGAATAAAAGGAAGTGAGTTATTAAAAAAAGCACAACTATAGGTGCAAAAGTTTTATGCTCGCTGTCACTAAAAGATTTGCTCATGGTTTTACATTCAGTAGTTCTGAAATTACAGAGCTGTATCTCAATCGATGGCAAATTACCGTGCTGCACAAAAACCCACCCCCCCCACCCAAAAATGTAACCAATGGCTCAATTGTTAATTCTTCATGAACTAACCTACAGGTCAGTAGAAATGACCTCAGGATAGCAATAGTCTAGGTGGGGGTTATCATTCTGCTGATTTCCTTTCTGTTTGCTCAGTAATATTTACCACTAATGTGGTAATACTCTGCTTAAAACTGCTTCCCGATCTCTTGTCACAAACACTTTAAAGAGTGCTGCTAATGAAACTCAGGGAAAATTGGATTTAAAAATTAAATTACTTAGTACTGTAATAAAACTCCTTAATGCAGACTAGTTTGGGAACAGTTGTCTCTGCAGGACATGGATAATAAAGGCTCTTTAATTGCATTACTTGCCCAACGTTTGCACCTTTCTCGTTCTTTCTTTCCTTCCACATCTAGGGCACTAATCTTTGCTTGTTCACCATACCTCAAGAAGGTGGCATCCATTATTAAGGACCCTCACCATCCGGCACACGTCCTCTTCTTATTACTGTCAGGGGGAAGGGACTACAGAAATCACAATCAGAATCAGGTTTAATATCACCGGCATATGTCGTGAAATTTGTTGTTATGCGGCAGCAGTACATTGCAAAACATACTGATAAAAATTGTAAATTATGATAAGATACACACACACACACACACACACAAGGAAAAGCTAAATTAAAAAAAGCTCAAATCTCTATTTCCTGAGGAGACTGAGGTCATTTAACATCTGCCGGACGATACTGAGGATGTTCTACGAGTCTGTGGTGGCCAGTGCTATCATGTTTGCTGTTGTGTGCTGGGGCAGCAGGCTGAGGGTGGCAGACACCAACAGAATCAACAAACTCATTCGTAAGGCCAGTGATGTTGTGGGGATGGAACTGGACTCTCTGAAAAGAGGATGCTGTCCAAGTTGCATGCCATCTTGGACAATGTCTCCCAACCACTACATAATGTACTGGGTGGGCACAGGAGTACATTCAGCCAGAGACTCATTCCACCGAGATGCAACACAGAGCGTCATAGGAAGTCATTCTTGTCTGTGGCCATCAAACTTTACAACTCCTCCCTCGGAGGGTCAGACACCCTGAGCCAATAGGCTGGTCCTGGACTTACTTCCTGGCATAATTTACATATTACTATTTAACTATTTATGGTTTATTGCTATTTAATTATTTATGGTGCAACTGTAACGAAAACCAATTTCCCTCAGATCAGTAAAGTATGACTATGACTATTAAACAAGCAGAGCAAAAAGAGAACAAAAAATTTGAGAAGTAGTGTTAATGGGTTCGATGTCCATTCAAAAATCTGATGCCAGAGGGAAAGAGGCTGTTCCTGAATCATTGAGTGTGTCCCTCCATGCTCCTGTATCTCCTCTCTGATGGCAGCAATGAGAAGGGGGCAGGTCCTGGGTGATGGGGGTCCAGAATGATGGACGCCGCCTTTTTGAGTCGTCACTCCTTGAAGATGTCCTAGATGTTGGGGAGGTTAGTGCCCATGATAGATTTGACTGAGTTTACAGCTCTCTGCAGCTTATTTCAGTCCTGTACAGTGGCTCCCTCATACCAGATGGTGATGCAGCCAGTCAAAATGATCTCCATAATGCATCTGTAGCAATTTGCGAGTGCCTTTGGTAGCAAACCACATCCCCTCAAACTCATAATAAAATATAGCTGCTGTCTGAAGATACACACTCAACATTTTAGGAACAGCTTCTTCCCCTCTGCCATCCGATTTCTGAATGGGCAATGAACCCATGAACACTATCTCCTACTTTGCTCTCTGTTCACACTAATTCTTTTATATTTTCAAGTTGTCATTTATGGTCGTTTTTATGTATTGCACTGTACTGCTGCCGCAAAACATCAAATTTCACAACATATGCCTGTGATAATAAATCTAATTCTGATTCAAACGCTTACTGCCAATTTTATACATGAACCAAAATCTCAAACCTTGGTAGACCATATTAATTTTTCAAGTTTTTCTTAAAATTTCAAACAATCTCATTGTTACATGATGCTGCTGTATGCACATTTTTCACTCTCAGAATCAGAATCAGGATCATTACGACTGTCTTATTTGACGTGAAATTTGTTTTTCTTTCAACAGTAAGCCATAAAATTACTATAAATTGCAAACAAAATGTGTAAAGAAAGGAGTAATGAGGTTTTGAGTTCATGGAACTTTCAGAAGGCTGACGGCAGACTGGAAGAAGCTGTTTCTAAATTGTTAAGTGTGGGTCTTCAGGCTCCTGCGTCTCCTCCCTGTAATGTCATAACAAGAAGACGGTGATGGTCTTCAGTGATTGATGCCAGCATCTTTAGGCACCACCTCTCGAAGAGGTCTTAAGTAGTGGGGAAGCGTGTGCCCGTGATGGAGATTGTTGAGTCTCATGTCCCTATGCATTGGAGTCTCTATATCAGGCTGTGATGCAACCAGACAGAGTGTGCTCCTGGGACATTATATGGCAATATTGAGTTGGTGGCTCTGTTTATGGTATTGGAATTGACTAGAGGTTTCCAACGATAAATCAAGATATCAGCTAACTCAGCAGAAACCTTACAGTGCATTTGGGGCTTTGCTGATGGGTGCAATTTACTATCACGTCAGACCATGTCGTGTATATTAGAAGAAAGAGGATTCCTGGGCAGATTTTAGAGTTGGAAGTGGATGAGACTTTGAAGGATTTTAAACACATTTAAATTGGGCACAGTGGAAACTAAATTTCAGATTGGTGAATACAAGTCCATAGAGTATACAGTGTTTAACAAGACAAAAGAACAAAATTCTCATCTCAAAAATGCCTAAACAATATGTGCATATTAAACTCCTTCTGTAATTGGAAATGAGACTAAAGTTTTAGTTTCTTCAGAATACCCCAAAGGTAGATAAATACAGTGTTCCATTGAGATGCTCACAAATACTTCCATTTTAATATTTGTATTTTAAATGTATACTTCTGTTATTTCAGCAGAAGCATTCAGCTACTGACATTAAGACAAACTGATTTCTTCCCAAAAAATAGTGGAAGATTTCAGAGAAATGTTTTGAACATTTATTGGTTAGTACCCGATGGCATAATTTGGCATCTGCCACAAGGATAATATATGCAAAGACAAAATGAGAGGCAAGAACAGTACTCTCTACTATTGAGCTGCAAATAAAGATTAGTGATACCACTCTTGGCTCTGTCCCTGCAGTCTGTGGATTCAAATCCGATGTAAAGATTAGCCTTCAGTCTCTCTAGGAAATCTAGTGAGGTCTCAAAACTTTCCACAAGACTATGAGACATAGAAGCAGAATAAGGCCAGGCCACTCAGCCCATCAAATCTGCTTCGTCATTCAACTCTGGCTGATCTATTTTTTTTCCTCTCAGCCACCATTCTCCTGTCTTCTCCCTATCACCTTTGACTCTTTTCAAACTTGCCTTATTAAAGGTGCTTTCCTTTCGATGTCCAACTAAATTGGGGTCTCATCTTGAGTCCTTAAACATCTGCCTTTCCTCTCAGGAGAGTGTAAAAAAAACTGAAGATGTAATTTGAGGCAAGAAATGGTTACTTACCTGGTGTCCTGGCAAATCCTTCCTCAACCCTCTAATCTAACGCTGAATATCTGTTCATTATAACATTGATTGTGGGAATGGCCCCGGTTCTCTACATTTTAAATACAGTTCAAAAAGTGTACCTAACATTCTCTAAATTAGGATATTCTGACATTGTAAGAAGACAATAAATAAATGCAAGTTCTTTCCTTACTATCTAATATCATCATTAGAAATGACTTCAGGTGCTGTTTGTTATACTGAAGGAAGAACATAACCTTCAACATGATAGAACCACAACAAATTTAAGTGTACATTGGAAGAAAAACATTGAAAGTACTCAGCAGGTCAAGCAGCAGGAAGTCGATGTTTTGTGTCGAACACCTGCATCGGGACTGAGAGTGAACAGAAAAAATTACCAGTACGTATGGCTAGTATGGGGGGGGGGGGTGGGTATCAACAGTGCTGTGCAAAAGCCTTAGGTATATATAACATCGATGAAGCCCATGAGCGCAAGTTAACCAAATATGCAGAGTTAAGATCAGAGTGCAGAGACAGAGGGTGGAAGGTCTTATGCTATCCATTCGAAGCAGGCTGCCGTGGGTTTACTGCGTTCACTCTCCAGAAGTAGCTGCATGACCTTGGCTTCACTAGAAGAGAGATCAAGTCAACCAGCAGGGCTGTAGCTGAGGCAGCAGAGAAAGGATCAGCATGGGTGTGGACCAAGTATGTCCAGAGGGGCAGATAGTCAGACTGTGTATACATATCTTGCAAACCCTTCAGTAGTTGCATAGACACCTGAAGAGCAAACTATCTATTGGATGGAAGTGACCAACAAATCTGATAGAGGCAGATGCCAAGTTTTTAAGCTCACCAGTGGGAGGTGGTGCTTTAGCACTGCTGGCCCACCACCTCGAGGGAGTCTTGATCATAAGCGGGCCGAAACTCCTGAAGACAGGTGACAGGTGGCAGATCAACTGATGATCCCACTGGTGATAGCACAGGACAGTTAACATCTTAGTCCATGTGTATTTTGTAACTACACACACACACACACATATATATATATATATAGCTAGAATGCCTAAAACCTTTGCACAATACTGTGGCAGTTTTATGTATTGCATTGTACTGCTGCTGCAAAAAAAAACAAATTTCATGACGTATGTGAGTGATGATAAACCTGATTCTGATATGGGTTCTCTATTGTGGACTGAGAGCGGGAAGGGGTCAGGGAGAGGGGAATCATGGTTGGGAAAAGGGGAAGGGAGAGGGGAGGGAGCGGGAAGCACCCAAGAGACATTCTGTAATGATCAATAAACAAATTCTTTGGAATCAACTAACTTTGCCTGGTGTCTCAGAGCTGGGTGTGTCTGCACCTGCGTCAACCCCAACCTTGCCCCTGGCATTCCTTCTCTGCCACCTGTCCTACACTCCTTTCATGGTGCTCCATCCTCACCATTCCCAATATCCTTTGCTCCCACCAAATTTATAAGCCCGTTCTCCGCACCATGTTGACAAATACAGTACTGTGCCAAAGTCTAAGGGACCCTAGCTATATATATATATGCTGAAGACTTTTGAATGGGACTGTATCTCTGCAAATTTCCTTTTTTTTTAGTTTTCCTTTAATGTACGCTGGCTCAGAATTTGAAGAATTTCACCCTAATTATTCATATGTGCTTAAGACTTTTGGGGTGATGTTAGATAGAGGCTGGTAGGTGATGGGCAGAATTCAGCATAGATAACCTGCTTTGACTTCTTGATCTGATTGTTAGTCTCAGTTAACTGTAGAATTAGAGGCCAGAGGAAGGATTCATTTAAAAAGTTAAATATGATTCAGGGAAGAGGTAGGATTTGGGAAAGTTTTAGTTAATCTTTGAAAGGCTGAGAATGAAAATACACAAATCTGACACAGAATGCAGTCCTTTTTATGAGGAACATCCTATGATGAATTTGAGACTGAAGCCCTTTCTTTATAAATCTGATGAGATGATATTTGACTCGCAAAACTTTGAGTCAACTTTCCAAAGCAATGCACGTTCAGACTACAAGTCCTATTAAGTCAATATATTTGATACTCATCTTTAATACTCATGCTTCTCTTTGTTTCCCTTTATTTCCTCTGCTTAAAGGGATTGCTTATTACCCAGTTTCCAATTCTGACAAAGGGAATTAATCTTTCTCCTTTGTTTCTAGATGCTGACTAACCTCTTGTGTTATGTCCAGCATTTTCCTTTCTCTCCACTAATGAATTATTCTTTAGAATTCCGTCTCTGTAAGCATAAAGCTATTTGGTCTAAGTAGAAAATTGCAGCGTTTATACAAATCTATTACTAGATATTTGCAAGTTAAATCAGCTTCAGTGCAGCAGTCTTTATGTGCTCTTCTCAGACAATCCAGAATATATTTGCATGCTCAGCAGGAATATAATACATTCTGTTAAATATGATGCTAACACCAGTAACAGTAAGCCTTCTGTTGCATCCAGGATCCAGGGCACAGGGTCATTATTGAGTTAGAGGAAGCTAATGTCAGTACAGATTTGCTGGCATGACAAAATTAGTGTCCAGCCATATCAAGTTCCAGGGTGAAATGTGGCCTCCAGGACAATATGAAGTTTTAGGTGCTGATGCTAACCATGAATCACAAAGAAATGCTAACCTTTTGCTTAATTCTTCAAGGTTGGGCATCAACGTATGGGCCGCCAATGCTGAGAATTGGAACAAATTTTCTAGTCTACCATTTAATATCAGTATGGAACATCTCCAGGTCAGAATGCATTAGCTAGGTATAAGCCCTCTCCCTCACCTGACCAAATCCAGTCAGCCATTGTCTCTGAAGAGAATCAGGAACAGAGTAAGCAGGACTGTCTCTCTTACGTTCATCTTAAAACTTGCTGATCTAAGGTGATGGGCACAAGTGCATAAGACTCAATATAATGTGAAGGGTGTATATTCTTCCAAAATTACGGGGCATGCTCCTTGATATCCATCGAGCCAACTTAACTCCTAGCCTTTCTGAATTTTTAAGTCTTTTTTTATTGCTTTGATTTTTGGAGTTTTGCTGAACTGGAAATAGTTAGGCCAACCAGGTATTAACCTTGGCCCAGTTGTTACAATTTGTTTCAAAGTGAGAAGTTGCCTTAACCAATCTTCACTTGTGGCCTTAAGGTGCGTCAATCACTGAATGTTTGCATGAATTTAAAATTAAATGCTGTATTAAATCATAAAAGCTCCGGTAATATTTATATACATTCATGAATAATTTGGCTCGAGACTCAGATGAGAATTATTTCTCCTTCTAGAATGGAAGACTCATGCAGAATTCATTTCTATGATACTTAATTAACCAAACTCCTTAAAATTGTGCAGATTTTCTTTAAGCTTTAAAAATGACAGTTAACTTCTTACGGTTGGTTCATGAGCACAGATGATACAAGAAAAAGCACCTACTCTATTATAAGCTCATATACAGAGTATTTTCCCAGGCTCCTTATTGTAAGGACACAGCAGTTAAAGATAATGTTAAAAGTTATCTGGCTTCAAAATAGTTACAATATAGCAACTACATGTTTGAAATAATCAATGCAGTTTCCTGCATATAGTATTTCTCTTCCTATGGTGCATGTCACAGATCAAATTGATTCTCTTTTCTCAGTAAAATAATAATAGGTCTTGTTCAGTGAAGTTTGACACTAAAGGTAATGACGACTTTTAATATTTAATGGTGTCACGGTAGCGTAACGCTTTAAAGTGCCATCTGAATGATTGAGGTTCAATTCCCACCACTGTCTGCAAAGAGTTTGTATGTTCTCCCCATGACAGCATGGGTTTCTTCTTCAGTTTCCTCCCACATTCCAAGCACATATCAGTTAGGGTTTGTAAATTGTGGGCATCCAATGTTGGTGCTGGAATCATAGTAACACTAGTGGCTGCCCCCCAGCATATCACACACTGTCCCGGTTGTTGACGTAAACAACTCATTTCACTGCATGCTTTGAAGTTTCAATGTACGTATGTCTTTAAATCTTTAATCTTTATTAACACCTCTTGTACTTCATTTCATATAGAAACATAGAAAATAGGTGCAGGAGTAGGCCATTCGGCCCTTCGAGCCTGCACCGCCATTTATTATGATCATGGATGATCATCCAACTCAGAACCCTGTACCTCCCTTCTCTCCATACCCCCTGATCCCCGTAGCCACAAGGGCCATATCTAACTCCCTCTTAAATATAGCCAATGAACTGGCCTCAACTGTTTCCTGTGGCAGAGAATTCCACAGATTCACCACTCTCTGTGTGAAGAAGTTTTTCCTAATCTCGGTCCTAAAAGGCTTCCCCTTTATCCTCAAACTGTGACCCCTCGTTCTGGACTTCCCCAACATCGGGAACAATCTTCCTGCATCTAGCCTGTCCAATCCCTTTAGGATCTTATACGTTTCAATCAGATCCCCCCTCAATCTTCTAAATTCCAACGAGTACAAGCCCAGTTCATCCAGTCTTTCTTCATATGAAAGTCCTGCCATCCCAGGAATCAATCTGGTGAACCTTCTTTGTACTCCCTCTATGGCAAGGATGTCTTTCCTCAGATTAGGGGACCAAAACTGCACACAATACTCCAGGTGTGGTCTCACCAAGGCCTTGTACAACTGCAGTAGTACCTCCCTGCTCCTGTACTCAAATCCTCTACTATAAATGCCAGCATACCATTCGCCTTTTCCACCGCCTGCTGTACCTGCATGCCCACTTTTAATGACTGGTGTATAATGACACCCAGGTCTCGTTGCATCTCCCCTTTTCCTAATCGGCCACCATTCAGATAATAATCTGTTTTCCTATTTCTGCCACCAAAGTGGATAACTTCACGTTTATCCACATTAAATTGCATCTGCCATGAATTTGCCCACTCACCCAACCTATCCAAGTCACTCTGCATCCTCTTAGCATCCTCCTCACAGCTAACACTGCCACCCAGCTTCGTGTCATCCGCAAACTTGGAGATGCTACATTTAATTCCCTCATCCAAGTCCACTGAAGTCATTCAGCTTCTGAGTTCTGTGTCTGCACGGTTACCGTGATTGGCCTCAACCTGTCTCGAATCAAGAGGTGGGAAACTACTGAGCACTACTTGGAGAACACTTCCCATGTGTCCAGAGTAGGCTTCTGAGAGATGTGCTTCGTAGATGAGCAGCACACAGACACCTATATGGTCCATCCGGACCTGCCTCTCGGTTTTTTTGCACTACCTTACTTCCCATTTTTCTATTTTCTATTTATGATTTATAATTTAAATTTTTAATATTTACTCATTTTAACTATTTTTAATATCTTTAATATTTAATATTTGTAATCCAGAGAGTGTGAAGCGCAGAATCAAATATCGCTGTGATGATTGTACATTCTAGTACCAATTGTTTGGCGACAATAAAGTATAAAATATAAAAGTATAAAAGGATGCTCACATCAGGGAAGAACACTTTCCATGGAATAGAATATTAGCATGAACCAAAGGGTTAATTTAGAGCGTCAGAGCCTTTGTGTAAGACGAGCACACATTATTTATTTATGTATTTCTTGATATACAATGTGGAATAGACCTTTCCAGCCCTTCAACTCATGCTGCCCAGCACTCATCGGATTTAATAATAATAATAAGTACTTTATTGATCTGGAGTGGGAAATTCTTTTGTTACAGCAGCAACATTTAGCAATGTGCAGACTTTAATAATAATGTACAATATAATAATATACACAATATCTACGCCTAATCACAGGACAAGTTACAGTGAACAATTAACCTAACAATTGGCAGGTCTTTGGACTGTGGAAGAAAACTGGAGCACCCAGAGGAAACCCTCACGGTCATGGGGAGAACATACAATCTCCTTCCAAGAAGCAGTGGGAATTGAACCCAGGTCACCTGCACTGTAAAGCATTGTGCTAACCACCACGCTACGATACTACCCCATATATATGAGGGAGTAGAAATGAAAATTGCGAAGCCCAGTTGTTACATACCTCATGGATGTCTTTTAACTGTCTTATGACCATGATGTAATTGAGTAGCTTATGAGCATGATGTAATGGTCTTGTGGAGGTCACATGATGCAATTTTCCTGCCAGTGAGGTCACATGATGACCTGTTCTCAACAGGTATAAAAAGGGAGACCCCCGATGACGCAGTTAAGTTTCAGTTTAGATCGTCAGTCAGTTACGCTGTTATGCTGCGTATTCATCTTATGATGCAGTTTTGTTTTAAAATGGAGTTCTACTTTCTATTGTAAGTAGTACTGGAGAGTGAAGACCTTACCAAAGTACAGGAATTCGCCAAGTCGAGTAAAGCTGATATCGTTTGGCGGTTTTGGAGAGGATCGACCTTTATTGAATCTTCGTTCAAGAAAAAGCGACCTGCAACTGAGATATCCCCTATTAAAGTAGGAAGGATAGTGCAGTTTCTATTCTCCAGAGGAAAAGGTCAGTTCCTTTAAACCGTTTTATTTCTGTCATTGTGAACCCTGTGGACAAGGCAGGTTCCGGCTGGGATCAGCAGTAACGTGATGTCTTCGAGGAATTCTTTACTTCAGGAAAGTCTCTCCTAGTTGACTGTATAAATCTCTTGGACTTTCGAATTTACCATTCTAAGAACTGAGTTCGAATTTACCACTTTAAGAACTGTTTTCGCATTTACCCTTTTAAGAACTGTTATAGAGTTGCCGTGTAGCAGTTAACTTCCGGTTAAGTCAGTCATTTAAATACATTTCGCTATTTTTTTTTGAGCAGAATTTAACAAATGTTTGTTTGTTTTTTACAAAACCTGACTCGATTCTATATTCATTGTTGCCGGTCGCATGGCGCAGTATACATAAAGTACAGATCCTCCCCATGGATACAGCAAAGTCGTGACCTGAACATTCTGCAATTTGGAAATGCAGCCACAAACCTCAGTTTCTGCACGGCAGAAAATGCCTGCAGACCTGCCAGTCTCCCTTCTATAAATTTGCTGAAGACACAACTACTTTTGGCAGATTTTCAGATGGTGATGAGGATGAGCACAGAAGCAAGATAGAATGTGGTTATCTACCTCAATGACTACCATCCTACAGTGTTTTCAGAGACTGTTGATGACACGCATCAACTCCTGCCTGACAAGCTGCTTGGATCCGCTCCATTTTGCACTACCAGTACAGCAGGTCAACAGTAGATACCATTTCATTGGCTCTTCATTCAACACTGGGACATCCAGGCAGCAAAGATGTATATATCAGGATGCCTTTATCAATTACACCTTGGCATTTAATACAATCGTCCTCTCAAAAATATTCAATACGTTTCAAGACCTTGGCTTCAATATCTCCTTGTGCAATTAGATCCTTGATTCCTCACTTGCAGATCCCAGTCAGTTCAGATTGGCAGTAATATTTCCTCCACAATCTCCATCAGCACAGGTGCACAACAAGGTTCTGTGTTTAGCCGCTGCTCTACTCACTTCACATTTATGACTGAGTGGCTAAGCACAGTTCCAATGTCATATTCAAGTTTGCTGATGAAGGGAAAATGAAGATCTGGCTGAGTGGTGCCATAACAACAACCTCTTACTCAATGGCAGCAAGACTAAGAAGCTGATTATTGACTTCAGGAGTAGAAAACCAGAGGTTAATGAGCTAGTCCTCATTGGGGAATCGGAGTTGGAGAGGGTCAGCAACGTTAAATTCTTTGGTGTTATCATTTCAGTGGACCTGTCCTGAGCCCAGCATGTATGTGGAATTACGAAGAAAGCACGACAGCTCCTCTACATCCTTAAGAGTTTGCAAAGGTTCGTCATGATATCTTAAACACTGACAAATACCTATAAAAGTGTGGTGGAGAGTATTGACTGGCTGCATCATAGCCTGGCATGGAAACACCAATGCCCTTGAATGGAAAATCCTACAAAAAGTAGTGGATTTGGCCCTGTCCATCACAGATAAAGCCCTCCCCATCATTGAGCACATCTACATGGAGCATTGTCACAGGAGAGCAGCATTGATCATCAGGGACACCCACAAAACAGGCCATGCTCCTTTCCCGCTGTTTCCATCAGGAAGAAGATACAGGAGCCTCAGGATTCACTCCACCAGGTGCAGAAACAGTTATTAACCTTCAACCATCAGGCTCTAGAACCAAAAGGGATAACTTCAGTCCCTTCACTGAACTGTTCCCTCAACCTGTGGACTCACTTTCAAGAATTCTTCATCTCATGTTCTCAATATTTATTACTGTATTATTATTATTATTATTATTTCTTTTTGTAGTTGCACAGTTCTCTTTTGTACATTGGTTTAACACCCTAGTTAGCGCGGTCTTTCACTGATTCTATTATGGTTATTGGGTTTATTGAGTATGCCCATAAGAAAATGAATCTCACGGTTGTATATAGTGACATATATGTAAACTTCTGGAGGAGAAGATGGCGGCGCGACACAGTGCACGCAGCCACTCCGGTGATGAATATCTGCTATTTGTCAGGTAGGATGCCGTGCACAATTCTGATTTGATGGAAGCAGACGTGAGAGCACAGAGGAACATCTGTTGAAACTTCTGAAATGCCTGTTTCGCTGCTGCTGCTACTGTGTGATCTGATATCTCCGGAGGGGAAGGCCCCGAATCCTCGGCTTTGCTTGTTGCTCGGCGGCCGGGGCCAGGGTCGAGGCACTCGGCAGAGATGGTGCTTGGTGCTCGGTGTCGGAGGGCTGGTTGGAGGCTCGAAGTTTTCGGACGGACTCAGAGTCGGACTGCGGTTGGGTACTTCCAGGATGCTGCATCGGCAAGTTTGTGGCGCTGAAAGCTCATGGCAGGGAGAGTTTCTCCCTTCTACCGTCTTCAAGAGATGTTGGGGCTATCGGGACTTTGAGACTTTTTTTTTACCGTGCCCATGGTCTGCTCTTATCAAATTGCGGTATTGATTTGCACTGTTGTAATTATATGTTATAATTATGTGGTTTTTGTCAGTTTTAGTCTTGGTCTGTCCTGTGTTTCTGTGATATCATACTGGAGGAACATTGTATCAATTTTTAATGCATGCATTTCTAAATGACAATAAACGAGGACTGAGTGTCCTCATAACCTAATCTAATCTAATATGTAAACAACAGGAATTCTGCAGATGTTGGAAATTCAAGCAACACACATCAAAGTTGCTGGTGAATGCAGCAGGCCAAGCAGCATGTCTAGGAAGAGGTACAGTCGACATTTCAGGCCAAGACCCTTCGTCAGGACTAACTGAAGGAAGAGTTAGTAAGAGATTTGAAAGTGTGAGGGGGAGGGGGAGATCCAAAATGATAGGAGAAGACAGGAGGGGGAGGGATGGAGCCAAGAGCTGGGCAGGTGATTGGCAAAGCGGATATGAGAGGATCATGGGACAGGAGAAAGACGGGGGGGGGGAACCCAGAGGATGGGCAAGAGGGTATAGTCAGAGGGAGAAAAAGGAGAGTGAGAGAAAGAATGTGTGTATAAAAATAAATAACGGATGGGGTACGAGGGGGAGGTGGGGCATTAGCGGAAGTTAGAGAAGTTGATGTTCATGCCATCAGGTTGGAGGCTACCCAGATGGAATATAAGGTGTTGTTCCTCCAACCTGAGAGTGGCTTCATCTTTACAGTAGAGGAGGCCGTAGATAGACATGTCAGAATGGGAATGGGATGTGGAATTAAAATGTGTGGCCACTGGGAGATCCTGCTTTCTCTGGTGGACAAGCGTAGGTGTTCAGCAAAGCAGTCTCCCAGACTGCGTCGAGTCTCACCGATATATAGAAGGCCACATCGGGAGCACCATGTACTTTGATAATAAATTTACTTTGAACTTTGAAGTTGGTCTGCCTCTTGACCTGAATATACGGGACGAATTAATTACCTTGAAGTCAGTGACAATTGTGATACAGATAAACATGCAACGTTTCATTTGTCTTGATCTAGTGCAGGGTCAAAGGAGTGAATTGTAACCTTGATTTCCATATGATTCTATATGTGAACAGCAATGGAAAGTTTGATTTGGATGGTGGTGATTAAGGGAATAATTTCTCTGAAAGGTGGCATCCATCATTAAGGACCCCCATTTCCCAGGACATGCCCTCTTCTCATTACCACCATCAGGAAGCAGCTACAGAAGCCTGAAGGCACACACTCAGTGATTCAGGAACAGCTTCTTCCCCTCTGCCACCCAGTTTCTGAATGGACATTGAACCCATGAACACTACCTCACTACCTTTTATTTCTATTTTTGCACTACTTATTTAATTTACCTAGTTAATATATACTTACTGTAATTCACATTTTTTTTTCTATATTATGTATTGCATTGTATTGCTTCCGCAAAGTCAACAGATTTCACGACATATGCTGGTGATATTAAACCTGATTCTGATCATGATTCTGAAATGCCTTCTCTTTCAACTTTACCCATGTGAAGCTTTGATCTCATACACTGTCCAATATAATAATACAGAACTGCTTAAGTAGTGTTGGCCTGAAGTATATGTTTAAGTCCTGAAGGGAGCATTTCAATTCCAGGTATATTTCCCTTCAGACAGCAAAGCACATTTTTGTGTATTCTAGCTTAATTTTGATGTCAAATAACTTGAAACCCCTCAGAGCCCAACTCTGAAATTTTGAGGCCTCCCTAAGCAGGCTATTGATAACATGTTAGTTTTGGATTTGATTAACGTGAAGCTGAACGGAGGTGCTGAAGTGAGGATTATGAATTACGACAGTTTTTCACATTTCTTAATATTTCAACACACCAGAAATCAGATTTTATTTTGTGCTGCTGAAAATGAATGACGTACAGTACTTTGTCATCTGACCAAGTGCAGAATGCGTGAATAATGTGATCTTACTGCAAGAGCTGTAAGAATAGTATAGGGCAGAATGTCAATGTCAGTCAAAGTACATTTATTATCAAAGAATGTATACTATATACAACCCTGAGATTCATCACCTTATAGGCAGCCACAAAACAAAGAAACCCAATAGAATTTATTTATAATTATAATAGAATTGACATTTGCTGTTTCTTTTGAGAGTTAATTATCTTTTTTAGGCGGTGAATTCTGACTTATCATAGCCAACAAACTCTAAGCTTCCCATTTTATTTGCAGAGATGTCTGCACACCCTTAACTGTGCAGACAGGGCGTCATTGCATTTGGTTTCTTATTGTGTATGTGGGGTTTAAATGGTATTTGCTAATATAGTATAGTTTACATTCAAAGATTCAAAGTACACTTATCACCACAGGATGTATACAGTATTCAACCCTGAGATTTGTCTTCCTGCAGACAGCCATGAAGCAAAGAAACACCATAGAACCTGTTCAAAGAAAACATCAAACACCCAACACACAAAAGCAAATCAAGCAAACAGCAAAAGAATGAGCGAATAACACACAGAATATTAAATGTCAAACCGTGCAGTCCTTGAAACAGTCTAGGGGTGTTCAGTTTAGCTCAGTTCTGTTCAATTTTGTACGATGTCATTCGTTGACTAGAGGCCGCAGAGTCAGTCCACCCTGATCAAAGTCGTGCAAAATAGCTATTAAAAAAGAGTAACCAGAAACACATATAATATGAACTGCAGAGTACTCTAAAAATGAGTCCGAACCACAAACAGCATTGACCGAACCTTGCCCAACACAAGGCTCCTGCACCTTCCTGCAGGAGGTAATTATTCACTCATGCCTCTGGTTGAAGTGGGTAGATGTACTGTATAGCATTAATTAAGGGTCTTGGGGTGAGCTTCAAGAACATAAAGCAGTCAAAGATGAAGTTTATAGATTTTTTTTCTGTTCTAAATAGTATCAGCTGTGGCACTGGCAGTAGCTGTTTCACATCTTGAATTAGAATGTTATAGGTTAGTAGAAACATAAGCATAAGGCACAGCAGTAGGCCATATGATTCCTTGAGCTTGCTTTGCTAGTCAATAAAATTACGCTGAACTCAGATTAGTTTCAATACCAATTTTCTATCAGGTCCCATATTCCTTGTTTCCCTGAGCAATTCATGACTGCTCCACAGGCTAAATCACAAAATCTGTGCTGGCATTTTAGATGTGCAGCTTTTCATTGGACTTTTTTTAAAAATGGCACTGGACTGCATCTCCATCTAGGTCAGTGGTTCCCAACCTTTTTCGTATGCCACCAAGGGGGCTCTTATTAACCAAGGGGTCTGTAGACCCCAGAATGGGAATCCTTAATCTAGATTGTGGTGCAGACTTGTATTTTTAAGTTTGTAGAGGTGGTTTTGGGGACACAGAGGGGAGTTACACACAGTGACCCCTGTTTCCATCCAGGGGGTCAGTGTGGACATGGTGGAGGATTACAAATACCTGGGGATACGAATTGACAATAAATTGGACTGGTCTAAGTACGCTGAGGCTGTCTACAAGAAGTGTCAGAGCCGTATCTATTTCCTGAGGAGACTGATGTCCTTTAACATCTGCCGGACGATGCTGAGGATGTTCTACGAGTCTTGGTGGCCAGTGCTATCATGTTTGCTGTTGTGTGCTAGGGCAGCAGGCTGAGGGTAGCAGACACCAACAGAATCAACAAACTCATTCGTAAGGCCAGTGATGTTGTGGGGATGGAACTGTGCTCTCTGACGGTGGTGTCTGGAAAGAGGATGCTGTCCAAGTTGCATGCCATCTTGGTCAATGTCTCCCATCCACTACATAATGTACTGGGTGGGCACAGGAGTACATTCAGCCAGAGACTCATTCCACCGAGATGCAACACAGAGCATCATAGGAAGTCAGTCCTGCCTGTGGCCATCAAACTTTACAACTCCTCCCTTGGAGGATCAGACACCCTGAGCCAATAGGCTGGTCCTGGACTTATTTCATAATTTACTGGCATAATTTACATATTACTATTTAACTATTTATTACTATTTTCTATTACTATTCTATTACTATTTATTATTTCTATGACTATTACTATTTACTAATAGTAATATTACTATTACTATTTATTACTTATGGTGCAACTGTAACGAAAACCAGTTTCCCCCGGGATCAATAAAGTATGACTATGACTATGTTAGAGGTCAGGGTAGGCTTTAAGGATAGTGATGTGGGGAAGTAAAATGTCAGATTAGGGTTCAGGGACAGGGATTTGGAAGAGTTAGAGGTCAGGCCTCCTCTCTGTATTCCGCATTCAGTTTCCAGTGACATGGATGGATGACAAAGGCCATCTGCAGTCCAGGCCTCCACTCTGCAAGCAGGGGGCATGAGGGCCGGTCAGTCCGTGTGACCAGAGTTTGAGCCCGGAGTTCGTCTGATGTTCGGAGTCCCGTCATCTGCTAGTCCGGGTGTTGATACTGAAGGCCAATCAGAAGTTGGGAGCCAAAGCCTAGTTGCTGAAGCTTGGAAAAAGAAGGCTGCATCCTTGCCCTGGAGCTGGAGGACAGCCTGAGAGTGCAGATGAATGGCCAGGAGGAAGAGGGTTTGTTTTGCTGTTGTTTTGTTGCTTCTTGTGTTCTGTGTTGTTCTGCTGAGCATTGTAGGTGTGCTATGTTGGAACCAGAATGTGTGCTAACACTTGCGGGCTGCCGCCTGCACATCCTCAGGTGCGTTGGTTGTTAATGCAAATGACGCATTTCGCTGCATGTTCCGATGTACTTGTGGTAAATAAATCTGAATGTGAATCTGAATCCATTTGGTGCCACATCTACACCCATAGGTACTCATAAAAGATCCCATGGATGAATTTTAGCAAACAATGAGAAAGTTCTCCAAATCTGCTGCCAGACCTTAAGCAACGCAAATCATATGGTCATTTACCTCATATCTAAAAGAGGATTCTTGTACATCAACAGGCTGCTGCTCTTCCCATATTAAATAGAGACTAAATCTCAATACAATTAACTTGCTGTATAGAGTTATAGAGTTATAGAAATCTACAGCAGAGAAACAGGCCCTTCAGCCCATCTAGTCCATGCTGAACCATTTAAACTGCCTACTCCCATTAACCTGGACCAGGACCATAGCCCTTCATACCCCATTTAATTAAAAGAGAGCCTGTAAAATTCATTACATAAAATCTTTCACCTTTCCAGGGTCACAATTTTTATCTATTTTATTAACTTGTTGAGAGAGATCCTACAGCATTTTCTTTCTGTCTTTCTTTCTTACTTTTTTTCCTTCTTTCCATCTATAATATATATATATATATATTTTTTTTTTTTTTTAAATCTTCCCCATGTGGCTTTCAAATGGAGTGGGAGATGGGTATGTCGGGAGTTGAAAGGCCGAGCCCAATGATAAGCAATTATTGCAGTGATCAGGAGGGGATCTCAATGCTGATCACAAACAGTGGTGACTCCATGTCTCTGGGCATTAACTGGCTTAGTGGAACTTGTGACCACACATGTTCACAGGCTACGATACCATGTGAGTGTGAAACCACAGCATAATTGTTCCGGTGCTCCACAAAAGCACGGCAGTAAAAAATCACCAACAGCAAATGTCGGTGATTTCCCTTTCCGAGGTAAGCAACTCCACAACAAACAGATTGAGCCAAAGCTCTGGACTCCTGCTGCAACTCATCATACGTGTGATGAATGAGGCTCCAACATCATTCCTATCCTCGGTGATGGTGAGGCCCAACATCTGATTGCCAGTGACAAGTGTGAAGCATTTGCAAATGCATTCAGCCAGAACTGCCGATTCAGTAATCTGTTTCAGCCTTCAAAGATCACCACCATCACAGAAACTATTTTTCAACCAATTCAATTTACTCCACGTGCCTGAGAGTATTGGAAACAGCAAAGATTATGGGACGAGTAAAGGCCCTAGCTGTAGAGATGGATAACATACAAGAAAGCTATCGAGTCAATACTGACCATTGAGCATTCTACACTAATCCCATTTTATCCAACTCGCAGTCTCACCCACTTCCTCCAAATTGAACCACTCAGTAACACACTCTGGTCAACTTACATCAACCCATTAACCTACCAATCTGCACATCTCTGAGATGTGGAAATAAACTGGAACATCCAGAGGAAACACACAGTCAACAGTAGAATGCACAAAATCCACACGGCCAGTACCAGAGTTCAGGACTTAACCCAGGACGTTGGAGCTATGAAACAGCAGCTCAACCAGCTGTGCCTTCATCAAGCTGATATAGTGCAGTTACAACACTGACATTCAGTCCACAATGTAGAAAATTAGCCAAGAGTGTACTTATCACAAAAGTAGAACAATCTCAATCAAACTAATTAGTGCTAAATTACTCAGCAAAGTGATGGAAAGCACCTTGTTAGCACCAGAGTGGGGGGAGTTTATTCTCCCAGATCCTCCTCAGAGGTGGCTTATTTTGATTTCCTCTGGAAGACTCCATTTTGGTCTCAACACAGCCAGGGTCCAAGCACAAAACAGATAACTGAGTCCCAGATGTTAGATGACTGCCCTTGACATCAAAACAGTATTTGACCAAGTGTTCCGTCAAGAGGTCCTTGTGAAACTGAAGTCAAAGGATTTCGAAAGTTCTGTTCCCTGCTGATTACGTTAAGTTCACTCCTTCCAGAATGCTCAGAAATCATGACATTTGCTAGTCGATAATTGCATTTTGCAACTCCTCAACAAATGAAGTATTCTGTACACGTATGTGGCATAAAACTGTAAGACATAGGACCAAAATTAGGTCATTCAGCCCATCACATCTGCTCTGACATTCCATCATGGCTGATTCATTATCCCTCTCACCCCATTCTCTTGTCTTTGATCCCCTTTACTAATCAAGATTTTAACAGCCTCTGCTTTAAATATATTCAGTGATGTCAGGAATTCCACAGATCTGCCAACCACTGGCTGAAGAAATTCCTCTTGATCCCTGTTCTAAAGGGATGTCCTTCTATAATGGAGTCAAGGGATATGGGAAGAAGGCAGGAAAAGGGGACTGATTGTGGAAGATCAGCCATGATCACAGTGAATGGCGGTGCTGGCTCAAAGGGCCGAATGGCCTACTCCTGCACCTATTGTCTATTGTCTATTCTGAGGCTGAGCCCGCTGGTCTGTGACTCCTCCACTAGTGGAAATATCCTTTCCAGGTCAACTCCATCTAAGCCTTACAATATTCAATGGATTTCAATGAGATCCCCTCCCCTCATTCTTCAAGACTCCAGTGCATACAGGCCTTGAGACATCAAATACTTCTCAAAGGATAACCCTTCAATTTCCAGGATCATCCTTGTTTACCTCCTCTGGACCCTCTCCAATGTCAGCACATCCTTTCTTAGATAAGCAGGCCAAAACTGCTCATAATACTTCAAGTGTGATCTGACAAATGCCTTTAAAAGCCTCAGAGTTACTTTCTTATTTTTATATTCTAGTCCTCTTGAAATATATGCTAATATTGCATATAGCAGGTCCTTAATAACATGTGACTAAGTAGTCTGTAACATTTTTATTATAAAAGAGCCAGGGAACTACTATTTCCAACAAGAGAGAATCTAAACAACTATCCTTGATATTGAATCATATTACCATCTCCAAGCTCCTGCTTTACGTATTCTGGGGTCACTATTAATTGGAATCTTAAATGAACCAGCCACATGAATATTGTTGGCACAAGCATAGATCACGGACAGGATTCCTATTATTGGTGACTCATCTCTCAAGTCTTTCTAACGTATATAAGATACCGAACAACAGTATGATTAGGTGCTCCACACTGCCTAAATGAGTGCAGATCCGACAGTAAATATAAAGAACGCCAGCACCACCCTGCTCGAATGGCTTTCCATTCACTACTTCAGACATGGATTCCCTCTACCTTCATAATGCACTTCAGCTAGACTTATACTAACTGGGTGTGGCCAGATACCATCAATCTCATTCATAAGTCTGCAAGGATGGTGAGTGTGTCAAAGATCCTACAGGAGTTACGGAGAGATACGACCCCTTGTGTCTCTACAGTATCCTCCAAATTCATAGGAAGTGCCTTTCGCAACCTCTATCAAGGACAGCAAGTACAACAACACTGGTATGTTTCCATCCAGTTTGTATTTGGACCACCATTCAATTACATTCTGGAACTCCTACCCAGTGGCCCTATTGTTCTTTCATAAGTAGGACTTCTTGTTTCACTGAAATGATTCACTATTGCCTTCTAGTGTAACTAAGATTCAGCAATAAATACTGGGCTTCCAGTGAAGTCAATATCGTTAAAAATAATTAAGAAAAAAAAACCTTACATTTGCTTACGCAGCCAAAGAATGGTGAATCTGTGGAATTTGTTGCCACAGGCAGGTGTGGAGACCAAGTCATTGGGTATATTTAAAGCAGAGCTTGATAGATTATTGATTAATCAGGGCGTGAAGGGACATGGGGACAAGGCAGGAGATTGGTGCTGAGAGAAAATGGACCAGCCATGATGAAATGGCGGAGCAGACTCGATGGGCCAAATGGCCTAATTCTGCTCCAGTACGTTATGGCCTTATGGTCTTATTAAAGCTATCTGACAATTTTAAGGAATAAATTAGGCCAAGTGTAATGTCTGGAAATACTTTGCTAAATTTATAAACCATTCAATTTTACGTGAACAGCAGTGAGATCAAAGAACTCTTGATGTTAATTCAGGTAGATGCAAAATGAACACCTAACAACAGGTGACAAACCTTTGCAATTGAACAATAAAGTTAATCGAAACATGGAGCTCACAGGGACGAGGAAACACTGCATCATAAATTTAAACCAGCAACCTTTTGACTCAGAGACATTGATACTACCTAATTAACTTAATCAGGTACAAACTGCTCTAAAGTAAAATTATTGCCTTATATTTGCAAAGCATATTAGTGTGGTGATTAGCTAGATAACTTAGAAATCTGTTCGGTCTCTGACCAAAGGTCAGTTCTGCTCAGCTTGTTTGGATGACTTTTTCTCTCATATCACGTTCACAGCTGCATGAAATTAGTTTGTTCGGTTTTATTTTGTTGCTTGGCTCTGGGTGTAGCCGGATACTATCAGTTTCACTCAAAAAGCTGCAAAGATGGCAAGTGTGTCAAAGATCATGGAGAGATACAATAACTTGCGTCTCTGTAATATCCTGAATATTCATAGGAAGAGTAAACGAACCAATGCCAGTGTCCTCTCCCTGGGTAACATCTCTAACGCTGAAGACTTAGTTTCATTCATTTCTCTATGTTGGACAGGTCACATCACTTGCAGGCCTGATATCAGACTCCTGTAGAGGGACATTATTGAGAGGGCTGTCACAAGAAGAGAGTACCAGGTAGACCAAGGAGAACATGCAAAATGTACTTAAGGCACCCATCAGGAATGCAGCATCCCCACTGACTCTTGGGAATCTCCAGCCCATGACCACTTAAAGTGAAGAACAGTACTAAGACTCCCTGCACATCTGAAGCACACAGAAGCTCTGTGTAAGGGGTGGAAAGAGTGCATCATCTCACACGCCAGCCGCCTGCTCACTCCGTCAGCCACTTGCTGCCGTCTTGTGGAAGAGTCTGTGCTTCACATATTGGCTTCATGTGCCAGCTCAAAACTAAGGTGATAACAGTTAGCCGCAGTCCTGAGGGGCTGCCAAAGAAGAGCAAGAGAAATCAAAGTATAGATGTTTTACTATTTCACTGATTGGAAATGGAATTCATCAAACTTAAGTTTAACATGAACTTACCATGCTGCCGGTGGCACAGTGCCGTAGTGATTAGCACAATGCTTTACAGTACAGGTGACCAGGGTTCAATTCCCACTGTAAGGAGTTTGAATGTTCTGTCTGTGACCATATGGGTTTCCTCCAGGTGCTCCGGTTTCCCCTAGTCTAACGACTAAATTGTTAGGTTAATTGGCCCTTGTAAATTGTCCCGTGATTCGGCTAGGATTAAATCGGGGGATTGCAGGGCAGCATGGCCCCATGGGCTGAACGAACCTATTCCGCGTTGTATCCCAATAAATAAATAAAATAAATGAAAAACATACAGAATAAGGATTAGAAATGTAGTGTTCATTCCCTGTGAAGAGGACATTTGGGCTTTTTGGTATTATGGCACAATAACATGTACGTAAATCTGTGCTGCTGCTGTATTTGTAAGACCTGTTGATAGGATTCGAGGTGACTCCTACACTACGGCGCACGTTAGTTGTAAATCTAATACTGTTGAAGGATTGCTCTGTGCAGTTTGTTTCTGATGCAGGTTCTGTGTTTGCCTTGTTTGCAATCATTCAATGAGCCTGAAGGCTTCCAAATAGTATATCTTTTATTTATGTGCCCACGTTTGGGATCTGGGTGTTATCAGCAAGGCTGAGATTTATTTCCCATCCCTAACCATCCTCGAGATGCTGCCTTCTTCGACTACTTCTGATGGAGGAGCATCCACACTACTGTTGGGCTGGGTTTATGAATTTGGACCAAGTCACAATGAGGGGTGGCCGAACTGTCCGCTAGTCAGGATGGCATGTGGCTGGGAGGGAAATTTGCAGTTGGTGCTGTGCCCAGTCATCTGCCACCATTGTCCTTCTCAGTGGTAGAGTTTGCGGGTGCTGTCAGAGCGGTCTGGGTGATCAAATGCTCTGCATTTTGAAGATCTTTGAACAGGGTTAAACAAAATCATTGCTCTGGAGGGTTAAGAGTAGCAGGACTGGTCCATCACACACACACACACACACACACAAGGCTGGAGGGACTCAGCAAGTTGGGCAGCCTCTATGGAAAAGAGTACTCTCATCAGGACAGTCCTGGTGAAGGGTCTCGGTCCGAAACGTCAGTGGTTTGGATTTCCAGCATCTGCAGATTTTCTCTTGTTTCTCTTGGTCCACCATTCCACTGCATGTGTAATGGCAATTGCACATCCACCGACTTCTCCCTATTCCATTTCTCAGTGCTATCTTGGCAAGTAGCTCCATGTCTGACATTTGTAATGTACAAGATGCCTATGGAGTCATGACAGACTCATTTGCAGCCACTGTTCTTACAAACACTTACGTATTCCCAAAGTACAAAGAAGCTGATGGAAAGCTACAGACCTCCATTAGATTTATTTGTATTTGAATAAACCTACTGCCCATTGCATTGTTGGCATTGAGGGCAGCAATGAGGGTCCTCCATCTCTGGTGGTGTTCAGGGCTTCCTTCATCATGTCAGTAGCTCAGTTTTCACGACTATCAGTCATGCAAGTCTCAGGTAGAGACTCGGGAACATCGTTGTGCTCAGATATAGAAGGATTCTTCACTGCTGTTTCCTTTGCAGTTTCATTTTACCAGTTAGCGTTGTTAGTCCTGAGCTGCACCCCTGAACCTGGAGGACAAGTGGACCCCTCTTAGTCCGGCCTCTACCCTTTGACCTGCTTGGCATGGGTGACCTTATCAAAAGCCAAAGCATGAAGCCCTGACTCCAGCCAACATCGCTCTCTGGGTGATCGAGGCATACAAACCTCCAAACCACAAGAAGGTTGTGGTCCTCTTGGAAGATTTGAATAAAGCTACATTCCCAAAGCAACTTTTAAGAACAATTCATTTGACTGAAAAGGCCACCTTTTCCCTTATTAACCCCATATAGTCCACTAACATATTTCTACAACTGCTTTTGATAAGCTTTAACAAGATATATCAGTAACCACCATTCTTCCTCATAACATCAGAAATTTTAAACCAAGTGACTAATTGCCCTGTTTAATTTGATCAATTCTCTCCATAAACTTCAAAGCTGCAGTTCTGCACTACGTTTTACCCACCCTGCCCAAACTCATGTAAACAAGACCATCTCTGACCCCTGTGCTCGTTGTGGAAATTGTTCTTCACCCCATTGTCTATTCTCTGGATTTATTTCTTAAATTCAGCCCTCGTTTATCACCGTCTATCAATGTTTATGGATAAACAGACCGTGAAACTAGTGATGGATGTTGCTCGTGACCGCACATTGTAGATGTAAAACGAACACCAATGGACCAGTGACAAACCTTTGTGACCAAACATCAAAGTTAATCAAACCACGGGGATCATTTCAGTGGGGCTATTACACAGAGAGAAGGCTCAGATGAATTTGAAGGCTAATAGGTCAGACACCATTAAACTGGAGTGTTGCATATTTTTATATATTAAATTTCACTAATAGTATTTTACAACATTTTATACTTGGAAGAGTTGAGTGCTGTTGTAAATGTTGTGATATGTGATTTTTATGATTTTTTTCCCCCTAATTTTTATTAAGAGATGACAAAAACAAAGAAAGAAGTTTCTTCAATATCAATACCACTGCAAAACCTTTTTACATTTTGCCTGCCTTTAATGGAAACCTCCCCACAGTACAGGGTGACCACTAGTGCTGTAACTGCAAAAATCTTCCAAATCCGTTACAGGATATAAACCAACCAATATCAGTATGTTCTCCTAACATGCCCGACAATGAGACCCAGCTCTGAATGTTGTGTTCAGTTCTGGTCACCTCATTGTAGGAATGATGTGGAGGTTTTAGAGGGGATGCAGGGGAGGTTTACCAGGATGCTGCCTGGGCACAGTAACGTAGTGGTTAGCACGGCGTTTAACAGTGCTAGCAACCAGGGTTCAATTTTGACCACTGTTTGTAAGGAGTTTGTACATTCTCTCTGTGACCATGTGGGTTTCCTCTGGGTGCTCCGGTTTCCTCCCACAATCCAAAGACGTACCGGTTGGTAGGTTAATTGGTCATTGTAAATTGTCCCATAATTAGGCTAGGGTTACATCAGGGGTCACTGGGCAGCGTGGCTTGAAGGGCCAGAAGGGCCCATTTTGTGCTGTATTTCAATAAATAAATAGAAAGATAGATAAGCAGACAGACAAATAAATAAATAAAATTAGAGAGCATGTCATATGAGGATAGGTTGAGTGAGGTGTGGCTTTTCTCCTGAGAGTGAAGGAAGATGAGAAGTGGCATTGACTGAGTAGATAGCCAGAGATTTTTTTCCCCAGGATGGAAATAATACTGGGGGTGTAATTTTAAGGTGATTGGAGGGAAGTGTAGGGGGGATGTCAGAGCAAGGATTTTTATAATGAGAGTGATGGGTGTATCGAATGCCCTGCCAGGGAGGTGGTAGAGGCATTTAAGAAACTACTAGATATCAGAATTAGAATCAGGTTTAATATCACTGGCATATGTTGTGAAATTTGATGTCTTTGTGGCAGCAGTACAATGCAATACATAATAATAGAAAACAAAACCCATGAAATACAGTAAGTTTGAATAGTTAAATTAAATTAATAGTGCAAGAATAAAAATAAAATAAAAGTTGTGAGGAACAACACCTTATATTCCGTCTGGGTAGCCTCCAACCTGATGGCATGAACATTGACTTCTCTAACTTCCGCTAATGCCCCATCTCCCCCTCATACCTCATCTGTTATTGCCCATCCTCTGGGCTTCCCCCCTCCCCCTTTCTTTCTCCCTAGGCCTCCTGTCCCATGATCTCATATCCCTTTTGCCAATCAACTGTCCAGCTCTTGGCTCCATCCCTCCCCCTGCTGTCTTCTCCTATCATTTTGGATCTCCCCCTCCCCCTCCCACTTTCAAATCTCTTACTAGCTCTTCTTTCAGTTAGTCCTGACGAAGGGTCTCGGCCCGAAACGTCGACTGTACCTCTTCCTATAGATGCTGCCTGGCCTGCTGCGTTCACCGGCGACTTTTATGTGTGTTGCAGGTAGTAGTGTTCATTAGTTCAATATCTATCCCGAAATCAGATGGCAAAGTGAAAGAAGTTGTTCCCGAGCCTTCAGGTTCTTGTACATCCTTCCTGATAGTAGCAATGAAAATGAGGCATGACCTGGGTGATAGGGTTCCATAATGTTGGACACTGCCTTTTTGAGGCACTGCTCCTTGAAGATATCCTGGATACTACAGTCCCCATGATAGAGCTGACTTAAGTTTACAACTTTCTGCAGCTTATTTTGATCCTGTGCAGTAGGACCCCCCTCAACACCACACACCCCCACCCTCTCCATACAAGACGTTAATGCTGCCAGCAGTTAGAATGCTCTCCATTGTACATCTGTAAAAACTTGCCAGGGTCTTTGGTGCCATACCAAGTCTTCTCAACCTCCTAATGAAATACAACCTCTGTTGTGCCATCTTTGTAGCTGCATTGATATGTTGTGCCCAGGATAGATTCTCAGAGATGCTGATACCCAGAAACTTGAAATTGCTCACTCTCTCCACTTCTGATCCCTCTATGAGGATTGGTGAGTTCCACATGGCACATGGGTGATAGAAAAATGGACGGCTTTGTAGGAAGGAAGGGCTAGAATTATCTTGGAATAGGTTAGAGGGTCAACACAATGTCATGAGTCATAAGGCCTGCATTGCAGTGTAGGCGTTCAATGTTCTATGTTCCACAGTCAGTCAGTTCCATTCGGTAGGTCGTGGTGTTCACACACCTGACACCAGACACTAAAACAGGGACTTCCCATGACAAGAGACCTTAATGAAGGATGGTTAGGACCCAAATGCTGGAGTATCTGAAGCAAGGAACAAAAGATTGTATGAACTAGAACGCGAACTGAGCACAGAACAAAATTCTACATGATATCTCTCGTTGAGCTTATGATTGAGCACTGAGGCTACGTTCAGGTGCTTTTAAATACTGAATTCTTGGCGCCAAAACTTGATTGCCAATTAGTGGGATGGTCCTGAACCCTTAAAGGGGCAACCCTAGTTGTCCATACTCCGGGGAGTTAGGGTATCCAAACCCCGGAAGCTGGCGCGGTTGGTTGCGTGACATAGCACTCCTGTCAAGAAGAGAGTAGCAGGTGGACAGAGGATAAGGCCTTCTTAAAATCTGCTTGAAAAATGCAAAGTTGAGAATGAATACTAGGCTGGGAAAAAGGAGGTGAGCTCTAGCAGGCATGGTCATTTTGAGAGAGTCTAGGGCAAAATACTGCTACAGGTGTCAACTTGTGGGCTTTAGTCAACAGCAGGCATCATTGAGGAGGGCAAGCAGCATTAAGGCAAGGCAGGGCAATGTTTTTCCTTTCCTTTTAATACAATAGTTACTAGAGGGGGAATAATGGCATTTAGTGACGTGCTATGCTCCTCCTGTGCAATGTGGGAGATTAGGCAAAAGAGGATTGTCCCTGACGACTGTATCTGCAGGAAAGTTGTCCAGCTGCACCTTCTGTCAGGCCAGGAGCTATTGATTCACCAAGGAGCAGATAGGAGGCAGAAAGTTCTACAGATAGGACTTCAGGGATGCAGTCACACCAAAGGTTCAGCCAAATAGATGGCTGACCACCAGTAGGGGTAGGCACATAGTGCAAGTGTCCCTTGTGGCGATGCCAGTTTACCATTTTGGATACTGTTGGAGGAGGACGGCTTCTCAAGGGAAAGTATCATCTGTAGGGTGGATCAGAGGCAGCACAACTTGTAGAGCAGGGAAGGTGAAAGTCTTGGCAAGCAGTAGTGATTGGAGACTTCACAGGAATGAACATGCAATGGCGTTTCTGTGGCCTCAACTGAGATCCAAGGTTAGTTGGTGGCCTTCCTGGGGCCAGAGTCAAGAATATCTCTGAGCAGGCACAAACATTCTGGAAGGGGAGGGTGGCCATCTCGAGGTCATAGTTATATTAGTATGAACAATATAGGTGGGAGAGCTCTGTTCCTGCAAAAAGAATTGAGGGAGTTGGTAGAGAGTTACAAGACAGGACATCAGGGATTATAATCTTGCAATTTTTCCTGTGCCACATCCTACCAAAGCAAGGAACTGAAAGATTATAATTGAATAGGTGGCTAAAGATCTGGATAGCAAGGTTTGGTTACCTTGGATGACAAGAGATATTGTAAATTTAGTCAAAAAGTGAAATAAAGGATACATGATGTTTAGGAATCTGAAATCAGGAGGGCTTCAGATACCTGAATCATTGATTATCTTTGAAGGAGATGATGTGTGTACAAGAGGAATGGGTTCCACCTAAACAGAGGGGTGGGGAGTACATCAATATCCTTTCTGGGAGGTTTTCTGGAGCTTCTCAGGGGGATTTAAACTGATGTGGCAGCATAGGTCAGCAAGCAGAGAGATTGAGGAAAAAGATATAAACACTTCAGATGTAAAAAAAAACAATATTGACTGGGACTCCTTTAGTGCCAAAGTAGATTTGGGAGACACTGTTCTGCGTAAATGCATATTTTGACAGGTGGAGGTCTCCTAAAGGCCAGCTGGCTAGAGTTCAAGACTGATATGTTCCTGTGAGGCTGAAAGATAAGGATGACAAGATTTGGATACCTTCGGTGACAAGGGATATTGTAAGTTTAGTCAAAAATTGAAAGAATATGTGATGTTTAAGAATCTAACATCAGACAAGTGTGTTAAAGAATATAAGGAAGCAAAAAAGAAATGAAACAAAGAATTAGGAGGGCTCAAAGGGACCATGAGATGTCCTTAGCAAGTAGGATTAAAGAGAATCCCAAAGCATTTGAAACAAATATTAGCTGTAAAGGAGCAGCTCGGTCAAGGATAGGTTCACTTGGGGACAAAGGAAACAATTTAAGTGAGATATTATTAGTGAACTCTGGTCCCACAATAACAAATAAAACAATGTGATAATAAATGTAATCATTGGTGTAAGTCAGCAAACATCAGGTATTAGAGGCCCATCTATGTATGTGACTGTTAAGTTCAAATCAAGGCATCAGATGTGGAAAGATGAGTGATTTCGGGTTCATGGATGTCAATATCGCTGAGGATCTAACCTGGATCCAAAATATCGACACAGCTACACAACAGCATCTATACTTCATTAGGAGTTTGAGGAGGTTTGGTATGCCACCAGAAACACTCACACATTTCTATTGAAGAGAGCATTCCAATTGGTTGCTTCAATGTCTTGTATGGGGATGGGGAGAACATGGTGGGAATCTACAGCACAGGATCAAAATAAGCTGCAGAATTGTAAACTTAGTCCATTCCATCATGAGCACTAGCTTCCATGGTATCCAGGACATCTTCGAGGAGTGATGACTCAGAAAAGTGGTGATTATCATTAAGGACCCCATCACCCAGGGCATGCCCTCTTCTCATTGCTACCATGAGGGAGGAGGTACAGGAGCCTGAAGGCAAACATTCAATGATTCAGGAACAGCTTCTTCCCCTCTGCCAACTAATTTCTGAATGGACATTGAACCCATGAACACTACCTCACTACCTCCTTATTTCTATTTTTGCACTACTTATTTAATTTAACTATTTAATATATATATGCTTCTCGTAATTCCTACTTTTTTCTATTATTTTGTACTGCATTGTACTGCTCCTCCAAAGACAACAAATTTCACGACATCTGCCGGTGATATTAAACTTGATTCTAATTCTGATTATTTTTGCATGTACCAAGTTACAGTGTGCCATCATTTTATCATGTTAGTGCATTGAGGGAGTACAAGGGAAAAGCAACAAAAAATGCAGAATAAAGTGTAAGTTACAGGGAAAGGGCAATGCAGGCAGGTATTAAGGCACAAGGCCATGGCAAGGTAGATAATGAAGTTAAGAATCCATCTTATCGTACACAGGCTTTTTCCTTGGTGAGGTGTAGCCACATATTTTCCTTATTCTTAATACTGTGCATTGCAAACTGATTCCAAGGTCACTGAAATTGATGAGATCTAGTCCCCAGGGATTGCTCCCCTTTGTGATCAGCTCTCTGATCCAATGGTAATGTGGGATTAGTGACAAACTAAATCAGGAAACATGAAGCATAGCAGCTCCGACCCCATCTGAGGCAAATATCAAAGAAAATGGAAAAGCCCAAATAAATAAACTGGGGTAAGACCATGGTAACCAGAGATTACAATCACATTTTAAAATTTTGTTGGTCAAGCAGAATTTCAGGAGGAAAGATGAATCCACAGACTAATTTTACATTAAGTATGTTTTGCATGCAAATGAATATTCAAAAAATGCAGGATAATTTAAAATGATTAATGTCTTATAACAGTGGGATAGAAGCTGTCTGTCATGAGACCTTCGGGCCTGTGTAGAGTGTTGGACTCTGAGGTTTCTAAAGTACCTGTATTTGTTAATTGTTGTCTTAGCTAGAGTCATTCAGCCTTTGTGCTTTCTGTTTAATTTTGTCAAACTTATTTTGACTGGCACAGGTTTTCTGCGTACCGTGATAAAGTAGACTCCTGATTATCGCTTATTGTGGGTCTTTGTTCTGAGAATGATTTGTCCCACAGTGTCGCACAGGTGAGCCATCAATGTTTTGTTGGAATTCCTACATGTAAACTTTTGTTTCTGTCTCTACATGGGAGTCTGTCATTCCTCCGCACCTGCGTTCAGTCTTTGCCAGTGCTCACTGTGACACTGTCCTTGAGCCTGGTGGTACATGCTTTCAGACTTTTGTAACTTTTGTCCAATGGGAGGGAGAGGAAAGAGGATGTCCAGGGTGGGTGGGGTCTTTGACTATGTTGGCTGCTTTAGTTGGAATCCATGGAAGGGAGGCTGATTTTGATGATGTGCTGAGCTGTGTCCACAGCACTCTGCAACTAAATCTGGAAAAATGAAAACTCGTGGATTCTGCCCCATCTGAAACAAATGAGAAAGAAAGTGGAAAACTGGGGGAAGATCTTTCACACACATCTGCTCTTACTCTATCCTCCTGCCACCCTCTTGTCCTCTCCTACCACCCCACCAGCTTCTGTGTCTGGCACATTATTCTCTGAAATTTCTGCCAGCTCCAATAGGATCCCACCACCAAGCACATCTTTCCCTTGCCCCTCTTTCTGCTTTCTGCAGAGATCGCTCCCTACGTGACTTCCTTATCCATTTGTCCCTCCCCACTGATCTCCCTCCTGGCACTTATCTTCGCAAGTGGAACAAGTGCTACATCTACCCCTACACCTCCTCCTTCACTACCAGTCAGGGCCCCAAACAGTCCTTCCAGGTGAGGCGACACTTCACCTGTGAGTCTGTTGGGGTTGTTTACTGTGTTTGCTGCTCCTGTTGTGGCCTCCTGTACATCAGTGAGACCCAACATACATTGGGAGACCGTTTCGCTGAGCATCTATGTTCTGTCCACCAGAACAAGCAGGATCTCCCAGTGGCCACCTATTTTAATTCCACTTCTTATTCCCATTCTGATATGTCCATCCATGGCCTCCTCCACTGTTGAGATGAGACTACACTTAGATTGGAGGAACAACACCTTATATTCTGTTTGGGTAGCCTCCAACCTGATGGCATGAACATCGATTTCTCAAACCTCCAGTAATGACCCCAAAACACCCTCCCCCACCCACTCCATTTCCTATTCCCTTGGCCCTCTTTCACCTCATCTCACCAATCAACTTTCCAGCTCTTCACTTCATCTCTACCCCTCCAAGTTTCACCTAACACCTGGCATTTCTCTTTCCCCTCCCCCAACCCACCTCCTCAGCTTTTTTTTCTCTGGTCCTGCCGAAGGGTTTCAGCCAGAAATGTGGACTGTACTTTTTTACATAGATGCTGCCTGGCCTGCTGAGTTCCTCCAGCATTTTGGGGAATATCACTTAATATCATATTGCTCAAGGAGAATTTCAGGACAAAAGAAAATGAAGTCCACTTACTAGTTTTACATTAAGTATATTTTGTGTGCAAATGAGCATTCAAGAAATGTAGGATAACTTTATGTGATTAATGTAGTTGCAATATTAACTAAACCCAATGAAGAAGCAGAAAGAGACAGGACTCCAATATTATAACATTCCTCATCATTTGATACAATGTATTACTCTTGCAATATTGTGTGTTTTATGCTATCTATGTCAAAACTGCTGCGTCAGAGAAGGCATTATCTTTGATTTTATTCAGCTCAGCAAAGACTGAAGTTGCATTCTATGTAACACACAAAAAATGCTGGAGAAACTCAGCAGGTCAGGTAGCATGTGTGGAAATGAACAGAAAGTCAATGTTTCGGGCCAAGTCCCTTTTTCAGGATGGAGTGGCCATTTTATTGGGTTCAGATTGAGATCTTTTTCAGAACTAGATAGGAAGGGGGAAGATGCCTGAATAAAAAGGTCCTGGGTATATTAATGAATGAACATGTATTAACTGTATATTGCATTCTTTACATCCATTTAAAGTCAAGGAGATATATAACAGGAAATAGTTCTTTGACCCAACTCATCCATGTGTCAGGCCTGTATGTGCAGGCTCCTCCCAGTCTCCAACCAGCTAATAGGAGTCACCTACCAGTTGTTTCTAATGCATTACTTGCAGCATATCTAAACCCAGCCATCATCCACAGCCTCTGTTTACTCATCAAACCAGCCAGCCTCAACCAGTTACTAGCCTTCAGTTACCTTATTCTGTTAGGTAACTATTCTCTTTGTCTTGAGGCCCCTTGTGGCTTGTTATTTTACAGTTTATTATTAAAGTTATTGCTCACCATGAAACTGTCTCCACTGCTCTGAGTTTGGGTCAAGCCTTCTCTACATTTACTGACAGAATGAGTGACCAGACAGAGTTTGCTTGCCGAAAAGAAGTTGTCCGTCAACATGAGCACACGATCCTGAAGCAGCAGGAAACCCCTGACCATCTGCTCGCCATTCTCAACCAACTCCCTGACATGATACAGCAACCCTGTGCCAGTCAACCTCTTCCCTTGGAGCCCCGGATTCCAGCGCCTGATCTCTTCAATAGATCTCCAGCCCAAAGCTGCAACTTCCTGTCCCAGTGCTGCAACTTTCTTTCACTTCTAGCTCTAGCCATCTCTGTATGTTGCAGACTCCCTTGGTCTCTGTTGGTTGCAAGATTCCCTTGGTCATTTCTCTCTTACCTGGGTGAGCTCTGACGTGGGCTGCTGTTAAATGGGACAATAAAGCCCCCTTTTGCACCAGTATGAAGATTTTACTGCAGTTTTGGACTATCTGAGATATGGAAGTGGGACAGTAGACCAGATATCTCATCTACGTCAAGACTTTTGCTCGGTACTGCATTACACTGTAGAATTCAGGACCTTCACGGCAGAGTCAAGATGCCCCATTACCATCGCAGCCTCTCGGAGTGCTTGAAAGCTGAGCTGACTAGCAGTGTGATGCCCACCGACCTCGAATGCCTCATCAGTCTTATGGAGTGAACCTCCAGATCACCAGTCAGAACCCACTTCCATTCCCAGAACTATTTCAGGTTACACAACTCACTGCAATGCTTCCAGAACCCGATGCAGCTGGGGAGAGCTCCATTAAACCACCTCCGCTGCCCCTCCCAAGAGCATGAAGGCTGGTGGAGAAACAACTTGTGCACGCACTTCAGAGCACCTGAGCACCCACACATCAGGTGTCCACTACGACCAGGAAAATGGCACCACCAGATAGAGACGAGGGCCCTTCTATCTGGGAAACTTCCTCCACCCTTTGTTCCAGCACTGCAGCCCAACTCACTCTCTTTCTCCTCGTCCTCCACACTCCAAGGGCTCTACGCACACAAAAGGATTGCATTCTCCACGTCGCCACTCACCTAATAGGAGTCACCTGCCACTCATTTCAAACTCATCACCTGCAGCTTATTTAAACCCAGCTTTCACCCACAGCTCTTGTTTGCTCATCAAACCAGCCAGCCTCAACCAGCTACTGCTACCCTTCAGTTACTGTGTTGCCTTGTCCTGTTTTCCTTTGTGGTCCCTCGCAGCCTGTTATTTTGCAGTTTATTATTAAAGTTATTGCTCCCTGCAAAATCATATCTACTGCTCTGCATTTTGGTCACATTTCCTCTATATTTCCTGACACTATGCCAACCAAGGTGCCTTCCTGACTTGGTCCTTTTTGCCTGCATTGGGCCATGAAACCTTTTCTACCTGTGAACCTGTCCAAAGGTCTTTTAAACATTGTACCTGAGCCTATCACTTCCTCTAACAGCTCATTCTACATACCTACCACCTACTGTGTCAAAAACCTGCTTTTCAGTTTCCCTTTAATTTTTTTCCCACTCATCCTGACGAAGGGTCTCGGTCCGAAACGTCAACTGTACCTCTTCCTAGAGACGCTGCCTGGCCTGCTGTGTTCACCAGCAACTTTTATGTGTGTTGCTTAAATCTCTGTACTCTAGTTTTGGACTCCTCTAATCTGGGAAGAAGGCTGTGTCCACCCACCTTATCAATGCCCCTCATGATTTTAACATCATCATCATTAAGTGTTGTGCCACATGACAGAGGTGATCATGGTCTTTCCATGACCATGGTTGTTTTTGGCAAATTTTTCTGCAGAAGTGGTTCGCCATTGCTTTCTTCTAGGCAGTGTCTTTACAAAACGGGTGAGCCCAGCCACTAACTATGCTCTTCCGAGATTGGCCTGGCAGCAGTGGTCACATAACTAGGACTTGGGATGTGCATCAGCTGCTGCCATGGCTTCACGTGACCCTGATCTGTTGGGGAGGAGGGGTGGGTTAAGCAGGTGCTACACTTTGCCCAAGGCTGGCCTGCAAACTAGCAGAGGGAAGGATTAGATTAGATTAGATTATGAGGACACGCAGTCCTCTTTTATTGTCATTTAATAATGCATGCATTAAGAAATGATACAATATTCCTCCGGTGTGATATCACAGAAGCACAGGATAGACCAAGACTGAAAAACTAACAAAAACCACATAATTATAACATATAGTTACAACAGTGCAACAATACCATAACTTGATGAAGAACAGGCCATAGGCACAGTAAAAAAGTTCAAAATCTCTCGAAAGTCCCACATCTCAAGCAGACGGGAGAAGGAAGAAAACCCTCCCTGCCATGCCCAACCACAGTCCAACTCTGAGTCGTCCGAAAACCTCGAGCTCCGATCAGCCCTCCGACACCGAGTACCAAGCACCATCTCTGCCGAATGCTTTGACCCCAGCCTCGGTCGCCAGCAGCAGGCAAATCCGAGGATTTTGGGGCCTTCCCTCCAGAGATTCTCGATTGCACAGTAGCAGTGGCAGCAAACCGGGCATTTCAGAAATTTCTCCAGATGTTCCTCTGTGCCTTCTCACATCTGTCTCCATCAAATCAGAATTGTGCACAGCATCCTACTTACAAATACGATATCATTTCACCGGAGAGCTGCGCGCGTCTTATACCTCTTTTGGTAGAGACATATCTCCACCCTGTCAATCACCCCATGATTTTTATAAACCTCCATAAAGTTACTCCTCAGCCTCCTATGATCCAGTGAAAACAATGCAGTCTATCCAATCCGTCTCCATAACTCGAAGTACTATAACCAGAAATACTTCGTTAATAATTATTTTTGAGGAATTAACATTGTTATTTGGTTACGTATTACATTTTTTTTTCAGATAGGAGGGTACCAAACAAAAAATATGTTAATCCATATTGGCAATGTTGACACCGAGTGTGCTGCTATTCGGGAGAAATTTCTGCTCTTCTTTTGATGGGATCTCTCACGTCCATCTGAACAGGCTGACATGTTTAACGCTATGTAAACGAATACAGTAGTTCCTTGGAATCAAAGCCTGTGAATTTTGTGATGGTCTAGTTGTCCAGTATTTTGAATCTGTTGTCTGAATTTTCAAAACCTGAGCTACACAGACTCTTTAAGTGGACTATCACTTTTCACATGACCTGTAGCCTGGTGGGGTATGTTTTTTTTGGAATAAGCATTTATTCTGATAGAATTTCATTGTCAGTTAAATAGCGCGTGTTTCTTGCAGATTTTGGCACACTTTCAGTTTTGAGTGAACAAATAGCTCTCCCTGGCTTCGTCTTCACGTTCTGGCACATTTTTATGCACAGAAGCACACCCCGGAGGGCTGTAAGATTATAGGAAGTAGCAGAAGTAGGTCAGATGAACCCCTGATTTTGCTCTGATTTTCAACAAGACCACAGCGGATTCTACACCTACAGTTAATTTCCTCACCCAGTCTTTGCTTCCCTAGTTCTATCAGTTCCAGTGCTGAACAATTCAACGACTCAGCAACCACAACCCTTTGGAGTAAAGATTTCTAAAACTTCTAACACAGAGCTCCTCTGTGTGAGCTCTTATTCCAGTCTTAAGTGCCTAATTCTTTAACCTTAGCCTTGGACTACATGTAGCAATTTTATATTTTCGAATTTAAAGAAGTGATCATAATAATCACTCTGAAGATCCTAAACACAAGAGATTCTGCAGTCCCTGGAAATTCAGAGTAACGCACACAAAATGCTGGGAAATTTCAGCAGGTCAGGCAGCACCTATGGAAAGGAATAAGCAGTCGACTTTTCGGGCCGGAGCATTTCATCAGGACTCAAATCAAATGCTGCTCTCGTGCTTTCTGTGCTTCCGTGCTTTCTGTTTACCTGTGTTTTCACCTTCAGGGATTCTTAAACATCGGGGTCATTCTGTTCTCAAATGAGCCCTACCATTCATTATGCACATCCAACCCTCACTAGTCCCCATGTGCCTTTCAGGATGAAAAGCCATCTGCTGTGGCTCTGCCATCTTATCAGTTGATTAATACCAGACTGTGGCCTATCAACAACAACACCAATTTTACTGATCATACCTCCTACCCTTCCGCCTACTGGTTTTAGACTTTAACCAATCTTATATCCATGCTAAAGGGACTCAGCAAGTCAGGCATATTGCTGATTTCATCCAGCATTTTGAATGGATTGCACAAGATTTCCAGCACCTGCAGAATATCTATTGTTGATTATATTTATGCCAATATGAGTGATATTTGATCTGGTGAGCCATTATTTTATGTAACAAGCTTTTGTGTAGTATTTTATCAAATCATTATGAGATATTCACATTATATTTACTTTTATTGATCTTGCTACTTCCATAAACCCAGAAACTGTGAGATTTTTTAAACTTTATTTCTTTTACAGAAAACCAACTGAATTAGCTAACCATATTGATTATTTTAATTACTCTGTTACCATATCACCATATTTTTCACATCAGCTAACTGGTTTTATTTGTTCCCTCCCTTCTTTTTGGAGTAATGTTGCTTTTGCTCCAATCGTCACAAAATTTCAGGAAAGTTTGGAAGATTAGCAGTGATGTTTTAATTATCTCTGTATTAAGCTCTTAAAACACTAGGGTGCTGGCTATCAGATCTGAAGGGATTTGCAGATTTTTTGTTCTTTTTATTTCTGTAGTAATTTCTCCAAGCATGAGTGGGTGGCGATGTGGAGATTTCTCTAGCAAAGGAGGTGGAAGATGCTCTGCTAGCCTGCAGGTCACCTTTGGATAAGGTGTAGCACCTGCTTAGCCCACCTCCCACCGATCACGGTCATGTGAAGCCATAGGAACAGGTGGTGGATGGTTGTACCAGTAGAGGGTGCGTATCACAAGTCCTGTTTATATGACCACTAATGTTAAGCAAACAATCTCTGAATTGATGTGAAGTACATTTATTATCAAAAAGTGTATAAATTATACACCTTGAGAGTTGTCTACTTATAGGCAGCCACAAAGCAAGAAACCCGAAAATCCCATTTAAGAAAAATAGAAAGACCAAAACCACTGCTCAGAGAAAGAGATAATGGCTGGGGTCACCCGTCTTGAAGAAGGCAATGGCAAATCAATTCTGTAGAAAAATTTGCCAAAAACAATCATGGTCATGGAAAGACCACGATCCCCCATGTCATACAACACAGCACATAATGAACAAATGCGTTTCTCCAAGGAGGGCTGCTGCAGAGAAATGGTTTTAGTAGAACTTTTGGGCCATTGGGGACAAATGTGTCACAACCATGGACTCTGCTACGTAACAGATTCAGCAATTGCGCTTGCGAACATGCACATTCCGGCTAACAACTATTTTATTATGGCAGTATTTAACTCCCAACATTTCACTGTAGTCTTACTGAGTCTTGACCAAAAGCACAGCAATGATATGCTCCTTGCTTGCTTTTGTCAATGTCCAGGAAAGGAGAGTACTGTTTTGACTGTCACTGGAAAGGAACTGTATTCATTTAGACGATGAAACCATAAGACCATAGGACACAGGAGCAGAATTAGGCCATCTGGCCCATCGAGTCTGCTCCGCCATTCAATCATGGCTGATCCTTTTTTTCCTCCTTCTCAACCCAGTTCCTGGTCTTCTCCCTGTAACCTTTGACGCCATGTCTAATCAAGAATCTATCAATCTCTGCCTTAAATACACCCAATGACCTGACCTCCACAGCTGCACATGGTAACAAATTCCACAAATTCACCACCCTTTGGCTAAAGAAATTTCTCCGCATCTCTGTTGAAAGGGCGCCCCTCTATCCTGAGGCTGTGCCCTCTTGTTCTAGACTCTCCCACCATGGGAAACATCCTTACCACATCTACTCTGTCTAGGCCTTTCAACATTCAAAAGGTTTCAGATACCCTCTCATCCTTCTGAATTCCAGCAAGTACAGACCCAGAGGCATCAAACGTTCGTTGTATGATAACCCTTTCATTCCTGGAATCATCCTTGTGAACCTCCTCTGGACCCTCTCCAATGCCAGCACATCTTTTCTAAAATGAGGAGCCCAAAACTGTTCACAATACTCAAGGTGAGGCCTCACCAGTGCTTTATAAAGCCTCAGCATCATACCCTTGCTCTTGTATTCTAGACCTCTTGAAATGAATGCTAACATGGCAGTTGCCTTCCTCACCACCGACTGAATTATTCATTCAATAATATATTTTCTACCAGACTTTCCTTTTGACAACAACTTTGAATTTTATTGAACCTTATAGCATTATCAAACCACCTCCAAGAGGACCACCACCTTATCATCATGATGATTGTGGTCAGGTCCTCTTGATGACACTGAAGGAGTAGGGTTTAGAGCCTTACATGCCTCAATGACGCAGAGAACTATGCTGGCTGGAGTTAGGGCTTTATGCTTTCTCTCTTGGTAGGGTCACCCATGCAAAACAGGTCAGAGAATAGAGGCCAGGCTAAGAGTTGTCCATTGGTCCTCTAGATTGGTGGATTCAGCTCAGGGCTGTCAACCCTGACTGGTCAAACAAAACTGTTACGGAAACAGCAATGAAGAATACTTCTACATCTGAGCGTGATGGTATTCCAGAGCCTCCACCAGGGATTTGCATGGCTGACAGTCGTGAAAACTACTGGCACAATGAAGGAAGCCAAGACCAAGAAATGCTTGACCAACCAAGTACAGCATCCACACCATGTTGAAGCTATACCAGAGTAGTGTTTTATCCACACTCTTCAGAATGAAGGTGCATGACAGAGAGCCTCTGTAAGCTCCTCTGTATCTTCTGGCCAAGAAAAGTCTCCTACCATGACCAATTCCTTCAGTGTCATCAAGAGGAGATGGCTACAATCATTGTAAGGAAACAATGGAGATGGATTGGGCATGTGAAGAGAAGAGAGGCCAACTCCAAAATCAGGACAGCACTTTACTGGATCTCTGAAGGGCAGAGGAACAAAGGAGACCAAAGGCAACTTGGTTTTGTACTGTAGAGGCAGAAATGAGGACCCTAAACCATATCTAGGGCCTGACAGAGAAGATGGGCAAGGGCAAAAGAGATGGAGGACCTTCAATGCTGCCCTAAATGCCAAAAGGTGTAATGAGCAATATGTAAGTATTAACAAACCAAATTTGTCACTGAAGTACACAAAAAGATTTTGTACAATTGACTACAGCTTTGGTCAACAAAGTAGGATTTAAGATGTAACGAAAGAGAGAGAGGTAGAATGATACTCCAGAGCTTAGAAGCCAGGCTGCTGGTAGCAGGTCCTCTAATACTAAAGCAATGGAAATCTGCTCCATGGTTCATCTGACTCCTGGGATTAATGTATAACCTCTTTGATACATCAGAACTGAACACTCAGAATTAACTTCATCCATTCTGAAAATGTTCCAATAAAGATGTTAGTTAATGCCCATTACACCACTGGTGTTTAGGGCAGCAATGAAGGTCCTCCATCTCTGTCTGTCCAAAACCAATTTTGGTCTTGCTCCTGCTGGGGTTCAGGGATTCCTTCATCGTGCCAGCGGCTTCTTCTCAATTTTCACTACTGTCAGTTATGCAAATCCTGGTTAGAGGCTCTGGAATACCATTGCACACAGACATAGAATGATTCTTCATTGCTGTTTCTGTAATAATTTTGTTTTTTTGTCCAGTCAGGATTGTTAGCCCTAAGCTGAAGCCCTGACCTCTGAGAAGCAGGGACCACTCTTAGTCTGGCCTCTACCCTTTGATCTGATTAGCATGGGTGACCCTACGAGAGTCAAAGCACAAGACCCTGACTCCAGCCAACATAGCTCTCTGGGTCATTGAGGCATGCAAGCCTCCAAACCCAATGACAAGGTCATGGTCCTCTTAGACGAATAAAAAATGTATTGGTAACCAATTTAGTCTGTATGGAAGATTCAACCAGCAAACAGTATGAAGACGAAAACGTGAGCTCCTCAGAATGGAAAGATTCTCTAAATCCTGCAGTCATAGAGTTATAGAATGAAGAAGTATGGAACCATTCCCTGCTGGTTGTCAAGTATCTATCTATTCTAATCCAACACTATTCTCACTTTTTATTATTCTCACCAACCATCTACCACTCACCTGCACCTTAGGCTCAACTTGCAGTGACCAATTAACCGGCCACGCTGAGAGTCTTTGGGTTATGGGGGAGTGAAAAAACATAGCGTCCAAATGTGGCCAAAGGGAGAACATGCAAGCTCCACACAGACAGCACTGGAGATCAGGATTGAATCCAGGGGCCTGGAACTATGAGGCATCAGTCCTGCTGTGCCAAATGTTATCTTAGACAGGTAAAAGTAAAAGTTGCCTGTTTACTTGTCATTTTCAAATGCTTGTCTTCTAATCCTGGTCATGTGTTAGCTAGATACAAGAGACTCTTAAGATGCTGGAGATTTTGAGCAATGCACTCAAAATGCTGGAGGAATTCTGCAAGTCAGGCAGCATCTATAGAGCAGAATTAACAGTCAACAACTCAGGCCATGAACCAGGACCGGTGAAGAATCATGGCCCAAAACGCTAAGTTCTGTATTACCTTGTTTGTCATTTTCTATTTTTAATAAATTATTTTGAGTTTTTATAATTCATCTTGCACTAGGATGTATGTAATGTTAATTTTCCTCCACCTTCTTATTGCATCCTTATTGATGAACACAAGATATCTTTCACCAAAGGTTAGCAAAAGTTCTCTAAGTCAGTAATCCCAAAAGTAGGCTTTAAAACTTGTTATCCTCACTTAACTGCCATCCTCACTAAGCTACTGATAATTAAGCAATTTAATTCTTTGCAATGTCCTTGATAAGGGTAGTAAATATCACACTGAGAAATCAGAGATGATAGAAACTAAACAAATACTTTGCAGCTGAATTCATTGAAAAATGAGTTTCCAAAAAATAATGGAGAATGAGCAGCTGAAAGTGATTAGCATCAGTCAAAGTTTGCCTTTGAGAAATGAAAACAAATAAAAACTAAATAACCCCCATGACTTAATGTCCTACACAAAAGTTTTGGAAAGAAGTGGCTAGGGTTGCACTAGTTGTCATCCTCCAAAATACCAAGGAATTTAGAATGGTTCCAGAGTTAGAAAGAAGCAAATGTAACACCACTACCTGAGAGAAAGAGAAGGGTGAATGACTGGCCTGTTAGCCTGATATAAGTAGGATAGACTTATTATTATTAAGGAATTGTTGACTTGGCTTTTAGAAAATAATAATAGGACTCTGAAGATTAATGTGAATGGTCAAAGGGAAAATCATGCTTGACAAAATTGTTGAAGTGCCTTAAGTTTGTAACTAGGAAAAGTGAAACAGTAGATATAGTGTATTTGGACCTTTTGAAGGGCTGTGAAAACGTGCCACAAGAGGGATATTTTAAGCAGAAGTAAAACATTTCAGTTTAGAAGAATGTGAGGTGATCTTATTGAAACATGCAAAGTTATTCTGGACCTATGTTCAAGGCTGAGGCTGATTATTTTTTGATGTTAAAGGAATTAAGAGAAATGGATTAGAGTAGGGAATTGACTCTGAAGTAAAGTACCAGCCAAGTTCTTACTGAATGGTAAAGCAGGTGCAATGGGTCAATAGACTTCCCTACGTCTACTTCTTATGTTCTATTGATCTCAGTTGTTCACCAATGATTAATTCTTCATCATGCCTGCAAAACAAATCATTGTTCTTTAAAAGATTAAAATTTTCCTTTGTACTGACAAACAATATTTTTAAATGTGAAAGCCTTTTTAAAACTCATGTTCCTTCACACCTCTGGGAAGGTGACACTTAGATTAACTTATCTCCTCATCCTGCTTGCCTTCAAGAGGATCACAAACTTGTTGTGGTTTGGAAGCTTGCATGTCTCAATGACCTAAAGAGTTATGTTGGCTGGAGTCAGGGCTTTATGTTTTGGCTCTAATTAGGTTCAACCATACCAAACAGATTAAAGGGTGGAGGACAGATTAAGAGTGGTCCACTGGTCCACCAGGTTTGGGGGTTCAGTTCAAGGCTAACAACCTTAATTGGTTAAGGAAACAGAAACAGCAACGGAGAATCCTTCTTGATCTGAGGGCAATTGTATTCCTGGCAGTTCCATCCAGAACTTGACAGTTGTGAAAACTGAGAGGAAGCTTACTGGCATGACGATGTGAGTCCTGAACACTGACAGAGATGAAGAACATTCATTCACTGCTGGCTTTAACACCAGCAGGCATAATGGGCTAAGACACCCTGTTTGAAGCCACTCAGATGATTCATTTCCAAGAGGCTCTGCTCTTGGAGTTGAGTTTGAGTTGAGGTGGTCTGAGGTAATTGAGTTGAGTTTAAAAAATTTGTCCCATAGTTATCACTCCCTTCTCCCCTCTAACAATCTATTGATCAAATTGCAGTTCTTGGGTATGCAAAGTGAGAAAGGAGCAAGATGGTGCCAGCAGGAATAACTTTGTGCACTTTCTGTCCAAGTCTGAAATCCCCATTTGCATTTTCAGCCAATATCTAATTTGGTCCCCTTTTTCCTAAAGTTCCTTTTTTTATAAGGTACACGCGAAAATATCAATGATCATACAACCCAGGAAGTAAGTGAAAACATAGTCAAGATGAAGAACAAGGAGGAAAGCCAGATGTCTGGAGAGGCCGGACAAATTATGAGAGAAGAGGAGTGTGCAGTTACTTCTTTCCTCACATTTGTTTTACAGGTTTTGAAAATGAGAGAAATATTGGAATTATTTTGATTTAGAAGACCTAGTGTACAAGTTCCTGATGAGACAGTGATTATTTGCATTTTTAGATAGTTGAACCCCTAAGCATTGATAATTATATGTGTTATTTTGACAGATACCACACAGATTAATCTTTTAAAAGTAATGGTAGTTGAAGGAGTTTGGCAGTGCCAAAAGAGCTTCAGTGTTTCCAAGTGCTATAATAGTTTATAAATCAGTTGCAATACTATTGACTATACATAATTAAATACTAACACCTCTTTCTGAAGCAGATTGATTTCTGCTAAACAAGAATTAAGAAGCCTACTTTGGAGTTGTGCTTAACTCTATAGATACCTTTGTTATATAGCATTTACATTGAAGATGTGTTTTAACTCTATTGATATCTTTGTTATCCAGTTTACATTGATGTTTTAATTTTATAGATATCTTTGTTATATAGTGCTTACATTCATTATGTTCTTTAACTCTCTAGTTATATTTGTTATACAGAGTTTACACTAAAGATGTGTTTTAACTCTATAGATATCTTTGTTATATGTTAGGCCTACAGTTTGCTCCTGATTTCTACACAGTCCAAAAATCTGGTCTGAGCTGCCACATGCCCTGCTTCTACTTAAAGGTCTCCATAGATCTACATATTCTGCCCTTGAGTTTATCCAGGTTAAAGGCCGCAATCTAATTAAGGGTTGATTATTGTGGAGCATTTACATGAAAGCAAAGTGCAAGCCGAAAGCTGATTGAGTGGTGCAAATGATTTAGAAGCATAGCCTTGTGTAGCCAGGAGTAACTACAAAGTAATAAGGGAGTTCATATTATGCTGTGAGCTACAATAATAGAGTTGACATACCAGAGTTGGCAGCCACAAGCTGTACCGCAGGTTGAGATCAGCTCCATTGTTACAATCGCATGGAATTTAAGAACTTGAGTTTTTCATTTGGAGTCTAGTTTGTATTCTTTTTCTCGCATAAGAAGTATTATTTTGATTGCAGAGAGCCAGCAAAAGTTGTGTCTAAGGATTAATGGCATCCATATTACAGGTTTCGGTTTTATTTTATTGAAATGCAGTATGGAATAGATCCTTCCGTCCTTCCAGCCCTTCAAGCCACACCGCCCAATGACCCCTGATTTAACCCCAGCCTAATCAAGGGCCAATTTACGATGACCAACTAACCTACTAACCATTACAATTTTGGACTGTGAGAGGAAACCAGAGCACCCGGAGAAAACCCACGCATTCCATGGGGAGGTTGTACAGACTTCTTACAGATGATGTCAGAATTGAACTCCGAACTCTGACGTCCCGAGCTGTAGAGGCGTCATGCTAACCACTATGCTATCGTTAATAACCAAGATTGATTGTTATAATATATTGCCACTCCAGTCTAATGATGAATTATACTCTCCATGTAATCAGCAGGCTGTCTTTAGGCTTAATTTTTTTAAAAAAATACCAGTTTCTAAATCATTCATCTATTAGTTGAAAAAAAATGGGTGAATTTGAGTTCCTTGGCATGATACCTGGTCTTTTTTGAAAGAATAGCCAAAAACTGAGTCAGTATTTGAAGAGTTTTCCTGGCCTGTGACAGATTTGTCAATCCCAGTGGGAATACTGACAGTGCCTCTCGAATTGGGTAACGTGTCTAAATGCCACATGTTATTTGGTGATTCACTCCAGCCAGTATAGCTCTCCGGGTCACTGAGGCACACAAGCCTCCAAACCCAACGACAAGCTTGTGGTCCTCTTGGAGTATTAGACCTTTCCACCAAGCAGCAAACTGAGTAGTGCTCGTGCCCTTACTTCCTGGCATTTATTTGGGTATACAGAATAAACAGTTAGATTAAGTATTAGAGAAGGAGAGTCATATTGGCAGATTCAAGATATCCTCCTGTGAATCAGTAGGGGTTAGCAGTGAGCAGAAACTTAAATATAGGTTTATTCCAGTACAGGAAATACTTAACCGGAGTATAACTTGATTAGACTTTACTGATTATATCATAGCTTCAAGAGGTATCAACTTGAAATTCATAAAATGAAATTGAATTCTGACTGTCGAGAATAAATTGCACCCCTTTGCTTTTAATCCCCTGTAGTGATAGTACCATAAAATTGTCTTGAAAAAGGAAACTTAAAACATATTCATCCCTATTGATCTCAGCGTGCTGTTTTGTCACGCATTTCAACCAGAGGTCTTAGGTGCAAGACTGCCAGTAACTTTATCTGCTTGTGTTGGCTGAGATGTGGACAACTTCAGAACATCAGAGGTACATGGTCTATCTGACACTAACAAATAAATCACGTTTATGACAGGACTGCACATAACACCTGTCTCTGCGATTTCACACACTTTAGTCCCAACTACAGTTGTGGTATTGAATGTTAGTGAGGTGGAGGAAGTGAGTTTCTTAGGAAAATCCATCGCACATTGTTAGTGTTGATGTGATCCATTTTATTACTGACAATCTTCTGAAAGCACATCTCATGACACTCCTTTCCCAACTCTTGAAATATATTGTGGAATCGTCAACCTTCTATGAAATATTTTAATTGTATCACAATTGATGTATAGGAAAGCAAATTGGTATAATTTAATTGTTCAATTGTGAAAGGAGCGTGGGGCATTCGGGTTCATGATTTCTTTAAAAAGAATACAATTATGTTATTAATTAATTAATGTTGTGTTGAAATTAAAAGGTCTTTAATCAGAAATCTCACTGAAGTGAATAAAATATTAACTAATATGGTCAAATTAAGCCCAAAATTAAATTTCAAATTAATATTGTGCATTGGAAGCAGGGGATATCAATTTCAATTAGTGAAAATGTAAATGCAAAACAGATACTTGGAAGAAGTTAGTCATTTAAGAGAGTGATGAATGGCTGATAAAATTTACCAGGGGTGATAAAAGGAGAGGAAAATAAAAGGAATATTGAAAATACGTTGGCATGTAAACAGGAGGATCCTAAGGAGTTCACCAAAATTCATTTTTATTAAACTTGCCACTTAAAAGTCTGATGACTGCTTTAAAATAATGTAGCCAAAAATATGGGACACTATGCGACAATCTCAAAATGTCACTCATTTGAAACTTTCTCATTCAAAATACAGTAGGTTTCCAAACTTCTATGCAGATGCAACAACAGGACATAAAGTCAATCCACTACTTTTTTTTGAATTAATATAAGTGTAATGAATTGAGTAACAAGTTTGATATGAAATTGCAATGGACATTTGTATTAGCAGGATTTTTTTTAATCTTAGAGAAATCATAAACCAATTTGAAAAGTTTCTCAATTTGCTATCCGCATTGAACATAGAAATCTCCTTTTTAAGGTCTGTGTTAATGACCTCTGATTTACTTTGTTAACAAAATAAAACATCCTGAGGGCAATGCTAGTGCAGCTTTAATATTAATAAAAATGATTTAAGACTGGAAGTACACCGTGCAATGTTATCTCACAAAAGCTTTCACAAGAGCACATCTGTATCCAATTTCACCGTCTGTTATTTTGATTGCGGTGTTAACCAAAACAGCAGCCATAGGATTTAATATGAGCATAATAAGCAGTTGCATGATAATATTGAGCAACTTTTTGTGTCAAATGCTATTGTCAGATCTATCAAAGATTGGGTTATATCATGACTAATTATTATGACATACCACCTTCCACCCTGTTACATAAATCTAGTTTCTTTTTGTTTTTCTTATTCTTTTTACCCTCTGTTTTGAAGAGTATTTTATTCTAATATGTGTTTCCTTGACTGTTAGCACTTATCAAAATTTTCTGTACTTCTCTTATATCTTGTGTGATTTACCTTTTAGTTCCTGCTTGAGTTTTGAGAATGTTTGCCCACACAACTTTCAATTCATTCCATTTCTATTCTTTCTGCTACCATTTGTGCCTTGCCCTCGCTGACTGAGCTTTCCTGATGCTCTCATTTTAAGTGATTTGATTAGGGTGTGACATCAGGGGACAGACAGGGTCATTTATGTGGGGATGGGGAGAAGAAACTACTTCAACTAAATTATATCTATTTGGAAGAAGCTGGAAAGGCAACCCCAACTCCCTATACTTTACCATTAAGCAAGTTGGCCGGGAGCAATGACGTCATTTTGCAATCAATGTATATGAGCGAAAAAGGTGAATTTTCAGTAATTAAACTGAAATAAACCATTGAGAAACACAACAGGATTAATAAACTTGGGAAGCTCTCCCATTTATCTTTAGTTCACTGAAAAAGGGGAACTTTGGCAGGGTGCCAACGCAGCAGAAAAACAACTGATTTATAGTTGCTGAAATCATCTGCAGATGCCAGCCATCTCTGGTTTTCTGTGGCCAATTACAGAGCCTCATGGAAAGGACTCACTATTGAGAGTCCAGCAGCTCATAAGTTCTATTTCTACAAAGAGCATGGAGGCCCACGACCAAAAAGAAAGGAGGACCCAAGTCTATATTCCTCAGAAAACACAGGATCTTTTATTCCTAGGGTTTTTTTTTAAAAGAAATCAGTCTCACATAGTTCTTCTCCCACAAGAAGAATTTTTCTACAAAAGAGACAAATGAGCTGTCTGTTGTGAAATGATACCAATTGATTTGCATTGAACTGAACTGAGAATTTTTGAAGTATTGTATTAATTTTACAGTTAAAAAGACACCCAACTGGTTAATGTCAGCATTTCTCTATATGAGCTTCCACCAACAACCTACTGCACTGCCTCCCATTTTCTGCGTACCTTTTTGAAGCTACTTCACTTTCTGACCTACAGTACTGTGCAAAATTCTTAATATGTGAACGGAGATTGTGTCTGTAAATCTGGCGGGAGTAAAGGATGTTGAGAACGGCCAGAGTGAAGTGCCACGTGAGGTGTGTTGGAAAAGTGGCAGAGAAGGAGTGCCAAGCAGGTGTTGACATGGGTGCAGACACACCCACCCCGGAGACGCCAGGCAAGGTCATTTGATTCCAAACAATTGGTTTATTGATCATTACAGAAGGTCTCTGTGGTGCTTCCCGCTCCCTCCCCTCTCCCTTTCCCTTTCCCAATCATGATCTCCCTCCCCCTGCCCTCTTCCCACTCTTAGTCCACAATAGAGACCTATAACAGAATCAGGTTTATGATCACTCACATATGTTATGAAATCTGTTATTTTTGCAGCAGCACCACAGTGCAATACATAACATTACTATAGTACTGTGCAAAAGCTCTTTGTATTACGGAGCAGTTGAAACACAAACTGGGACGGCATGGTAAGATAGTGGTTAGCACAACACTTTACAGTACCAGTGACCTGGGTTCAATTCCCGCTGCTGCCTGTAAGGAGTTTGTACGTTCTCCCTGTGACCGCGTGGGTTTCCTCTGGGTGCTCTGGTTTCCTCCCACCATCCAAAGATGTACCAGTTGGTAGGTTAATTGGTTGTTGTAAATTGCCCCATGATTATGCTAGCTCAAATCGGGGGTTGCTAGGTGGCCTGTGCTGTATCTCAATAACTGAATGAAGGGACATTGATGGAAGTTATTATCATATGACTTTGATTGATAAGCAATACATTTTGCCTGTTTTCTCCAATTTTATTTAATTTCAGGATGCTGAATTACACTTATGAAGCACATAATGGATGCTGGCTATTTTCCAAATCCTTGTGCACATGGCTACATCTGTTTCTTGGACAACGAGCGTGACCGTGAGGGCCAACAAAACATCCAGACACACCCCACCAATACTCATTAGTGAATGCTAAAGAGTGACAATCCTCCTCTCTCCCACCATCGCCATTTTACAGTTCTGAACAAAGACAGTATATTCACAATGTCTCTGTTCCATGGTAGTGGTGGTTCTTCTTCTGCAATCCCGCCTCTGAAAGAAAAAAATCTGCTTCCCACTTCAGAGACTTGAGCACAAAATCTAAGCAGACATGCCTGTGTTGAAAAGGACTGCTGAACAGTCAAAGCTTGTAGTTAGGATGTTAAATGTTAAAGGCAGCAGGGTGGAGACATGTCTCTACCAAAGGAGATGTAAGACACACGTTCCTTCCACTAGCCTGCAGGTCACCCTTGGACAAGGTGTTACACCTGCTTAGCACCCCCGCCCCAATCAGGGTCACGTGATGCCAAGGGAACAGGTGGTGGATGGTCGAATCAGCAGCTGGTGCACATCACAAGTCCTGGCAATGCAACCAGTCATACCAGGCAGACAGCCTCCGAAGAGTATTGATGATGGCTGGGATCACCCGTCTTGTAAAGATGCTGCCCAGAAGTAAACCACTTCTGCAGAACAATTTGCCAAGAGCAATCAAGGTCATGGACAGAGAAAAGAATAAGACTCAGATTAAAGACAGATGGAAGACTATGATCGCCCACATCATTCTGAAGAAGGGTCTCGGCCTGAAACGTCAACTGTTTACTCTTTGCCATAGTTGCTGCCCGGCCTGCTGAGCTCCTCCAGCATTTTGTGGGTGTTGCTATGGAAACCCAAGTGGACACGGGGAGAATGTACAAACTCCTTTCAGGATGGTGAGGGGAATTGAACCTGGGATGCTGCTGCTATGCTACCGTACTGTAAGAGTGAAGTCTGAATTCCAGTTTACTCTTGGTTGAGCGAATATTCCTCGAGAAGTGCAGCCCTCCCTCAGCACTACGTTAGTAGCAACCGTCTGTAATGGATTTAAATCCACAAGCTGCTGTCTCAGAGACAGGAGAACAATCGCTAACTCTATTAAGCATTATATCAGAAAACTCTGCATGTTAGTTTGACCTACCTCATTGCAGGACGATAAACTAAACGGATATTTCAATGCACTTTTTTCCCTGAAAGCAACAGAAAACTGGGATGCTGCCTGTCCATTCAGGCGAAGGTAAACATTCCTAAGGAAATATTCAAGAAAGAGAAAAAAATATCCTGGTGCTCTGAAATAGTCTTGCCACATAAAGAACCAATTAGCTGGCCTTTAATGTCACTTGCTATTAGTGAAATTTTCCTGATGTAAAGTGTTTCTGAATATAACAATAAGGATTATATTTCAAATGTGATTCATGACTGTTGCGGTACTGTGGGATGCCCTGAGGATGATTATATATAAGTGCTGTGCACATTTATTCAAAAATGTGGAAATGTTTTCAGAATCTCGTAAAAACATGATCCTGTTTGTTTGATTGGTCATTTCCTCTAATGATCTGAAATATTAAATCTTACAACAAGGTCTAAGTTCAGTTTAAACCATAGGCTGCCAAGTGTAAAATCAAAGCTTGGTAAGTGCCATATGACTTAAGTGAAACAGTGAGCTTTGAACAAATTTGCACATGGATATACCTCACTAAGTTAAAATATGTTAAATATTTGTGATGTGTTATATCTATTTATTTCTTTACATTGGAGATGGAATCTGTATCTTTCAGAATTTTTCTGAGGTAATTGATACCTTTCCTTCATGAAGGAGGCATTTTGTGCTCTTTAAGGATCATCGGTTTGGCTTCTGAAAAAACGGACTGCGGCATGCTTATTACACATGTCCATTTGGAAAGGAGATCCAAAACGTGTGCCAAGCACTTAATTTGCAAATGAAATAGGCCTTATCTATAATAGGTGCTTGGCAAATCCCAATATCAATGGGATCATTTGTACTTTCAGTGAGAGGAAAAGTGCTGTGTTAGAAACCAGGGCATGAATAGGGCCCCTCTCTTCGTCTACTCGTTTTAAATGCATGGAAAATTAACACTGTGAGTACCAAATCAGGAAGTTACCCAACTAGAACCTACTCTGTGTAAATTTACCAGATGGCCACTGTTGCGAATGGAAAATTGCTATGCGAGGACAAATTTTCCAATGTACACGCACAAGCATCTAGCGTAAATGCTCTATGATGTGATTATCTGTAAAATTTAGCGCTTCAATCACCCAGCTTTTTTTAAGATTGTTCTGAAGATGCGGCATAGCCATATTTTTCACACATCAGGGCCATTTTAGAAGAAACTGGGGGTAACTATATAGCAACTAAATTATAATAGACAATTAATTAAGGGAGTTTGGATCTCTACTCTGTAGAACCTTGCTATGTTAGATCTACATGACAATTATTAATGCCCATGGTAACTAAAGTTAATAATTGTTGTATAGATCTAATCCAAAGGACCTCCATTTTGATGCTGATGGTTTACACAGAACAGCTGCAGCCTCAGTCTTTAATTCAAACATATAAAGTATTGAAGACTGAACTCAATTCCACATGTGTTAATGCCTCCATCACTGCTGTTAATCTGACTGAGCGCTTCTGGATCAAGTAGGGCTTGGTTTACATAGGATAAAATCTACTTTACAAAATCCTCTTGAACTATTCTCATATGATACACCCCGATTAATACAGGAAAGGTTATATACCTAAAATACCTGATTATATGCTTGGTGGAATGTAGGTGTTTCCAATCTTTTCTGTTTCTAATGGCCTAGGAACCATCCTGACAATCACCCTGGATATAGTAACAAACTTTCTTATAACAAGTGGACATGAGACATCAGACATGAACTCAAGAGATTCTGCAGATGCTGGAAATCTGAATCAGTATCAGGTTTAATATCACTGGCATATATCATGAAATTTTTTGTTATGCGGCAGCAGTACGTTGCGATGCATAATAATAAAACCATGAATTACAATACCAAGTATTATAAAAATAAATTAAATTAATTAGTAGTGCAAAAAGAGAGGGAAAAATACTGAAGCAGGGTTCATGGGTTCATTGTCCATTCAGAAATCTGATAGCGGAGGGCAAATCCAGAGCACCACACACAAAATACTGAAGGAACTCAGCAGGTTCGGCAGCATCCAAACTGCTTGGTTTTGGCCCAAGATCTTCTACATGGATGCTGCCAGACATGAGACATAGCAGCAGAATTAGACCATTTGGCATACTGAGTATGATTCATCATTTGATCATGGCTGACTTACTTTCCCTCTCAACCCCATTCTCCAACCTTCTGTCTGTAACCTTTGACGCCCTTATTAATGAAGCTCCGCTTTAAATATACTCAGCGACTTGGCCTCCACGGCTGTCCGTGGCAACGAATTCCACAGATTCACCATAAGGAGCAACCATGATAACCAGTGTGCAGAAGTATGCTGCAAAGGCGGAGATATGGCACTGCTCTTTGGAGTGAATTTAGTTGCTAAGTTCAGGAACACAGCGATCATTATAGATAAAACTGTCTACTCAGAGCTCCACAAAGCATGACTGATCTCTGCTCAGCACCAAGTTCCAAACCAACCTGCATGTAGTTAATAGTTAATTTAAACAGCTCAAGTACATGGGCCAATTCTACTGTTCAGACTTGTACTTCCCTATGTGTTCCACGCAGCTTCTTAACTGTAAATGCTTGAATCACTTTCAGACAGGAGGGATCAGTTGGATATCCTTCATGCTTGTGCACATTATTCCTGACGTGTTACATGCTTCTGTATGTAATGCCACTCGCTTCTTGCAGATGCATTCCACATCATTCCATACTCCTATGTCATGAAATTTATTGACTTTGTGGCAGCAGTACAATGCAATACATATATATTAAACAGTTAAATGAAATGAGTAGTGCAAAATTAGGAAGAGCAAGGTAGTGAGATAGTGTTCATGGGTTCAATGTCCATTCAGAAATCGGATGGCAGAGGGGAAGAAGCTGTTCCGGAATCATTGAGTGTGTACCTTCTGGCTTCTAAACCTCCTTCCTGATGGTACCAATGAGAACTAGGCATGACCTGGGTGGTAGAGGTCCTCAGTGCTGAACACCAGCCTTTTGAGGCATTGCTCCTTGAAGATGTCCTGGATACAATGTAGGCTATGGAGCTGACTGACTTTACAGCTCTCTGCAGCGTACTTTGATCCTGTGCAGTATCCCACCACCATCCTCCCCGCGTCCCCCCCACCATACCAGACGGTGATGCAGCCAGTTAGAAAGCTCTCTACAGACATCTGTAGAAATTTTCAAGACCTTTGGAACTGTTGACCAAATGGAATGGTACAGTGTGAACTTTACTGAATCAGGATAGATAAAGGGGATAAAGTGGATGTTGTATATTTGGATTTTCAGAAGGCCTTTGACAAGGTGCCACACATGAGGCTGCCTACCAAGTTAAGAGCCCATGGTATTACAGGAAGGTTACTAAGATTGTTAGAGCACTGGCTGATTGGTAGGAGGCAGTGAGTGGGAATAAAAGGATCCTTTTCTGGTTGGCTGCCAGTGACTAGTGGTGTTCCGCAGGGGTCGGTGTTGGGACCACTTCTTTTTATGCTGTAAATAAATGATTGAGATGATGGAATAGATGGCTTTGTCGCCAAGTTTGCAGATGATACGAAGATTGGTGGAGAGGTGGGTAGTGTTGAGCAAACAGATAGAATGCAGAAGAACTTAGGCAGATTAGGAGAATGGGCAAGGAAGTGGCAAATGAAATACAATGTTGGAAAATGCATGGTCATGCACTTTGACAGTAGAAATAAATGTGCAGACTATTTTCTAAATGGGGAGAAAATCCAGGGATCTGAGATGCAGAGAGACTTCCAAGTCCTTGTGCAGAACACCCTGAAGGTTAACTTGCAGGTTGAGTTGGTGGTGAGGAAGGCAAATGCCATGTTAGCATATATTTTAAGACATCTAGAATACAAGAGCAGTGCTTTATAAGGCACTGGTGAGGCTGCTCCTTGAGTATTGTGAACAGTTTTTGGCCCCTCATCTTCAGAAAGATGTGCTGGCATTGGATAGGGTCCAGAGGAGGTTCACAAGGGTGATTCCAGGAATGAAAGGGTTATCTTATGAGGCACATTTGATGGGTCTGGGTCTGTACTCGCTAGAATTCAGAAGGATGAGGGGGATCTCATTGAAACCTTTCGAATGTTGAAAGGTCTAGACAGAGTAGATGTGGAAAGGAGGTTTCCCATGGTGGGAGAGTCTAGGACAAGAGGGCACAGCCTCAGGATAGAGGGGCACCCTTTCAAAACAGAGATGCGGAGAAATTTCTTTAGCCAAAGGGTGGTGAATCTGTGGAATTTGTTGCCACACGCAGCTGTGGAGGCCAGGTCATTGTGTGTATTTAAGGCAGAGATTGATAAGTTCTTGATTGGACATGGCATCAAAGGTTATGGGGAGAAGGCCGGGAACAGGTTGAGGAGGAGATAGAAAAAAGAGGATCAGCCAAGATTGACTGGCAGAGCGACTCAATGGGCCAGATGACCTAATTCTGCTCCTATGCCTCATGGTCTTACGGTCTTTTAGTTTGGGTTCTTATTGTCACTTGTCCCAAGTTACGGTGAAAAGCTTATCTGGCATACCGTTCACTCAGATCAAGTCATTACATAGTGCATTAGGGTAGAACGAACAATGACAATGCAGAATAATGTGTAAAAACTACAGAAACCGTGCAGTGCTTGTAAATAATAAAGTGTAGGATCATAAAGAGGTACATTGTGAGGTCAGGAGTCATCTAATTGTACAGGAGGTCTGCTCAAGAGTCCAATAACAGGGGAGTAGAAGCTATCCTTCAGCATGGTGGTTTGTGCCTTCAAACTTAACATAAAAAAGACTCCATACATCGAAAGTTCCATACCTTGAATATATTGCATTACCTGGGCACAATGACCAGAAGCAAATGATGACACATTCGTTAAGGAGCCTGCCCAATGACTATTACTTCAAATGAATAACTAACTCTAGTTTTCTCTATGCACAGCTTAGAGAAGGGAAATTCGCCTCAGCACTCTCAACATGACCTTGGGATTAATCTGTGTGGTCAGTTTGATAATAACTTCTTTAAGGGGGAGAAAAAGAGGGCGGTGGGGTAGAGATACATCCCCACCAAAGGAAGTGTAAGGCACTCCTTCCCTCCACTAGCCTTCTGGTCACCCTTGTGCGAGGTGTGATGCCTGCTTAGTTGCTACCCCCACCTCCCACCCCAATCAGGATCACGTGAAGCAATGGGAACAGGTGGTTGATGGCCCTTCATGGTGTTTCTCACAGAGGTTGGAATACACAGTTCACCAAACATACCTCCGATTAACTGAAGGTACCATTTAGTTCTCAGACGAGCTCAGGTGTAGAATTATCTCCGACAATCCTCCAAAATTAAGTTACTCAAAGTCTCCTCAAACCTGTCAAACCAAATCCCAGTTTAAGTGCTTTCGGGAAGAAGGGAAAATATATTAAATGAAAGTTAACTTGAAGAGGGCTTCTGGATAAAATGTTTGATACCACTTATACTTCATTAATGATGTAATTTAGAATATGATTCCATCCTCTCAAATATATTTTGATAAGTTCAGGTGTTGTTCCTGGGCATCCAGAAATTCTTTGTGATGTTTCTACAACAAAAATAAAGTTTGCTGAATCTATCCTGTTAATTTTAAGTATAGTTGATAGGAATGTACCTGTGGTATTTAGAGCCCAACTCCAAGGACTTTTATTTTGTAGATAAGTGCTCTTAAAAGCAAGTGGTTTTAAATCCCTGATTTCTACCTTAGAACAGAAGCCATATTACCACTTTAATTATAGTTTTATTTTGTTTTTATGCTTTGACATCATAAAATTTGTCATCTGAAGAGCACCAGATTGCCAAAACTCAACCTTTTTGAGAATAGAGACTCATTTAAGTCAAGTTCCACACAGCAGTATCTACATATCACAAAACTAATAGCGTCACATCCTCAATAAGACGAAACATGGCCAAAGATTGCTGTTAATGCTGGATTGGTACAATGGCTGGATATTCCAGCCCAATATATTCACTATCTATAATAATGCCATGGTTAGTGGTTACAGCTTAGGGCATTAGAGTTCGGAATTGAACCCCAACGTCACCTAGAAGGAGTCTTTACATTCTCCCCATGGCATGCATGCATTTACTCTGGGTCCTCTGGATTCCTTCCACAGTCCACATATGTTCCATTTAGTAGGCTAATTGGTCATTGTAAATCGTCTTGTGATTAGTTTTGGATTAAATTATGAATTCCTGGGCAGTGCAGCTTGACAGAGCAAAGGGCCTGTTCCATGCTGTATCTCTAAATAAACAAACATACAAACAAATAATAAATGCTTCCTTAATTATTTGGAACATTGCTAAAGCTGCTTTGTACCATTTCTTTAATTTCAGAGTTATCTCTGTAGTCTAACACAGCCAGAATGCTATTAAGCCCAGACAGAGAGTATGTTCCTTACATTAAATGAAAGGTGAAAGTAAAGAGCTGTGCTTACGAGAATGTTCAAACGAAGGTTTAGCCCTGCCTGAATTGGGGATTTTCAGTTCTCACTTGATGGCCTGTTATTCAAGTGTAAGGTTGTGTCTATATGAAATAGCAGGACCTGCCTCACATTTGAATTAGCCTCTCAGGCTGAGTGAGTTTTGTTAGGCTGACTCACAAGGTGGACGAAGTCTTTCAATCAGTTTCTACCGTTGGATGAATGGGGTCAGACTGTGCTAGTCTCCATCACTAGCTCTCAGATAGTAGGAGAAGTTGGTAGTTTTGGAATTCAGAAAACCAGCTTTTTGTAATTATTTGTTTGAATTTGAGATGTTTACGGTTAAATCCCTTGAGTATCGAAATCTGTAGACCAAGCTCCACAGTGATATCACAGAAATAATAGTAACTGTGAATAACTTCAAAGGATAGCTTGGAAACCTTTCAGAATCACTTGATATTTCAATTCACTTCAAATCTAATTGTCATTCAACCATTCATGGATACTCATGAACACGGCCAGAAAAGACAGCGTTACTAAGGAGTCAAGATGCAAAAACACATTACCACTAGTCACACACAGTATGCCACACACAAGATTAAAAGAGTCCCGGCGTACCTCCCCCCACCCCACCCCACGACACCATGGCTTGATGTCCAGTCCTCGAATATACAAGCGCATATAGAATATTAGTAAACATCCAATGATGCAGAATGTACATGTTATATAGCCCAGACCTCCCAGCCCAGCGAGATCATCTCTCGACCGGTTATGACACCCAACGCCCACTAGGTGACACTGCGGCTTGGGGCCAAGTCCTCACATATAAAGGTTTAAAGGTTCATTTTACTGTCAAAGTATGCATGTATAATGCAGCTCTGATATTTGTCTTCTCCAGATAGCCATGAAATACAGAAATATCATGGGAGTTATTGAAGGAAAAGACATCAACACTACAAATATTCAATGGGAAATTAAATTATGTGTATTCATAAACATTTTTTCTGATTGAAAAGTTACAAATCCCGAAACTTCATAAATTAGTGAAACACTCTGGTTTCCTGGGCTGCGTAAGTCTAGGGGAGGCAATCTCCGGCCTCGCCAAACGTGTGAGATTGAGGCGCAAGCCCAGCCCAAAACCCCCTGCTTGTGTGGATGCTGTGTCATTTGTTGCCCTGTTACAAACGAGTGCCATGAAATACAGACAGTACACTGCATACAATTAAAAGATCTAGCTTTATAATTCTTAGTTTGACTTAAGGGTTAGTAAAGAAAGAACAAAAAAAAAGAAAAGGGCCCACTTTAATGTGCACAAGTTGGAGCTCACGGTTTCCCCATCGCTGATCCTCCATCGATCACCCTGGGCTTTGCCGAATCACGGCACCGCTCCGGGTCGAATCCTATGACCTCTTCTCTTCGGCGTCTTCTCTGTTCATCTCTCTCTAACAACAGCCCCAAACCCAGCCTTAGTGTCTCTCACCAGAGAAGCCTCCCCTTAATCTGACCATCCTAACATAATTCTCCTATCTCTTAACAGTAACCCAAACATAAGTGGAAAACAAGCAGCTCACACAGGACAGAACAGCATTAACAGTAAGAACCAGGACATTATATTAGATTATAACTTTATGGTTTATTATTTTTCTTTTTGATGAATTACGAGTGAAACACCAGTTATATTCACACCCATGTGAATCAGACTTTCCCTGAAGCATCTGTACCATAATATTATTGGTTTCTGTCATCAACGTTACCAGCCATCACTGGGCAATTAATTGTAACATATTATAAACAAGAAGCCGTGTCGTCATTGCATTAGAGAACTTAAAGAGCATAAGAGTTCTTTGATTCTTGGCACCTGGAACTGAGTGATGGTTTCCTTTAACCAGCGGCAATGAGAATTTAAAGATCTCAAACATGTTCTTGATACAAGCTGCTATTGAATGTAGTATGATGTACTTATAATTGTCCTTCATTTCCCTAAAATATAAATGATCGCCTGGGCTACCTTGGCCTAAATATTAGCTTAGAGGTCTGCGTAGGAAATTGTAGACACTAATGAGACACTCAAAGTGCTGGAGGAACTCAGCAGGTCAGTCGGTATCTTTGGAGGGGAATAATCAATTATGTTTTGGGCTTAGACACTTTATCAGAACTGGAAGAGAAAGGGGAATAAGGCAGAATAAGAAGGTGGGATGGGAGGGAAAGAACACAAAATGGCAGGTGATAGGTGAGACTAGGTGAGGGGAAGGTGGGTAGGTGGTGGGGGGGTAGTTGAAGTAAGAAGCTGGAAGGCGATAGTACTGCCAGACTTGCTGTGTTCTGTCAGCACGCTGCATGTGTTGCTCTAGATTTCTAGCATCTGCAGAATCTCTTGTGCTGCAGACATTAGTGAGTTCAGGAATGGGTTCACCTTGAATAGATTGTAAACTTTTACATCTATGGAGGCTGCCCAAAACATCAAATGGCGGGTTCTGCTCTGGATCATATGCAAAGGTTAAATGGAGAGGGTTGCATAAAGAAACATGGCCCTGCCCCAGCTGATAAATAACCAGTAAAACTGAGTCTAAAATGAGATTATGGATGTGTAGAAATCTGAACATATCTCTTGTTCTGCTTCTCGAAATCTTCCTTACAATGAGGCGAAAACAGTTGTTGAAGGACAGAGTTAAAGCTGAAGGAGAAAGTTAAAGTTGAAGGAAAGTAAAGTTTCAAGTGAAATTTTTCTGGTCAGTTTCAATTCAGCTTGATATTGACAAAAAAATGACTTTAAATTACCAGAGAGTCCATTACAATGAATTGAAAAATTGCCTAGGGTACCTTGATGTTGACATTGAGCACAAAACATGTCCCATTACCTGTAATAATATCAGAAACACAGATAAATGCAAGTAAAAAGATAATAAAAGTACTTAACCTAGAAAATAAGGATTAATTTCCTTCAAGGACTCTTGGCAAGCAAAAGCTTTTGGCAAGAGTACTGATTCATACAGTTACTTTGGCAGTCTAATAGCTAATACTATAATGGCATCTGCTTCCCAATGGGCACTTAGAATATGTACTTTAACACTGGACTTAAAAAAAAGACAGAGGTATCGTGAGCATTAATTAAATAAAGATATGGCACTAGTGTCAAGTGGAATCTTTACTTTATTAAATATCGAAGCCTACAAATTAAAAACCTCCAAAAGGACCACAACCTTGTCGCAGTTTGGAGGTTTATGTGCCTCAATGACCCAGAGAGTTATGTTGGCTGCAATCAAGGCTTTATGTATTGGCTCTTGGTAGGGTCACCCACCCCATGCCAGACGAGACAAAGGGTAGAGGCCAGACTAAGAGTGGTCCACCAGTCCTCCCCAGGTTCGGGAGTTTAGCTCAGGGCTAACAACTCTGACTGGTAGAACAAAATTGTTAGCGAAACAGCAATGAAGAATCCTTCTATATCCGAGTGTGATGGTATTCCCAAGTCTCCACCCAGGACTTGCATGACTGACAGTAGTGAAAACCGAGTGGAAGCTACTGACATGAGGAAGGAAGCCCTGAACACTGCCAGGGAGGATCTTCATTGCTGCCCTAAGCACCAGTGAGATAACAAACAGTAACAACAACAAATTAGAACGTACTATTAGTACCCAAATGTTTAAGACCAAAAGACTATAAGACATCGGGCTGAATGGCATAATTCTGCTCCATCAGTTTGCTGTGCAACTCCATCATGGCTGATTTATTATTCCCCTCAACCCCATTCTCTTGCCTTCTCCCCATAATCTTTGACACCTTGACTAATCAAGAACCCATCAAACTCCACTTTAAATATACTTAATGACTTGGCCTCCACAGCTGTCCGTGGCAATAAATTCCATATATTCAACGTCCTCTGGCTAAGGAAATTTCTCCTCATCTCCATTCTAAATGGACGTCCCTCTATTCTGAGGCTGTGCCCTCTGGCCTACAGTTTCTTTCGAAGTCACCCAGTATAGGAAACATCCTCTCCAAATCCACTCTATTTAGGCCTTCCAATATTTGAAAGGCTTTAATGAGATCCCCCTCATTCTTCTAAACCTCAGTGAGTACAGACCCAGAGCAACCAATCACTATTCGTATTTTTCATTCCTGGAATCATCCGGGTGAACCTCCTCTGGAACCTTTCCAATGCCAGCATATCCTTTCTTAGATCCGTGTTCCATGTTTGTCCATTGTCGTCGTTGATGAAGACCTTGACACCATTGATGGTGCTGAGACTAGCGCATGATGTGGATTTAAGTGAGGGAGAGTTGCGCAGTTTCTTAGATGAGGGGCCCAACACAGCTCACAATACTCTAAGTGCTGTCAGACCAATGACTTATAACGCATCAGCATTACATCCTTGTTCTTATATTCTAGTACTCTCGAAATGAATGCTAACATTGCATTTGCCTTCCTTACCATTGTCTCAACCTGCAAACTAACCTTTAGGGAATCATACACAAGTACTCCCAAGTTCCTTTCCACCTCCGATTTTTGAATTTTCTCCCCATTTAGAAAATAGTCCATGCCTTTATTCGTTCTATCAAGGTGCATGACCATGCAGTTCCCTGCATCATATTCCATCTGCAACTTCTTTGCCCATTCTTCCCATCTGTTTAAGTCCTTCTGCAGACTCCCTGCTTCCTCAACACTACTATCCCTTCCACCTATCTTTGTGTCGTCTGCAAACTTGGCCAGAAAGCCAACGATTCTGTCATCCAAATCCTTGACATATAATGTGAAAAGAAGTGGTCCCCAATACCGACCCCTGCAGAAAACTACTAGCCACCTGCGGTCAACTAGATAAACCCTTTTATTCCCAATTTTTTTTGCCTCCTGCCAGTCAGCCAATGTTTTATCCATGCTAGTATCTTTCCAGGCCTTCTGAAATTCACTTTACTAGAAGTAAAGACCAAGCAGACATACCAAAACAAAAAATAAATTTGCTAATTCTGAGCTACCGTTTCATCATAATATTTCAAATATAACTGTAATCTGCAGTTTCTTTGTATGAAATGTGTCATTGAATAATCCGGAAGTTGCAAGCTTAAAGCCAAGTCTACAATCTGATGACACCGTGTGCCAAGTACACAGCCTGATGCAACCCTCATAATACAAATTCCAATTCTGTTCTCTACTTACAGTATTTACCTGATAGGAGCCAGTGGTGGTGATCAGAATATTAGAATTCGGGTTTCTGATAAATTAAGTTGAAGACAAATCAAGTATATGTTGTTTGGTTATTATAATTACTTGCAGGTCATCATCATTATGTGCCTTGTCATATGACATGGGAGATCATGTTCTTTCCATGACCATGATTGTTCTTGGAAAATTTTTCTGCAGAAGTGGTTTGCTATTGTCTTCTTCTGGGCAGTGTCTTTACAAGAGGGGTGACGCCAGCCACTATCAATGCATTTCAGAGATTGTCTGCCTGGCATCAATGGTCGCATAGCCAGGACTTGTGATATACACCAGGTGCTCATACTTCCACCACCTGCTCCCATGGTTTCACGTGACTCTGACTGGGGGGTTAAGCAGGTGCTACACCTTGCCCAAGGGTGACCTGCAGGCTAGCAGAGGGAAGGAGCGACTTACACCTCCTTTGGTAGAGACATATCTCCACCCCGCCACCCAAATTGTGGGAAAGGTGGAAATAAGGCTCAATAGTGGTGGAAGAAAGAGCAGGGTTAGGCTCTCCGGTGCTATAATGATTGAATTTGGTATTGAGCCATGTTTTCTGGCTGAACATGAGCAATGGGTGAACATCAATAACTCCTTTAGAGAAAGGATACAGCAAGGACAATAGTATCGGTGCAGAAATGTATGCTTGTGTACGTATAGGATTAGTGCTAGGCTGTATGTTATACATTAGTATGGATCTGTATCAGGCTGCCCTGTTAAGTATCAGTAGACATTACTCATGACTCATTATTGACTGTATTAGCACATTACTTGCCAGCAGCCAAAATCAATGACAATTGTTCATCTTATAATCAGAAGTCCCCGAATAGTAAAGGAACAGAAATTTAAACTTTATTTAATTGAACCTTACACATGGATAAGAGTAAGGTTCCTGCATGGACTAGGCTTTTTGTCTAGAGAGAGAATTACAATAGGGTCAGGGGTACAGGCAGTTAAAATGTCTTCCTGCCAGCCATAAAATCTACATGACACCTAATTTATAACAAAAAAATAATTCTAGCCTGTAAAAGCATTTTTTGAAACCCACAGCAAAGATGTTTTTGTGTGTGTGCATGTTTGATGTGTATATATAAATGAGAGCTTGTGTTGCCATTTTGCCCTGAGGGCTTCACAGCAAAAAACCCTTGGCAGTGGTCCACACCAGATCCTGAGCACAGGAAGTCTAATTTTATAGCAAAGAAAAAGGGAGTGATACTTAATTAGATCATGAAACAGACACCTCAATTTAATTTTTGTTGGTGATAAAATACAACCAATGCTCAACTTAAAGGACAGGATGGGGAATGGTTTGATGTGAATAAAAGAAGCATTTTGTGGCTTGTCATGTTTGGATATACAACATTGTTGAACAAATATCCAATTTTACACTGGTGGATTGAAAGATATTTCTCCAAATTACTCTTGAAATTATATTTTTATGATTAATTATTTTTTAATTGATATTATATAGGCATCCGTTAGTCTCATGAGACAATGGATTTGCGCCTTGGAAGGTTTCCATGGCACAGGCCTGGGCAAGGTTGAATGGAAGACCAGCAGTTGCCCATGCTGCAAGTCTCCCCTCTCCACGCCACCGATGTTGTCCAAGGGAAGGGCATTAGGACCCATACAGCTTGGTACCGGTGTCATCGCAGAGCAATGTGTGGTTAAGTGCCTTGCTCAAGGACCCACACGCTGCCTCAGCCAAGGCTCAAACTAGCGACCTTCAAATCATCAGACGAACACTTTCCAGAATGAAGGGTCACAGTTTGAGGATAAAGGGTAAGCCTTTTAGGACCGAGATTAGGAAAAACTTCTTCACACAGAGAGTGGTGAATCTGTGGAATTCTCTGCCACAGGAAACAGTTGAGGCCAGTTCATCAGCTATATTTAAGAGGGAGTTAGATTTGGCCCTTGTGGCTAAAGGGATCGGGGGGTATGGAGGGAAGGCTGGTACAGGGTTCTGAGTTGGATGATCAGCCATGATCATACTGAATGCCGGTGCAGGCTCGAAGGGCCGAATGGCCTACTCCTGCACCTATGTTTCTATGTAACACAAAATTGATATACAGCCTTTCAAGCTATGTCATACAGCAATCTCTCAATTTAATCTCAGCCTAATCACGGGACAATTTACAATGACCAATTAACTGATCAACCAGTACATCTTTGGAATGTGGGAGGAAACCAGAGCACCCAGAGGAAACCCACACAATTGCATGGAGAACGTACAAACTCCTTATAGACAGCAGCAGGAATTGAGCCTGGGTCGCTGGTACTGTAAAACATTGTGCTAACCACTACACTACTATGCCCCCCCAGGGTAATAATAATTCAGGCTCTTGTTCACCGCTTCACAGAAGCTCGGTTTTTCTTACCGAGTAGGAACCGTTAGGCTGAAAGAGGGTGCATGAGTAAGACTAATTAGAATTGAATTGTGGATACAACTCATTTGGAATCAAATGGCTGTTCTTATAATAATGGAGTTTTCCAAAATCATGAAGTTCTCTGACTATGTGCAGTAGGTGAAAGTGGACATTAATTGAAATTGATGAGCCAAAGGTTTAGATCAGGGGTTCCCAACCTTTTTTAAGCCATGGAGCTTTACCATTAACCGAGGGGTCTGTAGTCCCCAAGTTGGGAACCCCTGGTTCAGAGGGAAAATGTGAAGTGTTACAATGATGGAGTTGCCAGGATCTGGAATGCTTTATCTTTAATGGTGGAAGAAGCTGAATTTAAAAGAATTTGCGCTGGTTATGAGGATGCAGGATTATAAACTAAAAGCAAACATCAAATTGATTGGAGACCATTTTCAAAGAGACAATATGGACATGAGGCACCAAATATCCTCCTTAGCAATGCAAGTTTTAACAATTATTTCTAAATGCAACAGGATTTCTACATCTACTTCCCTTTACATAGTGAGTTCCAGACAGCCTTCCATTCTGAGTGAAAAGCAATTCCCTCTAATCCTTTTATCTATTACGTAAATCCATGTGAACTTGTTATTCAATTGGGCAGCTTATCATAATGTTTGCCGTTTCAATTAAATTCCCTTCAGTTTTTCCTCATAACTCTTTCCAGGTCTTTGGAGGTCTCCATTGTGGTCTTCCTGGTGTTTCCAATCTTTTTTGTAATGGGGTAACCAAACTAACTGCAATACTTCAGGTGTGATCCCAACTCATTTTTAATCAGTTCTAGCAAGTCCTCCCTCTTCTCAGCCAATAAAGAATATAACCCTCATGATTCTTTTACCTGGTAACTTAAGAGACCATGGAGGTGGACTTCAGGATCTCACTGTTCCTCCAAATTCCTCACTATTTTATAATTTGTTCCTTATTCTTTTGTTATTTAATCTTCCAAAATCCATTGCATCATATTTGCTACCTTTTTGTCCACCCAAGAAAGTCCACTAATACAGTTCAGTGCAAAAAGTCTTAGGTATATATATATATACCCTAGCTTTATGTATGTGCCAAGACTTTTGCACAGTTCTGTATACTCCTGTAGTTCAAAACTTTCATTCTCACTTTTAACATTGTTACCAATTTTGCATCATCTATAAACCTTTTTAATTATGTCCATAAGCTTACAAATAAATTAGCCTTCAAGATGCTGAAACATCCTTTGCTTCAGCTGCTGAGCCAATTGAAAATCCAATTAGCCATTTGGCTTTCCAATGAAATAATTTGCCTATTTCTGATCAACCTTTGTGAAATTTGTTGACTATATTAAATATAGCTTTGTTAACTCTTCAAACAAATCAATCGTGACCTTGCCTTGACAATTCACAATTACTATAAATTATTTTGTAAATTATTATTCATACTATCTGTCAAAAGTTTATTTTTCATTGTTTCATGCTTACATGGTTAATAGCCAACTCATCTGCAATTATCCAGTTTATATTTTCTCCCTTTATAAAGTGGTCCAGACTAACAATCTTCTAGTCCATTGTCACCATACTTAGAGCTAGATAGGATCACTAAATGCTGGTCAGTATTTCTACCATCAGGCAGAAGACAAGAACGATCAGGATGGGAAACAGTTTCTTCCCTTGGGCCATTAGGCTTCTGACCTCCCTACTGCATCGCATTCAAAGTGTGTCCAGTTAATCTGTTCCTTAACTTACGATATTTAATTTATGCACTTTTGTCTGTTGTTTATGCATGATTCATCTGTAGATTTTATCCTTACCTTCATAAGTTATCTTGTGTAATGTGCACTACTCAGCTTTACACCCTAGTTCAGAGAAACATTGTCTTGTTCCTATATACATAATATATATCTATATAGTTAAATGACAATAACCTTGACTGAATGACTTGACTTGACTTAACTATTATTTCCTTATTTGCTTCCCATAACTGCCTTGATGCATCTTATCCACAGATTGAAATTTAACTAATTTTAATAATTTTAGGCACTCTGACATTTTGTCTTTTTCTATGGAAGTATTTGTGTTGAAATAGTACATCTCATAATTGGAAGACTATGAAGTTAATACGGCCAGTTAAATACTTCTAATTTACATCATAGCCATTTGTGATGTTAGAAACGCAACAGATAAGGTATACAAAATTTCACAGTTAAAAATAAAATAATGACCGGATAAAACATGTTAGTGGTGTTAATTAAGGGATAAATATTGAGTAAAATATTAGGAAGAATTTCTTTGCTCTTCTTTGAGTTTGATTTATAATTTTTACGTTTTGAGAATTAAACAACGCCTGGGCTTAAGTTGTCATCTCAGGTGTGACTTTTCCATTCATGTCCTGAACTATACACCTAATTTTCCGAGTATGGTTTGAATCCATGCTTTTCTGATTCAGAAGGGAGATTGCTATCACTAAGGTCAATCCGACCCTGTCATTAAAATCACCGTCTGATACCCTAACTCTTCATCAAATTCATTCTGCCAATAAATTAACTCTGTAATTGAAGCTCACCTTTTGAACATGCCAACATCCACATCAAATCTGAAACATCTGATGCCTAGATTGTCTTTTTGGAGCTGAGTCCATGCATTGGGCAGCAATTAGCTATATTTTATACATATACAATACTGTGCAAGAGTCTTGGGCACATATATATAGCTAGGATTCCCAAGACATTTGCATAGTACTGTAGTAATTTTATGTATTGCACTGTACTGCTGCTGCAAAAAATAATCATGACATATGTGAGTGATGATAAACCTGATTCTGATATGCGTCTCTATTGTGGACTAAGGTTTGGAAGGAGACAGGGAGAGGGGAATTATGACTGGGGAGAGGGGAATTATGACTGGGGAAAGGGGAAGGGAGAGGGAAGGGAGCAGGAAGCACCAGAGAGACAATCAATAATGATCACTAAACCAATTGTTTGGAATCAAATGTCCTTGACTGGTATCTCAGGGCTGTGTGTCTGCACCCACGCCATACCCCACCGTGGGACTCCTCCTCTGTCCCACACCCCTCCTGTAGCACTCCACCTTCACCAATCCCAACACCCTTTGCTCCTGCCAGATTTACAACTCGCTCTCCACTCCACATTGCCAAATATAGTCCTGTGCAGAAGTCTTGGGCACCCGCCTATGTATATGTGTCTAAGATGTTTGCACAGTTCTGTATATCTGATATTTTTGCCTTCACTTTTTGTCCTCCCAACAGAACAGATTAAACATTTGACACCAAAATTCTCATGGAACATAGATTTAATTTTGCCTTAATTTTCAAGTCTAGGTTTCTTCATGTAATAAACAAAAGTTTTAGAATTATAATACTGCTTGCTTCTTGTATGAGAGAAGTATTGGAAGGTTCAAATTTATAAACTATGTTTAGTGGAGAGGCACTTGAGTTGTAGCCAACTACAAAAATACCAAAACAGAGCATCTAAAAGCTTTTATGTTACTTAAGAAGAAATCACAACATAAGTGAGGCACTTCAGCTGGCATCTAGCCCTGATGTTTGCATCTTTTCTTCCTATCAGAATTGTCATGTTGGCACATTACCTGACTAACTTAAAGTAGTCAGAAAACATCTGTATTTCTCCTCTTAAGTTCTGCTGAGCTCCACATCATATGATAGAAGGATTAAAACGTTTTGGCCATTATCAAACTTAGTATAAGAATGATAAGGGTCATTAAATGAGCAACACAATATTTGTTTGAATTGGTCTAATTTAGTGGCCTAATATTTTTATGGCCTGAAAATTTTTGCTTTCATCTTGTAATTTTGTTTTACGCAAGTGTGCCCTGCTAATAGCAGCAACAATTGCTTCTTTGTGAGTCGGAATGAGATCAGTTTTGAAGGATTACCTTTGGATCATTTTTGCCACTGCAAATTTTCATTGAGGCCAATAACATTTTCGAAACACTTCACTAAATAATGTATTTTCTTTCCTACCAATGAGTGGCAAATTACCATTAATTCTGTTTGAGTGCATTGTATTTATCCTTTATTTACATTGTGAGACAATTATCTCATGCTTGGGCTGGGAGAATCAGATGAACTCACACAGCATACATTATAAGGTGCCGGGTTTCTTGGAAATCAATGTCAATCCTCCAGAATCAAATTACATTCTCAAGCATTTTAAACCCTCCAGCATTGGAGACAAAGTCAAAATAAAAACAAAATTAATTTTATTTCCACTAACTGTCAAAGATTAACAGGGAGGAAAACTTTTCCTTAGCTTATCCAATGCTTCTACAAATTCTGATTTAACTGATTAAAATATTGTAGAATTATAACTGTTTCTGATAACTTGCATGAATGCAACATTATTTATTCAAATGTGGTAACCAAACTTTCTACTACCCCATTCAATTTTAAAGGCGGTATATTGAAGATTTTCTCACAGGAACATTGAAAATTAAGTAAGGGGCCCCTAGCCAATGGCATTTAACAGCTCTTGGGTATAGCAGAGCCTGTGTACCCTTTCCACCAGTGACCCTTAATGTCAAGGAACGAACTGAATAAGTCTTTGGGGAGCCAGGAGGTGCAATTGCTTTTGCTGCATATTCTTGTTAAGGAGACCAGGCAAAAAATACCCACAACAAATTAAAAATCAGTAGCTTCAGCGACTTCTGGAAGTAATTATCCAACACTTGCCCATGCCAAAGTCAAGTTAGAAATGAGTATTACAATCAAACCCTTTCGTGTTTTGTGTTGATCAGGAATAGTGCATGGCAAGGAAAGCATTTGTACCTGTACAGTTAATTGTGCCAGGACTCCATGGTACAACCCAGGAGATCAAACAATTCTTACCAATAGATCTTCCACTGTTATGAATGTATACAACATTGAATGTGCTGTAACAGATTTAAGCAATATTAAAGTAACAGACATGGAAATGTTTATATTCATTAGAGCTATTCTCCTTAATTTTACTAGATTTCTTGTTTCATGTTCAGTAACCTCTTTTCATTCATCAATCTAAGCCTAATTAGTGTTGTGGATGACCAGATTTTGTGCTATGCTGATTAGTGCCAGCAGTGAGTCCTCCTAGTTAGACATCGAATAAGGCACAGGATCAAATTCCTTCCATTCTGCAGTGCATGGAGCTTTAATATTGACATTGAATCTGCACCACAGAAACAAAGACATTCAATTCAACAGACATGTTTATATTGAACTTCCTTTGGACATAACTTAGCTTTTCTTCTTTCCTTCTGCCTTGCACTTCAAGCCTTACAGGTGTAGCTTGATTTATTTTGTGTTCCAGGTGACAAAATGCCTCCTAGCTAAAGAGCTAATTGGCTATGCATATCTTAACGTGAATCACACTGAACTATAATACGTGATTTTTATTTATTTATTGAGATATTGCATGGAATAAGCCATCCGGGCCCTTGGCGCTGCGCCACCCAGCAGTCACCTGATTTAATCCTAGCCTGAACACGGGAAAACCTACAATGACCAATTAACCTACCAAACGGCACGTCTTCGAAATGTGGGAGGAAACCAGAGCACCCGAAGGAATCCATGTGGTCACGGGGAGGATGTACAAACTCCTTACGGGCAGCGGCCAGAATTGAACCTGAGTTGTCTGTACTGTAAGGCATTGTGCTAACCACCATGCTGCCATTCTGCATGCAGATAGGAATATGTATCATTGTCAGTTGATAACATAAATCCTTGTGCAACGTTGAATTAACACTGGCCCTGCAAATTGGTCTGCTTCAATGTACACTCTGCACTGCGTTAGCAAAGCACATGAAATCTGGTATTTAGCTGCAGGAAAGGCCCTCATCTCTGCTGTTTACTACTTTTACTCTTTCCTAGTCAGCTAGACTACTTTTTTGCGGGGGGGGGGGTTCCAGCTGTGCAGTTTTTGGAGAGGTTGAGATCTTGGAAAATATTTCTCTTCTTCTTTGGCAACCAGATAAGGGCATTTGGGGGCTGTGCCACTTCAAGTCACACGTACGTATACGAGAAGAGGATCTGTTGAGCAGGATGCCTGCTGCTAGAGTGATGGGGAGATGAAAGCCTTGATCAGAAAACCCTGTTCGAGGAGAACGGCTGAGAGCAATACTTTGGTACACCCAATACAAGTACATCAGGAGGATGCATTTCACTGAAGAGATTGGCAGGGAGATCTTCCGGATATTGTAGGTCCAAGGTGCTGCAGCTCATCTATCGAGCTGGGTCAAAACTATTGCCATTAACATCACAATTGCCGTCAATTTCATTGCAAAAGCATCCTTGCAGATTTTGACCGGTGGTGTATGTGATCATCCGGAACATTCAGCCTGCAGGCCCATCAAGGGGACCAAGAGCAAATGGTGTTTTTAAGGTTATACGTCAATATTACTGGTCTCCCTGCGGTTCAGGAAGCAAAAGATCAGGCTGGTTTGGAATATCTGTTTAGAAACCGGACATCTTCATCAATTGGAAATTATTTCGGTCCATTTACAAATAAAGGTTCCTCATTCTCACTTCTTGTTATCTGGAAGCAACCATAAAGCCTTTACCCACAGGTAATCTACTGGACTCTGTGGCTACCTATTTGGCAACAAGTCAGCTCTGTGAATGATATAGCTACTTGGCAACGAGAGCAACCCTCTAATGAAAAGGATAATGTTACCACTGAATCATCCTGTGAATAACATGACACAATAGTAACATTATTCATTTCATGCAACTGAATAGACATGTCATAAAGCATACAATTGTTGCCTTGGAGCAGCAGTTCTGCTGCCTGGACAAATCTAGAGTTGACCCGGACCGCCCTGCACGCCCCCTCCCCCACACCACTGTACAATGCTGCTGGGACAGCTTCAGCTTTGGCATAATTCGTGTCACGTTCCATCAGCTTGCCACCAATACGGACTTAGCCACTGCAGCAGCTGGGCGTCAACAAAGATGGTCCCGCAGAAAAAGAGGCCGATAGGAGAGAAAGACGGAGAAGAAAGGAAGTAAAATTAGCCAAACACAGACAAAAGAGAGAATTTAGATGCTGGAAACTTGGCACAAAATTCATAAAGTGGTGAAGGAAATCAGTGGGTCAGGCAGCATCTGTGGAGGAAGATGAGATGTCAACATTTCGGGCCAAGAAACTTCATCAGTTCAAGTCTAATAATTATTCAACCATACAGGACCCATGAATTCAGCCAAATGAAGCAGCATTACTCTGGGACCAAGGTGCAACATATAGAACCAACAGTCACACACAGCACAAAGCACATAAGATAGCAAGAACATATAAAATATCTGTAAAATATAGTCACACAAAAATATATAGTCCAAGACGCTGAGTCCATGAAGGTTGCAGAAATCTGCAGTCAAACACAATACGACTTGCCTTCTGCCGAGCGAACACTGTGGGGCAGCACTGACTCCAGCTTGGACGCTGTGCCACACCATCTCTGGTGGACCGTACTGTACCCAATGCCTCTCTTGGGTGACTGTAAAGAGGCGACACGGCGACCTAGTCATCACTTTGATCTAGGCCACACAGCTCCCCCGCTGCCTGCCAATAAGTCACTGAAACGGACTTGCAACATTCCACTTTAACAAATTCCAACAGGTCTTTAGAACTGGCACACAACGGCAGTGGCAAAGGTTTCCACTGCAGCACTTAGGCAGTGCTTCTGTTTAGGCTGTAAAGGAAACAGAGAACACGACAATCAGTCCTTGCATGATAGTTGGGGCCACCATGACATAGTTGTTGGCAATCACTTTTGTGCTGGAAAAGAATGGGTCCCAGGTTCCACGCAAATTTGGAATTCAACCCGCCAAAACTTTTTGACGTCATGCTCAAGTTATCAGGCTCATTAGCCAATGCCTCAAGAATATCGTTATGTAGCACCATTGGTTTCTACTGTAGGTAAGTCACTGTGGTCCTTTTCTGAACTTTCTGTAATACATCAGCATTTTATCCTATGAGCACCTGGCCAGTGCTTCCAGTTCACAATGTGCATGTAACTGAACACACAGAGATCCCACTTCTAAACTAGCATCTACTTTGTTCCCAGACTCAGCATCCAAACGGGTAACTCCTCTCGTCCCACTATTGCCGTCAATAGCGTGCCAGCATCACCCAACACTGGAATGGATGCCTGTCTGTGAGATCCATTTTGATTACTGTGCTTGCTATGAATTAACAGCTTGCACTTTTTTTGAAGTCTGCCAGAAGCAGTGGCGATATTAGACTGCAGTTAAATATTTATGCATTGATATTATTTATGTATCTTGCTCCTTTATAAATTCAGCGTGAGTGCTGAGGTCAGTCAGAGTCATCTGGCATGGAACTATGCCTTTGGTCCACCGCGTCCAAGCTGACCATCAAACAAACATTTGTACTAAATCCATTTTTATTTTGCCTCACCCCCATCTACTCACCTGGATACTGGGGGCAACCTACAAAAACCTGGTCCTGGTCTGCCATCAGCTCTAGCTGCAAAATGCATACAATTTTTTTGGTTTGACGCCTTAGCTCCCAGGAGGAGCATAGGCCATCGATGACCTCTCATCTCCAAAGTCCAAAGCTGATGCTGTGGTTGGAGTTCATCAATGTTTCTGTAAGACATTGTAGCCACTGTGCAGGGGACTGGCCTATACAATTTCACCAGAACCCTGTTAGCCGATCTTACCCATTTCCACCTCCCATGATGGGGACATAGGGTTGGACTTTGAGAGGCAAAATGCAAACATATAAACATATAAATTAGCAGCGGGGGGTAGGCTACTCAACACTAAATGCTTTGATCCAACATTTCCTAAGATCATGGCTGAATTCATTTTAACCTCACATCTGCAGTCTAAGTAATCTTTCTCACACCTGTTGCTTAAAAATCTATCCATGCTGCATTAGCCATATCCTAGGATTTGACACTTTAATGACAAGGGTTCCAACATCACATGACCATATAAGAGAAAATAAATCTCACTTCATCTCTGTTTTATGGGGTGACATCTTATTTGTTGAACAGTGACCCCAAGTTCTAGATTCTCACATCAATGAAAGCATAACCTGAACAAGAGGTTAATTCCCAATTCCATTTGCAGCCACAAAGCTTTTCCAAGCAACCAAGAATCAAATTATTTGTTCCAGTTGGTCATATCCATTCCAAACAATGATTTCTCCAATTTTGTTGGAACTTTCCAACTCACCTTCAATTTATCTTACTCATATAATGTTTGATAAAACAACTATTTATAAAATGTCTTTACTTTCCACAGGCTCAGGTTTCTGTTATGGTTACTATTCCTTTATTTTCCATGTGTGTGGCTGCCTGTACACCACAATTCCTTCTAAACAGAATAAAAAGACAATACTACAGACTTCTGAGCATCATGGAGCCATTCCCCACGCGACTATGCTCGTCATCACGAGATGAAGGTGACTCATCCCTTTAAGACGCTAGCAGTGCCAGTGCTTTGTTCAGAACCTTCTCGAGGTGTGGAACAACATCAGGACCAGGTATAAACAAGCAAGAAAATCACCATTTTATGAAGACACGCAGATGCCCAATTCATTGCTGACATCTTGTCAGCCCCACAGATTCTTATGGAGTAGAGGTAAGGCATAATCCAAACAGCTAAATAGAATGAAGCCATCTAGGTTAGAGAATCTCATTCCTCTTCAATGCATTGTCTGTTTTGGATCTGCTTCAAAAGTTATGCTGCATAAACGGTAACTAGAAAATAATTTAAAATATCTATTACATGTTTACTCGTAACTGGAAAATCCTAACTCCAGACACCAAGACTATATGCTAACTGGGAACACTAACCAGGTAATGGAAGTCATATGGTCATTTAACATCCACCGGGTCTCCTCCCCTCCCCACCTCAAAACAAATCATGATTTCTGAGATAATTCCAGCATTCTTGCTTGCCTAATCTTTATTCTTATTAGTTGCTTTTTTGTGAAGATAATTCCTCTCCTTTTGTATTGTGGAACTAAAACAAGCATTGATTTTGTACTTCATAGTTTTACTTATTCTTAATTTTCCATGCTTCTCAGTAGGAGTAATCCATTTATCCTGACGTGTGACATCCTGAGCAGATGATGAAGGCTTATCCACCTCATGAACTAACTTCAATCAAAAAATAACACAGCTTATTGCAGCTGAGTGCTGAAATGGCTTCTTCCGCAGACTTGGTGATGTAATTCATGTTCTTACTTGGATTGGAGTGAGGGAGCATGCTCTTTTGGAGGTCCCATCCTTCATGGTTAAATCAAGGTTCCACCTCCCTTCTGCAAGGAAGCAGGCATTTGGGGATCTGACGGAAATTTCTGCCTCTTTAGCAGCCACAGTTGAGCTACCAGAAAGAGGATAGTCAGTATAAGCTGTGGGCAACATAAGGAGTGTCTTATGTTGTGCTTTGAACAGCACTGCAGCATTCTGGGAAGCTTCACTAACTATTCTGTTCAGTACCCGTTCAAATGTTAGTGCACTAGTGGTGGATAAACACATTTACTCAAGAAACTGTCCATCTGCTGCCTTTATTGCTTATTATTATAGCCAAAAGGTGGCCAAGTGGTTAAGGCGTCGGTCTAGTGATCTGAAGGTTACTAGTTCGAGCCTCAGCTGAGGCAACGTGTTGGGTCCTTGAGCAAGGCACTTAACCACACATTGCCAAGCTGTATGGGTCCTAGTGCTCTTCCCTTGAACAACATTGGTAGCCTGGAGAGGGGAGACTTACAGAATGGGCAACTGCTGGTCTTCCATACAACCTTGCCCAGGCCTGTGCCCTGGAAACCTTCCAAGACGCAAATCCCTGGTCTCACGAGACTAACGGATGCCTATGAATATAGCCAGAAGGTGGTGAATCTATTGCCACAGGCAGCAGTGGAGGTCAGAGGTTGTATTTAAGACGGAGGTTGATAGATTCTTGATTAGTCGGGGCATGAAGGGATACGGGCAGAAGGCAGGAGATTGGTGCTGAAAGGGAAATGGATCAGCCATGATGAAACGGCAGAGCAGACTTGATGGGCCAAATGGCCTACTTCTGCTCCTATATGTCTTATTACGCGGAACAGTAGCTGAGCGGTTAGTACAATCTCTTCTCAGTGTCAGCAATCAGCCAGCAGGGTTCTATTCCCACCGCGGTCCTTAAGGAGCTTATCTGTTCTCCCTGTGAAGGTGTGGGTTTCCTCTGAATGTTCCGGCTTCCTTCCACATTCCAAAGATGCATGTTTAGGGCTAGTAAGTGTGGGCATGCTGTGTTGTACCGTAAGCATGGTGACACTGGCGGGCTTTCCCCAGTACACCATAGCCGATTTAATTTGGCACCGTGACACATTTCATTGTATGTTTTGATGTACATGTGAAAAATAAAACTAATCTTTATCTTAATTGTATAAACTATTGTTAACGTCAACTTCTAATGAATGAAAACTTATTCTGTCTCGCAATTTTGAATTGTTACTTAAATTGGGCTTCGGGGCTTTGGATTTGTTGGATGCTGAAATATGACTTTTTATTTGGCAACTGAAATACTTGGTTGTCTTAAACTGATGTGCCTGTGAAAACTGATGGCCACCACAATGACTGAATGGAGCTAATGGGTTTACTGTAAACGCAGTCCTGTAGCTTTAGACTGCGAAGCAGCAATATTTACTGTGCAATAACATTGTCACTCCTATACACTATCAGGCTTACCCTAGAAGGTTTCAGGGAGTTCGGAAAATTTAAGTACTATCAATCAAATTCAAAACTGCATTAAAGTTGCTATTAATGAAAAAAAGCCACATTTAAATTAACGAACCAAGGGTCTGCTTATTGATGTAAAATTAACTTCTGTTGCAGCAAGAGGTTTGTGGTCTTCATTAAAAGTCAACTTAACCTCCACATCCACTGCAACATCGTTCACTAATCCATTGTTGCAATGCAGAAAGCATAAGATCATCTGAGCACAGCAGGTGGTTCTTTGGGATTAACTTTCTATAAATATCCAAGGAGACGAGAGTTACAGAGGCATACAGTATGGAAACATCCTCTGTGGTCCAACCGGTTCATGCCAACCAAAATGCCCTTCTAAGTCAGTCCCATTTGCCTGCATTTGGTTTGCACAGTTTGTTGTCTTCTGCACTCTGATTGAACCCTCTAGTTGGGCACTCTTTCATTGATTTTTCTATAGTTAATAGGCTATAGATTTGTTGAGTATGCCCACAAGAAGATGAATCTCAGGGTTGTATGGGGTGACAGGTACGTACTTTGATAATAAAATTTACTTAACCATTCCTACTCATGAACATATCCAACAGTCTTTTAAATCTTTTTAATGTACCTGTCTCAACTCCTTCCTCTGGCAGCCCATTCCATATGTGCAACATCCTCTGGCTGAAAAAGTTTCCCCTCAAGTTCCTATTAAGTTTATCCCCTCTCACCTTAAAACTATGTGCCCCAGTTCTTTATTCCCTAAGCCTGGGAAAATGACAGTGTGCATTCTACAAATGTATTTAATATATAAAGATATAGCGTGGTCTTATACATATCATGATCATATTTAATTTATTGATTTTTTTTTTACTTTATTTAGAGATAAGCATGGTAACAGACCATTCTAGCTCAATGAGCATGCATTGTCCAGTTATGCCAGGTTTGATACACTGATGCCTGGCTCTTACATTTAACATAACAGGCAGTTAATTTGGATACAGACATAAAGAAACTAGGCAAAAATAAGAGAGTCAGATACCCATCTGTGGATGGAGAGCAGCGAACACAAGGACTGTTGGCCTCCCTATGAATGTGAGTTGCCAAGTCGAGAGTGTGAGGTGCTGTCATCAGCGAGTCCTGGGGACAATACCAAAGATCGAAGCCCGAAGATTAATTGGAAGTCTAGAGGTCAAGGCCTGATAGCCGATGCCCTGGGTCCGTGAGTCGGTAAGTACACTGGGGAACCCGGCAACCCAATGCCTGCAAGTCCACGAGTTCACTGTAGGCTGGACGTTCAGCGGTGGATGGGAGGGAGGAAAGGGGCTTGTTTGGCTGCTGTTGTTTCATTGTAGTATTCTGTTGCTGTTGCTTGTGTTGTTATGCTGAACATTGTGGGTATGTTGGTGCCAGAGTGTGACACTTGCAGGCTGCCCCCAGCACATCCTTAGATCGTGTTGCTTGTTAATGCAACAATCCAAACAATGCATTTTGCTGTGTGTTTGGATGTACTGTATGTGAGATAAATAAATGAATCTAAATCTGAAACTTGGAATTTGCAAGCACATACTGACCTCTAATTGATTTTAGTACAATCACAAGCTAATTCCACACTTTGCATTCCCATCAAGTACTAGAGTATTGGTTTTAAAGAGACACAACAGTTGCACATTTGGAAGCCACAACCAAATTTTCTCTGAGCAATGCTATTGGAAATTTTCTACTGCATTTAAAAGCAACAAATTAAATCTAGTAACTAAATAGTTAATGACTTTGAAATTATAACAGTCCAAACTTCTAGTCCAGAACTTTTTTTGTATACTTCAATCATCAGACCTGTTCCTGCCTTGGAAAATAAACATAAATCTATTCAGAGTCAGAATCAGGTCTAATATCACTGGCATATGTCATGAAATTTATTGTCTTTGCAGCAGCAGTACGATGCAATACGTAATAATAGAAAAAAAACATTAATTACAGTAAGTTAATGCGGTATGTATATTAAAGAGTTGAATTAAATAAGTAATGCAAGAATAGAAATAAAAAAGTAATGAAGTAGAGTTCATAGGGTTTGATGTCCATTTAGAAATCAGCTAGAAGAGGGGAAGAAGCTGTTCCCCTTGAGTGTGTGCTTCAGACTTCTGTACCTCCTTCCTGATGGTAGCAATGTGAACAAGGCATGACCTGGGTGATGGGGATCCTTAATGACGGATACTACCTTTTTGAGGCATCACTCCTTGAAGATATACTGGATACTATGGAGGACAGTGCCCATGATAGAGCTAAGTTTACAACTCTCTGCAACTTTGTTCGATCCTGAGCAGTAACCCCCCACACCCCCCCCATACCAGGCAGTGATACAGTCAGTTAGAATGGTCTCCAAGGTACAACTGTAGAAATTTAAGAGTGTTTTAGGTGACACACCAAATTTCCTTAGACTCCTACTGAAATACAGCAGCTGTCGTGCCTTCTATGTAGCTGCATCAATATGTTGGGCCCAGGTTAGATCCTTAGAGATATTGACACCCAGGAACTTGAAGTTGCTTTCTCTTTCCATTTGTGACCCTTCATCTTATCCTTTCTGAAGTGCATTCTAGAAATGTATTTAATATACCAAGATATAGCATGGTCTTATACACATCATGATCATACTTAATTTGATTTAATTCACTGATCTTTAATTTTATTTAGCAATACAGCATGGTAACAGACCCTCTGGCCCAATGAGCCAATTACGCCGGATATGTGCCAAACTGAGATGTGTAAGGCTCCTCCCCCTCCCGCTAAAGGAGTACCATTGAGAACGTCCTGCCTGGCTGTGTTATTGTATGCTACAGACAATGGCAAAGCCTCGGACTGCAAGACCTTACAGAGAATCGTCGGGGTCTCCCTTCCCCCAGTTGTGACATTTTATTTATTTATTGAGGTTCCACACGGAATAGGCCCTTCCGGCCCCTTGAGTCACACCGCCCAGCAAATGCCATTTTTTAACCCTAGCCTAATCACGGGATAATTTACAATGACGAATTAACCTAAAAACCGGTATGTCTTTGGACTATGAGAGGAAACCAGAGCACCCAGAGGAAACCCACACGGTCAGGGGGAGAACATACAAACTCCTTACAGGCAGTGGTGGGAATTGAACCCAGGTCGCCTTACTGTAATGCAGTGTGCTAACCGTGCTGCCCCAAGCTGGGAATGTTGCAGACGAAGGACCCACAGCACTGCTGAGGATCCCTACAAACCATCCCACCACCTCCTTGACCCACTACCATTAGGACGGAGGGACAGGAGCACCAGAACTAGGGCTGCCAGACTGAGTAACAGTTTCTTCGCTCTGGTTGTGAGACTAATAAATAACCTGCCATCCAAGGTCTTTTCACTAGGACACCAAGCTGTTTACTATACTGTTTATTGTTTACCTGTGCTGCACACTACATACATTTTGAATTGTATTGATTAACTTACTTTTGATTTACATGCTCTGTGTGTGATAAATGCTTTGTGGGTGCACTATGGTCCAGAGGAACATTGTTCGTTTCCACATATGTATAGTCAGATGACAATAAACTTAAACTTGAACCTACACACATATGATCAATTAACCTCCTAACCCATACGTCTTTGGAATGTGGGAGAAAATCAGAGCATCCGGGGAACGTGGAGAGAACATACAACCTCCTTACAGACAGTGGCAGGAACTGAACCAGGGTTGATGGTGCTGTAATAGTGTTTTGCTGACAGCTGCATGACCTTGCCAACCACCCCACCCCCCATCACATAATCTTGTTTTTATTATTTACCTTCCAACCCAGAAAAATTCTGGAATTCCATCCCAAAATGTCTCCGGATTTCCTTCTATAAAGCTTTTCCATTAATCCACATCACGGATGAAGATTTTGCTCACCTGCTGTTAGCTAATTCCTTCACTAATTTAGTTTGATAACATTCTCGCAAGCTGCTGTTGTACACTTTGCTGTGCTAGAAGTGCTGAGGGACTACATGCTGTTGTTCTTCTGAATGATTAATTCCAATTCTGAATGAAGCATGCTTCAGGCTAGTTTAGTATGCCAGAGTAATTAATAACGTGTTTGTTTACCTTAATCACAGTATGTGGGGCATCTGCTCTGTTCCCTCAGTTGTCCAGTGTAGATAATCACAGTTTGTAGAGTATCCAGTCTGTTCTGTAAATTGCCAGGTAGAGATGGAGAAGGGACACAAATACCATCTCACTTGTGACACATTGTCATCAGTGTTAAAAGTCATTGACAGTGGGTCTAATTTGACGCCAATACTTTTATTACCTCATTTGCTGAAACATTCTTCACAGCTGTTTCACACTTGCTTAAGCATGTGTAAATGGTTAATTAGCTCACAGAAAGGCATGTTGCTGAGAAGCAATTGATGCCTAATGTTTGCAAGTTTTCTTGTGGTTCTATCAATTTTCTTCTCATTATATTATCCCACTGTACAGGTTTTTTTGTGACTTGCTGCTGTTGCCTGCCGAAACAATTGGAGAAGGGGTTAATTACCAGTCATCATTTAACATCAACACTTGGCATCCAGAATTGTCACTGTGATGACAATGCAATTTCAAAGTTCAAAGAAAATTTTATAATCAGAATACATATATGTTACCACATAGAGCCCTGAGTTTCTTTTCTCCTGCGGACAAAAGCCCAAAACGTCAATAGATGCCGCCTGGCCTGCTGAATTCCTCCAATATTTTGTGTGTGTTGCAATCTATAGAATAGTATCTATAACAAGATTCAATGAAAGATCAAGTAGAGTACAGAAGACAATACACTGTGCAAATACAAATACAAGTAAATAACAATAAACAATGAGAACATGAAATGGCAAGATAAAGAGTCCATAAAGTGAGATCATTGGTGTTGGGAACATCTCAATAGATGAGCAGGTGAGTGCAGTTGTCCCCTTTTGTTCAAGAGCCGGATGGTTGAGGAGTGGTTACTGTACTTGAACCTGGTGGAGAGAGAGTCCTTAGGTACCTGTACCCCCTACCTGATGGCAGCAGTGAGAAAAGAGCATGGCATGGGTGGTGAAGATCTGAAATCTAGGTCTGGAATCTCATATAGATCCTTAAACTTGGAATGATTTGGATTTTTCAGCATTAACTGTGAGGCTAGATGAGGAGATCCGTCTCACTTTAAGTGGTACTGACATGAATCCTCTCAAAGTAAATTATACTTAAGTAAAAACTCTCATGTCATGTCACTCTGATATGAATAGCATCACTTTAGGTAAACCCAGGTTTATTTTTCTTACTTGCAAATGAGATTTAACCTAGAAAAATAAATCACAGGTTAACACAGCTGTAAATTTAATGACAAGATTCAAAATCTGACCAAAATTCTTTCTAGAATGCAAGATTTCAGAGCTCCAAATATCTTTGTTCTTCTATAAGGAGTTTACAGGAAACCAGTATTTCCTGAGTGAGATTTTGAGATGTCCATTTGGCAGTGATGATATTGCTGCTCTGAGAATGAACATTGGGCTAACTACACTAGGACCATGAACTATTTTCCCCAGAGACTCACTTGGAAGCAATCCAAGTAAGAGGAATCTTAGTGGGTTAGTGAATGTAGTGGATTAGCTGTTTCTTGTGCCCCAATCAGGAATAGAAAAATCTCTGGGGAGAGCACGTGTTTTAATTTATCTCATCCAAAATCAGACAAGAGTCAGAAGGCTATGGTGAAAATCCAGTTGAAAACCTTAATAATTCTGCATTTGATAAAGTTTCAAAAGGAAGTCTTATAGTTCAAAGCTCCAGAGATAAACTATTATCAATAGACAATAGACAATAGGTGCAGGAGTAGGCCATTCGGCCCTTTGAGCCAGCACCACCATTCACTGTGATCATGGCTAATCATCCACAATCAGTACCCTTTTCCTGCCCTCTCCCCATATCCCTTCACTCCGCTATCTTTAAGAGCTCTATCTAACTCTTTTTTGAAAGAAACCAGAGAATTGGCCTCCACTGCCTTCTGAGGCAGAGCATTCCACAGAACCACAACCCTCTGTGTGAAAAAGTTTTTCCTCAACTCCATTCTAAATTGTCTACCCCTTATTCTTGTAGCAAAGGAATCAGTTGCAGCCTGTCTGAATGATTACCGTCCCGTTGCCCTGACCCCCAGAGTGATGAAATGTTTTGAACGGCTTGTCAAGCCTCATATCACAGCCAGCCTCCTCTCATCACTGGATCCTCTGCAGTTTGCTTGTCGTCCAAATCACTCTACGGAGGACGCAATATCCACCACACTGCACACAGTTCTCTCTCACTTGGATAACAAAGACACTTATGTCAGAATCCTGTACATTGATTTCAGTTCAGCCTTCAATACCATCATCCTGCAGAGATTAGTGGAGAAACTGTCGCTGCTTGGCCTTAACACTGCCATGTGTGGCTGGATTCTGGATTTCTTGACAGAGAGACCACAGTCAGTCCGTGTTGGCAGGAACATCTCTGACTCCATCACACTGAGCACTGGATCCCCACAAGGCTGTGTGCTTAGCCCATTGGTGTTTACACTGCTAACACATGATTGTGCAGCCAGATTCAAGGAGAACCTGATCATTAAATTTGCTGATGATACCACAGTGGTGGGGCTCATCAGCAAAAATGATGAAACAATGTACAGGGAGGAGGTCAAACACCTAGAGAGCTGGTGCAGTGATAAACAACTTGATGCTTAATGTCACCAAAACCAAGGAGATGATCGTCGATTTCAGACAGTCTCAGCCTGAGCACACACCCCTCAGCATCAGTGGCTCCACAGTGGAGAGAGTGGAAAACATCAAGTTCCTTGGGGTGCAGATCTCAGACAATCTCACCTGGTCCAGGAACACCACTGGCATTGTGAAACGGGCCCAGCAGAGATTGCACTTTCTGAGGAAGCTTAAACAAGCATCACTCCCCACTAACATCTTAACTACATTCTACAGAGACGTGGTTGAGTGTGCTGACCTTTTGCATCACAACCTGGTACTCCAGCTGCAGTGCTGTCAACAAAAAAGCCTTGCAGAGGATGGTTAGGGGAGCAGAGAAGGTTATTGGGGTCTCCCTACCTTCTGTCCAAGACCTCTTTCAGAGTCGATGCCTCCAGAAGACACGGTACATCATTAAAGACCCCTCACACCCTCTCCATGAACTGTTTGTTCTTCTGCCATCAGACAAACGTTACAGGAGCATCAAAACTAAAACCACAAGGCTACTAAACAGCTTCCTCCCACAGGCAGTCAGACTGCTAAATAGCTGCCCTACCTGACTCTGCTTTGGACACTTTTAACTTGCACTGGACACTTATAACTGATTTTAACTGACATGTGGCTGTTGTGTTTTACTATTTATTATTATGTTTATTATTTAGTGTTGCATTTGTTATGTTATGATTGCACTGCTCCTGAGAAATGCTGTCTCATTCTGCCCTGCAGAGCTGATGTACGATTAGAATGACAATAAAGTTGTTTGAATCTTGAATCTTGAATCTTAAACTGTGGCCCCTGGTTCTGGACTCCCCCAACATCGGAACTATGTTTCCTGCCTCTAGCGTGTCTAATCCCTTAATAATCTTATATGTTTCAATCAGATTCCCTCTCATCCTTCTAAATTCCAGTGTATACAACCCCAGTTGCTCCAATCTTTCAACATATGACAGTCTCGTCATCCCGGGAATTAACCTCGTGAACCTGCACTGCACTCACTCAATAACTAGAATGTCCTTCCTCAAATTTGGAGAACAAAACTGTGCACAATACTCCAGGTGTGGTCTCACCAGGGCCCTGTACAACTGCAGAAGGACCTCTTTGCTCCTATACTCAATTCCCCTTGTTATGAAGGCCAACATGCCATTAGTTTTCTTCACTGCCTGCTGTACCTGGATGCTTACTTTCAGCGACTGATGCACAAGGACACCTAGACCTCATTGTACTTCACCTTTTCCTAACTTGACACTATTCAGATAGTAATCTGCCTTCCTGTTCTTGTCACCAAAGTGGATAACCTCACATTTATCCACATTAAACTGCATCTGCCATGCATCTGCCCACTCACCCAGCCTGTTCAACTCACTCTGCATTCTCATAACATCCTCTTCAAATTTCACACTGCCACCCAGCTTTGGGTCATCTGCAAATTTGCTAATGTTACTTTTAATCCCTTCATCTAAATCATTAATTTATATTGTAAATAGCTGCGGTCCCAGCACTGAGCCTTGAGGTACCCCGCTAATCACTGCCTGCCATTCTGAAAAGGACCCATTAATCCCTACTCTTTGTTTTCTGTCTGCCAACCAATTTTCTATCCATGTCAGTACCCTACCCCCAATACTGTTTGCTCTAATTTTGCACACTAACCTCCTATGTGGGACCTTATCAAAGGCTTTCTGAAAGTCCAGGTACACTACATCCACTGGCTTTCCCATATCCATTTTCATAGTTACATTCTCAAAAAATTCCAGAAGATTAGTCAAGCATGATTTCCCCTTCGTAAATCCATGCTGACTCAGACCTATCCTGCCACTGCTATCCAAATATGCCGCTATTTCATCTTTTATAATTGATTCCAGCATCTTCCACACCACTGATGTCTAACTGGTCCATAATTGCCTGCTTTCTCTCTCTCTCCTTTCTTAAAAAGTGGGATAACATTAGCTACCCTCCAATCCACAGGAACTGATCCTAAATCTATAGAACATTGGAAAATGATTACCAATGCGTCCACGATTTCTAGAGCCATCTCCTTAAGTACCCTGGGATGCAGACCATCAGGCCTTGGGGATTTATCAACCTGCAGTCCCATCAGTTTACCCAACACCATTTTGTGCCTGATGCAAATTTCCTTCAGTTTCTCTGTTACCCTAGGTCCTCTGATCACTATTCCATCTGGGAGATTGTTTGTGTCTTCCCTAGTGAAGACAGATCCAAAGTACCTGTTCAGCTCGTCTGCCATTTCCTTGTTCCATTATCCTTGGCAACAGGTAAAATACTAGTTTAAAGAATAGAAATAAAATATTTATTTTTAGATTATGAGAACACTCAGTCCTCTTGCATTGCCATTTAGAAATGCATACATGCTTTAAGAAATGATACAATGTTTCTCCAGAGTGATATCACAGAAAACAAGACAGACCAAAGACTAACACTGACAGAACCACATAATTATAACATATTGTTACAGCAGTGCAAAGCAATACCATAATTTGATAAAGAACAGACCATGGGCACAGTAAAAAAAAGTTCTCAAAGTCCCGAGTCGATCGACTCCCGAGTCCCCGATAGCAGGCGGCAAAGGGAGAAATTCCCTGCCATAAACCTCCAGGCACCGTCAACTTGCCGATACCTTGGAAGCAGCCGACCCCAGCCAACCCTGAGTCCATCCGTCGGAAAATTCCGAGTTTTCGACCAGCCTCTCTGATACAGCCTCCCGAGCGCCATCCTCTGCCAAGCGCCTTCAACCTCTCCCCGGCCGCTGAAACACGCAAAGCCAAGGATTTCGAGGCCTTCAGCTCCAGAGATTCCGGTCACCACACAGTAGCAGCGGTAGCAAAGCAGACATTTCAGAAGTTTTCCAGATGTTTATTTAGAGATACAGCATTGCAGCGAGTTCATCTGGTCAAATGAGCTTCACACCACCCAATTACGTCCATATGAGGTTCACACCACCCAATTACGTCAAATAAATATGACTATTTATTTATGTATTGAGATACAGCATTGGACAGGCCCTTCCAGCCCTTCGAGCCACAGCGCCCAGCAATTTCCCGATTTAACCCTAGCCTAATCACGGGACAATTTACATTGACCAATTAACCTACTAACCAGTACGTCTTTGGACTGTGGGAGGAAACCGGAGCACCCGGAGGAAACCCTCATGGTCATGGTGAGAACACACAAACTCCTTACAGGCTAGCAACCCATTGAACCTGGGTTGCTAGCACTGTGATAGTGTTACAGAAACCGCTACGCTATCTGTGCCAATGGAGTAAATTTCCCTGAGGTGGGGGTTTTCAATGATCTGCTTACTTGATTGAATAACTGCAAGTGTATCTAAGATGTACCATACGTTAGAGAATATGTATGAACGTTCACAGTTCCATTCTAGGTAAATGGGATAATCTTATATGTCCACAAAATTGACCAAGTCCACAAAATCATTAAACTTTTTCTGACATTATGAACAAGTCCTTAGGTTATCAGTAAGGCTCTAGCTCCAGTTGAGAAGTTACATCGGTAAAAAGATCAGAATTCAAAAAAAAACTGTAAATGCTAGAAATATAAAAACTGGAAGCACTGGGCACATTCAACAGATCAGCTAGCATCTGTAGAAATGGAGAATGAGTTATGTTTCAGATCAAAGAATCTGTCAGAGCTGACAAAGGAAAACAAGGCAAGTTAGGTGCTTAAATCTCCAAGAGGACCACAATCTCATCATTGGGTTTGCTGCACTTTATTTTATTCTGCAACCTTATATTTTTTTATCTTGTCTAGCTCAATGTACTCTGTAATCAATTGATCTGTATGAACAATATGCATTGTACCGTGATACATGTGATAATAATAAACCAATTGCAATTCCAAATTGTTAAAATGAAATCCTTGTGCAATTACTCTTTTGAATGTGTTTTTTCTCCACTGACTACTGTTGATGTGTTGGGTTGAGTTGTAATTCTGCTGAAACGCTTCAGGAATTATTCAGACTAATGGCAGTCTATCAACTGCATTAGCCTGGCATTAGTGTGTTTATTATAGCAATACTCAGAGTTAGGTCTTTACCATTAAATTGTTCTCCAATAAAATGTGCTTTATTGATTCTTCTCAAACATTTGAATACAAACCACTTGAAACAATAGGTATTATTAAGATATTATGTGCCTACTTTAAATGAGATTTTTTCTACTTGATAGCATGACTTGTGATTGGCATTAAGCTCCCACTAAAGGAGTTATACTTTGCAAGGTTTCTAGCCAAGTTAAAGTGTTACAATCATACATGGTTTGAATCTCTATGACTGTGTTAAGGTGACAATTTTTTTTATCCTGAAAGATAGGTATTGTATGCCATAAAGCTTTTGTCTAGTTTTAGGCCATTGTCTAGCACAGCACAGGAGCAGGCTCTTGCACTCCACTAGAACTCCTGACCCTCCAGGAATAGTTGATGAAGAGAAAAGGTAAGGAGTCTTACTTGACCAGGCGCTCCTTGTGGTTCTGATCTCCACCTATCCGTGGGGTCCACCTGATCTGCTATGGTTGGTCTCTGGTTGCTGGAGAGTTATCACCCCTACATATTTGGAGCACCTGACCCTTCTCAGGTTCCTCATCCCATTGGCTCAAGGTCACCTGACTTACCTAGGTCACCTTCTTACTGGTTCTACAATCGGCGTTGTTTCATAGTTCTGCCCACCCCAGCCTTGTGTGTTTGTGTCTTTCAACTCTGACTGGTCCAAGCCTGTTAAATGAGGTGACCCAGACAGAGTCTAACGAGATTACTGAGTGCTTCTTCGGTAGATCTGGCATTCTACATAATATGTAAATTCACTCATCTGAGAATGGTCTCGGGTTTAACAGGCCATTACCTGAAGCTCCTTGTGTCCACACTCAATTGCTCTGATTAGATTATCCCAGAACAAAAATCAGTTCTGCGTTCACAAAATGGGGGTGGGGGGGAGCAAAGACAATTGATTTGTCTGCTTCCCCTGTCCTTGATTCATCAAGTCCACTAATTTGTAGACTGTAGTTTCTTCTGGCCAACATCTCCCTCTTCTTGATCCAAAGATAGTTATCTTAGGATCATTATCCTCCTCTCATTCAGCTGACTGCCCATAGGACTGCCATGGAAACCCAGTAGGTACGCCAGTGACCTGCTCCCACTAATTCTAATAATTCTCTTTTCCTTCTATTTTTGACTGGCTTAAACTTAGTTGCCGCTCGAGAAAGTGAGTAAATAATTGCTTCATTGTAGGTGAACACTATTCAAGTACTGTTATTTCAGTTAGATTAAGGATTTCCTGCGCATGCTGGTACCCTGGTACCAAAGTGACAAATTCCCCTGTATCTCCTAACACTAATTCTACCTGGGTAGAATTACGCTGGGTCTCAGTACATTTAGGCTGTGGTGTAATTTCTGTCACTTGTGGATGTAGAGTAGTGATTTTTTTAAAGGTTTTGAAAACCTGGAGAGGTTCTGGCCTCTGACAAAAACTCTTCTCTGTGTCCTTTAGAGTTTCACCATTTTACTCTCCCCGTGTACTACATTCTCCCAGGGTGAGCCACAAACGCCTGTGCGAATAACTGTATCACCTAAGCTAAGACATAACAGTAAATAAACTTGAACATCCCACAATTATCCAATGAAAGCATTTTAACACAAGAACTACAAATAGTTCTGGTCATTAAGAATGCTGGGGGTGGCCTGTCAACCATGTCCCTCCCATAACACCACCCTGCCCCCACCTGAGGGGTCAGCCATCCCCAACAACCCCCAGAGTCTACAACAATGCCCAACTGTGGTGGGTCGATGCTGCCGCCTGGGCAGTTGGGGTGGGGGGAGGTTCTGGAGCCCCCCCAGGGGATGCACTATTTGGTGAAGCAAGAGGCAGGGCAGCTGGTGTGTCACTTTCTTGCTTCAGCCTCGCTGGGTCAGTGGTGACCAGGACCAATATGGTGCCAGACGGTCCTGGTGCAGCACGATTGCCTTCTGCCGCTCAGGCAACCACCACCATATACCACATTGGAGATGTGGTTGAACACCACACCTTCTTCCAGGAGGGACAGTAGACCCATATCGGGGCCCCCCTCCATGTACTGCTGTATTGACACCCCAGACTGGCGGCCCCGCCCCTTCAGGGATGTGCAAGCATCCCAGCGGTACACGAACATCTCCACCTTCTGCCTGTACCCAGGCCAATAGAAACACTCGCGCAACTTACCCAGTGTCATGGTGACCCCGAAACGGCCAATCCCCACCAGCCTGTGCACCGACTGCAGCATCGTGGCGCAGAACCCCCGGGGAACCACCAGCTGCAAGAGGTGTCTGTCGCTATCGGAACAGCAGCCCTTTGTGCACCTCCAGCGATCCCCACTGAGAGTGTGGGGTTCTGGTCTCTGGAACCAGGGTGGAGACGCCTGCCTACTCCAGCCGCCATCCCACGCTCAGCCAGCCGCTCGTCCAGGATCGCTCACCTGCTCACTGGGCAGCTGCTGGTCAATGGTGGTGGGGGTGGGGGGGGGGGTTCTAACTCACCACCACCTGCCACTTGAAGTGCCACACCACTGCTTGCCCCCACTTCCTCTGTGTTGCGTTGCGCACTGCGGGATGTGCTGCCCTGCAGCTGGTCCTCTTCCTGGAGCGGCCCTGCCGGAGAGCCACGGCTTCAGCGTCTACGTAGCGTGCTGCTCCCGCCACAGCCACACGGGTCCCCCAGCAGTTCAGCAAATCCCTGATGTCAGCTTCCCATACCTCGTGCTCCACTCTGTTTTCTCCCCACTGCAATGCTTGGCCACCTCTTCCCTCTCAACGCCCAGCTAGACCGCCATTGTTGTCACCCAGGCGGGAATGGGTGACCCATGATGGAGAGGACTCGCAGACGGTGATGGTTGACCCCCATTTCCGCCAATGCACGGCATTTGATGCCCCTCACCACGCAGTCTTGCTCTTCACCCAAGTGACCCACCTGGAGAGGCGACGGTGGAGAGATTCTGTTGGAGGTCTCGGGCAGCGCCGCCCAGTGGGCATTTCCCAATGGCTGCGCCAGGATGTGACATGGTGCTGGGGCAGGGCAGTCCCTGGCCAAATGGCGTGCCTTGACACACCGGTAGCAGAGATTGTTCCATGGCATGTGGCAGGGCAGCGCTGGTTGGACCTGTCTCCTGGGCTCCTCCTCGTCAGTTCCCTCCTCCGTCTTGGTGAAATGAGCCCGGGCTTGCAGTGTGCGGGAACACCTTGGAGGGGCTAAAATTACTTCTGCCCTCTCCGCTTCTGCCAGCAATGATGGCGATGTCAGACGAATGTGCTGCCAAAGGTGGTCCGGCGTTAATGCCTTTACAAAGGCGTGGAGGGCAAGCTCTTTCTGGGCCACCAGGGTAGCCATGCCGAGCACAGTGGCAGAGATCTGCTGCAGATGCCACCAGGCTCATTGTTTCCTCCAACGGCCTCCAGTACCATGACAAGGGCCCTGTAGTCATGCTGCCCAGCCAGCACTAAGTCGAGGTGGGCCTGCAGGGCATCTCCCTCCATGCCAAGGCAAGATGCACCGCCGTCTAGGTGGAGCTCCACCTGTTGTGCCACACAGCAAGTTTGACTTGCACCGCGTAAGGCTCCAGGCCATTGGTACCCTTGTTTCTGGGCAGCTTAAGGGTGGACCTCGTAGAATGAATTACTGGGGCCCGTTGGTCTTTCTCTTGCTCTGGCGACGTCGGTGGTGCCTGCCACGTTGCCCGTCCTCCCATGGCTGTGGTCTCTTGTGTTCTCCGGTGTGGGTCGCGAGGGAGTCAGGAGATACGCTCTGCCATGTTCCCTGGGTTGGGGAGCCTGGTTATGCTCACTCCATCGGGGTTTCCTGAGAAGGCACGATGCTCGGTTCCCAGGTCCTCCCTCCAGGTTCCGCCTTCATGAGCCTAGTCCGGGAATGTAGGGGAGGGATGCTGCTCAGTCCCTTGAACTTATTCCCTGGATCTTAAGGTGCTCTGTCCGACATCATAGCTCTTCAATCTCACCATCAATTTCTAATCCCTCTCCTGACACCAATGCGGTGAGATTTTGGTCCGTGATGAGAGACGAGGAAGCTCATTCAACTCAACAACTGTTTTTATTGTGATAAACACAAAAACAGACCAGGTGCTATGACCTGGGAAAAGAACACACTCAGACACATACAGGTGGGGGGAGGTAATTACTATACACCCTGGTTACAGTCAGTGTGACCAACAAACACAGCCTATAATGTAATAATAAATTAACTTGAACATCCCACCATAATCTCACAAATGCATTTTAACACAGGAACAACAGAATAGTGTTGCTCATTAGGAATATTAGGAATGCTGGAGGGCTGTTGACAACACCCCCTCCGGTATATTAATATATTAAATCTGATTTTTGCAAATAGTATAAATCACATGATTTAGATTGTTCTTTCGTTTTGCAGTTTTCAAGTTTTCCTGTCTATTATCCCCAGTTTACCATAAGATTCCATTCCTCAGAAACGTCTAAACAGTGATTTCTTTGTAGATGTCCATTTTCTACAGCAACCCATATTGTATTGCTCGACAGCCACTTGTTATAATTTGTTCATTTTATTGAATAATGGTCCTAATACTGACTATAATTAAGCTAATGGAATATATACTATACTCATCAAAAATACTCTGAACCATTCTATTATTCTCATTATAATTACTAGCTTGAAAAATGCTTTAAAGCTTAAAAATGTGTAAAGTTGATTTCCAAAAGGCAGATCATTCATAACCCAAGGACCCCCTGTATAGCAAAGCCAAGATTAACATTATCCTTAAAGTTAATAATATGGTTCTGAATTCCAAGGAGGAGATTTGTATGACTGGTATTCGCTAACCCCATGAGATTTTAAAGAAGAGCATGGGATACTTCCAGAATTGTGCCAATATTTAATGCTGAGTGTCATTCTCCAAATTGAAATTTGATGGTTATCTATTTCTGGGAATTTGCTAGGTGATGTGTAAATGGAGACTTCATAGAATTATGGATATTGTGTGTTATTCATTCTTGGCCACGGCAGGGAGAGTTTTTTTCCCTTCTCCCGTCTGCGTGAGGTGTGGGACATTCGAGAGACTTTGAACCTTTTTACTGTGCCATGAGCTGCTCTTCATCAAGTTATGGTATTGTTGCACTGTTGTAACTATATGTTATAATTATGTGGTTTTTGTTAGCTTTTCAGCCTTGGTCTGTCCTGTGTTTTTGTGATATCACACCGGAGGAATATTGTATCATTTCTTAATGCATGCATTACTAAATGACAATAAAAGAGGACTGCGTGTCCTCATAATCTAATATATACTTTGTATTATATGTACATCAATAATAACATTTACTTTGAACTTAGTATTTCAAGATATTGTCACCTCCATCTGTGTAACGTCCTCACATAGAGTTCCTGTGAGTTGCAAACTGGTGTCCTTCTGAAGATATGGAATGGCTCATATATTGACTTGCTCCTTGAAATTAATTGGAATTTCTACAGGAACTGGGCTAGTAACTGCAGTTGAATGTGCACAAATGGAAGTCCTCAAGATGGCACTGTATAGACAAATATGTCTTCAGTTATCAGCATAAGATATCCATGAAAGCACACGTGCATCTTGTATGCACTTGGAGAAACATAGCAACTTGTTTTGTAAGCCAGAAATTACTGTCAGCAATAGTGACATTTTTTTGCTGGAGAATTAGAGCTAATTTTAAGGATATTGATGGAAACATAATTTTTCCTTCAATATCTTCACCAATAATTATTTAAGGCAGTTTTGCTATAATATTCATGCACTGACGAATAATAAAACATAACTTAAGTAAAATTTATGATAGAGTAGATGCAAAAATCTTTTCACCACCAAAAAAGTCAGTAACATGAAGGGAAAGATTTAAGATAACTAAAAAAAAAACTGGATTCCAATTGCAAATACCTAATCAATATCTAATCGATATTAATTTCGCTGTTCTAGGCAGCTAGGATAATGTTAGCAACACACACAAAATGCTGGTGGAACGCTGCAGGCCAGGCAGCATCTATAGGAAGAAGTACAGTCATTTCGGGCCGAGACCCTTTGTTGGGACTAACTGAAAGAAGAGATAGTAAGAGATTTGAAAGTGGGAGGGGGAGGGGGAGATCCAAAATGATAGGAGAAGACAGGAGGGGGAGGGAAGAAGCTAAGAGCTGGAAAGTTGATTGGCAAAAGGGATACAGAGTTGGAGAAGGGGGAGCATCATGGGACAGGAGGCCTAGGGAGAAAGAAAGGGGGAGGGGAGCCCAGAGGAAAATGGAGAGCAGGCAAGGAGTGATTGTGAAAGGGCCAGAGAGAGAAGAAGTAAAAGGTGGGGGGGAGGGAATAAAAATAAATAAGGGATGGGGTAAGAAGGGGAGGAGGGGCATTAACGGAAATTAGAGAAACCAATGTTCATGCCATCAGGTTGGAGGCTACCCAGACGGAATATAAGGTGTTGTTCCTCCAACCTGAGTGTGGCTTCATATTGACAGTAGAGGAGGCTGTGGGTAGACATATCAGAATGGGAATGGGACATGGAATTAAAATGTGTGGCCACTGGGAGATCCTGCTTTCTCTGGCAGACAGAGTGTAGGTATTCAGCGAAATGGTCTCCCAGTCTGCGTCGGGTCTCACCAGTATATAGAAGGCCCTTTCTATATATTGAGGAATTTCTTCTTCGTCCAGGACGAAAGAGATGTCTTTCTTTTTCAAAGAAAGTGGCTTCCCTTCCTCCACCATCAACTCTGCTCTCAAACGCATCTCTCCCATTTCACGCACATTTGCTCTCACTCCATCCTCCCGCCACCCCACTAGGGATAGGGTTCCCCTGGTCCTCACCTATCACCCTACCAACCTCCAGGTCCAACATATAATTCTCCATAACTTCTGCCACCTCCAACAGGATCCCACCATCAAGCACATCTTTCCCTCCCCCCCCGCTTCCACTTTCCACAGGGATCGCTCCCTACGCGACTCCCTTGTCCATTCGTCCCCTCCATCCCTTCCCACCAATCTCCCTCCTGGCACTTACCCTGTAAGCGGAACGGGTACTACACCTGCCCTTACACTTCCTCCCTCACCACCATTCAGGGCCCCAGACAGTTCCTCACCCGACACTTCACCTGTGAGTCGGCTGGGGTGATATACTGTGTCTGGTACTCCCGGTGTAGCCTTCTATATATTGGTGAGACCTGACGCAGACTGGGAGACTGTTTCGCTGAACACCTATGCTCTGTCCACCAGAGAAAGCAGGATATCCCAGTGGCCACACATTTTAATTCCACGTCCCATTCCCATTCTGATATGTCTATCCACGGCCTCCCCTACTGTAAAGATGAAGCCACACTAAGGTTGGAGGAACACCACCTTGTATTCCATCTGGGTAGCCTCCAACCTGATGACATGAACATTGACTTCTCTAACTTCCATTAATGCCCCTCCTTACCCCATCACTTATTTATTTTTATTCCCCCCCCCTTTCTTTTTCTTTTCTCTCTGTCCCTCTCACAATCACTCCTTGCCTGCTCTCCGCCTTCCTCCGGACTGCCCCCCTTTCTTTCTCCCTAGGCCTCCTGTCCCATGATCCTCCCCCTTCTCCAACTCTGTATCCCTTTTGCCAATCAACCTTCCAGCTCTTGGCTCCATCCCTCCCCCTCCTGTCTTCTCCTATCATTTTGGATATCCCCCTCCCCCTCCCACTTTCAAATCTCTTACTAGCTCTTCTTTCAGTTAGTCCTGACAAAGGGTCTCAGCCCGAAACATCGACTATACCTTTTCCTATAGACGCTGCCTGGCCTGCTGCGTTCACCAGCATTTTGTGTGTGTTGCTTGAATTTCCAGCATCTGCAGATTTTCTCGTGTTTGGGATAATGTTACTTTGATTCAGTCAATGAAAAATGAGGCAGCAGACTCTTACCTAGGTATACAAACATACTTAGATGCCAAATGAAGGCAGAACGATCTCGGCCTGAAACATCGCTTGTTTATTCTTTTCCATAAATGCTGGCTGACCTGCTGAGTTCCTCCAGCATCTTATGTGCAGCCACGGTTCTGATTTCAACTTGTGCAACTTGGGCGGGAGGAGAAGATGGCGGCGCGACACAGCGCGCGCGGCCTCTCCGGTGAAATTATATCGTATTTGTGAAATAGGGGGCCGTGCACAATTCTGATTTGATGGAGACAGCCGTGAGAAGCACGGAGGAACATCTGGAGAAACTTCTGAAATGCCCAGTTCGCTGCCGCTGCTACTGTGCAATCAAGAATCTCCGGAGGGAAGGCCCAAAATCCTCGGCTTTTCCTGTTGCTGGTGGCTGGGGCTGGGTTTGAAGCGCTTGGCAGAGATGGTGCTCGGTGCTCGGTGTCAGAGGGCTGGTTGGAGGCTCGAAGTTTTCGGACGGACTCAGAGTTGGACTGTGGTCGGGTACTTCCAGGATGCTGCATCTGCAAGTTTGCGGCGCTGGAAGCTCATGGCAGGGAGAGTTTTCTTCCTTCTCCTGTCTGCATGAGATGATGGGACTTTTAGGAGACTTTGAACTTTTTTACCGTGCCCATGGCCTGTTCTTCATCAAGTTACGGTATTGCTTGCACTGTTTGTGGTAAACCATATATATATATATATATGTTGTAACCGGGTTACCTGTCTGGACTCGCCCCTCTGCTGACTGCCCCTGTGGCTCCTCCCACAGCCCCTGAATAAAGGCGATTGTGCCACTGCTCCTCCCTCAGCCCGGGGCAGATACTCAGCATGGTCGAGGTCACATTTTACTGCTAATAAACGCCTTTCAGTATTTACTCTACTCCCAGTCTTTTGGAGTAATTGATAGTGCATCACTGTTGTAACTATATGTTATAATTATGTGGTTTTTGTCTGTTTTTCAGTCTTGGTCTGTCTTGTGTTTCTGTGATATCACACCGGAGGAACATTGTATCATTTCCTAATGCATGCATTATTAAATGACAATAAAAGAGTCCTCATAATCTAATCTAAAAAAAATGAATATCATCATCATCATTACGTGCCGTGTCGTATGCCAAGGGTGATCATGGTGTCATGACCCTGACTGTTTTTGGACTGTTCTACAGAAGAGGTTTGCCATTGCTTCCTTCTGGGTGGCGTCTTTACAAGACGGGTGAGCCCAGCCTTTATCAATACTCTTCAGAGATTGTCTGCCCAGTGTCAGTGGTCTCACAACTAGAACTTGTGATATCCACCAGCTGCTCCATGGCTTCACAATGGCACTATATATGGTGGAGAGAGGCAGAGCTAAGCGGATGCCACACCTTGTCCAAGGGTGACCTGCAGGCTAGTGGAGGGAAGGAGAGCCTTACACCTCCTTTGGAAGAGACGTATCTCCACCCTCCCACTCAAAATTAGCATCAGCAGTCTTGTTTCTCAGGTGCAAAAAGTCACTTGGTAAGGTAACAGATACCAGAGGCATTATATTCAGTAAGAATCCAGGAAAGGACATGGGTAGTTCAAAGAAACATGTTAACATGACCTTTTTTTCTAAAAAAAAAACATCTTCTTGATTTATGCCATGTGTCACACAATTTAGACTTGTTACTGAGTATTACAAGTTTCATTAAGGAATGACAAAATGCACATCTGAAAACATCAGCACCTATTCCAGCTCAGTAAAATGGAGAAAATGGGTGTAAAAGTATGAGGCTGTGACAGCAGGTGACATGATGGCTTATCATAGCTCTCGTTCCCAAAGTCCAATAAAGTAGCTGAGCCCATTTGGTATTTGCAGCAGGATAGGACAATAGGACAAGTTGTTTTTCAACTTTGGCCTGGACAACAGGAACATAGTCAGCAAAGACAACAGTCATTCATGATAACCAGACAGAGATCAATGAAGGCTGAAGTTCATTTCTATGATTTGCCTCCTGATTGTTAAGATGTACTTTGCCAACTGACAACCCACACTCACTGGAATCAATAATTATGATACCAAATACAAAATCATTCAATATTTTAATTTTCATACTGTCCTGTCTATTGACACTGCCTCAGGCCGTACTTATTTTATGCTGATTCTTTGAATCTATCTCCCAGAGTTGCAGTGGCTACCCTCAAAAATGATTATGATGATGTCTTTTAATCTTTTAAGGATGCTGACCTTTGTCATTTTTTATTATTTAAATATGAACAGCACTTTGTCATTATCTGTGTAATAGGTGAATCATCAGTTAAGGAGCTAATAACATGTGATAAATGGTCCTATTTATCCTAGAATTAAGTTTAGCTCCACTTTCAACTCAGTGGATGATATACTGTTTGATGTTATAAAGGGACATAAAAATGGGAAGGACTCAGGTTTGAATTGGTTCTGTCCTGAGGCTAAAGTCAATAAAAAAAAGTTCCCTGTTCTTGCTTATTATCCAGTGAACACTGAAGGGAAATGAATGCATGGGACTTTCAAGGGAGTGGTAAGTGCCAATGGATGAGAAGGTTGGAGCTGCCCTAATTTTCCTACTGCTTCTGCTCGAGCAAGTCAAGGAAGCTTAAACTAGTATTTCTACAAAGTAACACACAAAATGTTGGAGGCACTCAGCAAGTCTATGGAAAAGAACAAACAGTTGACGTCTCAAGCTAAGAACCTTCTTATCTGTTTATTCTTTTCCATACATTCTGCCTGACCTGCTGAATTCCTCCAGCGTTTTGTGTGTGTTGCTTTAGATTTCCAGTATCTACAGACTCTCCTCGTGTTCAAAATTTCTCCCTATTTGTCTGAAATGGCTGACACTGAAAATTCAGGTGAGCTTGGAGCAACACAGAACAGTTTAGCGCCAGGGAAAATAAATTTGGGAAATCACATAAAAATCTTTATGACCCTTGACTGCATGATCAAACTGAAAACTGCAGAGCCTCGTGGAAATGTGCCCAATTAATCAGCCCAGTTTTGCATCCTATCGATGTCCTGCTGTAACCTCTGACATCCCTCCACACTATCCACAACACCCCCAACCTTTCTGTCAGCAGCAAATTTACAAACCTATCCCTCCACTTCCTCATACAGGTCAGTTATAAAAATCACAAAGAGAAGGGGTGCCAAAACAGATCCCTGAGACACACCACCAGTCATAATTTTGTATACCTCTATCAAATCTCCTCTCAGTCACCTACGCTCTTATTAAATGGTGGAGCAGAACAATGCTGCCATAAAGCTTCTTTCTGCTCCTATTTCTTAAGAACAAAAAATTGGGATTTCTCCTTGTTATTTGGCCAATAGTTATCACCCAGCTGCCCTAAAGTAGTTGATCTCTTGGAGTTTGTGGACATCAGAATGGTTAAAAGCAATATACACAAAGTGTAATAATGACAACCATCAATAAAAGGGATGAATAGTATAAATCCATTTACAATGGGGACAATATTTGCCAGTACTTACCTTATACCTTGATTCAGATGCAATCATATCGAAAAGAACATTGAAGTGTACCATTCCTAGTCACCAAAAATATACAGTGCTACCACTTGCAGATAAGAACATAATCCTTCTCCAGCTTCTTTCATAAGTGTTTATCATTAGCTTTCGAATAATCTTTGGCAGTAAAGAAAAAGAATCATTTGCTTTGTTATTAATTTCAATTATCTAGTCAGAATGTCCAATTGAGGAAATAATTAACTTTTATAAGTCTATAAAACCCAAGAATGCACTAGGCAGTTTGTCTCTCTTGCACTATTAACTGCCAATAGGCTGATTCTGCAGAGGGGACTTTAACCCATGCCAAGAGAGCTATTAAAAAATCTGATTACTTTTCTTTGTTTTAGTAACCAAACATAATCAATTTCTAAATTTTGATAAAGCAGAGTAAATCCCACACCTCCACTCAGCCCTCTAGTCCAAATTTCCAGTCTAATTCATAGCAGTTATTTTCTACTCTAGGTATTGTGACATTGGTTTTTAAAAGATTTAATAATTGATTCAGTCTTATTGACAGAAGGAGAAGTTTATCTGTTAGATCAACCCATGGAGCTTTAGTTTCCTGAGGAGATGGAGTTGTATGCTTAAGATATGAGATTATGGGATCAGGTGGGAAGGGGGTCACTATAATCATATTGAATTGTGGGGCAAGCTCCAAAGGCCTGCTTCTGTTCATATGTCATAGGTAGTGTGAAATATTTGCTCCTTTTTTATTGTGGAACACAATTTCAGGACTGCAACAAGAATTGGATAATCACTAAGTGACAATAAGCATAGACACAGAAGTGAAACAAAGGCTCATACAAGCATCTCACCTAATAAAATGATAGGGATATTTTATTTAGGTATTCTACTTATGAAATAGCTTTCTATGAATTAAGAAAGAATGCTGAAAAATTTTGAAGTCAAACTGCACAGAGTTAAGATCACACTGAGTTGAACAGGACAATCTGGACACCTACTTGGGGCATTTTTATTTTCCTTTGATTATTTGTGTCGCTCTTTTCCAAAGGGAGATAGCAGCAAGATTTCTGCATATTTTGAAGACAAAAGTAGACTGATTCTTGATAGGTAAGGCAGCAAAATTGAAAGATAAGAAACCAGAGCCGTGGGTATGAACCATACAGTTGTGATTTTATTAAATGTTGATAAGAAATTGATTGAGCCCTCTCCTACCCTTAGGATGTGAAAATTACAGAAGTACCGTGCGAACTGATTTTCGCTTAATGGAAAAATAACATGAGGCTTGAGAAGCTGAGTGGCTCTCTCTCCCAGTTTGTGGAAGAACCACATTAAACAGTTGTCACTGAATGGAAAAAAGCAAGTCATCCAATTTTGTTTATATGTACACAGTGCCTATAAAAAGTATTCACCTCCCTTGGAAGTTTTCATGTTTTATTGTATCACAACATTGAATCACAGTGGGTTTAATTTGGCATTTTTGACACTGATCAACAGAAAAGACTCTTTCGTGTTAAAGTGAAAACAAATTTCTACAAATCGGACTAAATTTATTACAATTATTAAAGAAAGTAATTGCATAATTACTCACCCCTTCAAGTCAGTTTTTAGTAGATGCACCTTTGGCAGTAATTATAGCCTTGAGTCTCTGTGCATAGGTCTCTATCAGCTTTGCACATCTGGACACTACAATTTTTCTCCATTCTTCTTTATAAAACTGCTCACGCTCTGTCAGATTGCTTGGGGATTGTGAGTGAACAGCAATTTTCAAATTCAGCCACAAATTCTCAACTGGATTGAGGTCTGGACTCTGACTTGGCCACTCCAGGACATTAACGTTGTTGTTTATAAGCCATTCCTGTGTAGCTTTGGCTTTTTCCTTCTATCTTCACAAGCCTTCCAGGGCTTTCTGCAGTGAAGCATCCCCACAGCAAGATGCAACCACTTCCATGCTTCATGGTTGGGATGGTGTCTTTTTGATGATGTGCAGTGTTTGGCTTACGTCAAACATAGCATTTAGTCTGATAGACAAAAAGCTCAATTTTGGTTTCATCAGACCATAGAACCTTCTTCCAGCTGACTTCAGAGTTTCCCACATGCCTTCTGGCAAACTTCAGCTGAGATTTCATTTGAGTTTTTTTTTCAACAGTGGCTTTCTCTTTGCCACTCTCCCATAAAGCTGATGCTGGTGAAGCAGTCAGGCAACAGCTGTTGTATATGCAGTCTCTCCCATCTCAGTCACTGAAGCTTGTAACTCCTCTAGAGTTGTCACAAGTTTCTTGATGGCAGGTGGTAGGTGAAACTGGAAGAGGAGCAGGAGATGAAGTAAAGAGCTGGGAAGTTGATTGGTGAAAGAGGTCCAGTTTCACCTATTGCTTGCAACCGTACTTCTTCCTCCCTTCCCTTTACCTACTTATTCTGACTCCTTCCCTTCTTTCCAGTCCTGTTGAAGGACCTTGACCCAAAATGTTGACTCTTTACTCTTTCCTATAGATGCTCCCTGATCTGCTGAGTTCCTCCAACATTTTGTGTGCTTTGCTTTGGATTTTCAGCATCTGCAGGTTTTCTTGTATCTTAGAAGATTAGCACCTCTTATTCTGCCTGGGTAGTCAAAAACTAATGAAATAAATACAGATGTTTTTCAATTTCAGGTAAACTGCACCCCTCTGTTCCTTTCTGTTACCTTGAGATCTAAACCGCTCTCACTCCCTAACAATTAAGCTCCACATTATATCATTTCCTTCCCCTTCCCCTGGCTCTATCTGCCTGTTATCCACACTCTCAACCCACTCAGTCCCTATCCCCTCTCTCTACTGTTTTCATCTGCCCACCATACCCCTATAAGTCTGGGGGCTGTACAAGAGTGATTGGGAAGGTCTGCCCCTCTCGTGATTATTGGCAAAGCCAGTAAGAGATCCATTTGGTACCATTACCAATTTTGAAAGAGACACCAGTCAACATTCAGCTTTATTTTCTTTCATCTTGAATTGCAGAACTGTTTGGTTTGCATTGTGCAAAAGGTTCATATATCAGATGGATGTTTCCAATTCATATTACCAATGGGAGCATTTTATTACATATTTATTTGATTGAGTGTAAATTCCTTAGACACCATTGTTGGGAATTGAATGATCTCTGGATCATTAGTCCAAGTTTCTCTGCAAGGGTTCCACTGATATATCTACTTTGTTACAGCACCATAATTTAGCGGGAATCATTTGCCACCATCTGCAGATATGAATGCAGATACTGGCACATGAGCCTTGTGTACCTTCCATTACCAGCCTTTCATCCAAGAGTTTCAGTTTCAGGAAGATTCCCGCTGAGAAATTTCCCATTTGGAAAGACTTTTCTTGGTGGTGGAATGGTCTAATTCTGCTCCTATGTGTTATGCTCTATGTTTTATACCAGGAGCCACAGCAGATCACCTAAAATTAATTTCCCATGAAACTAAAGCAAAGAAACATATTCGTACCTGACAACGCACACAAAATGCTCTAGAAGCTCAGCAGGTCAGGCGGCATCTATGGAAATGAATAAACAGTCAACATTTCAGGCCAACACCCTTCTTCAGGACTGGAAAGGAAGGTGGAAGGCATCAGACTGTAAAGGTGGGAGGAGGAGAAGGAGGATAACTAGAAGATGATAGGGGAAGCCTATCCTAGGCTGGGAAAGGTGAAGAGCTGGAGAAGAGGGAATCTGATAGGAGAGAAGATTGGACCATAGGATAAAGGGAAGGAGGAGGGGACCCGGGGGAGGTGATGGAATATGAGAAGAGGAAAGAGGCCAGAGTGGGCGATGGAACAAGAGGGGGAAGGGATTTTATTTTGACAATGGGAATGGGAATTGGAATTAAAAAGTTTGGCCACTGGGAAGTTCTGCTTCTGGCAGATGGAGCAGAGGTGCTCGCCAAAGCGGTCCCCGAATTTCTGACAGGTCTCACCAATTTAGAGGAAGCTGCTTGGGGAGCACTGGACACAATAGACAATACACCAAATAGCTGTAGCAACAAGTTAGGAACAGATTGAAATGCTCCCATAACCCAATGGATCAGATTAAAGCTCTGCACGCCTGCCAAATCCATGAATAGGGTAATAGAGTCATACAGCATGGAACCAGGCTCTGCAGCCCAACTTATCCATGCTGACTAATTGACATAATTCAGTTTAGGTCCACTTACCTGTATTTGTCCCATATCCCACTAAACCTTTTCTATCTACTGTACTGTGAAATGGTCTTAGGTATAATTATATAGCTAGAGTGCCTAAGACTCTTACACAATACTGTAGTATTTTTATATGTTACTCTGTACTAAAAAACAAATTTTATGACCTATGTGGGTGATGATAAACCTGATTCTGATATTGGTTTCATTCTGATATTGTGGTCTGCGTGTGGGAAGAGGGCACGGAGAAGGAAATCACAGTTGGGAAAAGGGGAATGGAGAGGGGTGGGAGCAAGAAGCTCTATAATGATCTGAAATGATTGGTAAACCAATTGTTTGGAATCAAAAGACCTTGTCTGGCGTCTTGGGACTGGGTGTGTCCGCACCCATGCCACCTCCTGCCTCTGGCACTCCTTCTCTGCCACCTGTGCCATACCCCGTCCACGGCGCTCCACCCTCAACATTCCCAACACCCTTTGCTCCCACTAGGTTTACAAACTTGTCCTCTGCTCCACATTGACAAATACAGTACCGTGCAAAAGTCCTTCGGTACTCTAGATATATATACAGTTGAAGTCAGAAGTTTACGTACACCTCAGCCAAATACATTTAAACTCAGTTTTTCACAATCCCTGACATTTAATCCTAGAAAACATTTCCTGTCTTAAGTCAGTTAGGATCACTACTTTATTTTAAGAATGTGAAATGTCAGAATAATAGTAGAGAGTATGATTTATTTCAGCTTTTATTTCTTTCATCACTTTCCTGGTGGGTCAGAGATTTACATATACTTTGTTAGTATTTGGTAGCATTGCCTTTAAATTGTTTAACTTGGGTCAAACGTTTTGGGTAGCCTTCCACAAACTTCCCACAGTAAGTTGCTGCAATTTTGTTCCATTCCTCCAGACAGAACTGGTGTAACTGAGTCAGGTTTGTAGGCCTCCTTGCTCGCACACACTTCTTCGGTTCTGCCCACAAATTTTCTATCGGATTGAGGTCAGGGCTTTGTGATGGCCAATCCAATACCTTGACTTTGTCGTCCTTAAGCAATTTTGCCACAACTTTGGAGGTATGCTTTGGGTCATTGTCCATTTGGAAGACCCATTTGCAACCGAGCTTTAACTTCCTGGCTGATGTCTTGAGATGTTGCTTCAATATATCCACATAATTTTCTTTCCTCATGATGCCATCTATTTTGTGAAGTGTACCAGTCCCTCCTGCAGCAAAGCACCCCCACAACATGATGCTGCCACTCTCCAGCTTCATGGTTGGGATGGTGATCTTCCGCTTGCAAGCCTCACCCTTTTTCCTCCAAACATAACGACGGTCATTACGGTCAAACAGTTAAATTTTTGTTTCATCAGACCAGAGGGCGTTTCTCCAGAAAGTAAGATCTTTGTCCCCATGCGCACTTGCAAACTGTAGTCTGGCTTTTTTATGGCGGTTTTGGAACAGTAGCTTCTTCCTTTGCTGAGCAGCCTTTCAGGTTATGTCGACTTAGGACTTGTTTTACTGTGGATATAGATACTTGTCTACCTGTTTCCTCCAGTATCTTCACAAGGTTCTGGGATTGATTTGCACTTTTCGCGCCAAAGTACGTTCATCTCTAGGAGACAGAATGCATATCCTTCTTGAGCGGTATGACGGCTGCGTGGTCCCATGGTGTTTATACTTGCGTACTATTGTTTGTACAGATGAACATGGTACCTTAAGGTGTTTGGAAATTGCTCCCAAAGATAAACCAGACTTGACATCATTTTCTGACCTCAATCCGATAGAAAATTTGAGGGCAGAACTGAAAAAGAGTGTTAATAAATTTACTTTGAACTTTCTGTCTGGTGGGAGTAGGGAGGAGAAAGAATATTGGGGTGGGTGGGGTACTTGATTTGCTGTCTGCTTTACTGAGGCAGTAAGAAGTATAGACAGAGTCCAGGGTGGGGATAATTTTATGATGTTCATATTTGTATACATCTCTATAAGATCCTCTTTCAGCCTCTTGTGCTCCAACAAAAAGAGCCCAGCCTCTACAATCTCTCCTCATTAGTCAAGCCCCACAGCTCCAGTAGTCACCCTGTTAATCTTTTAACACAGTCCAACGAGGTGTTGTGGGTAGCCCGCAAGTCTTCTGGCGGCAACATAGCATGCCCACAACTTACTGACACATACGTCATTGGAATGTGGGAGGAAATCCAAGCGGTCACGGGGAGAGTGTCCAAACTCCTTGCAGACAGCAATGGGAGTTAAATCTTAATCGTTAGTGCTGTAAAGCATTATGCTAACCACTGCACAACAATGCCATAACTTTTGCCATCTGTCAGAGCTACATTGAATGGAAGTGTAAGGGTGCTTAATGAACTGTGTAGTCTGAATTCGATACATTTTTTTTCTCCAAAACATCGGTGTTCAGTTTTCAGACTGGCTACCCTCAAAAAAGAATACTACTTACAGCCCAACCCTAAAACACTAACGAAACATCTAATAATTACATTTGCTATAGAGGGAGGGATGTTTCTCCTCTTGTGGGTAGTAGGAGAGATCCAACATGGCAAGACTAGAGAAGTGAGTTCACTGACTCGGAGCAGAGACGATGAGATAGCAGGTTATGGACATGTGAGCCTGGAGCCTGGGGAGTAAAAATGACCTCAGCCAATTGACCTGCATATGGAATTTGTGAAATTATTCCTCGGGTAAATAGCACTGTGAACATCCTGAGCAGGACAGGAAGTAGGCAGTTGAAATGGTTTGGCACGGACTAGATGGGCCAAGGGGCCTGTTTCTGTGCTGTACTTTTGACAGACAAATGGAGCCTGACAATATGTGAGGAGAGAAAGCCGATTCTGTTGTTAGTGGCAGAGTTAGAGATGAAATGTTTCGGCTAAGATGAAATCCCAATGCCTGAGAGAGAGACGGTGATGGAGAAGAAACAAGAATTTGGCTGCCTGACTTGCAGAGTTCATTTGGCACTTTTGTGTAGGTTGCCCAAGATTTCCAGCATCTACAGTATCTCTTGTGTTTAAGAGTTTTCAAGCTGCTTTACTAATGAAGAGAGAAACTGATGAGTGCAAGGAAGCAAAAAAATAACCCAGGAAGTGTTAGAGGAACAATGAAAGTTTAGATTATTCCACACAAGATGATACTGGTTCATCTCAAGAAAAATTTCAAGGATGGCACAGATATTCCTGGCTCTTAACATTTGCTGAGCGTTTCATAATTTGATAATAAAATGGCAGCTTCATTGGAACACAACCAGGTACAGAAGTGGACAACAGGTCCATGGTTACCATATCCATACCTATATAGTAAATTCTGAGACAATGGAGGTTATATGTAAATATACACTGTACTGTGTGGGAAGAGAAGCAGATGTAGCCACAAGTTATGGGTGAGAATGGTCAGGAATGGAAACAGTATGGTAAACTCAGAACCGGAATTGAGTCTTCACTCTGAAGCCAAGGTGCAGAGGAATTTGGTGACAAAGACAGGAACAAGAGATAAAGTAATCATGACTTTCACATTATTTACCACAGATATCTAATCAATACAGTTCAGAACAACAAGTCCATGAGAAGTGTATCAAGTAAAGTTATGATTCAGCGATTCTATACATAATTTAGTCAATAGGAGATAAAGCCCTCAGCAACCAGCGAATAGGCGCTTTACAACCAAGGGTGTCACAATTTCTACAGCCACAGGAGAGCAGTACTGTTAATTTGTTTAAGGCATAATTCAAGATATACAGTACTGTGTAAATGTCTAGGCATATATTCTGTATGTGCCTAAGACTTTTGCACAGTAATGTAGTAATTTTAGGTATTGCATAGTACTGCTACCACAAAAAAAATTTTGTGACAATACACACAAAATGCTGGAGGAACTCTGCAGGTCAGGCAGCATCTATGGAAATGGGTACACAGTCAACATTTCAGGCCAAGACCCTTCTTCAGGACTGAGAGGGAGGGGATGGGGGGAGATGACCGCATTAAGAGTTGGGGGAAGGGGAAGGAGGCTAGCTGGAAGATGATAGGTGAAGCTATGCGGGTGGGAAAGGTCAAGGGCTGGAGAAGAAAGAATCTGACAGGAGAGGAGAGTGGACAATAGGAGAAAGGGAAGGAGGAGGGGACCCGGGGGAAGTAATAGGCAAGTGAGAAAAACTAAAAGTTCAGAGTAGGGAATATAGGAAGTGGAAGGTAATTTTGTTCACTGGAAGGAGAAATCAATATTCACACCATCAGGTTGGAGGGTAACCAGATGGAATATAAGGTGCTGCTCTCCAACCCTGAAGGTGGCTGCATCTTGATACAAGTGGAGGCCATGGATCAACACGTTAGAAAGGGAATGGGAATCATGACATATCTGAGTGATGATAAAACTGATTCGGATATGGGTCTCTATTGTGGACTTGGAGTGGGAGGGGAATCATGGTTGGAAAAAGGGAGAGAGAGAGGGGAGGGAGTGGGAAGCACCAGGGAGACATTCTGTAATAATCAGTAAACCAATTGTTTGGAATCAAATTATCTTGCCTGGTGTCTCAGGGCTGGGTATGTCTGCACCCACGTAAACCCCTCCCCCTCACCCACTGGCACTTCTTCTCTGCCACCTGTCCCACAACACTCCCTCGATGCTCCGCCCTCACCATTACCAACCTCCTTTGCTCCTGCCAGATGTACAAGCTCAGTCTCTGCTCCACAGTGACAAATACGGTACTTTGTAAAAGTCTTTGGCACCCTAGCTGTACAGTATATATGTGCCTAACATTTTACACTACTAGATGCCCCAAAAGGAGGAGCGATGGAATAATTCATGGCTAGCGATAGAAGAAAAAATGAGAAAAAATTGGAGAAGCAGACTTGAGGAAATGGATAGAAGAAAGGAAAGTCAGGAATTGGGAATAATATCATCAATACTATTTAGCTCATAATATTCAACAGTTGTAAATACATTGTATAGTGTATCTGTTGTAGTTAATTAATTATCATAACTATATCTGTTGTAGATAATTATTATGTTCTCGTGTTCATTTTCAGCTACAGAGAGTTCACATCAAAAATGGATTTTCTGAGCAAATAATAAAAAATTTACAATTATGGAGACAATTACGTTACTGCAACAATTACAGACCAAGAGGACAAATTTAACGTGTGTGAGATCTTTATGAAGAGATAATTTACTGGAATCTCTATATACTAAGGTACTACACAGATGTTAAGTCTACTTTGTAATAGGAAGTTTTGTATAAAGAACATTGAGAGACTGAATTATTTTATAAATATGTATCTGTAAAATAATTAGTTAATTGCACAATTTCATTATTGTGAATGGTTACTGGGTTCGAAGGGATAAATTTCTTGAGAAAACAGTGAAGCGTATTGTGAGTACTTTTAAGAACTGACTACACAACATGACAATAACTTCAGTACTATGTTGTAATTGTCACTGCTGCCCAGTATTGAGAAAGGCTGTCATTGATACAGGATGTTCTGCTGTTAACTCTACTTTAGTCTAAATGATAGCACTGGCAGGAAAAAACAATGAAATTCACATGCAGAACAAAATCTGTTGAGGTTGATCAAAGTTTCTGAATAGAATCATACAACAGGGAGACATGAATTGTGCTGTATTCTTCTCATATTTCTAAATTAAGTTCAGAATCAGGTTTACTATCACAGGCAAATGTTGTGAAATTAATTGTAATGCAGCAGCAGTACATTGCAATACATAATAAAAGAACTGTGAATTACAGTAAGTATGTATATTTAAAAAAGTCAGATTAAATAAATAGTGCAAAAAGAGAAAAAAGTAGTGAGGGAGTGTTCATGTGTTTGAAGTCCATTCAGAAATCGGATAGCGGAGGGGAAGAAGCTGTTCCTGAGTTAGTGAATGTGCGCCTTCAGGCTCCTGTACCTCCTCCTTAATGGTAGCAATGAGAAGAGGGCATTTCCTGGGTGGTGGGTGTCCTTAATGATGGATACCACCTTTTTGGGGCATTGCTCCTTGAAGATGTCCTGGATACTGGGGAGGCTAGTGCCCATGATGGAGCTAACTGAGTTCACAACTTTCTGCAGCTTATTTCAATCCAGTGCAGTGGACCCCTTTAACCAGACTGTGATGTGACCAGTTAGAATGTTCTCCATGGTACATCTGTAGAAAATTGCAAGTTTCTTTGGTGACATACCAAATCTCCTCAAACTCCTAATGAAATATACCCGCTGCCGTGCCTTCTTTATAACTGCATCAACTGGGTCCAGGATAAATCCTCAGAGATGTTGACACCCAAGAACTTGGAACTGCTCAAACGTTCCATTATGATCCCTCAATGAGGACTGGTCTGTGCCCTTATCTTTCCTTCTCTGAAGTCTGCAGTCAATTCTTTAGTCTTGCTGACATAAAGTGCAAGACTATTGTTGCTACACCACTCAACCAGCTGATATATTTCATTCCTTTAAGCCTTCTCTTCACCATTTGAAATTCTGCCAACAATAGCTGTGTCATCAGCAAATTTATAGACCATTTCCATCAATACACTCCAGATTCTGCCACTCACCTACACACTAGGGACAATTTCCAGCAGCCACTTAACTTACTAACCTGTGAGACTTTGAGATGTAGTAGGAAACCAGAGCTCTTAGGAAATAAAAACAAGCATTTACATGGAGGATGTGCAAACCGTGCTCAGATAGAGCCAGGGGTCAGAATTAACCCAAGTTGCTGAAGAGGTGAGACAGGAGCCCCACCAGCTATGCCATGTTGCCGTATTTTAAATAATTTTAAACCAATGGAAGACAAAATATCTTTTGATATTGGAGAGTGGTGGAGACTTTTTCTCTTTCTTTACTTAATAAGCCACCAAGAATTCACTCCCACTCAGTATTGGAAAACTGTAATAAAGACATCAGAACTCACTTTAAGCAGAGTTACATAATTATAATAGAGGTTCTTCTGGAGATGTTGTTCCAGTTTGAATGTGCTTTGAATTATATTGCCTTTGTGTCGTGTTTGATATGTTCCCGAGTGTCATTGTTTTATGTTTGGCCACTGCCAGTTGTTTTGTTGTGTTATTGGATGCTGTATTGTTTCTAGTTTTACTGGTGACCCCAAAATTCTTTCTGGAATTTCCTCTTGTCTGTGTCTTTAAAAGTTGACCCTTTTTTTTGAGATTAGTTCAGGCATTCCATGTCAGAGGAATCATCATCACAACATCTACCATGTCAAGTCTTGTATAAAATTCATACGACTCTGTGAGATCACCTCTCGTTCTTCTAAACTCAAGTGAGAATGAGTCTGGTTTCATGCTGGCTCTCAGTGTCTTAATTTCTGCTTTGTGCTTTGGCAATGGCCATATAATGTTGGTGTATTGAGCCTTTGCTCTATCTATTATCATAAGATCTTGCAGCCTTTGAGGTCGTTTGGATCATCATTCAATGGTGGTCCTTGGAAACAGCTACCCAATTAGTTTTCTTTTCTCATCTGCAAACACAATCTCTTTATGTAGTACATATCCAAATTCTTTTTAGAAATCGAGGCATCTGCTTCCATTACCCTTTCAGGCAATGCATCCCAAGTTAGAGCACACCAAGTTGTGCTGGCTATGACTAATGATTCTGAAGAGAATCTCTGACGCTGTACTGCACTGAATCGGATGAATATGGACCCACTGTAAAATTGGGAAATTCTGGAATGCTTCTCACCTGCTTTGCGCCCGAATCCACTTGGTATCCAGTGGGACAATTTGACTTGCTGGGTTTTCCCAGTATTATGGAATTGCTTGTTTGGAAATTAGGAGGAAAGGGGTAAGTTGTTTACTTATTTTTACCTACTTATCATTTCAGCTTTCAAGGCAGACAAAACTCTGCCTGTTAGTTTTAACCCCAGTCAAATGCTGTTGGGATATTTTATGGACACTATGCTTGACCAAACACCTCCCAGGCATGGAGAACCAGCTTAATTATTCCTCCACATTCAGTACAGGTAAGTATCAGTGGATGTGTCCCTCAGACAATGAATATAGGTACTAGACAGAATCTAGCTCAATTCAATCCAGTTAATCTCTGGATAAAAAAAAATATACAAAAAATATTACATGGGAATCATTAACCAAAGCACATCAAAATATCCAAGAACAGGCAGTCCTTGCATTATAGACATTCAGCTAATGGAAATTTTTCCTTACGGAATTTTCAAATCACTACCCAAACATTTTAGATATGGAATAAAATTCACTCTCATGGAGTTTATTTGAAAAAAAAAACAGAATTTTTTGTTAAACCCGCATTTGTTGATTGCAGATGGAGTGGATTAGCTTTAAGGAAAATCTCAATACTAACTGTTTTCCTTGGAATTCTCTCCCCTGAGCAGGGTTCCCAACCTTTGCTATGCCATGTACCAATATTATTCAGCAAAGGGTCCCGGCGATCCCAGGTTGGGAACCCCTGCCCCAGAGGGTTGTGGAGGTTCAGACACAGAGTATATTCACAACAGAGATAGATAGATCTTCAGATATTAACTGATTTAGGGTACCCAGTATTAGAGCAGGAAAGTGGTGCTAAGGGACAAACATGATTTTATTGATTGTTTGAACAGACACAAGGAGCTCTTGTTTCTGTTTCCTTTCATCTTCTGACAGTAAACACAACGTATTGCTAAATAATCAATAGGATTGGTTGTACATCACATAGCAACATACAAATATAGCACATTGCAACAAAAATATTCTGTAATATTTTCTGGCACTCATTTAGCTAATTACACTCATTTTTATATTAGTACAGAATAAAGCTACTACAGTATAATTTCTTTCAATAAAAATCTTATCACTCTTTCATGCACTGGGTTGTGCTTCCTGTTATAAAGTTCGGTCTTGTGTCATGAGATAAAACAGCTGGAACTTTATAAAGTACACCTGCGGCAATTAAAATACGCTTTATGTGGTCAATTCTGTCTTTTATCTCTTTCAAGAAAAGTACTTTTATTTCTTGAATGCAACTTTCTTTCCAGACACAAAGCCTTCTGCCACGTCTAATTTATCAACGTATTTAACTCTTCTGCTCCAGCACTTTGTGCGTTATATTTAAAGGGCTCCTGGGCACAGTAACGTTGAATCCTGGAGCTGTCATCTCGGCTCCAGAGTTGAGTCCTTAAATAATTTACGAGTCAGAAGTTGAGGGTCTAGCCCTTCCTTCATTTCATTTTTTCTCTCATTGAAGACACGGTTCACAGAGAGATCAGTTTGCAGCAACAATGCCAAACCTGATACTATGCCGGATAAACACTGAAAACATTGTGCACAATAGGATTGACCATAAGATATAGGGGCACTATTAAGCCATTCTACAAATTGAGTCTGCTCCTCTGTTCTCTCACAGCTGATTTTTCTCAGCCCCATTCTCCTGCCTTCTCCCCCTTAATTCCTTTAGCAATCAAGAGACTGTCAATCTCTGCCTTGTGTACTCAAAGACTTAGCCTCCATGGCTTTCTGTGGCAACAGATTCTATAGATCTCTCCCACAGCATCTGAGATGTGCTGTCTTCTCATTATTGCTGTCAGGGATGAAGTACAGGAGCCTGAAGGTCCATACTGTTTTAGGAACAGCTTCTTCCCCCAGACTTCCATCAGATTTTTGAATAGTCCACAAAAACTACCTCATTCTTTTTTTCTGCTACTTATTTATTTTTGACATAGGTTTTTATGTTTATGTTGTGTTGGGCACGTGGCCAAGTGGTTAAGGCGTTCGCCTAGTTATGTCAAGGTCGCTCGTTCGAGCCTCAGCTGTGGCAACGTGTTTGTGCCCTTGAGCAAGGCACTTAATCACGCATTGCTCTAGTGTCTGTGTGAGGAGTGACGCCCCACACAGACTTCCAATCTGCGCCTTGTAAGGCATGAAAATGCCCGATGCAGGCCTCTCATGATCTGAGTCGACGTTCCCCCCTTATGTTTTTGCACTGTACTACTGTTGCAGAACAAGAAATTTCATGATTTCATGTCATATGTCAGTGATAATAATCCTGATCCTAATCTCCATCAGCTCCACGTGGATAGGAACATAAGTGCATTGAACTTGGATTAAATTTCTTAATTTGCTCAAAATAGACAAAATCCATTCAAGCAGTGCACAAAAACATGTTAAACAATAGAATCTCCAGGTATTCACTCAACCAAACCAAATAGAATAATATTGTTCCAATGATTTGCATTGGATCATAATTCACTAGCACAACAAATTTAGCATTGTGGTTAGCACAACGCTTTACAATACCAGCAACCAGGGTTCAATTCCCGCCACTGCCTGTAAGAAGTTTGTACATTCTCCCTATGACTGTGTGGGTTTGCTTCCATTTCCTCCCACAGTCCAAGGGTGTATTGGTTAATTGTCCCCGATTAGGCTAGGGTTAAATTAGTAATGGAGGATTGCTGGATGGCATGGCTCAAAGGGCAGGAAAAACCTATTCCATGCTGAATCTCAATCGATAGAATAGACAGATGGATGAATGTATGTTCAAGTCTTCCAAGTCCTTCCCATATTTCCTTGTAGCCTATTCAACTTCTAAATTAGTTATTATTTTCTCCAATTCTATTCTTTCATTTGTTTCTCACTTTATCTCTTGTGACCTTATCAGCAACATTTTCAACCTTAATTCCACCTTAAGTATCTCAGCTTTTTCATCTCTCTCCACCTTTTAGCCCAACATTAAAACCCCTTGTGATAATATCTTCTCCTTTAACTAATTGTCAGTTTTTGGCCAAAGTGAAGTGCCTTTCTGATATTTTGATGATGTCAAAGCTGATGTTTATCCACATAATTTGCTCTTGCCTGTTATAAGTCATAATAGGAGAATTACAAAAGATAGATTGTAGCAACTTGAGAAGTGAGAAGGCAATTGGAATCAAAGGACCTACTGATCTATTTACCATCAAGAAACATTTACCTCCAACGTTAACAAAAAAAATTTCCATTGCTTTCATGACAGTATCATAATCAGCACCTGAAATTATTTGAGGAAGGTCATTTAACCTATTGTAATATGCTCATTCTGAAAGTCATTGCCAACCCGTCTATGCAGCAGCTAAATGATTCTAAAGGCTGATTTATACTTGTGTGTCAAATGTACGCTGTAGGTACCGCGTACCCTACACCGTAGGGTGACGTGCACTTCCCCAAATATGTAACTCACACAGACCACAACAACTGTGATTGGTCCGCTTGGTAGCATCACATTTTCTCATACGCATTTTTGGTTGGTTTTCTCCGCCATGTCTGTACACTGATGCGAAATAAATGGTTGGAGACGATGAACCAAATCGTCAAATCTACTGCCGACATCCGAAAATATTTGAAATGCATTTCCTCGTCCATGTCTCTCACAAAGAAACTCAACACAGTGGCATAGAAACCCCACCGCCAACTAGCGTTTTGGTGGTGAATTGCAGAGCGACGCAGACACAACTACGCATGCTCACTATGGCGTAGGGCTACGCAAAAGTATAAATCAGGCCTACGGCGTAGCCCGTACACACAAGTATAAATCAACCTTAAACTTTTGCCTCTGATTTTCAATCTAGGAAACTATTTTAAACTTTGATAATTCTCAGTATGAAGGGAAACTTTCCATACAGTATGTATCTTAACTTTAACTAGTTGGTGCATAATCCATCAAATTTGGTACGATTGCTAAGAAGGCATGTGGTGCATAGCTTTCGTTAGTTGGGGTATTGAGCTCAAAAGGTCCAAGGTATTGTTGTAGTTCTATAAAACTCTGGTTAGACCATACTTGGGCCATTGTGTTCAGTTCTGGTCACCTCACTATAGGAAGGATGTGGAAGCTTAAAGAGGATGCAGATGAGATTTACCAGGATGCTGCCTAGATTAGAGAGCATGTTTTTTGATGATAGGTTGAGGATGCTCAGGCTTTTCTCTTTGGAGTGAAGGAGGATGAGAGGTGTATAAGATGATTATGATGCATAGGTAGATTAATCAACCAATGACTTTGCTCAGGGTGGAAATGTCTAATATAAGAGGGCGTATCTTTATGGTGATTGGAGGAAAGCAAGTGGTGGGAGGGTGAAGTCAGATGTAGGTCTATTACTCATACTGTGGTTGGTGCCTATAATGTGGTGCCAGGGGCGGTGGTAGGGGAGGTACAAATGGGACATTTAAAAGACTCTTAGGCATGTGGATGAAAGGAAAATTGAGGGCAATGTATGAGGAATGATCTTGGAGTAAGTTGTAAGGTCTCTCACATTGTGGGCCAAATGATCTGTACTACGCTGTAATGTTCAGTGCTCTGGAATCCCTTATGTACAATTTATATTTTCCATGCCAGTTTCCATCTTACATTTCTCATTCTGGGTTGGAAATTCCAAAATACTAGAAACACTCATCAAATCGGGCAATATGTGTAACAACTGTTACAGTTAATATTTCAGGTCAAAAATCTTTTCTTCTGCTGAGGCTGTTGTTGAAACATAGGACTGTCTTACACGATCTGCCTTTTAACTATGATTTTTGATATACCCTGCTTGACATATCCTCCAAGTTACCACTTCCAATTCCTACAATAGTTATTACTCCACATGTCCTGTTTATGTACTTTCACTAAAATAATGCATCTCAAATGTGATGAATAGGTCGCTTGATCGCTTCAATACCACACTACTTTAATCAATTAAAGCTTTTACAATACTTTTCTCAGGTTTTATTTTTATTACCCAATTTGCTCCTTATCCTCAAATAATATCCCCTGCTCCTTATCATCAATCAGGGGAAACATTTTCACTGTACAGTACTGTGCAGAAAGTCTTGGGAACATATATATAGTTAGGGTGTCTAAGACCTCTGAGTGTCCTGTATTCGTCAATGTGGAACGGACAGCGAGTTTGTAAATCTGGTAGGAACAAAGTATGTTGGGACAAGCGTGGAGTGCCGTAGGAGGGGTATGCAACAGGTGGCAGAGAGGGAGTGCCAGGGCAAGGCATGGTACAGGCGCAGACTCACTCAGCCCTAAGACACCAGCCAAGGTAAGACTTTTGCACAGTGCTGTATCAGGCCTGTCGAATCCTTTCAGAATTTTCTAATTTCTTATGATCTCCTCTTATTCTCCTTAATTCTAAAGAATACAGACCTGATCTGCTCAATCTGCCCTCAAATGCACCAGCCCTGGAACCAGACCAGGGAAAACTCACCAGCTTAGGAAATCTTCTACAGCAAGTTCAAACTGAATCATAAAGCAAATACCAACAGAGTTTAATGGAAAGGGACAAAGTTATACACATTACAGTATACCAGCTATAGTCTCACCTAGACCTAGTGCAACTGCAATTACTCTTTTATTCAAATGTTATCATAATAAAAGCTAATATATCATCAAGAACATCCAGAGACACGAGATTCTGCAGATGCTGGAAATCCTGAACAGCACACAAGCAAAGTGCTGGCCAGTGGTGAATTGGGATCCGCACCGGACTTCGAGGTGAGTAGTTCCCAGCTCGAGTCTGGCCAGTTTCTTGCACACTTTCCATCCATCTTGGGTTGAGTGCCAAGCTAGCAACTCAGCCTCATTAAAAAAAAAACAGACAAAAGTGCTAAAGAAACGGCAAGTTTGCCGCCCAATGCGCCACGAGGCGGTGGAAAGGAACTCAGCAGGTCAGGCAGCATCCACGGAGGGAAATAGGCAGACAAAGCCTCAGGACTGGAAAGGAAGGGACCAGAAGTCAGAACAAGAAATGTGGAAGGGGGGATGGGGAGGAATACAAGCTGCAGATGATAGGTGAGATTAGGTAAAGTCCCCAGGTAAAAGTTTTAGCCTGAGTTGTCAACTATTGATCTCCTTGCATGCTCCCAGACCTGCTGAGTTCCTCCAGCGTCTTGTGTGTGTTGATCAGGCACAGAGAGCTCCATTTGGTCATCAAGCTTACACAATCTCTTAATCTCAGTTTTTCTGCTTTGTATGCCAAGATACTTGCACATTTTTCTGCCTTGTAGTCCATCTGACATGTTCATGCGCACTGATTCTGCTTGCCAACATCTCCTTAAAGTGTCTTTACATTAACCTCAGTTCTTAAAATCCTAACTACTTTCGTATCAATAACAGACTTGGAAATAGGATGTCTGGTCTCAGTCAAATCATTGATAGATTTGGTGAATAGCTGGGGCCCAAGCACTGATCTCCATAGAGTCCAACTAGCCCATGAGTACAACATCACCTTCTTCCAAATATGGAAAGGAGACTTTGAGAAAGAAATCTACAGGGTTGTGGTGAAGGAAAAGTAAAAAAGACTAATTAGATAGCTCTTTCAAAAAGTCAGGAAAGACATATCATGTTGATTAGCTTCCTTCTATGTTTTCTTAATTCTACGATTCTAAAAGTTAATAAAGAAAGAAAATCCTGTCTAGAAATCTTGCTTTCCAATATCACCATTTTTGATAGCATTAATTTAGTTACAGTTTTATTAAGTTACTGAGTACAGTAAATTTTCGGGTATTCACCTAAGTTTGTAATCACCAACCACAGAAAACCTTATTCTTAAGTGCCAACACCAAGAACAATTTTAGAGTTGAAGACTGCACTAGGACTTGCAAAGAACCTGTAACCAGCTGTGGTCTGTGGATAATTTATTCAAAATGTGGCTATGGTTATATTTATTGGAGACTGTTCTGTAGCATGGTTAACAGAAATATTGAGAGTGAAGTACTGAATGTGGTAATGTGGTGAAGAAATGCTCCTGTACCCTTTCTACCATTGAATTATGATCAACTCCATGCAATCAAGAATATACATTTTGTTTGACATTTCATATAAGAACTATACATATTTGTATAAGATCTATACTAATTTGTATTCTTCATTGAGTTAGAACATTGATACATTGCTTGTTGTGATAACATTTAAAAACTTCTTTGATATTCTGGAATGTTCTGTGGCAGCCACCAGCGACACAGCAGGCAGAGATTGATACTTTTGCTTGTTCACCTCAGACACTCTTGAGCCAGTAAATCAGCATTTTATTGTATAAAAATTCCTTTTAAGAAGTTGTGGTCTTGACATTTTCACTTGTCAAAGGAACTCCAGTCCTCTGGGAGTTAATTACATTCTCAAAACACAACCCGAACATTAGCAAAATAAAAAATTCCACCTGGGTTGTCACTCTGTAAATCTCTGATGGTAATTGTTTGCAGCTAATCTTCAATGTGCTGTGGTAAGCATTTTCCCTCATTTATTATTTAAAAGCTGAAAAGCATTGCTTGTAACCATGAGGGTCACTTGAATTTATGTATATTCCTTTCTTAAGGAGCATTCCATTGGACACATCTAAATCTTGAATTCAACGATGAAAAATTACTTTTGTTGAAATAACATTGAAAACAACAGCGTAAATCTAGCAGAGGTCAGCGACCTTTGAACAAAAATTTGAATTATCATAGAATGACTGAGGGCATTAGTGTTCTTTAAGCAATCCCAGGATTTCATTATGCATCTCCTCTAGTTTTTAAGAATATCCCCCAGACAGATTTACCAAATAGTACATTTATTTACGCCCATTAAAAGTTATGGCTCAGAAGAGCCTTTTTCAATCTTTTGCGCTTGAGACAGCTCTTGGAAGATCAGCCAGGTTTAAGCTGACACTCCTTCTTTATCTCAGCTATCCAAAGGTATCAGGAATATTGCTAGAATCACTCTTCTACTACATTTCCAGATCTTCGGTACTCAAGGTATTTTTCTGTTTACCGACCAGATATTTTGCCCATGAATGACCTTCTTTGGTCTCCCAGTTCTGATGAAGAGTTTTCAAACTGAAACATTAAATCCATTTCTCTTCTCACTGACGTTCGGTATTCCAAGCATTTTCTGTTTGCTCTACATTTTCAACATCTGATTTTTTTTTTGATTTTTTGTAACCTCTAGTCATTGCCCCATTCATCATAGGGAATTGCTTTTGTGTATCAACGTTATCAAAATTTATCATCTTGAAAGTTTGTACAGGTTTTATGAGCATTCTGTATTCCAAAAAATCAGTACTATTATTTACCGACTTCCTCCTCTGATAATGAGACACTTGTTTAATGGTAAACCTCTCCAAAAGCCCTTGCATCTTCCTTGAAGAGTAGTGTCAAATAATATGTACAATGCTTCAGTTCAGATACAGTGCTCAGCAGAATTCTAAGACAGATGTAGATAGTCATGGTGCCTAAGATTTTTGCATAATACTGTAATAATTTTATCTATTGCACTGTACTGCTGTCACAAAAAGAAACAAATTTCATGACATGTATGAGTTCTGATATGGGTCTCATTCTAATATTGTGGACTGAGTGTGGGAAGAGAGCAGGGAGAGGGGAATCGTGGTTGGGAAAAAGGGAAGGGAGAGGGGAGGGAGTGGGAAGCACCAGAGAGATATTTTGTAATGATAGATAAACCAGTTGTTTGGAATCAAATGACCTTGCCTGGTGTCTCAGGAATGGGTGTGTCTGCAGACGTGCCACCTCCCACACCCCGCCCCTGGCACTCCTTCTCTGCCACCTGTCCCACACCCCTCCCGGGCATTCCACCTTTGCCATTCCCAACATCCTTTGCTCCCACTAAACTTACTCATTCTCTGCTCCACATTGACAAACGCAGTACTGTGCAAAATTCCTTAGGCACCCTAGCTATATATATGTGCCTAAGGCTTTTGCACAGTATTGTCGATGTACACAATGACAAACTCTCGCAGCAGATCAGGCCCCATTGTGGAAAGAGAAACAGATTTGATGTTTCAGATCAAAGGCCCTGGAACAGAGTTAGGAAAGTGAGGAATCTTATGCTTTAAGTTGCAGATGAGGTGGGACAGGGATGGATAAGGAATAGGGAAATCATCTGAGGCCAGTGCCGCTGAGATGATGTTTGGTAGGTTAGTGTGGGTAGTTAGAAAGACATCCCGATGAAGCTGTTGTGGCTGAGATCTGAAACCAAAAACAGAATGTTGTAAATGCTCAGCAGATCCATGCTGTGGAGAGAGAAAAATAAAATATTTAATATTAAAGCTAAATAACCTTACAGAAGAACTGGCTATTTTTAATAAAAACAGAAACAAAAAGACTTATCTGTAATTAAATTTCACATTACATCCCAAGAGCTGCAAGGTGCTCAGGGAAAAGATTAGGTGCTGATCCTCAGTCTTAACTTGGGCATCATTGGAATATTGCAGGAAGCCAAGGAGATAGGTCAGAGTGAGAGTGAGATGGAGAGCTAAAATAATAAGCAACTGGAAGCCTGCAAACTGAACAAGGGTGTTCTGCAAACAGGATTTTCAGTATGCATATACTTTCCCCAGAGTTCAGGGATCACCCTTTATATCATCATCATCATGGCTCCGTCTAAGTAGACAATGGATGTGCCCATTCCGGGGAGCAGACCTGGTTGATAAATATGGAGGTCCTGGGCTGCCCAGACATCAAGATCCCCCTCTCGGCCTCGCGGATGTGGTCCAAAGGAGCTGCCGGGAGGTGATCCAACTGCCTTAGGGGCTCCACTCCGGATTTGTATAGGGATTATTCCTTAGCCTTCTCTTCTGCCGAAGATGCCCACGAGGCAGTGGGATCCATAGCCCTGGATAGGGGCCCATACCGGGTACTGTCAGCCGGAGCCAGATGAGCCTGGGACTCGTAATATAGTTCCTGTCACACCCCCTTGGAAGTTCTCACATTTTATTGTTTTACAACATTGAATCACAGTGAATATTTTGGCTTTATTGACTCTGATCAATGGAAAAAGACTCTTCCATATCAAAGTGAAAATAGATCTCTACAAAGTGATCTAAATTAATTACAAATGTAAACACAAATGTAAGTATTCACTCCGTTTAATATGATACACCAAATCATCAGTGGTGGAGCCAATTTGTTTTAGAAGTCTATTTCTATGAGGAGGGAGGAAAAGATGGCAGCGCAACGCAGCGCGCGCGGCCGTTCCAAATGAATATCGATATGTGTAACCAAGGGTGCCGTGTACAATCTGGATTTGATGGGGACAGCCGTGAGAAGCGCAGAGGAACATCTGGAGAAATTTCTGAAATGCCTGCTTTGCTGCCGCTGCTACTGTGCGATCGAGAATCTCCGGAGACGAAGGCCCCAAATCCTCAGCTTTGCGTATCGCCTGTTGCCGTGGCTGGGATTGAAACGCTCGGCAGAGATGGTGCTCGGTGCTCGGTGTCGAATAGGTGGTCGGAGGCTTGGAGTTTTTTGGATGGACTCGGAGTCGTACTGTGGTTGGATGCTTCCAGGATGCTGCATCGGCAAGTTGGCGGCGCTGGAGGTTCACCGTCTGCATGAGATGATGGGACTTTCGAGAGGCTCTGAGACTTTTACTGTGCCATGGTCTGTTCTTAACAAATTACGATATTGCTTTGCACTGTTGTAACTATACGTTATAATTATGTGGTTTTTGTTAGCTTTTAAGTCGGTTGTCATGTGTTTTCGTGATATCATTCTGGAAAAACATTTTTATCATTTCTTAATGCATGCATTACTAAATGACAATAGAAAGGGACTGCGTGTCCTCATAATCATAATCATAAGTCATGTATTTAGTTAAATGGAGATCTGTTTTTGGAGACCTGTGTGCAGTCAAGGTGTTTCAATTGATTGTAGTAAAAATACACCTGTATCTGGAAGGTCTAACTTCTGGTGAGTCAGTATCCTGGCAAAAACTACACCATGAAGGCAAAAGAACACTCTAAACAATTTTGTGAAAAGGTTATTGAAATGCACATCAGGAGATGGATACAAGAAAATTTCGAAGTCACTGAATATCCTTTGGAGTAGAGATGTCAATCATCAAAAAGTGGGAAGAATATGGCGCAGCTGTAAGTCTGCCTAGAGCAGGCCATGCTCAAGAACTGAGTGACTTTGCAAGAAGGGGTCTAGTCTGGGAGGCCACCAAGAGACCAATGACAACTCTAGAAGAGTTACGAGCTTTGGTGGCTGAGATGGGAGAGACTGCGCACACAGTGACGGTTGCCTGGGTGCTTCACCAGTTGCAGCTTTATGGGAGAGAGGCAATGAGAAAGTCCCTGTTGAAAGAAACTTATATGAAATCTCGGCTAGAGTTTGCCAGAAAGCATATGGACGATTCTGGAGTTATCTGGCACAAGATTCTATGGTCTGATGAAACCAAAATCGATCTTTTTGGCCATCATACTGAACGCTATGTTTGGCATAACCCAAACACCACACATCATCAAAAACATACCATCCTTACCACGAAGCATGGTGGTGACTGCATCATGCTGTGGGGATGGTTCACTGCAGCAGGCCCTGGAAGGCTTGTGAAGGTAGGGTATAAAATCAATGCAACAAAATACAGGAAAATCCTGGAGGAAAACCTGATAGAGTCTGCAAGAGAACTGTGACTTGAGAGAAGATCTGTTTTCCAGCAAGACAATGACTCCAAGCATCAAGCCAAAGCCACACAGGAATGGCTTAAAAACAACAAAGATAATGTCTTGGAGTGGCCAAGTCAGTGTCCAGACCTCAATCCAATTGAGAATTTGTGGCTGGACTTGAAAGGGCCTGATCACTCACGATCCCCATGCAAACTGATAGAGCTTGAGCAGTTTTGTAAAGAAGAATGGGGAAAAATTGCAGTGTCCAGATGTGAAAAGCTGATAGAGACCTATCCACACAGACTCAAGGCTGTAATTGCTGCCAAAGGTGCATCTACTAAATACTGACTTGAAGGGGGTGAATACTTATGCAATCAATTATTTTGTGTTTTATATTTGTAATTAGTTTAGATCACTATGTAGAGATCTGTTTTCACTTTGACATGAAGGAATCTTTTTCTGTTGATCAGAGTCAAAAAAAGCCAAATTAAATCCACTGTGATTCAATGTTGTAAAACGAGAAAGAACTGAAAACTTCCAAGGGTGGGATTGGTGAATACTTTTTATAGGAACTGTATACACACACACTACATTGGGATAAGTGTAAGTGAATTGCTGCTTCATCTGTAAAACTCATTGCATTCTTGGACAGGAAGTGATGTCATGTAGGTGTATCTCCTATAGTTGCATGGAAATGTATTGCAAGAAGTACAGTGTTTGGTTGAGAGGGAACCATGCCTGACTGCAGAGTTTTTGCACTGAATTGAATTGTCCACATGTTTGTGTTAATATTTTGTTTTATGTGCGGTGTGTGACATATGTTTTGTAATTGCACTGTGGTCTTGTTTCATTTGGTTATATGTATGTCAGTTGACAATAAACTTGAACTTAAAAAGTGAACCAGTATGTTATTAAGGTACTGGTTCCTGTAGAGTGCTTAAGTGAAGAGGAGAAGAAAACGTGATGATGGTGGCATCCTGTTGATGATTGGAGAATTGCAAACAATGATCTACTGAATATGCATGCAAGTGGCATGGAACATGAAGTGAACTTTATCATTGACGAGAGGGAAAAGGGTAAGAGCAGAGGTACAAGAAACAGTGAAAAAAAATTATAAATGGTTCCCTCAGCTGCGAAGAACCCACTATTAAGGATAAAGGCAGACATCCCAAAAATAACAGTATGGAAAGTGTTATTATATTATCAGCTGCTTTTTTTTTGATTTTCTTTCTGCTTGTGGTCTTCAAAACTCTGCCAATTTATTTTATACTGCTTTACCACAGTAGTCTTCTCAAAGTACATCACATCATGGTTCTTCTTGTTGAAGTCCTTCAGCTGTACGTTTGATATTTCATTATCCTGTGCAGAAGTCTGAAATCATCTTCAACACTACCTTTCACATTATTGAGTTTGCTGTCATTGTACAAACTTTATAATCATGCTCACTATTTTCAGGTTTAGTTTAAACATAGAATTTTTAATGAGTGGCAGTCCCTAACACAACAATCAGTACATTACAATATACAAAAACATATTTTGTGATGCAGGCAATTGCCTTATTCATATTTCTATTTTTCATAGGAACCATGTGGTATTAATCTAATATTGATTATTAATGCAGCAGGGTAGCAACACAATCTTTTAATGCCAGTCCCTAAATATGCCTCTAAAATTGATTGGAAGTATTTAACTTGGCAATTGTTTGTGCAGTTGAATGGTTTGCTTGCTGTTCCAAAGTCTATTGGTAAATGAGTTTCATGTTTACAGACTAATTGTTTTAATGGTTATATAACTTGATTGCACCAGAAATTACCAGTAAATTTACAACCAGCAGTTTACAAACTGCTGCAATGGAATCAGACTTAATAATTTCTGGGATGGTACTCAGAAATCTGGCATTATGGTTTGGCAAACCTATACAATTTCTAAGTAATGAAGTGTTGAAGGCTATAAAATCAGAAAGGGCATCATACTTGAGAGTGTAATCCTGATCTCAATGCCCAAATGTACAAAACATTATGGTAGGAACTATTGTTTTGTGATTAGAATTGCGAAAATTCTAAATTCTTTTTCGTTCTTAGCTCAGGAATACTGAGGCCAATAGCTGACTTTCAACTAGACATTCATGAATTTAGTTCTGGTTATAGATGTTCCAGGGACCAGATCAGAATGGTGTTGAATTAAAATAGATTATTTAGCCCTTCAAAGGTTTTATTATGCAACACCTTATGAGTAATTCTAAAATAAATGCAATGTATCTTACTCAGAATAAAATACCCTGAGCTGTAATCACCGAAGTTGTGTAAGCAAATGCAGCAACTAATTAACATTAAGCAAGGGTGGTTGGATGTGTAATAATTTTTAATTATAGTTGGCTAAGGTCCATTGAAAATCTTGGCCTGTACAGATGGCCAGTTTTAGTGGCATTGTTAATCTTCAAAATATAAATGGTACACACTAAATGACAACTAATGTTGTTCTATTATTACAACACTGTACAAAAGGGATCAGGCTGCATTTTATTGGAACTTTGTTCATTAGGTGCTTCCGATGGGATTAAAGAAAGAACCAAATATTTCTTCTAACCTTATCCAGAGTACGAATAGATATTGAGATGAAAATGTAATCATTGGTGGGTGATAGTCTTACAAAACAGAATACAAAGGAAAAGGGGTCAGTTTTATTTCACTTTTATGTCTTGCATTTAGCCTTTGAGGGCATGGCGAGGGATGGCTGAAGTTTTCTGGTAGGAACTGGCATCAAAATTCAAGAGCTAATAATGTAATCCTCCAAGAGGTCCACAACCTTGTCATTCGGTTTAGAGGATTGCGTGCCTCAATAACTTGAAGAGCTGTGTTGGTTGGTGTCAGAGCTTTATGCTTTGGCTCTTGGTAGAGCCACCCACGTCAAACAGGGCAAAGAGTAGAGGCCAGACTAAGAGTGGTCCAACAGTCCTCCAGGTTCAGGGGTGCAGCTCAGGGCTAACAATCCTGACTGGTAAAACAAAATTGTTACGGAAACAGCAATGAAGAATCCTTCTATATCTGAGCATGACGATATTCCCGAGTCTCTATCTGGGACCTGCATGACTGACAGTAGTGAAAACTGAGAGGAAGCTGCTGACATGATGAAGGAAGCCCTGAACAACATACGGGAGATGGAGTGACATAACAAGCAGTAAATAAGTAAGTATTTATGTAACAAGTGAATTGTCACATGGTATTATAATAATAATGTATAAATAACATGTGACATGAGTTGGTTCCTGAACAACTGAAAATACTATATTGGAATGTAAATTCTACACAAAATAATGCAGAATGTAATGTGAGCCGATTTTAGCTTTTACTGGAAACATCCAATTTTAGCAGAAGAGGCATGTAATAAAAATTGTTATTCCTTATATTATTTTCTCCTATTAATCTTACATTCTATTGTTTTCAGCTTCAATATTATTCTCTACATCAGTTGACATCAAGTAGGAATTTTAGGCAAAGGTGTCATGCAGGTTGGTAGGTTAATTGGTTATTGTAAATTGTCCCATGATTAGGCGAGGATTAAATTGGGGAATTGCAGGGCAGTGTGGCTCAAAGAACTGGAAAGGCTTATTCTGTGCTGTAGATCAATAAATAAGTAAATAAATAGATTTTAAAAATAAATAAATGACAGGATGAGCTGCATAATGGCTTCAGCCTGCAAATGGGAATAATGCCACCAATGGCAATTTAGAGATTGTTTTACATTGTAATACTGATTCATAAAATTGCAAAGGACTGGGTTGTGCAGAATATGAAGAAAAATTTGAATGACAGAAGGGTAACTTTCACTCTTAACCTATGACCTCTCAAAATAGTTTCATACAACGTCAGTAGAAAAAGCATGCTTGCATTTACCTTATCTATATCCCTCATAATATTGTGTATCTCTGTCAAATCCCCCCCTCATCCCCTATGCTCCAACGAATAAAGTCCTAACCTATTTGATCTTTCCTTATACCTCAGCTCCTTAAGTCCCAGTTGCATCCTTGTAAAATTTCCCTGTATTCTTTCAACCTTATTGATAGCTTTCTTTTGGGTAGGTGACTAGAACTACACATAATACCCCACATTTGGCCTCACAAACATCTTATACAATATCGTGCAAAAGGCGTAGATACATATATATAGCTCGGGTGCCTAAGACTTTTGCACAATACTGTAGCACTTTTATGTGTTGCACTCTATCGCTGCCGCAAAATAAAAATAAATTTCAAACCATGCAAGTAATGATAAACCTGATTCTGATATGGGTCTCTATTGTGGGAAAGTGGCAGGGAGAGGGGAATCACGATTGGAAAAAGGGGAAGGAGCTGGAAGCACCAGAAAGACATTCTGTAATGATCAATAAACCATTTGTTTGGGATCAAATGACCCTGCCCGGTGTCCCAGGGCTGGATGTGTTTGCACTCATGCCACCCCTCTCCCACCCCTGGCACTCCTTCCCTGCCACCTGCCCACAGCCCCTCCCCCACATGGCACTCCACCCTCACCATTCCCAACATTCTTTGCTCCCACCACCAACTGGGTATTGTCAATTGTTTTCAAGTAACTGATGTTGAATTTTTCCATAAATATTTTCATATCTTGCTTCCCATCACACAAAAACTGATCCCATGTACATGTCCAACATAGAACAGTACAGCACAGGAACGGGCCCACAATGTTATCCTAAACTAATTAAACTAGTAGTTAGCTGCCCTACTGAACTAATCCTTTATGCCTATATCAGGTTAATACTTTTCCATCCCAGCATATTCATGAGTCATAGACATTAGTCTCCACTATCACCCCTGACCAAGCATTCCAGGCACGCACCACCCTCCGTTAAAAAAACTTGCTCACGCATCCCTTTTGAGTTTACCCGCTCCCTCCTTAAATGTATGTCTCTAGCGGTTGCATGTTATCAAAATGTGAAGTAGCCCTGAACACATGTTCACAGGTGTTAACATACAGTGGTCAGACGAGAAACACCTGATTGCTTTGTAACACATATTTGCCAATAGGAACGAGTCAATCGCAATATTCATGTTGAATGAGCTAAAACATTTTTAAAAACTCAGCACTGTCTGCAAACTTTCTGGTTTTGTGTTAGTTCTGTTACAACTGTACTTCACCACTGGCATGGTGAACAATAACTTTCACAAGAGTGTAAGGCAGCATCGACTTGTTAAGCTCAGAGATCAAAACATTGATCTCTGACGGAGAAAGGTGGCTCTGTGAAAATAGAATTTATATCTATTTCAATTCTAACCAGAGAATAGAACTGGAAGTTATCTGTTTAAGTAGCATTTGTAACAGCTGAGTTAGGGAAAGGTGGGAGAGATGATGCTACTCAGCAATCGGCTTACTGGGAAAATAACTTTAGAAACATAGAAAATAGGTGCAGGAGTAGGCCATTCGGCCCTTCGAGCCTGCACTGCCATTCAGTATGATCGTGGCTGAACTCAGAACCCTGTACCAGCCTTCCCCCCATACCCCCTGATCCCTTTAGCCACAAGGAACAAATCTAACTCCCATATCTAACTTTATTTACTTTAAACGTCAGAATCAGAATTAGAATCTGTATCAGACTTAATTTCACTGGCATATTGTGAAATTTGTTAACTTTGTGGCAGCAATGTAATACAATACATAATAATAGAAAAGAAAAAAATGTGAGTTACGGTGAGTATATATTAAATAATTAAATTAAACAAGTAGTGCAGAAATAGAAATTTAAAAAAGTAGGGAGGTAGTGTTCATGGATTCTTTGTCCATTTAGAAATCAGATGGCAGAGGGGAAGAAGCTGTTCCAGAGTCATTTACTGTGCGCCTTCAGGCTTCTGTACCTCCTTGCTGATGAGAACAGAGCAGGTTCTGGGTCATGGGGGTCTTTAATTATGAATGCCACCGTTTTGAGGCATCACTCCTTGAAGATGTCCTGGATACTATGGAAGCTAGTGCCCTTTATGGACCTGAGTAAGCTTACAACACTCTGCATCTTACTGTGAAGGCACAGCAAAATTCAGCATTCCATTAAATCATAGTTCGTGCATTTTATTTGCGATTGAGCTGTCATGTTGACGTCATTGCTTCAATCAATATATCAAGAAAGATAGGTCAGTGCTGCAAAAGCTCAAAGCCACCTATATCCATTCAACAAAAATGTTGTTCTCCTCCAAGGAGGCCACAACCATGTCATTGGGTTTGGAGGCTTGAATGCCTCAGAGGCCCGGAGAGCTATGTTGGCTGGGGTCAGGGCCTTGTGCTTTGGCTCTTGGTAGGGTCAACAATGCCAAACAGGTGAAAGGGTGGAGGCCAGACTAAGAATGGTCCACCAGTCCTCCAGGTTTGGGGGGTTCAGCTCAGAGCTAATGACCCTGATTGGTCAAAAAAAAAATTGTTATGGAAATGGAGAATCCTTCTATATCTGTGTGCGATGGTATGGACAAATAGAGATGGAGGACCTTCATTGCTGCTCTAAATTCCAGCAGCATAACAGGCAGTAAGTAAGTAAAATGTTGTTCCGTAGCTCAAAAGTTCTTGTGTTGAAACTTTCAAATAACTCTATTAGCATAAGTGATAAATTCTACAAGGTGACAATTCTAAAATCTTATAAGAACTTGCCATGCAAAAGATGTGACACTGTAATTTACCCTTGTGTTCCGTTCTTGTCCTTTTGCTTATCTTCTACCCTAACTTCTCCCTTCCCACCCTCCCCACCAATACCTTACTTCCGGTCAGAGGATGAAACCCGATTTTATTTCACAGTACATCCGTTTCCTGCTGAACCTCAGGGAACTGACACTGCTTTGCTTTTCAATTTATTTTAAATATAGGTGCAAGAAAAATAGGGTGAGCGTAAAGATGGATAGAATGCCATTAAGAAAACTCATACATTCCCGATGGTTGATTTAAGTGCTAAGGTTTCAGCGAGGGATTCAGCTCTGAATTAAGCCCTTTGCATTCATCTCAGATAATCAGAATGATGATGTATATCCTGCTAAAAGCATGAGAGCTGCTGACATAGTGAACAATAACCTTCACAGCGGGTACAAGAAGCTTTCCCATCCAGGTGCGTTCAGAGCTTCTAAACAGTACAAATCATAAGCGTCCCTGCTATTGTTGGCTGTTGGTGTTCTTTTCAGGGATCTGCACAGAGATCAGACCGAAACTTTTTTTCTGCCCGTCAGGAATGTTGAAAACATATGACATTTGAGGAGGTTAAAAAGTGATTTGTTGAAAAAAAACTCTTTACCTACCACAGTGAGTGGGAGCTGTGACAATGGAAGAATACAGGATCTTGGCCATTAACAGAGAAGAGATGACCCTCGGGAGGCTGGCAGAATGGTCTTCAGGGAGGGAATGAACAGCTGTCAGTCACCAAGTGATTAAAAAAAGGAGAGACAGAGACAGAGCCCTGTGTTCTGGTTACTGAAATCAGCAGCCTTGCAGATCCTGATGGGAATATTGCTATTCAATCCTCACTGCATCAGAAGCAATAGATTTAAAGGCTTGGCTGCACTGAGGCAAAAGTCCCAGACTGTAACATGGCACAGCCTGTGTGGTCTTTCTCAAAGTAAGGTGAAACATGGACTATAATTCTAAGAAAACCAAGTTAAAAGAAGCTTTTGGAAATGGGACCGTTGAATTGAAATGACTGACGATTGTTCTTCCATTAATTCAGAGTTAATACAGAACAAATTGTTAGATGTATCAATGGCCAATATTTCAGTTAAAGCACAATATTGAAATAGCACAAAAGCTGCTTTAAGTAATGTACTGCTCTACACTTCTGTTTAGGGATCTAAGTGTCATTAAAAAGTTAATTGTAGCTTACAAGACAGTGGAATAAATTCTACCTTCGTGCCGTGATGTAAAATAGGTAAGAGCAAATTTGTGAACTATTCAATATCTCTGACCACTTTTGCTTCCTTTGACTTCAGTAAAAATAAAGATCAAGAAAATGGGGTAAATTATAAAGTGTAAAATATCGGGCTTGAGGTGCACAATCCAACCTGCCTGTTCTCCTGTGATTTAATGGTACTTAATAACTCCTTTCCTGTGACCATCCCCATGAAGTGAAGCAGACCAGAAAGACATAGGAGGCTAGGTTCTTGAATATATTCAAAATTTTAAGGGGATCATAGGCTGTTGGCATTAGTGGGAAAGTGGACTTGCTGAAAGTTGAATCAGCTCTGATCTCATGACTTGTAAAGTAGCTTTAAGAGGCCAAATTGACTGTTCCTGATTCTAAATTTTATGGTCTGCTGTTTTCATCTCTTACATTCTAACTGAGTAAACATGCTTGGTAAGTGCTAGAAATAGTTTTAAAATTTTTAAGATTAAGTAAAAAGAAACTTACCTGCTGCTACCTTTCCAATCAAAGTTGGTGGTTGCACTCAAGTTAAAGCTGAAGATATTACTGTGCTATCCCTAGAGTTATTACAGAGTCTTTCAGCAGAGTAGGAGCACAGATGCACCAGTACTTTACCTTCAGCTTGTTTTTGATTTGCATGTTGCAAAGTCCAGGAGCAGAAGTCAAGAATAATCTGACCCACACACTGAGGTTAGTCAGAATCAATAACTAATGATCAATAAGCCATAATACTTTTTACTGTTTATTTTAATACCCATTTTATACAGCTACACAAAGTCATGATTCTCTCAATCAGCGCCTGGGTGTAGGAGAAGTTTTTAATCGGAGTCCAATAATATCTTCCCCATCTTGAGAGATCATGTGAAATAACAAGATCACAATGATGTAAAGAATCGGCAAGAATCAATTTTAAGTTTGTCTTTTGCTAACTTTGTCTCATCGTCATAGATAAAGATAAGAATTAATAGCAAAAGTCCAGAGAGCCATCAAGCTTACTTCCACGTGCAGTATCGTGTCTGATTGTGTGTTGCAAGCCCACTTTTCCCCCTAAACCCTACGCCAGAAGACTGGAGGGCAACTAATATTGCACCTTGATTTAAGAGGGGACTGCAAAGACAAGCCAGTGAGCTCTAGGCTGGTGAGCCTATAGTATGGGAAAACATAAGAAGTAGGAAAAGTACTGGAGGGGATTGTGAAAGACAGGATCCAACTACATTTGGAAAGGCAACAACTGATTAAGGATAGCCAGCATAGTTGAATGTATGGGAAAACTATCACATGAATTTGATTGAGTTTTTGGAAGAGGTGCCCATGAAAGTTATTAAGGGCCGAGCAGTGAATATTGTCTGCATTGGCTTTAGCAAGATCTTGGACGAAGTCCTGTACGGTAGGCTAGTCCAGGAGGTTAGAACACATAAGATCCAGAGTGAGCCATTTCGATACAAAATAGGCTTTGTGGTAAGAGTCAGAGGGTGGTAGTGTATGGTTATTTTTAAGATTGTAAGTCTGTGACTATCGATGTGCCACAGGGATCAGTGCTGGGATCACTATTGGTTCTTTATCTATATCAACAGTTGGGCTGAAAATGTAGTTGGCATGGTTGGTCAATCTGGTGTATAATGGACAGTAAAGAAGGTTATTTAAGATTGAAATGGGATCTAGGTCAATTGGGAAAGTGGATTAAGGAATGAGATGGAACTTAACATGGCCAAGTGTAAAATGGTACATTTTGTTAAGTTAAACCAGTGTAGGAATTACACAGTAAATGGAAGAGACCTGTAAGGGTGTAGTAGAGCAGTAAGACATGGGGGTACAAGTACATAACTCCCTGTAAGTGATGGCACAGGCAAAGAGGGAGATAAAGAAAACCTTTGGCACAGTTGCCGTCATTGGGCAGAATATCGAGTACAAGAGCCAGGATATCATGTTATAACTGTACGGCACAGTGTATTTTGTACATTTCTGGTCACCTAGCTACAGGAAGGATGTTATTAAGCTGGAAAAAGGACACAAAAGGTTCAAGAAGATGTTGCTGGCACTGGAGGGCTTGAGTCCTAAGGAGAGACTGGATAGCCTGGGACATATTTCACTTGAGCAGATTTGACCTTCTGGAAGTATATAAAATCATGAAAGGCATAGAGTGGGTGAATGATCACAGTCTTTTTTTTCTCAGGGTGGTTGAATCTAAAATTCAATGGCATGGATGTTGCATGAGAGGAAAAAAATTGAACGGGGACATGAAGGACAACCTTTTCACACTGAGCGTAGTATGTGGACCAAACAGACAAAGGGAATAACAGGTGTGGGTACAAATATAAAAACAAGCATCACTAATCACTGCTGCCCGATATAAAGTAAGTTTTCAATCAGTTGTAAATACTTAATCAATTATTATGAGGTTATTATGTAAACATTGTATTTGCATTATGTCATTACTCTTCAGTGCTTTACAACATAAAATTGATTCACACTTAAATAAATTGTGCTTATGACCAATATTAGGTTGAATTGTGGATATCTCAACATGAGCAAATAACAAACTGCTGAAGGAACTCAGCTGGACGAGCAGCACCTTTGGAGGCAAAGGAGTAGCTGATATTTTGGATTGACGTTTGCTTTCACAGATGAGTTCCTGCAATAGTTTGTATTTTTTATCCCCCAGATCCCAGCACTTGCATTCTTCGGTGTCCCTATGTCCTATCATGACTTGCCTTCGCAGGAGTCACCTAGTATTGTGTCTAGGAACACAGAAGGTGATGCTCTCGGTGATCCTTTTAAAACATTGCAGGGAACTTGGGGCCATTGGCCCATATTGCCTTTTCTTGAGCATTCCAAAATGAACGGGTTTTAATCCTGCAACATTGAAAATTCAGCCATAAGAAAGTCAGGCAGAGCAATACAGGCAACCCTCACATTATGATGGTATACAGTGCTAGAATCTAGTCAATATTATGATATTCTGTGGTGTGAACTCCCTTGTCCTCTTAAATCCCACGTCATAAGCAGAGATGCATTCTCACAGGATCAGTGATGACAAAGTTATCCACTGCCATTATTTTAATAACTGAGGCCAACCTTAGACCCAGGAGGTGGACAAGGCTCCTGAAAACGGAACAACAAACTTTGTCAGATTGCATTTTTAGTTGCTCAGTACTGTGGGGAAAACAAGATTTGTAAATGAAGTCAATTGGATTAGTAGTCACAGCCGAGTCCCTCCTTTGCCATTCCAAAGTCTTCTCCATTCCAAAGATATGCAAACTTTCAGGAGTACAGGGACCATGGGTTACATGCACTTAAAAGAGAGTGGCAGGGCAGGTTGGGAAAGCAGTTTAAAAGATATACACAATTCTAGGATTCACAGGACCAAAATATAAAAGGAGGGACTTTGTGCTGAATCTTTTTCAATTCCGGTGCTCAGTTCTGACTACCACGTTATTGGAAGGGTGTAAAGGTGTTAGGGTCAAGAAAAAAATTATAAGGATGATTTGTTGGGGTTTTGATTCCTACTTTTATGAGTTCTGTATTGTCTCTAATGTGTATGGTTGTCCATCACTAGGTTAGTTTTAGGAAGTCCTTGGGCAATCTATAGGCCAGTCACAGGGAATGTACAAACGTATTAATGGGCTGAGTGAGTAAATTCTTATCCAATAGTTCCTTTTGTTTACTTTCTTGATTTTCAAAGACAAAAAAACACATGCTTGACAGTCAAACATAAATTAAACCATCCTCTAAATTGTACCTGGATCTCCTAAAAAAAAATAAAGCATTGATTGGAATACACTTCACATGCAAAGCAATATGTGGTCCATACGGAAGATTAAAAATCCTAGCTATCAAGAGATAATGTTATTTAAATATATAATCTATAATAGCGGAGGAAATGATTACTGTAGCTTTGAAATGTGGTTGAGTTAAGAAAATTGTCATTTTTCTTCATACCACTGACAAATTAACAGTTTTTTTTCTAACTACAAAGGTCATCCTGTCTCTCTTGCAACACAATCAAATAATGTTGTCACCAGGAACAGGCATTTCTGACCCATTGGTAGGCAGAGAGAAATGAGAATTTCTGCGATGTCCAGGTAGAAAATCACCTGCCATGTCCAACAGATAAGATGGAAGGAGCTTTGCTTTTACCTACTGACAATATTATTTTAAAACATACGATTTGTTTTCCTTGTCTGAGTGCTTTATTTCTCCCTGGTACAGTAAGAAGTGAAGAGTATAAAGATAATGTTACCCAGCAGTGAATGATAGAGATCTTAGCATCCCAAAAATGTTTCCCATTCTAGCTACTGTGCAATTCCTGTAAATATATATTTCTTGATAAAAATTCATTGATTAAGTTCTTTAAAGTCAATTCTATCATACTATAATGTATGATTGTGATAGATTTTTTTTTGGTTCCTCCCATTAGAGATATTAGTGCAAAGAAAAAACGACCTTAACACAGAAATATAGAATGATACTCCAAAGATTATCCTGGTTTAGCTTGTGGAAGCAGTTGACTCTAAGCCATAAAAATTAAAACCCAATTCAGGGGCATAACCTAAGGTGACAGGCCAGAGTAATAGAGATGTTGAACTGCATTGAATTCATTTTTGTGCTTTTATGGTTCTCTGTTAAACAATTGTTTGGTCTGTCCATTTTTAGCATACTTACTTAAATAACAAAGAGCTCCAGGTGATCTTTTTCCTTGCAAAGGACTATTGAAAATTGAATAACTAAATCAGTCATGATCTAGTGTGAAGAGCAGTTATATGATTGTATACATCAACAACAAAATAATTTCTGTCATTCTTGATAAATGAGTATTTTAGAGATATGTTAAGTCACTTATAAATTGCAAGACTTTTTGCCTCCTGTATCAAAAACTTAAAATCATATATCTGAAGTTTATGGCAGCCTACTAATAAAGTAACTTTATTCGTAATCCTCTCCATTATATTCTCCTTGAGTAACTTGCTCATAGGTTTCATTCACAGAAAATCTATGGAAATAATTTCTTTATAATTTGACCTTTAAACTACACCTAAGTCAATGGAAGCAGAACTCAATGGCCTGCTGAAACCAGAATCGACTGTCATACTGCTAATCTCTTATCCCTTTGCTGTCCATGGAAAAACTGACTGTTTAATTCAAATTAGAAGGACATTGCAAATCCAGACATTACTTTTCAGATGTTTTCAAACCTTATCTTGTTTTTTTGACACTAACAACTTAGATCACATTCAACATTAACAGCAAATAATGGAGCTTCAGAGAAACATTATCAAACAAAATTTCACACTGAAATACATAAGCCTAGAAATTCAGTCTCATAACAGGCACCTCAACACACAAATGCTGAAATTCTCCTTTTGTTGCCGCCATGATGCTGTAATGCCCCAAAGATCTTGACCCCAGAGGCCCCGATTATCCACAAATCACTGTAGGTTTTGTGTGCATTGCTCCAGATTTCAGGCATCTGCAACCTTTCTTGTGATCTCAGTTATCCAACCCTCCAGCCATGTACCCCATTCTTGAAATCTCTGATTACCTGAGACACTAAATATCTGATGGCCCTAGTTACCTGGTCTTGCAATGAGGCTCGCAATTCCATATCCCATGCGTGCTCAAATTGTTCCTCCCATCTTGCCTCAATTTTATGAACAGTTCCCACCAAGTTTACCCCTGTATCCTTTGATAAACTTCATTATTAACAATTCCACCAATTTTTGTACCATCTGCAAATTTACTAATCAGCACGTCTAGATTTCCATGTTAATGTTATCCCTGACTTCCCACATCATCCAAGGGGAAACACACCACTGCCTTAGTCCTACTGCACACCTCAGTTCCCTACCATTCGCCGTACAAGTCTTACCCTGGTTTGTCCTTCCAAGGTACAAAACCCATAATTGTCTGCATTAAATTCTATCTGCCAGTTTTCAGCCCATTTTCCCGGCTAGTCCAGATCATTTTGCAAACTTTAATAGCCTTCCGCACTTTCCACTACACTCCAAACTTAGTGTCATCCATAAATTTGCTGAGTCAGTGAGCCACATTATCATCCAGATCATTGATATAGATGACAAACAACAATGGACCCATCACTGATCACAGCAGCACACCATTTCCCTAACATGGTCATAAGAAGCCATGGCAGATGCATCGCTTACAGCTGTAGTCATCGGGGACACTGGACACCTTCCTGACTTCCCACATCATTGAAGAGGAACACACCACTTCCCACTGTTCTACCTGTAAATAATAAAGAAAGAATGAAAAAGAGTATCCTTTGTACTGACCAGTACGAAGACAAAACTCATCGATTGTGTTGGTGCTGCTTCCTGCACCTATGAGGAATTCATTAATTTTATCATCTTCTGCAACTTCTACATTGCTTTCATTCTCACATGGATCAATCTAAACACTTCTCTCCCTTTCCTGGATCTCTCTATCTTTGGAGACGAACTATCTACTGACATTTACTGTAAATCTATTGACTCCCATAGCTACCTAGATTATACTGTATTTCTTCCTGCCCTGTTTCTTCGAAGAATGCTGTTCCTTTCTCCAGGTTTTTCCATCTCAGGTGCATCTGTAGGCCATATCTCGGGTAATGATAAGTTTGAGTACAGAGAGGAAATTAAGAACCTGGTGGCATGTTGCGAACACAATAACCTATCCCTCAACATCAGCAAGGCGAAGAAATTGGCTGTTGACTTCAGAAGGAGTGGCGGACCGCACGACCCCATTTACATCGGTGCTGCACAAGTGGAACACGTCAAAAGCTTTAAGTTTCTCGGGGTCAATATCACAAATAACCTGACTTGGTCCAACCAAGCAGTATCCACTGCCAAGAAGGCCCACCAGTGCCTTTACTTCCTGAAAAAACTAAAGAAATTTGGCCTGTCCCCTAAAACCCTCACTAATTTTTATAGATGCACCGTAGAAAGCATTCTTCTAGGGCGCATCACAACCTGGTATGGAAGTTGTCCTGTCCAAGACCGGAAGAAGCTGCAGAAGTTCGTGAACACGGCGCAGCTCATCACACAAACGAATCTTCCATCCTTGGACTCACTTTACACCGCACGCTGTCGGTGCAGTGCTGCCAGGATAATCAAGGACACGACCCACCCAGCCAACACACTTTTCGTCCCTCTTCCCTCCGGGAGAAGGCTCAGGAGCTTGAAGACTTGTACAGCCAGATTTGGGAACAGCTTCTTTTCAACTGTGATAAGACTGCTGAACGGATCCTGACCCGGATCTGGGCCGTACCCTCCATATATCCGGACCTGCCTCTCGCTTTTTTTGCACTACCTTCCTTTCCCTTTTCTATTTTCTATTTATGACTTATAATTTAAATTTTTAATATGTACTATCGATTTGTACTCCAGGGAACGCGAAGTGCAGAATCAAATATCGCTGTGATGATCGTACGCTCTAGTATCAATTGTTGGTGACAATAAAGCTTAAAGTATAAGTATCTGTTCGTAAAGTGATGTTTTCCATTCCAGAACATCTGAAATGTCCTCTTTTTTCAGGAAAATTGACTTCCCTTCTGCTGTGGTTGTTGGAGTCCCCTCTCACACCTCCTTCATTTTCTGGACTTTTGTTTTTACTACCAACATTCCCGTTCAACCACTCCCTCCCACCTACAACCTTCACCCCCCAAACAGAAGAAATGGAATTCTCCCAGTCCTCATCCCTTCATCCTATTACCTTCTGCATCTTGCGTATCATTTTATTTGCTGTTTATTATTTAAGATTGTACGTCCAAAATAACTTCATCCTGGAAAAAGTAGACCTGCCCCTTTGTCAAGATATTCCTTTTACCTTATCAATTTCAAGTTTAATTGTCATTCAACCATACATCAATATCCATAAATACACCCATACTCTGGGGCCAAGGTGCAAAACACCGTACCAACAGTCCCACACAGCACAATGCACACCTATCACATATAGCAGGCACATATAAGATATCAGTAAAATACAGTAACACAAAAAAACCTCTTAGTTTATTATTGGAAATTTAAGTGAGAGATGAAGTCCCAAAGTGCAAGATACCAACATTAGAAGGAGTAGAAGACAGGATAAGAAAATCAAATATAGTAATTGGATGGTATCTGGAATCATATGGTGCTTTAAAAATAAGATGTTTCTGCAGAACAAGTTAGAATAGGAAATAACATCATGAGATTTTATTTCAATATGGTGAAAGAGTTAAGGAAGGGAACATTAAATGTAGAATAGTCCATTATGTGTCAAAGGATAACTCACTGAGCTTAATAGAGACTCAACAGAAACCTTGTGACAGAGAGGGTAAGTAGCATGAATACCTTTCCCAGATGTACATAGGCATGAGATGAGAGCTCTAATAATTATGGGCTGCATAAATGTAATATTTTCTAACTTACTTTCCCTTACTCTAGCATAGTATTTATTATACTGTATTTATTCAACATTTTGAAACATCTCACTTCAAGCATTATATTCAAAGATTTCCAAAGTTTATTTTTATGAAAGTCTGTCTTTTTATGCTGGCTTGTACCAATCTATGAATTCGCCTTAGTCATCTTATTTTTTTGAAATCTTTATATTGTTAAACAAACAGGCCCTCTTTAAACAACTGAAATTAAGCGAAAAAATAATTGTGTGCACTGGGTAGCATATTTCAATTTAAGTTACAATATATTGTGTAACTTAACATCCTTGACAATGTCACAGGTTGATTTATTTATTGAGCTACAGTGCAGAATAACCCCTTCTGGCCCTTTGAGCCGTACTGCCCAGCAATACCCTAAATTAACCCTAGCCTAATCACGGGACAATTTACAAAGACCGATTAACCTACCAACTGGTACGTCTTTGATGTGTGTGAGGAAACCAGAGCACCTGGAGGAAACACTCATGGCTACAGGGAGAATGTACAAACTCCTTACAGGCAGTGCCAGGTATTGAACCTAGACCACTGATACTGTAAAGCACTGTGCTAACTAGTACACTACCATGCCGCCCCTTGATACATGACTGGGAAAGGTATGCAATGGTGGATTGGGAGGGGTGGTGAGTGAAGGGTGGTCAGTAGATGTGTGGGGAGTGTGAAGAACCTGAGAAAGAGTAGAAAGAGTGGAGGTCGATGTTGCATGAAAGCGACTTTGGTGAAGATTCGTTACATCTGCTTATCAGCACCTTTTAACAATAGTTTACCCACTCTGGGAGTGTTGAAATGGGATTCACTGATTTGTTCAGCAAGATGGGGAATCATACAATTTTAAGACTGCAAGTTTGTTCACTTTTGTCGTGATCAACTTTGGTCTCACATGCTTGGCACATTGATGCTAAATGTTCCACGTAAACTCATACTACTTAAACGTTCAGGAAAAATTGTGACATTATTTACAACCAGTAAAGGAGGAAAACCTGGACTGAATTAGAATCCCTCTCTTCCAGAAGAAAACAGTACAATTATAAATAACTTGCTTTACATTTCTAATGGAAGTGGCATTTTTGGTGTGCATATTTATAATCTGTCATCTAATAATTACTGCTAGATTAAGGACACAATATGAAGTGAAACAGTATCTAGGAACAAGGTGAGTGTTTGAAGAATCCAGAATGAATCTGTCTAGAATGAAATGCAATCTACTTCGGTGGATTTCTCCACTGAGCACTAAGCTAATTTATTTAAATATACCTATCTATATGGGGCTCAGGAGTCCAATATCTATGTATTTCAATATATGTCTGAATAAGACCTAGTTTAGATGTGTTTCCCATGGGTTTTATTTTAATGGGACTCTGTACTGTTTCTGGTTGGATTAATTTCTGAATGGACTTTATTCAATAATATTTAAATTTATCCAGTGCAGAGTCTGTTCAAATTCAGGTGACCCACTAAGGCATATGTTGTTTCAAGACATTGAGAACAGATGCACTGCTTCTAACTGAGTGTTATAACTCCAAGGAACATTCAGAGAAAAAAAATCTAAAATCCCAGAAGAATAACCAAGGATTCTAGTATTTAAACTCAGAATTTTGTTTGCTTCCTTTACAAAAGTTATTAGCTTTTCACTTAAAACATCTCTGAGAACATCAGCCTCCCACCCCCATGACAACACCAGTTACTGAAACACTGAAACATAAACAATATTGGATACTCCCTACTTTCAGAGGGATCTTGTCCAATGAGCTAAATAACTAACTCTGGCAACAATTAGCATTAGCAGAAGAGTTCAAATTTCTATCACTCTTTAGATCAGGAGTTTCCAACTGTTTTTTACTCCATAGACCCTCTACCATTCAGCGAGGGGTTAATGGATCTCAGGTTGGGATCCCCCGCTTTAGATGTAGTGATGTCCCTTTACTTCTCTGCTTAGAGATCTGCTACAGTTTTCTAGCCTATCGCTGTGCTCCAAAACTCTTTCATTAATGCAAACAATTTCTTTTCATCTACCTACCTTAATATCATAAAAAACCTAACTTTTTACCTCCCAGGTAATTTTAGTCTCTGTAGTTTCTCCTTGCAATTTAACACTTTAATAAAGAATCTTATAAAAAGGTTTTAAATTATTTTTACTTTCAAAAATAATGCATGTTCACTGTTAAGGCATAATTGGGAAAGGCTTGGCTTTTTGGGAAAAGGATCTAGCAGAAGAAATGGATGGTTTCTGTCTAAGTAACCAATGTATCCATGAGTGAAATTCATTTATTGCTAGAGTATCAGTTTTTGGGACAGCAGGGCAATTGTCTCTCTTGTGTTTGTTCTTATCGCTTGAGATTATTAGCATCATTGCTGCCACTAATCTGGTCTTTGTCTTCATTCCCTTGGTCCAACCCCACTTGCCTTTACGACTCAGACTATATTAGAGCAACAGACACAAAATGCTGGGGGAGTTCAGCAGGCCAAGCAGCATCTATGTAAAAGAGTAAACAGTCGACGTTTCGGGCCAGGACCTTTCATCGGGACTGGAAAGGAAGATGAGCAGCCAGAGCAAGAAGGTGGGTGGAGAGGAGGGAGAAGTACAATGTGATAGGTGTTAGGTGAAACCTCACCTCCCCCCACCCCATACTTTCTTTCTCTGACTTCTCATCCTTTTTTTGCCGTCGATGCCGCCTGGCCTGCTGAGTTCCTCCAGCATTTTGTGTGTGTTGCTTGGATTTTCAGTATCTGCAGATTTTCTCATCTTTGGGGTTATATTGGAGTTTTAAATAACATATCAGTTTATTTACACGTTTGTAAAAGATGTTGTTATTTAGGGGGCCATCTTGGGAGAATAGGATCAGTTATGCTAAGATTAATGGCTCTACTTTTTTAATATTTGCCATTATTTACTTGAGTAATTTCTAGCACTCATGTAGTTAGTCATTGGAGGACAGATGAAGCATGTCAGAGACCTTAATGTAAAGGTTACCTGGATATAGATGCTTTGACCCAGAGCCTCTTGAAGATGAGTTGGGGGTTAGTGACTTCCATCACAGTTGTGAGAATGTGGGGGATAAGAAAGAGAGATTTAACCCAGGCAACCTGTTCATATTCTATGCCTTCACAGTATGGTCCAGGTCAATTTTGACCCGCCCCAAGAATCCCCTCATAACAAGTGTCTATACTAAATTTTGAACCACAGATCTATTTAGAATGTATAAATAGCCTATCTGACATTAATAAATGGGTGATTAATCCGTAATTAATGTTTCAGAGATCTAAAATCCATTTCAATAGATATGAGTCAAGTTTGACCCGTAACAGCCCCAATGTACATTAATCCTTAATTAATGTTTCAGGGATCTAAAATCCATTTCAATAGATACGAGTCAAATTTGACCCAGAATTTTGGATTATATTAAAGAAATGACTATGAAGTTGAGAGGGTTAGTTTTATGTTGGGACAGGAAGAACATCAGGTGAGGTTGAAGTGGTTAAGCAGATAGATAAAGCATCACAATATATGGTGACCTATTATTATCCAATGATATGCTGTCTTTCATTATTTATAACCCTTTCTGCACCCCCAATATATGTTTCGCACAGGCTTTTATCTAACACAGAAGAAAAGATTCTATGATTTGTCCTTTCCTTCTCAACATAAGTTAGAGAGGGTGCAGAAACAACTGTTCCTGGACTGGAAGGCTTGAGCTGTAATGAGATAATGGTTTGCCTGGCACTGTTTTCCCTGGAGGTAAATTACCAGGGGCATATATAAGACAGATAGCCACAGCCTTTTTCCCAGGATATGGGGAGCCTAATACCCAACGTTTAAGGTGAGAAGGGAAGAACTTAAAGAGAAGGCTAAAACTTCTACGGCAAAGCAGCAGTGGAACATTCAATAAATGACCTAAAATTTATCTTGGGCAAAGATGCATACAGGAAAATTATTAATTTGCTTGATTTTCTTTCTAGTCATAAAGTAATTTTCACAGAATCTTTCAGAATGTTAGCATACCCCTTTTTACATTTTACAATCAACAAAGTTCTTTTCAAATATCTGCACTGCTATACAGATTATAGAAGCCAATTTTCAGACAGCGAGATCTCAGAAAGGCCAGATACTATCTTTGATGAAAGATAATTACATGAATAGGTTACCCTGTTTCTCTTCAAAGATCTCCCAGTTTACCAAGATGCCTCCTAGCTGCCTGACCTGTTGAGTATTTCCAGCACATTCTAATTTTATTTTAGCATATTCACTTTAGCCAGCCACTTCTGTAGAAAAACTTGCAAAGAGCAATCATGGTCATACAGATGATCATCCACATCATATGACACGGCACTCAATAATGGTGATGACTCATGCTGAATGATGAACATATAGTCAAAGGTAAACACACACAATCTGCTGGAAAAACTCAACAAATCAGACAGCATCTATGAAAGGGAAGGAACAATTGACTTTGAAGCAGTGCATCCCTGTAGCTTGAAAAAGAATTTTGCAGCATTCTCAGTTCATTGTGTCAGAAATGATATATTATTTTGGATTCAATTCAAAATATCCGTGGATGAGAAAGTTTTTAAATGACATAGTTGGGAGAACAGAGTCTCAGTCCGAAACTCTGACCAAGAGTTTATTCCCTTCATAGATGCTACCTGATTTGCTGAGCTTCTGCAACATCTTGTATGTGTTGAGCAAAATTTCCAGCAAATCAGAGCATAAGAAATAGGAGCAGGCATTGACCATCTGACCTGTTGAGCCTACTCCACCACTCAATAAGATCATGGCTGATCAGGACATGGATTCATCTCCACCTACTTGCCTTTCCCCATAGCCCTTAATTCCCCTACTATGCAAAAATCTATCCAACCTTGTCTTAAATATATCTACTGAGGTAGCCTCCACTGCTTCACTGGGCAGAGAATTCTACAAATTCTCCACTCCTTGTGAAAGTAGTACCTCCTCATCTCCGTCCTAAATGTACTCCCCCAAATCTTGAGGCTATAACCCCTAGTTATGCAACTGCAGAATCTCTTGTGTTCCTTCAAAGGGAAGATCACATATACTCTTTGGGTAGAGATTTGGAATCTGTTTTTGCCATCTTATTGGCAGGAAGAAATGTCAGTACTCAAAGGTTCACACTTTGAACTGTGTAATATACACAATGTAGCTATAAATTCACCTTGCATTCTATGCTCACATTTTGAAATGAGGTTTGGATTTACAAAATTCTGATTCAGATTTAAGCATGTTACTGCTAAGTTAGGCCATCATAGGGTGATGAATTTTTGTAATTTATTATCACAGGCAGATGTGGCTGGGTCGTTGGGTGCATTTAAGGCAGAGCTTGATTGGTTCTTGATTGGGCACAGCATCACAGGTTACGGGGAGAAGGCTGGGGAGTGGTGTTGAGGAGGGGAAAAAAAGGATCAGCCATGATTGAATGGCAGAGCAGACTTGTAGGCCAAATGGCCAAGTTCTGCTGCTATGTTTTATGGTCTTACGATCATAACTTATTCAGTACAAATCTGGATTTTAATATAAAACCATTTTCAACCTTGATAATCAAAGCCTGTTTTTTGAACATAGCTCCCTCTTCAACTGCCAAAAATAAAATCCAGGCCTACAGTATCCAGCAGATTTTCAGTTGAATTATCTTCTACCTTGTCCAGAGTCAAAAATAATCTATGCAAAAGTAGGTGCCGATGAGTTAGAAAGATCAAGGGAAAACGATCTACACTCAGTGAGTACTTTATTAGGTGTTTCCTGTAACTAATAAAGAGGCCACTAGTGTATGTTTGTGGCTTTCTGTTGCTGTAGCCCATCCACTTCAATGTTTGACACGTAATAATTTCAGCGATGATCTTCTGCGCACCAGTGTTGAAAAGTGTGGTTATCTGAGTTACTGTCACCTTCCTGTCAATTTGAACCAGTCTATCCATTCTCTTCTAACCTCTCTCATTAACGAGGCATTTTCACCCACAGAACTGCCACTCACTGGACATCTTTATTTAGTTTTTCAAGCCATTCTCTGTAAACTCTAAAGACTGTTGTGGGTGAAAATCCCAGGAGGTCAGGAATTTCTGAAATACTCAAACCACCCCATCTGGCACCAAACATTATCCCACGGTCTAAGTCACTTAGATCACATTTCCTCCACATTCTGACGGTTGGTCTGAACAACAACTAAACCTCATGACCATGTCTGCATGTTCTTTACAGTGAGTCACTGCCATATGATTGGCTGATTAGATATTTGCATTAATGAACAGGTGTACAGGTGTGCCTAATAAAGTGGCTACCGAGTATAGATAATGAGAGCAAAGGATATTTAAAAATGGAAATTGTGAATACTTTATGATTTTGCTGGGTAAAGGATCAAATTGAAGGTTGTAGGTCTACAGAGGGAATTGTCACTCCTACAACGACTTGAAGCAGCGCATTCCTGTAGCTTTGTAAGGGATTTTGCCGTATTCTCATTTCATTGTGACAGACATGATTTATTACATTGGATTTAATTGAAAAATGCCATAGATGAGAAAGCTTTGAATTGGGATAGTTTGGAGAACAGAGTAATCTTGGCTGTGTCTCAAATCAAAGCGGGAAAAAGGCCCAGGGGACCAAGCTATTCCCACTGAACTGCAAAATAAATGCTCTAACATTTAGGTAAATAGGAAGACGTTTACACAGGGTTTTTTTATAGTCTTCCCCCCTCTCCTTTGTTTTCTAATGGTTACAGAATATGTCACTGACAGGACATCGGCTTTGGGGAGTGTTTGGTGTAGCATGTACAATATACAGAAGTTCTCTCCGAAGTCTTAAACTGAATTTAGTATGCAAGTTGTATGACCTTTCTGATATGGTGGTCCTTTGAACATCAAATAATAAGAAAAATTTACATTTGATTGCTAGGGATGGCCATGGACTTCTCTTACTACCAAGGTTACTTGGTCGCACTTTGATCTTTTCAATTATTTTTGAATGTCTGTTTTTCGATACAAAAATTAAGAATTGGCAAGTTTAAGGAATAAGAGATTTTACATTTTGAGTAGTCTTATTAGTATTTGTTCTGAAAACCAATGATCCATTCTCAGGAAGTTCTTTGGATCAAGGATAATTGATTCCACAATAGTTTAACGAGTTGATTGAAGTGACAAATGAAACTTATAACTGTAATGTCTAAAATTGCACTGCTATTCACCTGACTTGTCAGACAACAACTTGATAAATAGATACAAAATCATATCTTTCAGTCAGTCCAGACATACCTGTCACAAACCATGGGTATATCCTGTCCCACAATTATGACAACCGAGCAGAGCCTGTGACCTACTGGTGGACAGTTGGGTAGCTGTAGTCTTGGAAATTTTCAACATTGACTCTAGAGCCAAGTTCAAAAAGTTCAAATTAAATTTATTATCAAATTACAAAAATGTCACCATATACAAACATGAGATTCATTTTAATATGGGCATACTCAATAAATCCATAATTGAATAATAACAATAATAGAATCAATGCAAGACTGCACCAACTTGGGTGCAAAAGACAACAGACTGTGCAAATACATACTTTGCCTGCAGAATGTTGCCGTGGTTCACCAGAGCTGCTTTGGATGGCATCAAGTTAAACATAGACAAGAAAATTTCCTGCTGATTATAGTACTCACGCACATTGCAAAACTCTGGAAAGAAGTACCGAAAGTAGGAAGGTGCAAGAGGTTAAGGAGTCATTGGGTCATGATGGCGGGTGCTGTTGAACTTCATTATCAACCGGTTCACTACCAAGACTTTCTTTGCTACACCATCCTAGCTGAGTCTCAAAAACTGGGTAAGCAACAACTACTGAATGAACTAGAATTAAACCAGATGAGGGATTCAGCCGCATCTTTATCAATCTTTCTATTACAGATGTACTTCATTTTATTTATTTATTTATCTTGTGATATAGCATGGAGTAGGCCCTTCCGGCCCTTTGGGTTGTCACAGCAACCCAAACAAATCCTAATCACGAAATAATTTACAATTACTGTAGGAGGAAACTGGAGGACATGAAGAACACCCACACATTCAGACACATAATACAGACAAGTGTGAGGTATTGCACTTTGGAAGGACAAACCAAGGTAGAGCATACGGGGTAAATGGTAAGGCACCGAGGAGTGCAGTAGAACAGAGGGATCTGGGAATACAGATACAAAATTCCCTAAAAGTGGCGTCACAGGTAGATAGGTTTGTAAAGAGATCTCTTGGTACATTGGCCTTTATTAATCAAAGTATTGAGTATAAGAGCTGGAATGTTATGATGAGGTTGCATAAGGCATTGGTGAGGCCGAATCTGGAGTATTGTGTTCAGTTTTGGTCACCAAATTACAGCAAGGATATTAATGAGGTTGAAAAAGTGCAGAGAAGGTTTACAAGGATGTTGCCGGGACTTGAGAAACTCAGTTACAGGGAAAGGTTGAATAGGTTAGGACTTTATTCCCTGGAGCGTAGAAGAATGAGGGGAGATTTGATAGAGGTATATAAAATTATGATGGGTATAGATAGGATGAATGCAAGCAGGCTTTTTCCACTGAGGCAAGGGGAGAAAAAAACTAGAGGACTGGGTTAAGGATGAGGGGGGAAAAGTTTAAAGAGAACATTGGGGGGGGCTTCTTTGCACAGAGAGTGGTGGGAGTATGGAATGAGCTGCCAGACGAGGTGGTAAATGCGGGTTCTTTTTTAACATTTAAGAATAAATTGGACAGATACATGGGTAGGAGGTGTATGGAGGGATATGGTCCGTGTGCAGGTCAGTGAAACCAGGCAGAAAATAGTTCGGCACAGCCAAGAAGGGCCAAAAGGCCTGTTTCTGTGCTGTAGTTTTTCTATGGTTTCTACATTCCGCGGGGAGCACATACAGAGACTCCTTACAGAATAGCGCCAGAATTGAACTCCGGGCTCTGGAGCGGCCCAAACTGTAATAGCATCGTGCTAACCACTACACTACTGACGCGCCCAAACAGCTACTTGTGCCAAGAACCGAGATTGAACCATGGACCTGTAGATCTGCAGTCCAACAATCTCCCAGCTGGGCTATTTCAGCTATCTTTTATGAACTATTTTATCGTATTGGCAACTATATATTCACTGTGGAGCCAAAAGTGTTGCCTTGGCACAGGGACACCCTCAATCAACTTATGTAACATGGTCATCATGCTAAGCAGGACAAACTAAGTAGGAAGTTAGCAGCTCAAAATTAGGAATCCATGAGATCCTATTGATCAGAACTGGTAGTTGAACTTGACTTCAACAATATTCTACAATGATCTCCCCTCCCCATGTGATAAAAAGAAACAATCTAAGTTCAAAGTACATTTTATTATCAAAGTACTTACAGTATATGCCACCATACACGACCCTAAGATTCATTTTCTTGTCGACATACTGAACAAATCTATAGACTAATAACTATAATAGAGTCAATGAAACATCTCCCAACTAGGGTGTTCAACTAGAGTGCAGAAGACAACAAACTGTGTAAATGCAAAAAGAAGAAACAATAAATAAGCAATAAATATTGAGAGCATGAGATGAAGAGTCCTTGAAAGTGAGTCCATAGGTTGTTGGAACATTTCAATAATGAGACGTGAAGTTGAGTGAAGTTGTCCCCTTTAATTCAAGAGCCTAATGGTAGTAGCTGTTCCTGAACCTGGTGATGTGAGTCTTGAGGCTCTTGTACTTTCTTCCTGAAGGCAGCGCTGAGAAGAGAGCATGTCTTGGGTGGTGGGTGTCCTGATGATGGATGCTGCTTTCCCGTGACAGCCTTTCATGTAGATGTACTCAATAGTGGAGAGCGATTTATCTGTGATAGACTGGGCCATATCCATTACTTTTTCTAGGATTTTTGTTTCAAGTGTGTTTGGAAAGAATGGGTGGTGCAAAATCTATAGGATTGATCAATATCCAACCTGTTGTGCTAAAGACTTGTACATTTGAGCTAACCATGACTCTTGTCATGGTTTTCCAATGCATGTACAACACTAGCATCTAAAACAATTATTGGAATTAGAACGGCTTATTTTTCCAAGAGCATCAATGTTGTTTCCAAGACTATTTTGCACTTTATCACATGCCTTTGTATAGTCCACAATGCAACTTTAACAACATTCACCTGATCGACTTTCTGTGCTATATTATAAAGAATTCAATTGTTAGTAACACATAATTTACTGTCAACAAATCACTGGAGTGTTACTTTATTAGTCCAAGTGTTTATAAGTTTGATGTCCAAAATATAGCACTCTCAGAACTCAGACTATGCAGGACTTTGAATTTTTCTGAATCTAATGTATGGTTCGGCTCTTTGCATTAGGTCAAATTGATTTGGAGAGCAACAACTAGATTAGTAATTCACCATAAACCAAGTATAGGCAAGTACTGGAATATCCAGAAATGTCTGGTTTTAATAAAGTTCCATCTTTTTGACAACCAGAATTTGTATATCAGATCTATAGCAATTCAGTACTGGATTTAACTAGTTACCTGCTTTCTTACTAACAGGGTAACTTATTAGCTTCGCATTGCTTGGTTTTATTTTATATTGTTTCATGAAGACATAACATTTGCAAATCTCTATCCCTCTGGGACCTCTCATTTAGCATCAAGTAAGATTGGAAATTTATTGCCAGGATTTCACCAACCTGTTCAATTTCCTCAGCAATCTAGGATATATCCAATTTGGATCTGGTGACTGATCTTTTTGTTTTGTACCACCGTCCCTTCTAATCCCCTTTATAAATTGAGCGAGACAAATTCTTTACAAGCGTGATAACAAAGAAACAAGAATTTCTTTTTAACAGTATGGAGGTTTATATGGCAGAATAATTACTGATTCTAGCTTCACTGAAATAAAAAGAAATATGTTTCTACATATCAAGCAAAATCTAATTCTTCACAGTATAATTTCACACAATATACAAAGAAATAAGTGAACAAAAATGCAGGAAAATTAATTCTTAGCATTATGTCATCATCACTTTACATATTAAGTCAGTAAGATATAGGAGCAGAATCAGACCAGTTGGGCCCTCAATGCTGACTTATTTTCCCTCTCAACCCCATTCCCCTGCTTTCTCCCCATAACTTTTCACAGTGAACGAATTTCACAGATTCACCACCCTCTGGCAAAGAAATTCCTCCTCATCACTGTTCTAAATGGATGTCCCTCTGTTCTGAACTGATGATCTCAGGTCCTAGACTATACTATAACATGATCTACTGTATATAGACTGTACTATAGGAAACATTTTTTCCACAAGCCTTTCAACATTCAACATTCAATAGCTTTCAATGACAACCACCGCCCCCCCCCCCACTATTCTTCTAAATTCCATCAAACATTCCTCATATGATAACTCTTTCATTCCAGGAATCATTCTGTGAACCTCTGTTGAACCCTCTCCAATGTCATCACATCCTTTCTTAGATAAGGGGCCCAAAACTGCTCTCAATATTCCAAATGAGGCCTCACCAGTGCCTGATAAATACTCAGCATTACATCCTTGTTTTTATATTCTAGTTCTCTCAAATTAAATGCTAACATTGCATTTGCCTTCCTCACCAGCGACTCAGCTTGAAAGTTAACCTTGAGGAAATCCTGCAGGACTCCCAAGTCCCTTTGCACTTCTGATGTTTGAATTTTCTCCCAGCTTAAAAAATAGTCTACCCTTTTATTGCATGACGAAACAGTTCCCACTGTTTTGAAATATAACACCTTCAGTCCCGTATTTGTCAGCCGTTTTGATTTTGAACCCCTTTTACACTGCAACTCATCCCTCTGACTACAATTTTGCCTTATCATCTGCCTGTCCTTCTTGATAGTCTCACTATAAATTGCATCTGCTCACAGACCAATTGCCCCATTACTCAGATCCCCACCCCCTGTCAAATTAGTTTAAACCCTCTCCAGCAGCCTTTGCAAACATGCCCACAAGGCTATTGGTGCCCTCAGCCTCAGGGGGTAATCCATCCCTTTTGCACAGGCCATACCTTACCCACAAGAGATCCCAATGGTCCGCAAATATGAAGTCCTGCTGCTGCATCAGATCCTCAGCTATGCATTCATCTGCTAGATCATTCTACCCTTACCCTCAGTGGCACGTGGCCTCCTCCCTTTTCCTACCTATGTCATTGGTGCCAATACGTACTAAGACTTCCGGCTGCTCACCCTCCCCCTTTAGAATGCCATAGGCCCAATCCGAGACATCCCTGACCTTGGCATCTGGGAGGCAACATGCCATCTGGCTGTCTCTCTCATGTCTACAGAATATCATGTCTACTTCTCTAACTGTGGAATCCTCTATCACCACTGCAGTCCTCTTCTTCCTTCTTCTCTTCTGAGCCTCGGAGCCGGAGACTCAGTCGATTCAGCTCCACCCCTGGTAGGTCGTCCCCCTCAATAGTATCCAAAGCAGTATACGTATTATTGAGGGGACAGCCACAGACATACTTAGCATTGACTGCCCATTTCCTTTCGCGGTGACTACATCCCCATAGGCTCCTATCTATCACCTCCTTGTTTTCCTGTATGAGCCGAAAGTCATCGTATGTGGTTGGTCCAGTTCAGTTTCTGCTAAATGGTGACCCCAGAATATTAATGGAAGGAAAACACAGCAATGGCATTATTACTGAATATAAAGAGTAGGTGATTAGGCTTACCAGACTATGTCCGATTTTTTTTCTGTCTTTTAAGTGCAATGATGGACTACTTCACTTTAAGAGCTATTTCATCTGCTAAAGAATTGCAAAATGAATTCAGCATTGTGTAATCATCAGCACAAACAATCCTCCTTCTAGGAGGAAGGTCATTGGTGAAGTAGATGAAGATGGTTGGGCCTTGGATGCTACTTCCAGCGAACCGCTGTCTGACATGATTGACCAATAATGACCACAAGCAAATTTCTTTGAGTGCAGAATGATTCCAACCATTGGAATGTATTCTCTTTGATGCCCATTGATTTTATCAGACCAGCTTGGTGGCATACTTGGTAAAAGCTGCCTTGATATCAAGGACAGTCACTCATCTCAACTCTGGAATTTAGCTGTGTGTGGCCTCTGTTGATGACTTGAGCTGAATGATTCTGTCAAAACCCAACTGTGTACTGATGAGTAGGTTACAGCAGAGTAAGTGTCTTCTTGGTGATTCTCACAAAAGAATTGCATTTTTAAAATAGAGACATCCTGTATGGATTCAATAAATATATCCTTACTTATATAGTACTGTATAAAAGTCTTAGGCACAGATAAAACAAAATCTGTAAAGTGAAAATGCTTTCAGAAATTGAGAAGTTCATAAATATCAAAAGAACTATAAAGTGTAGTAAACAGTAAAAAATTAGGTCAAATCAATACTTTGTGTGACCACCATTTGCCTTTAAAACGGCATGAGTTCTCTTAGGTACATTGTTGTGCAATTTTATAAGAAAATCAGTTGGTGGGTTGTTTCAAACATCTTGGAGGACTTGCCACAGTTGCTGTCTCTTCAGCTAACCCCAGACAGCCTCATTGATGTTGAGATCAGGGCTCTGTGGAGGCCATACCATCTGAAACCATATTTTAAAAATCTGGTTGCCTAAGACTTTTGCACAGTACTGTATTTTGGGTCTCCGGCTGAGGTTCAATGCAGGAGTCAGTAGCATTGAGCCCTCTTAGTTATTTTGTAGAACCAAAACTGGAGAAACTTCTGTAAAAAGTTCAAAAGTACTTTTAAAAAGTTGTCAAGAATTATGTTCAAAGTGACTTTTATGGAAATGCTTGCTGTATCCAAAGATGCATATTTTTAAAAAGTTGCCAAGAAATGTTAGATTTCCTTCTCTCTCTAATAAATAAAGATAATCCAAAAACCCTAATCTGTTCTTACATTCACTTGTCAGCTATCATCTAATAACATGGGGCCAATATGGCATTTATATTTCAGTGATTTTCACAAATTGTAATAATTTTATCAACTTGCATTGATTTCCTCAACACTAAAACTGACACCAAATAAACACATGCTACCTTGACTTGAAAGTCAAAATATCTGGTTTAATCTTTAAAATTGCAAATGAAATAAAATGCAGATTTGTTTGACAGTCTGTTGACTTCTGGATTGTTAAATTTAATAAAGAAAATCTGCAAGTGCCCGGGAATGCACCTTTTGCACAATCCAGTAGAGGTCTTCATTTAGAATACATGCAGAGAAAACACTCCTCTACTAAACCTTTGAAGTTATTTCAAGCACTTAAAACTCATATGCTGCATTCCTCAACAGGTCATCATCTGTAACTGGAAGAATTGTATCAGGTTTTACTTTCACCCATTCCCTACCACCTAAATTGCTATTCTCCTTCAATAAAACTACTGTAGATTCTGATCATCATCCCTTGGTAGATGAGTTATGCCAGAAACTGGAGGATTAACGCTATGCCTGCTCAAGTATAGGAGAGATGAAATAGGGCTCTGTAGACCAGTTAACATGATGCACTGAACCCATTAGCAAGTCAGGATGTAATCTTAGCTGACAAATCATACTTAATAAATTTAATGGAGGCTTTTAAAATGAAATATCTGAGTAAATTGTTGAAGAAAGTGAAATGGATTATGCATATAGCAAATTAAAAGGGCAACTGATAAAGTATCTCATGTACTCAATTTAAAAATCAAGGCCTTATAATTGTGAGGTGATGCATTTTGGAAGGACAAACCAGAAGGCTGAGTACAGGGTTAATGGTCGGTTACTTAAGAGTGTGGATGAACAGAGGGACCTTGGGGTTCAAATCCATACATCCCTCAAGATCGCTGCACAGGTTGATAGGATAGTTAAGAAGGCCTATGGGATGCTAGGCTTCATTAATAGGGGGATTGAGTTCAAGAGTAGAGAGGTCATGTTACAACTCTCTGGTGAGACCACACTTAGAGTACTGTGTTCAGTTTTGGTCACCTCATTATAAGAAGGATGTGGAAGCTATGGAGAGGGTGCAGAGGAGATTTACCAGGATGTTGCCTGGATTGGAAAACAAGTCTTATGAGGCAAGGTTAGCAGAGCTGGGACTTTTCTCTTTGGAGCATAGAAGGATGAGAGGGGACTTGATAGAGGTCTACAAGATTATGAGAGGCATAAATAGGGTGGATAGCCAGTACCTGTTTCCCAGGGCACGAATAGCAAACACCAGAGGGCATATGTACAAAGTTAAGGGAGGGAAGTTTAGGGGAACACATCAGGGGTAAATTTTTTACACAGAGGGTTGTGGGTGCCTGTAATGACTTGCCAGGGATGGTGGTGGAGGCTAAAACATTAGGGGCATTTAAGAGCCTCTTGGTCAGGCACATGGATGAAAGAAAAATAGAGGATTACTGGGTAGTGTGGATTTAGTACGTTTTCTTTAAGGAATACATGGGTCGGCACAACATCGAGGGCCAAAGGAGCTGTGCTGTGCTGTAGTATTCTAGTGTCTAGTGTCTTCTAGTGTCTAAATATTATGGAAGCAAATTAGTATAGGTAGTTGACTAGGGAACAGAAAACAATAGGTTAATCATTAGAGTTTTGCTTGAGATGAAAAGCTGTTGTGTTTGACTAACTTCATTGTTAAACCAATTCCTGTCCATATTTTTCTCCTATCAAGATTTTACCATTTTTATGTACTTTCCACCAATATTCTTCCTTGAATGTATTCATGTTTGCAATAATGGATCTTTTTAAATAACATTTGTGTTTTATTTCATAATGTGTTATCTGTAAAATAACATGATTATGACAAGCTACTGCATGCATACAAAATGTTCACACACAATCCTCGTTCTACAGGTCAGTTAATCTCTAAGACCGAAGAATCCCACAAAGACTGCTAAAATCGCTAATGGTGTCACTATGAAATTATGAAAACTAGTTTCAAACTTTTTTCAACAGAGCAATGACAGCATAAATCTTTTACTCCAATGTTTCCTTACTAATCCTATTCAAAACTTTTTGCAAAATTTACTGCCTGTTACATTGGCTGCCATTTAGGTTAGCAATGAAGGTTTTCTATTGATGCAGAAAGTTCATGTAAAAATAGGTAATATCAGTTTAATAAGAACATTTAATCAACAATTAAATCAAATATATCATGGCAAAGTGGATCCAAGTTATCCTTTATTGAGCTGAGGAGAGTTTGTTTTTAATCTATGTCAATTCGGTTAACTTCCACTAAAGCCAAGTGTTTTGCCCTCTGACCTGGAGTTTTCTACCACCTCTCTACTATTTATTATTATTATTATTATTATTATTATTATTATTATTTTATTGTTGCCAAACAATTGATACTAAACAGTACAATCATCACAGCGATATTTCACTCTGCACTTCGTGCTCCCTGGCGTACAAATCGATAGTAAATATAATAAAAATTTAAATTATAAATCATAAATAGAAAATAGAAAAGGGAAAGTAAGGTAGTGCAAAAAAATCAAGAGGCAGGTCTGGATATTTGGAGGGTATGGCCCAGATCTGCATCAGGATCTGTTAAGAAAAATTTAAGCAAACTTGACACACATAACCTATACTCTGCACTCTGTGGCCACTTTAAAAGGTACCTGCTGTACCTAATCAAGTGGCCACTGAGTGTATGTTTGTGATCTTCTGCTGCTGTAGCCCATTACTTGAAGGCTTAAAGTGATGGTCTTCTGCACACCACTGTTGTAATGTGTGGTTATTTGAGTTACGGTCACCTTCCTGTCAGCTCCTCTGGCCCTTCTCATTTGACCTCTCTCATACAAGGTGTTTTTGCCCAAAGAACTGTATATACTTTTTGTTTTGTTTTTTGTACTACTTTGTAAACTCCAGAGACTGTAGTATATCTGAATATCCCGGGAGATCAGCAGTTTCTGATATACTCAAACCACCCCATCTGGTACCACCACTCATTTCATGGTCAAAATCATTTAGATCACATTTCTTCCACATGCTGATGTTTCGTCTGAACAACTGAACCTTCTATGTATATGCATAGAGTTGCTGCCACATGATTAGCTGGTTAGATAGTTGCATTAATGAGCAGGTATAGGGGTGTACCCAATAAAATGACCACTGAGTGTATCTTGAACGGTATCACATAACATACTGGTCTCAATTTACAATTGAAAAGTCCCAATTGCTCTTTTCAATGGATTCACTGGAACCCCAGTTGAATTTATCCTGTCTTGGTTTTAGACTGTAAAATATCTTTTTGGCATTAGTGTTGTTCTGATACACATTTTGGGAATTAATTCACCTCTGTCTTCAGTAATTCCCACTGCTGGAGATGACATAATTCTCCAATATCACATTTTTTTAATATTACACATTTAAAATTAACTCATGTTAACATACCTACATACATATGAATTAGAAGCAGAAGCCTATTTGTTTCTTTAAACCTGCTCTGCCAATTAAAAAGATTATATCTGATGTGATTGAAACCTTACAACCACATACAGAGCTACACAGATGTTTGACAAGCAAACGGACAAAAGATTTGATTAACCAAGATTCTGCTTCCACTGCTTTTTAAGGGAGGGAATACCAAAGCTCTCCAAGAGAAAACAAATATCCTATTTCTATTCTGAATGGCAACCCCTTATTTCTAAACAATGATCCCTAATTCTAGACTCCTCTGGAGAAGAAAACGTCCTCTCAATATTCACCTTCATAGTTAAAAGTTCAAAGTAACTTCATCATCAACATATATACCTCCACATTCAACCTTTCCTTGTGGGAATACTCAATGAATCTAATAATAGATCCACAACAGAATCAATGAAAGACTGCACCAACTAGATGTACAACTTGTGTCATCGTCATGGCTATCCCTGGAGGTTGAGGATGATGGTCTTTGTTCTGAAGAAGTGGCCCACAGAGCGAAGCCGCCTGTGCGTGTATTTGTTTAATGTGTACTTGATGTTGCACTCCAAGAAGCTCACGATACTTCACAAATCAACCAACTGATTCTGATGGCATGGAAACCATGACTATTAGAAATGATGGATTTGTTGCAGCCTTCATCCACCTTCACAGCTGTTGAGTTCGATGTAACCTTGTCCGCCTGTTCCACCGTTGAGGTCTTGCTTGGACTGTTCTTTGTCAGGGACCTCACCCTCAACCTTACGGCCATGGGTGATCCTACCAGGAGCACAGCTCCAGACGGCATTGCTCTTGGAATCACAGGACCACACAGACTTCTCCACCACGGCAAGGTGACAATCTACGGAGAAGCACTAGTGTGCAAAAGACAATAAACTGTACAAATATAAAATGAAAGAAAAAGTAAGATAGAAAGAAAGAAGGAAGAAAAAGAAGCAATAAATATCGAGAACATGAGATGAAGAATCCTTGAAAGTGAGTCCATAGCTTGTGGGAACATTTCAGTGATGGGGCAAATGAAATTAAGTGAAGCTATCCCTTTTGGTTCAAGGGCCTGATGGTGAAGGAGTAATTGTTCCTGAATCTGGTAGTGTGAGAACTGAGGCTCCTGTACCTTCTACCTGACAGCAGTAGTGAGAAGAGAGAAATGGCCTGGCTGGTTTGGGTCCGTGATGATGGACGCTGCTTTCTTGCAACAATAATCCATGTGGATGTGCTCAACAATGGAGAGGGCTTAGCCCATGATAGACTGGGCTGTATCCATGTAGATTGGGAGACCGCTTCGCTGAGCACCTACGCTCTGTCCGCCAGAAAAAGCAGGATCTCCCAGTGGCCACCCATTTTAATTCCACTTCCCATTCCTATTCTGGCATGTCAGTACATGGCCTCTTCTACTATTGTGATAAGGCCAGATTCAGGTTGGAAGAGCGACACCTTATATTCCATCTGGATAGCGTCCAACCTGATGTCACGAACCTCAATTTCTTGAACTTCCAGTAATGCCCCTCTCCTCTCCTTCACCATTCTCCATTCCCATTTCCCTCTCTCGCTTTACCTCCTTACCGGCCCATCACCACCCTCTACCCGTTTCTTTCTTCCATTGCTTTCCGTCCTCTCCTATCAGATTCTCCCTTCTCCAGCCCTGTACCTCTTTCACCAATCAACTTCCCAGCTCTTTACTTCACCCTCCCCCTTCCGGTTTCACCTATCACCTTGTGTTTTTCCCTCCCTTCCTCCCCCACGTCCTTACACTGACTCCCCATCTTTTTTCCTTCAGTCCTGATGAAGGGTTTCGGCCCAAAATGTCTACTGCACTCTTTTCCATAGATGCTGCCTGGCCTGCTGAGCTCCCCCAGCATTTTGTGTCTGTTGCTTGGATTTCCAGCATCGGCAGATTTTCTCTTGTTTATGATTGGTTCACTACTTTTTGTAGGATTTTCTGTTCAATGGCACTCACGTTTTCATACCAGGCGGTGATGCAGCCCATCAATATACCCCCCCCCCGCCACACATCTATAGAAATGTTTCAGTTTTAGATGTTCTGCCAAATTTTCACAAAATCCAAAAGAACCCTGTGAAGGTTCTCAGTACCTGATGTCTCAGTCAAAACATTTTTCACTTTTCCAAACTCCAGAGATATAAGCCAATTTTACCCAATCTTTCTTTGTAGAACAACCTTCCCATTCCAGGTGTTAATCTAGTAGACCCCCTTTAAACTATTCCAACACATCAACATCCTTTCTTAAATATGGAGACCAATATGTAACTCAATTCTCCAAATATGGTCTTGTTATATAATTGAAGCATAGCCTACCAACTTTCATACTCAATTAACCTATTTCACATTCTACTTGGGTAGCCTACAACTCAATAGTATGGACAATGAATCCATTTCATATAACTCATAACCCCTGTGTTCTTTTCCTATGTGTACCGGCCCACCTGGAATCTCAGTCTCCCTTTATTCACTTTTTTTCACACCTACCTCCCATCACTATTACCTAGGTTTCCCATTTTCCCTCACCTGTTTCCCTCGGCTCACCTATACATACCTATCCTTCTAGGTTTCTGCTCCCTTGGCCTACCTTCCCTATCCCCCACGAACCTGACACCCCCCCATTCCATCAGCCCATCATCCCATGCTTAATCTGGTTCTATTTATCACTATCCATCCTCAGCCTTCATCTGTTTAGTTATTTTCCTCTTTTTTTCCCACATAGTATGCATCAGCATCTGTTTCAAAACTTCCTACTCTCTCTTTGAGCTCTATCTATCCATCATGCTCTACCTCATCTGGTTCCAACTAACAGCCCATGTCTCACCATTCCCTCTCACCTCTTTATATTGGTTATCTTCTCTCTGCACTCTCAAACTTGATGCAAAGTCTTTTATTGGAACATCAACCATACATTTGCCTCCACATTGTTTGAATTTCTGAGTGCCTTTTATCCTGGCAATAAATGATAATACTGTTGCATTTCCTAATTAATTGCTGTACCTATATTAATCTTTCCAACTCTTGTGCTAGGACACCAAGATCCTTCTGCTTCTCAGAGCTCTGTAACCTTTCACCATTTAAATTTGCTGCCTCTTTTTAATTTTACATGCTGAAATAGGCAGTATTTTTTCACATTAAATTCCTATCTCTTTAACAATGTCTAGCCTCCTTTTGTCCTCTTCACAACCTATTGTGTCATCAGGAAATTTAACAATCATACCGTTGCTGAGTTCATCCAAGTTATTTACATAAATAATAAAATAAAACTGAAGCCCCTGTGGTACAGCATTCATTACATCTTGCCAACCAGAAAAAAAATATTTATTCCTACTCTCTGTTTTCTGTTAGCCAGTCACTCTTCATTGGATACTAATATGTTACATACTAAACCATGCACTTTTAATTTCTGCAATAATCTTTGACGAGATGTCTTATCAAATGTTTTCTGGAAATTTAAGCATTATACATCAACCAGTTTGCTTATACCCACAGCATGTTCTGCTTCTTTAACCACTTAACATAGTTAAATATGATTATCCTTCCACAAAACCATGTCAACTTTGTCTTATTAACTTGAATTTTTCTGAGTGCCCTGTAATAATGCCTTCAAAAGTTGTTAACATTTTCTCTGACAGATGTAACGTTAATTGGCCTGCAGTTTCCTGCTTTCTCTCTCCTCTTTTGAATATTTGTTATTTTCAAACCCAATGGAAATTTCCTTGATGACTTTTGGAAAATTAAAATCAATGTATCAACCATTTAACTAGCTTCTTTTAAATCCTTGGGATGAATTCCACCAGAAAATGGAAAACGCTCAGAGAAAAATTAATGCGTGTACTTTGCAAACTTCTTGTGTTATATTGTGAACACACACATTTTCTCTCAATGATTGATTGGCGTGATATTACTGATTGTAAATCAATTTGATATCCCCTGTTTTTGGGTCTCTACAATTGTGAAATACTTTCCTAATAATCCTTGAATGTACACATTGGAAAAGTAAGAATATAATTTCAATGCCTTAATAACCACACAACATAAACAGCTGCAAGATTATCATCTAAACCACTAAATTGGGATGTAGCATTCCGATCCTTCTTGTAACGCAACCCTCATTGCCCACTAGTGAACTGCATACACAACTGCATCTTTGTAACTTAATCGCATAATTACAAACTTGTAAATTGATTACCAAATTATATTCCTGTAAAATATTCACTGACACACTTGTTAAATGATATACTTGTAAAACACTTGTGAAGTTATCACCTCAAGTAGTGAAGTAACTACTTGCACACTTTGTCACAATTTAGTTCATTCACTTTTACCACAATTCCTTTATGTGATCGTCAAAGATCAATGGGACATAAGTGAAAACATTTTATTTTGCACGTTAGTGGAATAGTCTCAGCCTTCTATGCGCGTGAGCAATGACAGGAACACTTAGATAAACCATCTGTGCTTTCTCAAACCTTGGGTTCATTATTGCAGAACCGCTTCTCAGCCTAACAAATTGTTTCTCGCAGCAGGCAGCCTGCTTTTTATTTTACATATGTTTCCCATTTTCAAACACTTCGCTGGAACTCTTATATTGTATTGTAACATATACCAAAGGAAAAAAATAATTCTTTAATCAGGAAGTTGCGCAAAGGGGTGGTGAAGAGTCTGTCTTTATTAAGGTTTAAGCAAGATTGCAAAACATTGGCATAGCTACAAGAAAATCTCACAACTGCAAAAACTTGTTTCCTTTGAAGCTGTGATGAAATGCAAAAATTGATGTTCAGTCAAATTGAAGGGTAGAGTAAATCAGCTGGTCACATGGGTCATTACACTGATGAAGGATATAAATCTTCCCCAATAAATGACACAGCATGTTTCCTTGAGTAAACAAACAAGAAAAATGTAAGATATTATATATATGTATGTTTTTTGTTTGTTTGTTTTTAAAGCTCTCTTATTTACAGATATTTTTGGCTAACAACATCGACATTCCAACATTAATATCTATTGAGAAGACGGTAAGCTACATACCTTCTTGAACTACTCAAGTCTGTCAGAGGAATATACTGAATGAATAGTGTGGTGTAACACACACAAAATGCTGGAGGAACTCAGCAGGCCAGGCAGCATCTATGGAAAAGAGTAAGTAGTTGACGTTCCGGGCCAAGACCCTTCATCAGAACTGATTAAGTTCTAATGAAGGGTCTCAGGCCAAAATATCGTGTTGAGTTCCTCCAGCATTTTGTGTGTGACATTCGGATTTCCAGCATCTGCAGATTTTCTCTTGTTCGTGAATGGTGCTGAGTAGCAAGTTTCAGAAGTTAGACCCAATGATGTTGAATGAGTCCTGATACATTTCCAAATAAGGTTGGTGTTCAGGGTGTGATGGTGCCATATGTCGGCTATCTTATTTCTTCAAAATGATGGAGGTGTAGGTTTGTTGGGGCGGGGGTGTTGCTGTCAGAGTAATCCAGGTGATTAATCACTGCCTGGGATGGGGGCACTGAATACAAAGGATGGTAGATGCAATGCCAGTGAAGTGGGTTCTTTGTCCTGGTTAGTGTAAAGCTGAGAGTCATAGAACTATTCAGCATAGAAGCCACCTCTTCAGCCCAACTTGGTCATGCAAAACAAACTGTCTACTTGATCAAGTCCCATTTGCCTCCATTTGGTCCATATCCTTCTAACCTTTCCTACCCACGTAACTATCCAAGTAAGTGCCTTTTAAACATTGTCATCATACCTGCCTCCATCACTTCCTCTTGCAGTTTGTACTGTGTGGCAAACTTTTCCCTCTCACTTTAAACCTAAGTCCTCTCCCCTGCCTTGGGGAAAAGTAGAGACTCTCCACTCAATCGAACCCTCTCCTTGTATTGTAAACTTCTGTAATATCACCCGACATCATCCTCTGCTCCAGGGAAAATAGTCCTAGCCTATCCTGTCACTCATTATAACTCAAGCTCTCCAGTCCCAGCAAAATCTTTGTGAAACTTTACTGTATTCTCTATAACTTAATCACATCCTTCCTATAATTTGGTGATCAGAACTATACAATTCTCCAAGTAACTTGCTGTCCAGCCTGAAATCTCCAGGTTTTAAGAGGAGCACAGGACAATGATGTGGAGAACTACAAAGTATATAGAAAGCAAGAGACAAAGACCTGAAATGCTTAAATAAAGCTTCAGGCCATTGTTGCTACTGGATGAAAATGATAACTTAATAGCTTGCAGAGTAAATCTGCTCCCATTTGCTGAGAATGGAGCTCAGTAGAAGATTGCAACCTGTTGAGATTAAATTGCATCAGGAAGACAGATGAAGATTTTCCTGAGCTTTTCTCACTATTACCTCTCCTTTAGTTAGATGTCTCGATCAGCCTGGTGCTAAAATTAAAATGGTAGATAAATGTTGATGAATAGCATTTCTATGACAGAAATCTACCTACTATGCTGCACAGTCCAAGAACATCCAGGAATTAACGCTCAGAGCTGAAAGGTAGATGAATTTTTCCTCAGGAATGCTACTGACCTTCCAGAGATAAATTCCAGGAGAGTTGAATGCTTCCCAGGTTTACTGGTACTGGTTTATTATTGTCACATGCACCAAGATAGAGTGAAAAACTGGTCTTGCATGCTGTTCATACAGATCAAATCAGTACAAGGTGCATTGGAGGAGAACAAGGTAGAACGATAACAGTGCAGAATAAAGTGTAAAAACTACAGAGACCTTGCCGTTCAGGTAAACAATAAAACACGAAATCATAATTACGTGCAGTACTGTACCAACATCGTAGGGACATATATATATATATATAGCTTGGCTTTTGCACAGTACTGTATTGTCAACGTGGAGTGGAGAGCGAGTTTGTAAATCTGGTGGGAGCAAAAGATGTTGGGTATGGTGAGGGTGGAGCATTGCGAGAGGGGTGAGGGACAAGTGGCAGAAAAGGAATGCCAGTGGCAGGGTTGGGGAGGGGGGAGGGTGATGGCATGGGTGCAGACATACCCAGCCCTGAGACACCAGGCAAGGTCATTTAATTCCGAACAATTCGTTTATTGATCATTAAAGAATGTCTTTATGGTGCTTTCTGCTCCCTTCCCCTTTTCCCAACCATGATTCCCCTCTCATGCTCAGCCCACAACAGAGACCCATATCAGAATCAAGCTTATCATCACTCACATATGTTATGAAATTTTTTTTTGGAGCAGTACACTGCAATGCCTAAAATTACTACAGCACTGTGCAAAAGGCGTAGACACATATTGTGCCTAAGGCTTCTGCACAGTACTGTGGGTGTGGGGTCAAGGTATCTTATGCACTAGGGACCATTAAAAGTGAGGCGCAAGCTGTCCTTGAGCCTGGTGGTGAGTGCCTTCCAGCTTTGCTATCTTCTGCCCAAAGGAAGAGGTAAAAAGAGAAAATGTCCTGGTGCCTGAGGTCTTTGATTATGCTGGTTGTTCTACTGATGCAGCAAAAAAAAATCGACAGAGTCCATGGAGGGGAAGCTGGTTTCAGTGACGTGCTGAACTGAGCCCACAACTCTGCAGTTTCTTGCGGTCACATGTTGAGCTGGTGCCATACCAAGCCATTATACATCCAGAAGAATTCTCTCTATGATGCACTGATACAAATCGGTAAGAACTGACAGGAACATGCCAAATTTTTGTCGCCTGAGGAAGTGGAAGCATTGTTGAGACTTCTTAGGCCGGACGTCGAAAGGTTTGGAATGGGACAGTGATGTTATTTAGCAGAGTTAGCCTTTGCTATGAACAATACAGACATTATTCTGTACTAATAATAAAGAACAGAATAATAATATACACAATAATAATGTACCAATGTGCAATAATAAAGTGCAAAATAATAATGCAGAGACTATTGCACTGTGATGCTTGTTGTCCTGTCGCACAGAGATAAACTGTTGTATTTGGTAGGAAAGATTTTCTGTAATGATCCTTGTGACAGTAGAGCTGAATGAATCTTTTGGAAAAGGTGCTCCACTGCTTATTCTGTAGGACATAGAGAGGATGTGCCAGATTGACCATAATAGATAACAGTTTGTTTAGTGACCTCCTCTCCATCACTAACTCAAAAGAGTCTGGGTTGTAGCCAAGGATGGATCCAGCTTTTTTGGAAAGTTTATTTAGTCTTTTTGCATCACCGGCACCGACGCTGCTTCCCAACATAAAGCCATAAAGAAGACAGGACTTGCTACAACAGACTGGTAAAAGATCTCTAACATCCTGCTGTACACATTGAAGGATCTCAGCTCTCTTAGAAAATAGAGTCTGCTCATCTCCTTCTTGCAAATAGCCTTGTTGTTGGTTTTCCAGTCAAATTTGTTGTTGAGGTGAACACCCAAGTATTTGTACTCCTCCACCACCACAACCTCTTCTCCAAATGTATACAGGACTCGTCACATGCCATCCCAGAATGTACACAGGACTCATCACAGTCCTCTTCCTCCTAAAATCAATCACCATCTCCCTGGTTTTGGCCACATTCAGGAGCAGGTGATGCCTCCCGCAACACTTCACAAACTTGTCCACCAATCCTCTGTACTCTGACTACTGTCCATCTCTGATATACCCAACTACTGTAGAACTCTTCTGAGAACTCCTGCAAGTGGCAAGACTCAGAGTTGTACCGAGAGTCAGAGGTGTACAGTGTGACAAGAAATGGAGACAGGACAATCCCCTGTGGCCCTCCTGTGTCACTCACCACCACCTCAGACAGAGAACTACCCAGCCGTACAAACTGGGGTCTATCTGTCAGGTAGTCAGTAATCCAAGAGATAATGGATTTGTCTACACTCGTCCTTTCCGGCTTCTCGATCAGAAGAATTGTCTGGATTGTATTGAAGACACTGGAGAAATCAAAAACTGTGATTCTCACAATGCCACCAACATCATCCAGGTGAGAGTGAGCTCACCGCAACAGGTAGATGATGGCATCACCCACTCCCACGTGAGGTTGGTAGGCGAACAGTGGAGGGTCCAATGAAGATCTCACCTGCGGTCCAGGGTAAGTCAGGACCAGTCTCTCCAGCACCTTCATCACATAAGGTATGAGGGCAATTGGTCTGTAGTTATTAAGTTCAGGTGGAATTGTCTCCTTGGGTACAGGAACCGAGCAGGAAGTCTTCCATAGCACCAGTATCTTTTCCTGACTCAGGCTCAGATTGTAAGGGTGCTGCAAATTACCAGACAGCTGGCTCACACAGGCCTTCAGTACCCTGCGCCTTGATGTAGTCTCCCCAGCTGTCTCTTAACCTGACCTGCAGTCAAGCTGTCTCCTAACCTGACCGGTAGGGAAGGGTGGTCATCCCAATGGAGGCAGGATACTCCAAGGTTAGGGAGTTTGAAACACAAGCACTCACCAGACGGGAAGGAGGGGTGAGGAGAGAGAAGGCTTCGAGGACAAGGAGGGTGTGTGGTTTGCACAAGTGGCAGAGGGGACATCAGGAGGTCCCGTGCTGAACCTGTTGAAAAACAAGTTCAATTCTTTGGCCCTTCCCAGGCAGCTCTCGACCTTCCTTTCCTTAACTTAGAAGCCAATGATCTGCTCCGTGCCCATCTAGACATCCCTTATGCTATTCTGCTGGAGCTTGTACACCAGCTCCCTCTTGCAGGATTCTTTGCACTCCCTCGGTGTTATCCTCTGTTCACTCTGTACCTGCCTCAATACTTCTCTATCTCCAGACCCAAAGGCATTCTTCTTCATATTCAGAAGTTCTTTCAGGTTACTGGTGATCCAGGGCTTGTTGTTGGAGAAGAGGCGTACAGTCCTGGATGGCAAAATAACGTTCTCACAGAATATGATATGGTCTGTGATACAATCAGTCATTTTGTTAATGTCCTCCCTGTGTGGCTCACATAAGACATCCCGTCCTTCCTCTCAAAGAATTCCTGCAGTGCCTCATTAACATCTTGAGTCCACCTCCTGACAATCCCTGTTGACAGAGGCTGTCGCCGGACAAGAGGCACGGGCCTGGGTGTCAGCAGGACCAAGTTGTGATCAGATTTGCCAAGTGAGGGAAGGAGGATGGCACTATATGCATCCTTTACATTTACATACAGAAGGTCCAGATTTCTATTGTCCCGTGTAGGGCAGCTGACATATTGACAGAAAGTTGGTATTATTGCCTCGAGAGGAACATGGTTAAAATCCCTAGTAACAGCCACAAAGCATTGGGATATTGATAAAATTTGCTGGTGAACGCAACAGGCCAGGCAGCATCTCTAAGAAGAGGTACAGTCCACATTTTCGTCCCGAAACATCAACTGTACCTCTTCCTAGAGTTGCTGCTTGGCCTGCTGCATTCACCAGCAATTTTTATGTGTGTTGCTTGAAATTCCAGCATCTGCAGATTTCCTCGTGATTTGGATATTGAGTTTGTATTCTAGCGACATTCGAACGAATAGCATCGCACGATGCTACTGACATCATAGAAGTACATTAGTTATGAAGCACTTTGGCAACATCTGAAAGAGGCAGGAACAGGACAATACAAGTAGGATACAATGTAGGGCAATACCTGGCGTTGAACCACTGAGCATCAAAGGGAGACGACTGAATTTTCCGGCTGGTTAACTGGCCCTAACGAGGTTCAATGGAAGAAACGGTTGCATTGCCCCCAGCCGTGCCCTGCCAAGCTCTCGTGCTCATTCTCCTTTCAGAGCTGGAGCCTTTCCCGCTTGCTTCTTAGTCGTCTGAAAACTCTGCTGACGCCCCCTCGACTGCTCCTGCTCTGCCATCATAGGTAGGTCTTTGGGTAAAAGTCCGAGCATGGCAACAGAAAAATGGATAGCAAGCACCCAACTGTGTCTCCGCAATGCAAGGAACAAAATTGAGGGCTGAAGAGGAAACACGTGAAAGCGACAAAACTTTGAATGAAGCAGACTTAGACCACAAGACATAAGAGCAGAATGAGGTAATTTTGCCCATCGAGTCTCTTTTCCACCATTCCATCATGGCTGATCCCAGATCCCACTCAACTCCATACAACCTGCCTTCTCGCCATATCCTTTGATGCCCTGACTGATCAGGAAACTATCAGCTTCCGCCTTAGATATACCCACAGACTTGGCCTCTACTGCAGTCTGTGGCAGAGCATTCCACAGATTCACTACTCTCTGGCTAAAAAAAAAAAATCCTCCTTACCCCTGTTCTGGATAGGCCCACCATAGGAAACATCCCATCCTCCAGTGAGTACAGGCCCAAAGCTGCCAAATGCTTCTCATATGTTAACCACTTCATTCCTGGAATCATCTTTGTGAACCTCCTCTGGACTCTCTCCAATGACAACACATCCTTACACACCCTTTCTGAGATATGGGGACCAAAACTGTTGACAATATTCCAAGTACAGCCTGACTAGTGTCTTATAAAGCCTTAGTATTATCTCCTTGCTTTTATATTCTATTCTCCTTGAAGTAAATACCAACATTGCATTTTCCGACTTGAAGTTAGAATCAGGTTGAATTTCTATGGGAAATAAACCTCTAAGGCAGCTAATCATAAACACAAGAAAGTCTACAGATGCTGGAAGTCCAAAGCAACACACACACACACAGGTAGATTCTTGTAACATATGAAAGAGAAAAGTTTCTGGTTAATGGCATGGATTCTTAAAAACATTGATGTATAGTGGGTCCAGGTCATAGCTCCCTGAAAGGTACCCATGCATGTAGAAAGGGTAGCAAAGAAGGTGTACAGCTTGCTTGTCTTCATTGGTCAGGGCACTGACTACGAGATTAATGAAGTCATATTGCAGCCGTGTAAACTGTCTGCTAGGCTGCATTTGGAGTATTATGTGCAATTCTGGTCACTGCATTACAGGAAGAATGTGGATGCTTTAGAAGGGGTGCAAAAGAAATTTATATGGTTGGATTAGAAGGTCTTGATATTATTTGATATTATTTCAACAGTTTTGAATATAGACTTACAACGTCACCCAATTACTGCTATTTTTGGGTTACCAATGATAGAATCAAATCATTTAACCTCTTCAGCTCGTCGGATGATTGCATTTCTTATTTTAATGGCTAGAAGATCCATTTTGCTGAATTGGAAAGAGATTAATCCTCCTACCATATTTCATATGGTTTTCACAAACTATGTTGTGTTTAAATTTGGAAGAAATTAGAAGTGTTGTTTATGACCCTTCCATTAAATTCGAAAAGACTTGGAGGCCATTTATTCAGCATTTTCATATGATGCAATTTGACCATTTCCAAACTTATTTTACTTCTCTGTAGTGTTGGTTGAGAGGAACAGAGTCATCGACACTAAGGTTTTCTTTTCTCCCATTTTTTACGATGTTAAAACAGCCCAGGTCTTTTTTTATAGTTTAGTTGATTAATTCTGTTTAGATTATTTTTTTTGGTGGGGGGGTTATTATTTTTTCTTCCTTTTTCATGATTTTTGTTTAGATAGTTTTCTTTGTTTTATATTATTCATTGGTATCCTATATGATTGGGAGTTTTATCATTTAAGTATTATTTGGCTTTATAATCACTCATGTTAAGTATAACAATGTATTCCCAATAACTACCATGTCATGTTTATATCTTTATGAAACTAATAAAAAGATTGAAAAAGAAAGAAAGGATTAGACGGTATCAACTATAAGAAAAGATTGGGCAAACCTGAATTGTTTCTTCTGGGCCATTGGATGCTAAAGGGAGATCTGATCGAAGTTTATAAAATTATGGTGGGAATAGATAGGGTAGCCAGTCAGAATGTTTGCCAAGAGTAAAAATATCAAGTAATAGGGGGCATGTATATAAGGTGAGAGAGGCACGGTTTAAAGGACATGAGCAGGGCAAATTTTTACACAAAGAATGATGACTGTCTGGAAAAGGCTGCTAGGGATCATATTGGATCATATTCAGTGGTGGCATCATGGGTAAAGAGGCCTGCTTCTATGATATACGGTTAAATGTTCCATGCAGAAGTACAATTATCATCATTATCTGCCGCATTGTATCATGTAGGTGATCATGGTCAACGACTTTGAATGACCTTGTCAATTTTTTTCTACAGATGTGGTTTGCCATTGCCTTCTTCCGGGCAGTGGCTTTACAAAATGGGTAACCCCAGCCATTATCAACACTCTTCAGAGCTTGTCTTTCTGGCATCACTGGTTGCGTAACCAGAACTTGTAGTATGCACCAGCTGCTCATAGGACCATCCATCACTGCTCCCATGGCCTTGCATAACCCTGATTGGAGGGCTAGCAGAAGTATGGCATAGTGAAACACAATTTTTGAATAAAAAGTTAGTGAATGAAGTATTATAGTGTCATCCTCCTCTTTTCTAAAATAATTGAAACTTGACACACTTGTTTCAAATACTAATCCAATGGTTCAAGCTGAGAGATCAAGGAGAAACATTAAAAATATATATATATATACACTAAGTTATTTTGTTTTATCTGCTCCTGTTTAAATAACTTTTCATGTATGTGGCCCATATTAAGATATTGGATCAGGCAAATATTAAATTAGATACCTTTACTTCAGTCAGAGATTGTTAGTTATACTTGCATTCAAAACATCAGCATTTTTCATTGCTAGTAATTTTGTTCAGTTTCAGAAATATGTACACATTCTGGCTTTATATAATAAGAAAAGAAAAATTAATTGGAACAGAGGAGCAGGAGTAGGCCAAATTGACTTCTCAAGCCTGTAACACATTTTAATTAGATCATGACTGAACTAAATCTAAACATTCACCTGTATGTGTTTGCTTTGTAAAAGTTAAAGGCAGAATACTGCAAAAAATTACACACAGAGATAACCCATTGTAGCTATGAATGGAAATCAATGACATGCAAATTAATTACTGGAAAGAAAGGAAATGACTTACTGTGTCTGAATCTCTTTGAATCTACCTGTCTATACTGTTGACATTCCAGAATTTGTTTACTGCATTTATTGTTCCTAAAATGAACTTTATTTTCTCCCATTTTGGATTATGATATTTAAATTTTAATTAATGATTTCCTATTGTCTGAAAACATAATTCTGATGCACTAATAATTTTTGAGGACAAAAATAATTTGTGCCATATGAGAAGATCTGAGAATATTAAATTCTCATCCTAAATGATGCAGAATCATTCCTGCAACATGTATTAAAATATCTGTGTTGAGTCAGTACTTTATGAAATTTGTGAAACTTTATCAAATGAGTCAGCTCAATTGATTTTATTCTTCAGTGAAGATTTCCTTGGCCTTCTACACATTTATAGAACTAGAATAATATAATGTTCAGTATGGTAATGATGCTAATTACACATACATTGGCACCTAATTTTTTTGGGCATTATGTACACAGGATTTCATTCAGATTTTTTTCAGAATCAGAATCAAGTTTAATTTCTCCAACATATGTCATGAAATTTGTTGCCTTTGCTGCAGCGGTACAATACAATATGTAATAATAAAAAATATGAATTACAGTCAGAATTACAGTTAAATAAGTGGTGCGAAAATAGAAGTAAATAATGTAGTGAGGTAGCATTCATAGTTTCAATGTCCATTCTGAAATCCGATGGCATTGGGGAAGAAGCTATTTATGAATCGTTGAGTGTGTGCCTTCGGGCTTCTGTACCTCCTTCCTGATGGTAGCAATGAGAACAATGAGAGCAACTTCAGTGATGGGATCCTCAATGACGAGATATTGCTCCTTGAAGATGCCCTGGTTACCTCAGTAGCTAGTGCCCATGATGGACCTGACTAAGTTTACAACTCTGCAGTTTATTTCAATCCTGTGTGGTGGCACCACCCCCCCCCCCATACCATACCAGCTATTTATTGATTCATGTTCAGAAATTTGGAATTTCTTAACATTCTCCAATTGTCAGGAGTTTATAGAATTAAAAAAAATCTTATTGTTGAATGTACTGCATGTCAAGCTAATGTTCTTTTGTTCATTTTATATTATTTCTGTGTGGTTGTAGTTCTAGCTTGGTATGACTGTGAATTGTTTTCTTTCCATATAATGAAACAGAAACGGAGTGTGGGAAGTAAGATTTGTAATGTACCACTTGCCATTAGACCTGTTGCATTAGTTAGGCTGGGAGTGGATTGTCTCATTGTTTGTTAGCTGACGTAAGAAGTTGAGTTTAATGCCAATGGCACAGATTTACACTTGTACATTTCACTTTACCAGGATAACGATTGATCGAGGTGTAAACTGGTTCTGCTAGTTTTACACAGAGCTAAGCACCCTTACTCAAATGACTATCATTTGAGCATCAAGTTAGCTTCTAACAGCAGTATGATATTTATTGATGCTATAAAATATAACAATTTTATAAGGTCTTGCAAAGTGAGCAAGTTGAAACACACACCGGATGTTTCTTTATTTAAAAAGAATCCTGGGATTAACTGAAAGATGTACTGTTTGCTTTACAAGGACACAAAATAGGAACAGAAGTAGACAGATGACTTACCCCCAAAGCCGGCTCCATTATCACTGAAGTACGACATGGAATTTATTGTTTTGTGACACCCAGGAATCTATGAATTACTAAATTAAATAAATGATGCAAAAAAGGGAAGTATTGTTCTGAAATCTGACGGCAGAGGGGAAGAAGCTGGTCTTAAATTACTGAGTGGGGTCTTCAGGCTCCTTTACATTCTCCTTGATGGTAGTAATGGAAAGTAGGCATCAGCAGTTAGTGTGGTTCCTGAATGATTGATGCTGCCTTCTTGGAACACCACCCCTTGATGACGGGGAGAGTAGTGCCTATGATGGAGCTGGCTGTGTCTATAACCAGTCAAAATGCTTTCCACTTCTCTATCTATAGAAGTTTGCAGCAGCCTTTGATGAAATACCAAATCTCCTCGAATTCCTAATGAAGTAGAGTTGCTGCCTTGCCTTCTTCTAGACTGCACCATTGTGTTTGGAGCCCGGATAGATCCCCTGAGATGTTGACAACAAGGAACTTGAAACTGCTTACCCTTTTCACTGCTGGCCTCTCAATAAGGACTGACGTGTGTTTTCCTGACTTCCCCATCCTGAAGTTCACAATCAATCCCTTGGTCTTGCTGGTGCTGAGTGCAAGGTTATTGCTATGACACCAATCAGTCTCACTTCTTCATTGCAGTCTGACATTTTACCAACAGCAATGGTGTCATTGATAATTTTACAGATATGGTGTTTAGGTTTAAATTTCTATGTACCTCAGTTTTAAATGATAAGACCCTTATTTTAAAAACTATGTCCCCTTATTTGAGACCAAAGGGATGTGAGCGGTAAGTTTTTTACTCAGAGAGTGGTGGATGCCTGAAATGTGCTGCCTGGTATAGTGGTAGAGGAAAATACATTAGAGGCTTTGATAGGAAGTTGGAGGGAGATGGACATTGTGTTGGTAGGAGGGATTAGTTTTGGGGGTTTTTTCACTTACTTTTGAGTTGGTTCAGCACAGCACTGTGGACCAAAGGACCTGCTGCTATGCTTTTATGTTCTATGTATATCCTGTGTTCATTCGAGTTGTGAAAACACCTCAAAATCTACACTGTCTTGACTCCTTGGGACCTTAAGTGTTTCAGTAAGATCACCTTGAAGAACATACATCTAACCTATGTAGCTTCACTTGTGAAGATCATCCTTTCATCCCCAAGATTATCTTGATCAACTTTCCTTCCTTGGAGAGTCTCCAATGATGCCATAACTGTCCTTGAGTTAGAGGGTCGAAACTGTGTAGTACTCCAGATACGGCCTCAGTAACATATAATTGCAACAAGGCATTCTTAATTCTAGACTCACATTCGTTTTGCATTAAAAACCAATATGCCATTTTTTTTCTTTTTTAACAGCTTGCTGCACCTGCATGCTAACAGCAGCAGATTCTGGAAATCTAAGAAAAAATAAAAATCTTGGGAACACTCAGCAGGTCAGGCAGCTGTGGAAAGATAACCAGTTAATATTTCAGGCATGGTTTTTTTATTTTCATTAAACGTCGTTGATGATGAAACTTGTAGTGAAGATAGATCTATTATGGAAGCCATCTGATGTTGAGTTGAAAATTGACATACAAGGGACTGCATATATTGGGATCTGGAAAAAAGAAAAACACACTCAGAACTAAGCTAAGAAGCTAAAAAAAGAGTTTTAAAAAATCAGATTAAGAGCTCAGCAGGTCAGACAGCATCTGTGGAGGCAAGGGGATAGTTGAAGTTTTACGTTGAGACCTTGCTGAAGAACTGAGATTGTAAAGGTAGCCAGTATAAAGAGGTGAGGGGATGGTGGTGCGACAAGAACTAGCAAGTGATAGGTGGATCCAAATGAGGACAGATTGATGGGCAGATGGAGTCAGGTGTGGGAAGGGAAGGTGGGAGAAAGCAACAGAGGCAGGGAGCCGATAAATGAAGTCAACAAGGGGTCGCAAGTAGTGAAAATTGATCAGGTTCTACTGTATGAGTGCACTCATTGCAAGGTGTTAGTTTCTTATGCCAGAGTACATTTCTTGCCCTCTGAGAGGTTAAGGTATTGAGCGCTGAACCACAAACAGACTGGCCATTTATACTCAGACATTTTCTCCCAAGAACCCAGGTGGCTTTGCATTTTTTTTAATCATGGGGTGCACATGTTATCACTGATATCTGCTGGGGTCATTTATTGTGTCTGATTCTCCCGATACAGCCTTCTGTACATTGATAAGACTCATCACAAATCGGGGGTCAGCTTCATAGAGCACTCTTGCTCCATCTGCCAAAAGCAGAACTTCCTGACGGCCAAACATTTTAATTGTGATTCCCATTCCTGTTCCAACTAGTCAGTAAATGGCCTCCTCTGGTGCCAAGATTAGGCCACTCTCAGGGTGGAGGAATAACACCTTATATTCCATTTGGGTAGCCTTCAACCTCATGGCACGAATATTGATTTCTCCTTCTGCTAAAAAAAAATTCCCTCCCCCTCCCCCCTTCTTCTATTCCCCAATCTAGCCTTTTACCTCTTCTCACTTGCCTATCACCTCTCCCTGGGTCCCCTCCTCCTTCCCTTTCTCCCATGGTCCACTCTCCTTTCCTATCAGATTCCTTCCTCTCCAGCTCTTTCTCTTTCCTACTCACCTGGTTTCACCTATCACCTTCTAACTATCTTCCTGCCCCTCCCCTGTCTTTTTATTCTTCCCCCTTCTTTTCCAGTCATGAAGAAGGGTCTCGGCCTGAAAACGTTGACTTTTTATTCATTTCCATAGATGCTGCCTGGCTTGCTGAGTTCCTCCAGAATTTTGAGTGTGTTGCTTTGGATTTCAGGAACTGCAGAATTTCTCGTGTTTATGATTACTAGTATACGTTTGTACATTGTGAAATCCGTTGTTTTGCAGCTGATACCCCAGGTTGTTGGGCGCTGAACAGAAAATATTAAATCTTCACTGGTCTCAGGTGAGGAACTAAATTACAGGAGGATATCAAATGTGGTACATTTATTCAAGAAATGCAGCAGTCTTAAGACAGATAATTACAGGCTTGAGAGTCTGATACCAGAGTAGAGAAGTTACTGGGAAAAGAGCATAATTCATCTACACTTGGAAAAGCATGCATTAATTGAAAACTTTTTTTTGAAGAGGGAAAAAGTATGTTGATGTGGTTTGCATGGGTTTCAGCAAAGAGGGCTGGTCTAAAAAGTCAGAGTAGGTGGCAAATTATCAAAATGGACCCAAAACTAAGGCAGAGGATGATGTGGAGGGTTGTTTTGCAACTGGAAGCCATTGACCAGTGTACCAAAGTTTGGTGCTGGGACTCTTGCATGTTGTTATACTCATTAATAAATTGGGATGTGAATATAGGAGCTATGATTGGTATGTTTGCAGATGACACAAAAGTTGGTGATGCTGTTAGTAGTGAGGTGGATACAGGACAAACCTTTTCAGTTGGTAAGATGAACAGAGCAATGGCAAGTGGAATTCAATCCTGAAAAGCATGAGATTATGTATTTTGGAAGGATTAATAAGGGGCCTTTAGAGTATTAAGGATCAGATGGATCTCTATGTTCAAGCCCAAGGATCCCTGAAATTGACAGCAGATAAATAGGTGATTAAGTAGGCTTATGAGAGATTTGCCTTCATTATCTAGAACATAGTCGAGAAGTGCAAGGTTCTTATAGTAGCATTGGTTTGGCTACAGCTGAAATATTGCGCGCAGGTGCAGGTCACAGTAGGAAGGACATGGTTGTAGTAGGGAGAATGCCGAGGAGACTGGCCAAAATCTTGTTTGGGATGAAGGGTCTTGCTTGTGAGGAGATCAGGGAATCCTTGGAGCAGAGGAGGCTGAGGGAGTCTTGACTGAGATGTATACCATTATGAGGGAGATAGGGAGGACACATGGCATAGTTGTATAAGACCAGGGGGCAAATGTGTAAGGTAAAATGGTTTACAGAGGACCTGAGGAATTTTTTTTTTATCTATAGGGTGGGCTGTCTGCCAGGATAAGATGACAACATCCAAGTCAGATGTATTTGGGATTTTTCCTTGGTCTGTGTATTGATTTAACTATTTTCAGGCAGCAAGTACAACCCAAGTTTTCCAGGGCAGGAGCAGAAAATAGTAATTGGGGATTTTACCTCCGTAGTATTACCCAAGGATTCCTATTGAAGAACCACCATATAGGAATGTCAGATTTTAGCAATGATAATCTCCATGTTTGAATCAAAATGAGAATCAGATTTATAATCACTGACATATGGTGTGAAATTTGTTGTTCTGCGGCAACAGTAGGATGTAAAGACATACAAATCTATAAATTAAATAGTGCAGAAAAGGGATAATGAAGTAGTGTTCATGGACCACTCAGAAATCTGATAGCAGAAGGAAAACAACTGTTCCTAAATCATTGAGTGTAGCTCTTAGGGTTCCTGTATAAATGAGAAGAAGGGATGCCCCAGATGCTAAAGTCCTTAATGATAGATGCTGCCTTCTTGAGGCACTGCTTCTTGGAGGTGTTCTTGAAGATGTCCTCAGTGGTGAGGACAATTGTATCCATAGTGGACCTGACTGAGTCTATAACGTCTGCAGCTACTTGTGATCCTGTGCATTAGACGATCCATACCAGACAATGATGCAACCAATCAGGATGCTGTCCACTGTACATCTATAGAAGCTTGCAATGGTCCATGGTGACATACAAAATCTCCTGAAATTTCTAACAAAGCAGAGCCACGGGCTTGCCTTCTTCAAGATTGCATCAACGTGTTAGATGCAGGGTAGATCCTCTGTGAATCTATACCTCAGGAACTTGAAGCTGCTCACAACTTCTACTGTTGACCCCTCAATGAGGACGGGTGAGTTTTCTACTGACCTGGGCTTCCTGAAGTCCACAATCAGTCCCTTGGTCTTGCAGACACTGAGTTGTGAGGTTGTTGTTGCCATTCACAAATGGTAAACAGGTACTTTATAATGAGCTGTATCTACTTGTAGAACTGTAACTCTGTAAGGAACAGAGCATTCCTGATTGGGAAGTAATTGGGAAGGAATTACAGATTCTTTCTATAAGAGAAGGTCTGGGTTCAAGATCCAAGTTTCAAGATTATTTATCATGTGTATATCAAAACATACAGTGAAATCATCATTTGCGTAACCAGCCATCACGTCCAAGGATGCACTGGGGGCAGCCCGCAAGAGTCACCATGCGTTGTGGTGCCAACATAGCATGTCCACAATGCTCTGCAAATCAGCACAAAGCAGAAGAAAACAACAACAGCAGAACAAGCCTCAGTCCTCCTTCCTATCCACATATGCAACCCCCTAACCCCAATAACAGACCAGCTACGGCCTCCAGCAAACTCCGCCTCAGGTTTGCAGACGTAGGACTTTGGGGTCCGATCAATGGGCCTTGATTTCTGGACTTTCAATATGACCCTCAGGCCATGATCCTTGGCATCGATTCCAAGGACCTGCTAATCACCAAAGGCTAGACCTCAAACTCAAGTCTCACCAATTCACAAACTCAGGGGGGTCATTGGACCTTGTTCCTTCAGCCCATATGGAATTCCAATTCTGAAACCTGCTGACAACTCACTAACCCAGGGGAGGAGGATACCAGCCCTTATCCACTCTGGCCTGCTGACTCGGAGGCCCTCATCCAGCCAGACATCCTTGCCTGGTTGTCTGATGTCTCAAGTCTGTTGAACAGAGACTTAGACTCCGGTTTGAACTCTAATTCTCTCACATTCCCATCTCTAAACTCTAACCTGACCCTTAACTCCTCTCTCTGTCCCAAAAACCATCTCCATGGACCTGAATAAACAACTCAATCTGAGTCGTGATTCGATTGTGATCACAGCTCGGTGCCATCTTGGAAAGGAAATACCACCTTTCCGTACATAATGTTGATTCACTTTTGAAGGAATAAAATTCAAAGCAGAGAAATTATGTTTAAAAGACATGGGAGACTGCAGATTCTGGAATCTGGAGCGAAACAAAAATTGCTGGAGGAACTCAGCAGGTCAGGCAGCATCTATGGAGAGAAATAAACAGTAATCACTTCAAACTGAGACCCTTCATCTGGAATTATTTATGATTAACACATAGAATCCTGGAAAGGCCATATATAGATTAAATTATAACTATGATTATGTTAATATAGGTGTAATGTGTGGGTTGAATATGACACTGATTTAAAAACAGAACTTTTGTTTGGGTAAATTTCCAGGTTGCAGGCTTCCCTGATTTGTCTATTAGGGATTGTGCATGATTGTCATTAGTTTGAATTGGTACTTAATTGATATACTGTAGTTGATCCTGCACTATTAATTAATGGTGGTTACCAAACATTTTCTGTCACATTCTGAGTTGTTTTGTTCTTGTTTAATTTATTCACTCACCAAATTGATATTTGGTTTGAATACTTGGAGGGCAGGTATGCGTATAGGTAATGGAGTATTGGTAGATCATTACTATCACACTGGGATTTAATATTTGCTTCTCCTTAGTGACCAACTCATTGTTATTCTTGAAATCCACTCCAAACAGAATCACGTAGCAAGGATTGAAACTGAGTAAACAAGCCCTGCTGAATTTACCTTTGGGAATAATAGTCCATACTCCTGGTAATATAAAAATGACATGTGTTCGTCCGTTATTGACGTCGATGAAGACCTTGACACCATTATGATGGTGTGGAGACTGGCGTGTGATTTGGATTTAAGTGAGGGAGAGTTGCGCAACGTCAGCCTCACTCTCTCTTCCCAGTTTCCATCTGGATCCAGTGGCAAGAGAGAGTTGAGACAGCTGGAGATGGGACTAGGTGCAGTGGATGACCAGGACGTCTTCTGTGTCTTGTCCTGCTCTACACGTTCCACGATGCTTGCAGAGACTGCCTTCTTGACCATTGGACTTTCCATTGGTCTCGTCCGCTCAATCCGCCAGAGTCTGTCTTCACATGCTGAGATAGACAACTCCCTATCTCACCGAGGGTTTGAGGCCCATTGGCTACTCCCACCTGGTTTAGCCGGTTTGTTGAAGCCATTGCCCGGGGTGTGGCCGCTGTCGCATGCAAACAGCTATGAGGAGCCACAGATGGCAGCTGAGTGCCAGGTGGGGACCAAAGGTGGACTAACCGCCTTGAAAACAACGTGACATGTTCCCCCACCAGAGGCGCTACCCCTCCCTGACACCCCATACACCCTAAAATGACATACCGACATACTGAAAGGCCTAGATAGAGTGGATGTAGAGAGGATGTTTCCTATAGCGGGGGAGTCTAAAACCAGAAGGCACAACCTCAGAATAGAGCGACATCTATTTAGAACAGAGACAAGGAGGAATTTCTTTAGCCTGAAGGTGGAAAATCTGTGGAATTCATTGCCACAGATGACTGTGGAGGCCAGGTCATTGAGTGTATTTAAGGGGGAGGTTGATAGACCCTTGGTAAGTCTGGACCTGAAAGGTTACAGGATGAAGGCAGGAGACTGCGTCTGAGAGGGAAATGGACCAGCAATGATCAAATGGTGGAGAAAGCTCGATGGGCCCAATGGCCCAATTCTGCTCCAGTGTCTTCTGGTCTTACAGACATTCTGACCAAAAGACAATATGATTAGTGGAAAATTAAACCATGGTTGAATATGCCCAATGAGGTTTCTAGGAACTGCTAATACAGAGCGATGATCAATCAACAGTTCCAAATATAACAACTTAATGTTATTAACATGATTTGCTAAATGTTTTGGTATAAAATTAAGATTTATATTTTGTCAAAAGAGGAAGTAAAAGTAAATAAATAATAAATTGTCAGAATACTGTCACCAGTAGTCAATTCTTCTATAGAATGTGTGTGGAGGTTGATAATGAATTTAATTATTGCTGCTTGAACTGCAAAAATAATCTACTTTCGTTTTAGCAATCACAATGTTTCTGCAACTCCGTTTCCAAAACCCATTCGGAAAAGATGACCTAGAGCTTCACGTTCCTTTGTTACCACTTGTCTATTTCTTACATGTAGTTAATACGTATCTTTTTTTTTTGCTCTTGTTTCTCCGTGCTTATTCTATCAGTTGGCATTAACTTCTAGTTAGTATGTCTCCATTGTCATTCTTTAAAACCTGGTTTCTCTTCTCTCATTTTATCTCCTGGTGGTTAATCTTTTCTGTGCTGCGTACAACTCAATAGCTATGGCTATGAATTGTTGATTTGCGTCGCTTTTGCATCGGTCCTTGTCATCTTATGTAACAATGTGTTCACAAGACGGACTTGTTTTAGGACTCTTAGAGGCAGGACCCCTTATTGCCTCACAGAAGGGGAGAGTACACTTCTTGTGACCTCATCAAAAGAGAACTCTCAGAACTCACTCCAAGCTCCCCCGTATCCTAAACAGGCTCTCAAACTCAGCATGCATAACCCCGCTGTGATCATAGACAACGGTTCGGGTATCTGTAAAGCGGGGATAGCCGGGGACAATGCTCCAAGGTCAGTCATTACATCAATTGTGGGACGACCCAAAGCCAAGGCGACCATGCTCGGGGCCGGGCACAAGGAATACTACATAGGAGAAGAAGCTCAGGCCAAGAGAGGAGTTTTGAATTTGAAATACCCAATAAAACATGGCATAGTGACTTGCTGGGATGATATGGAGAAGGTCTGGCGACATGTTTACGATTGCGAGCTCCGTTTAAAGTCACACGAGAGACCAGCCTTATTAACTGAAGCCCCTCTGAATCCTTTACACAACCGAGAAACCATGACCGAGATTATGTTTGAAAGTTTCAAGGTGCCCGCCATGTACATAGCTGTCCAGGCAGTTCTAGCTCTGTACGCTTCCGGGCGAACGACCGGTCTGGTTGTGGACAGTGGAGATGGCGTGACTCACACAGTGCCCATTTACGAAGGTTACTGTCTCCCCCACGCTGTCTACAGGTTCGACTTGGCTGGCAGAGATATTACCCAATATTTCGTCAGGATCCTGATGGAAGTTGGACATTCCTTCATCTCCTCTGCTGAGAGGGAGATCGTGAAAGACATCAAGGAGAAGCTGTGCTACGTGGCTATTGACCCACAACTGGAAATGCGGAGGAGGCGTGAAGATGTCCAGAAGGAATACAAGTTGCCCGACGGAAACGTGATACAGATCCAAAGCCAGCGTTTCAGAGCGCCTGAGATACTCTTCTCTCCTGCTTGCGTGGGTTTCGAATGTCCAGGTGTGCACAGGCTGGTGTTCAAGAGTATCTCAAAATGTGACATCGACCTGCGGAAGTACCTGCATTCAAACGTGCTGCTGTCGGGGGGATCCACGCTCTTCCCAGGCCTGGATGAAAGGCTGCTGAAGGAGCTGCAGTTCCTCGCTCCTGCGGGAATACCGGTGAAAGTCATCGCCCCTCCAGAGAGGAAATACTCCGTCTGGATTGGGGCTTCGATCCTAACATGCTTGACTTCATTTCAGGAAATGTGGATTACGGCTACCGAGTACCTGGAGATGGGACCGTGTGTTGTTCACAGAAAATGCTTCTAGGAAACTCTTATCGCTAAAAATAGCAAATACTTTAATCGGTCCTATTATTGTTGCATGAATAATAAACACCTGGAATTACTATATCTGTGAGTAGCTTTGTAGTATTTTATATTCTAATGTTTGTAAAAAGACAAATACATGGCTTTAAAATAGAGACTTGGTAGAGTTTCAGAGAAGTACAGCACAGAAACAGGCCCTTCGGCCCATCTAGTCCATGCCAAAACCATTTAAACTGCCTACTCCCATTGACCTGCCTCATGTTCCCTTTAAACTTTTCACCTTTCACCCCTAACCCATGACCTCTGGCTGTAGTCCCACCCAACCTCAGTGGATAAACCTGCTTGCATTTACCCTTTCGATATCCCTCATAATCTTGTATACCTCTATCAAGTACTTTGATATCTTGTGTTCATTATTGGATCGGGCCTGCTTTCTAATACATGCATCATCTGAAAACTATGCTTAAATTTGACACATGTGCAAGTTAATGGAAGTTCAATTGGTAATGTGATTAATATAGAAATATGAACTCTATTTCCATGGAGGTCATACAAAATGGCTAAGGAGCACAGATTCAATTGTCAGAGACCGAATTTAGCACTGTTGGCTTTACACAAGTAGCTAACATGTATATTAGATTGTGAAGTCAAGTACCTTAGGTCAGAAAGCAGGATCGGAGTTCATAGAATTGACTAAACAATCACATTTATATAATGTCTTTCCACAACTTCAGTGTCTGAATTTTAAAGAACAGATTTATATGGCCCCAATATTAGACCAATTTGGAAAATGTGGATCATGTCTAGTGCAAATGCTAACCTTGCCTGCTGTAGACTGGAAAGATGTCAGTTGGCAAATATTACTTATAAATACAAGATTCAATTCCCACCAGAAACCAGGTAATGCTACTTTGTAGTTGGGCAAAAATAAGAACAGCAGGAGCTAACCTGTTTAAAAGGCCATGAGATATTTGAATCGGGGATGGATCATGTCAGAAACAAAAAAAAAGCTTACAGCGTTATACTTCTCTGACACTACCCACTGTAATCCACAGGTTTTCCTTAGTAAGGAATCACCAGTACTTATGCATACGTTTGAGGCTGCAATACAATTCAAGAGGGTGACGTAATTGGAGCAAAGACTTGAAGACTGTGGTTAAGTGTCATTCCCAGTTACAATTTAAAAGTGTAGATGACAAGATTTAAGCAGGGAAAGAGTTGATAGTTGCGGAAGACTGCTCGCAGTTATTTATCTCATTGAACATTAAATGCATTTCTAAAGAAGGAATAAAATTTCTCTTACCATATTGCTACTTGTTCATTAAAACATGGCAAGGCAGTTTAGAGCCAATGACATATTTTTGAAATGTAATGCAGAGCCACTATTTCAGGCAATCAACCTTTAGTGGTATTGGCTGAGGGACAAATTTTTTTAAATACTTTTCTAACGGCACATGGCAATTTTGCATGAACCTGAGTGCAGAAGGGCTCTTGGTTAAGGACATTTAAAGAACATTACATTGAACAAGACCTGACAATACTAGAAATGCTCTGCGGGCCAGTCAGCATTTGTGATGAGAGTATCATAATTAATGTTTTAGTCAATAACTTTTCTAGCATTTTCTGTTTTTATTTCAGATTTATATTTGGAGTAGTGCAGTAAAGTTCAGCCTAGTTTAGAATACGACAAAAAAGTGGGAAGGGAAGTTCTCTCTGAAGAGGGTTAGTCTAAAATGTATAACGTGTATAACATGTTATGCATGTATAACATTTTGGATGTGTCTGTGTAATGTGTGGACAATAACTTTCACCAATTATTTGTGAAAATGCTTGAAAATTTGAGTAATATCTTCTCAACCAATATACTGTGTCCTTCTTAATGATGAGCACCAAGTCAGCTTGTGCGTTTTTATGCAACATTCTGTTTTGCTTTCTTTATATTTATTTCATAATGAGTAAGTCCAGAAAGAATTGGTGTGTGAGGAATAAATTTTATCGTATCCCTAATCACAGATAGCTAAAAGTGTTTGATCGCCTGAGGTGATAGATTAAGCACAGAAATAATTCCTTTGGTCCACCAAATCCATACTGACCAGCAAGAACCAATTTACACAAATCCTACATTAATCTCATTTTATTCTCTCCACATTCAAATCAAGCCCCCTTAGGTTCTACCATTCACCTACACACAAGAATCGATATGAAGTAGTCAATACACCTACTTACTTTCTGTCCATTATGCCGCTGGCATTTAGAGCAGCAATGAAGGTCCTCCATCTCTACCTGCATAGAAGGATTCTTCATTACTGTTTCTATGACAATAGTTTTTTTGACATGTCAGGGTTGTTAGCCCTGAGCTGAACCCCTGAACCTGGAGGACTGGTAGACCACTCTTAGTCTGGCCTCTGTCCTTTGACCTGTTTGGCACAAGGATCTGACTCCAGCCAACACAGCTCTCCATGTCATTAAAGCACGCAAGCCTCCAAACCCTACAACAAGGTTGTGGTCCTCTTGGAAGGATTAACCTACCAACATACAGTACGTTTATACAGGATGTGGGAGGAAACTGGAGCACCCAAAGGAAGGAGAATGGGTAGACTACAAACAGACAAGACCAGAGGTTGGGTTAGACCCATATAACCAGAGATGTGAGGCAGCTGCTCTGCCAACTCTGCCACTTTGCCATGCTTAAAGCAGGATTTAGATCATTCAAATAAAAATAAAATCTGAAATGAGTTTTGGCTGCTGCATGCAAGGTCTCAGTGGGCAGCCATCTAAGAGAGAGTCAATTTCAAATGCGATTTTGATTCCATTGCACAGCACACGAGTTAACTTTGTTTCCTAAAATCTGAGTAGCCATTATACTTTGACTGTGTGTTAACAATTTTCAGGTCAAATTTTGCAAAGATGTAGAGAATGTGACTATTCTTTGTAATTTAAACTGAAGGGAATAGAGCTCTGAACAGAGTCGTGCAATTTATCCAATGTCATCAGATCACGATAGAGGACTAATAAATTTCAAAGCAAGTAATATTCAGCAGAATAAGTTTCGTCGTTGGTTTAAAAAGTGTTGCAGTAGATATCATCAGTGCCTGCAGAACTGGCCCTGCTCCCAAATCCATCTGATAAGCATGGACATTTCTGCCATCTCCTCTCATCTTCAGGCCTTCGAGGGCACTCTTCACATTAAGCTTTTATTTTCGATCCAGAGGCATTAATAGGCATATGTAAAAAAACTTTTTTTTAAGATTTCTATTGGGATCGATGCCTAATGAAACTGTTAAAACACTCCGCAGCATTTTGTACAGTCATTATTAACATTAAGTTAAAATTTGCTGCAGAGATGGTGGACTAGTTACTTTTTCCATTTCAGCAAGATTAATTTTTTTAATGCAAGGAAAAGTAATGAGTTACGTTCTAAAATGCAACTTACTGCACTTTTACATAGTCAATTTTATACTTGTAAGTAAATAAGTTTTAAAAATAGAGCCAATAAATTAAATATTGAGTACAATTTACAGCCAAATTAAGCCTAAAGACAGTGTACCCCAAATTCATAACTTTTCTTGCAATCCTTTTATTATATCTTTAGGTCAGATAGTTGCTAATGAATATGATGCCAATTTAAATTAAAATAATTTGTTTTTCTCTCAATAGTTTACATTTTTAATATGCACTTCTGGCAGGAATGGAAGTAATGCTGGAACTAAAGTCAAAAGTCTTTCTGGAATAATAGGATATTACTTCTTCCAAGAAGTAAAATTTACTGCCTTGATAAACAGCAATATCTCTTAGACCTGAGTGCAACAGTGCTCAGGTTCTTGATTACGCCATGTTTTCAGTGCATTTAGACTGTTCGATACAGTATTTGTTTATACAAAGCCAAATGAAAATTCGTTTTGACAACTTATTTTTAACGTCAAGTCTACCAATTACTATTGCTGTAATATCTAATGACCTAACAATGATTCAGTGTGTTTAGTTGATTTTAAAGTAATGATTTCTTACAGTTTATTCTAGCTCATTTCCCATCTCCCTCATCTGAAGTCTGACTTAGAGGAATACAGACTGCCAATTATCCTTTACATTCTAACTGAATTGATCTGCTTAGTGTTGGCAGTCCAATTTTGCAGAGGGGTTATAACACAGCTATAGTGCCACTCATTAATTTTTGCAACCAATTCAGTGCTTGCTTTAGGTAGCTAAAAATTCACTCAAGACATTATGATACTGCCATTTTTCCTGAAGTACATATAAGCCATATAACTTTGAAATTAGACCTATCTGTGCCCTATTGTTACATAGTCTACATTTAGAAACAGGCTATTTCATCCACTAGCATTTACCATAAATCCACCGACTCTCATAGCTACCCAGCTTATACCTCTTCCAACCCTTTCTCCAGTAAGAATGTCATTGCTTCTCCCAATTTCTCCTACTCCATCACCTCTGATCTCGAGATAAAGTCTGACACTCCTAGACATGTGAAATGTCCTCCCGCTTCAGCAAGGGTTGCTGCCCTTCTATGGTGATTGATAGAACTCTCCCTCATATTTCCTCTGTTTCTCAGACTTCTCTCATACCATTTCCCACCAAACAGAACCGAGATATAGTTCCCCTCATCCTTACTGCTCACCCAACCAGCCTCCAGGACCAGCACACGATCTTTCCTTCAGCTACAACAAAACTCCAGAACTGGCCACAACGTCTCCCACCCCTTTCTGCTTTATGGAGGGACCACTCCCTCTGGGACTTCCTAGTTCACTCATGCTTCTTCATTCACCCTTTCCTGACCATTGGTTCTTCATCTACAAACATTTGAGATGAACCACTTGTTCTTACATTACTTTGCAGGGGATCAGACGGTGCTTCCACATTAGACAGAGATTCATGTGCATCTCCTATAACCTGATCTACTGCATTTAGTGCTCTTGATGTGGCCTCCTCTACGTCAATGAAAGCTAGTGCAGATTAGATGACCAATTCACAAAACACTTGTGCTGTCCATAATGGCATTCCCAAGCTCCCAGTTGCATGTTATTTCATTTCCCCTTCCCCTTGCCAATCCAGCCTAGCCACCTTCAGGCTTTTCCACCGTCAGGATGAGGCCCAATGTAAACTAAAGAAACAACACCTCATTTTCTGTCTGGGCAGTTTACAATCCAAATAATACGAGCATTGACTTTACTTTCAATTTAATATAACTCTTACCTTCAGTTTCCTCCTGTCAGTGTATCACTTGTGTTGAACCGGCAACCCCTTCCAGTCCCTCACCACCTATTTTTACCCTCCTACTCCTCCTGGTTCCATCCACACATTTTACCCACTGGCTCAACCCCCACTCCCAACAAACTCCCTCGTCTGGATTCGACTCTGATTCCATCTGCCTTCTGCCTTTCTCTGCTCCTCCAGCAGTTCCAATTGTCACCTTCCTTGCTTATGAGATTCCAGTACATGTCGCCTTTGCACCCCTGTTTATCACCTTCCGACGACTTGTCTCCACCCTTACCTTCAGGGAACGTAGGAAGGAACAACAAGCAGAATGCAGGAAAAATTCAGTGGGCTGGGCAGCGACTGGGATGGAAATGGACCGTTGACGGTGTGAGATGACACCCTTCATCAGAAGGAGATGCTTATACTAGTTTTCATGGATTAATTTGCAGAGGAAGGTACACAGATTGAGGTTTTATTGTATCCTTTTCAAAGATCAAAGTAAATTTATTATTGAAGTACATGTACGGTATATACAACCCTGAGATTTATTTTCTTGCGAGCATTCACAGTAAATACATTAAACACAATAGAAGCAATGAAACAGCACACCCAACAGGGCGGACCATCAGCCAATGTGCAAAAGACAACAAACTGCGGAAATACAAAAAGAAAGACAAAAGAAATAATAATAATAAATAAATAAGTAATAAATATCAAGAATGTGTAATGAAGAGTCCTTGAGAGTGAATCTATAGATTGAGGGAACAGTTCAGTGATAGGGTGAGTGAATTTAAGTTAAGTTATCCCTTCTGAGCCAGATGGTTGAGGGGTAATAACTTTTTCCTGAACCTGGTGCTGGGTGCAAAGGCTCCTGTACCACCTTCCTGGTGGTAGCAGTGAAAAGAGAGCCTGGCCTGGATGGTGGGTGTCTTTGAGAATGAGTGCTGCTTTCCTGCAACAGCAATCTATGCAGCTCTGCTCAATGGTGCAGAGGGTTTTACCCATGTGAACTGGGCCGTATCCAATACTTTTTGTAGGTTTTTCCATTAGGGGGCATTGGTGATTCCATACCAGGCCATGATGCAACCAGGAATATACTCTCCACCACACATCTATAGAAGTTTGTCAAAGTTGTAGATGACATGCCAAATCTTCACAAACTCCTAAGAAAATAAAGGTGGTGCAGTAACAAACAAGAGTAACACACACAAAATGCTGGAGGAACTCAGCAGGCCAGGCAGCATCTAGGAAAAGAGTACAGTCAATGCTTCGGGCTGAAACCCTTTGGCAGTGGTTTTTTTTTCATAATGGCACTTACATGCTGGACCCAAGCCAGTTTGTCTGAAACTATAAACCGAGGATTTTAAAGGTGCTGGCCCTTTCCACCTCTGATCCCCTGGTGAGGAATAGCTCACAGGCTTCCTGTTTCGTCCTCCTGAAGTCAATAATCAGCTCCTTGTTCTTGCTGTCATTGACTGAGAGGTTGCTGTTTTGTGGCACCACTCAGCCAGATTTTCAATCTCTTGCCGACATGCTGATTTGGTCAATGACAGTGGTGTCATCAGCAAACTTAAATATGACATTGGAACTCTGCTTGGCCTCACAGTCATAAGTATAAAGTGAGCAGAGCAGGTGCTGAGCACAGAGCCTCGTGGTGCAGCTTGATGGTGCAGATTCTAAAGGAGATGTTATTGCTAATCCGAATTCACGAGGGTCTGCAAGTGAGGAAATCGAAGATCCAATTGCACAAGGAGATGTTGAGGTCTAGGTCTTGAAGCTTATTGATTTAGTTTCGAGGGGATGATAGTATTGAATGCCAAGCTATAGTCAATAAAGGGCATGCTAATGAATGTATCTTTGCTGCCCAGACGTTCTATGATTGAGTGAAGAGCCTATGGAATGGCATCTGCTGTTGTGATGATAGGCAAATTGAAGCAAATCCAAGTTGCTTCTCAGGCAGGAGATGATCTGTTTCATCACCAGCTCTCAAAACACTTTATCGTGGGGGATGTAAGTACTACTGGACTATCGTCACTGAGGCAGGTTACCACGCATCATAGTGGCAGAGAGCCAACTCGAGCTAATAATTTGTGAAAGATACTAATGGAGCGGTGCAAGCACTTTCCTGCTTAATTAGCAATTACTTACAGATTCAATACATGCACGAGTAAGCTTGTAATCACACCACCTCTTGTCTGCAAATGTGCGAACAAGCATGGAAGTCACAAAGCTGCTGGTTGCTCTTTACCAGTGATTTCCTAACTGCACCATGGCATTGAATTTCTAGAGTCTGTCGCAATTCCCCAGCACTTAAAATGGAAATCCGCTAACACAACCTATTTTGAAATTACTTGAGGTTACTTGAGTATTTTAATTATGCTAAAATGTAATTTTTGCCAGCCGGTGGTGTAGTGGCATCAGCACCGGGTTTGAACCTGGCCAGCTCCTTGCATGCTTTTCCACCCATGCTGGATGAGCATCAAGTTAGCAACTGGGTCTTATAAAAAAACAGACAAAACGCTAAAGACACGGCCACAAGGCGTAGAGAGGAATAACAACCACAACAAAATATAATTTTATTAAAAAACATTAATTTCTGTGTATTATAAGCAAATGTTTATTTTTTTTTTAAATTGCAAATATGTGGTGTATTTGTGATAGTTTTCTATATGACATTCAGAGATGTTATAATTTTGTAGTGGGGTATGCCAGTGGCATGGTTTAACTGACGACTAATGTTTTATTTTCAGCTGTTTATGGATACGGCTTGATCCAAAGTACCCCACTGATGCCTAATTTGTAATGTTCAGCACTTTCTTAAGCTTTTGCTGCTAAAGATGTTGATGCCTTTGACTTGCAAGCTCAAACTATCACATACAAATTAGCTAAGTGTATTCTTTGAACAGAAATCAATGACAAATACGGATGACTCAGAAATGACCTGTCAGTCTAGGCCAAAACCTTCAAGGAAAGCCTGACCAATGCTTGAACCAGTATCAATGTACATTCTATCTATCCTATATCGGTAGAAAAAGGAATCCCTGCTGGATTGTTATGAATTCACTGACTGGGAGGTGCTCAAAGCAGGAAGCAGCCTAGCGGAGGCAACTGACATGGTCACTGACTATATACTTTTCTGCGAAAACATGATCATGCCCAAAAAACCTGTCAAAGTATTTTTCAATAGCAAACCTTAGATCACAAAGAATCTGAAAAACATATCTAACTCAAAGAAAATAGCCTTAACTCTGGCAACAGGACTGAGGCTAAACAAATAAAACAAGCCAAAAGGGTCCATAAAGAGAAGGTGGAAAAGCTCTTCCAAGAATGCAAAGCTGGAGGTGCCTGGAAAGGTGTCAAAACAATGACCGGCTTCCGTAATCACCAGCCTCCATCCTACCTAAGTTGGGAGGAATGTGTACAGTTTGCAGAAGGACTGAACAGCTTTTACTGCAGGTTTGATGAGTACAACTTCACACTGGAGATGGAGAATCTCACCACCACTCTTCTATCAGATGCATTAAGCAGCACCAATATAGAGTTTCATCTGAGAGAGGTGGAGAGGGTACTCAGGAGAACAAACCCCAGTAAAGCACCAGGTCCTGACAACATTAGTGGATGGTTACTGAAACTCTGCTGTGGACAACTGTCAGAGGTTTTCTGTCATCTCTTCTACTGCTCTCTGCCTGATCATATGGAAAACTGCCATCATATGCCCAATTCCCAAGAACAGCAATCCCACCAACAATAATGGCCACCGTCCTGTAGCTCTACCATTGCTGGTAATGAAGCCCTCTGAAAGGCTCCTCCTACCACAGCTAGGGGTGATAGGAAGTGAGCTCACTGATGATGCAATACTAACGTCACTGCACCATACCTGCACACTCCTAGAGAGACCTGGATCAATTGTTAGGATATTGTTTGTGAACTTCTCCAGTGCATTTAACACCACGCAGCCTCATCTCATGGGACATAAACTCCAGAAAAGGAATGTAAACCCCGACCTCATACTCCTCACCTTCTCCTTCCTCACAGATGGACATCAAAAAGTGAAATATAATGGTTATATGAGCACCAATAGCCAAGTATCAACCGCAGCACTACACGGTTTGGTTATCTCACCAGTCTTGTTCACACTGTAGAAGCTCACACCCAGACAGGCAGTACACCAACTACTCTGATGACACAGTCATTACTGACGCTACTAACTCTGATGACTGCATCATTGAGGAAATCAATACGTTTGCTGGATAGTGCACAAACAGCTATATGGACCTGAACCCCAGTAAAACTAAAGAAATGAAATGGTGGTGGACTTTAGAAAACAACAGCACACTGCCCCAACCCTGGAAATAAATGGCCGGTCAATAGAGTATGCCGGAGAGTAGAAGTATCTCGGCACAACGAAAGGTAACAAAATTACCTTGAAGGCCAGTGGTGGGTTGATACTCTCCATGTGCCAACAACCGCTATTTTTCCTTAGGAAGATGCAGAAACTTCAAGTCCAGCCATCAATTCTCCAAACATTTTATAAATGCTTCATTGTATCAATATTAACCTACAACACCAAGGCATGGTTCAGAGCAATGAGTACTATCAACCTCAGCCCACTCCACAGAATTGTCAGAATAAGTAGTAAAATTATTGGCCAGGAACTATTTATAAATACATTGCTCCTTGAAGATCTGACTTATGGAAATTAGATTTTAGGCAAATTCTGCTGTGCATATTAAAGTATTTTTTTAAAGATTGTAATCATAATAATAAAAAGTCTAGTGGTGTTCATTAATGAATGGATACAATATATAATCTAATAGTTCAATTATGGGCAGTATTACAGTGATCATTCAATGAAATTGAGGAATATATTAAATGTATGTAGAGTGATACAATATGGATTACTAATAAATTTCTGACATTTCTGACCTGTGGAGGGATCAACTTATGGACAGTTCTCAGAAACTAAACCTTGACGTAACCTGGGGACTGGCTATACAACTCATAACACCTGTACAGGCAGGTGTTATGGACAGATATACACCTATATAAGTCCGATATTACAGAAACAAAAATCTAGACATGCTTTCAGTACTTCATTCATGTGGACAGTCTTCATGAATACTTTTTGATTATTAAAATCAGCAACCTAATCAGTTATGAGTTAAATCACAGCCAAGAGCAAAGAATCAAGCCTAAGATTTTCCTGTGTTCTGTGACTTATTGCACAGGAGCACAATGTGCATTGTTTAAACAACTGTTTTTTTACATATATCAGTACAAGCAAAAGAGGTCTGCATAGAAAAAGGATGCAAGAAAAAAGTACAACCATAGTCTTAGAATATACAAAATGGGAAGGGAAAATACAAGAGACTACGGATACTGGAATCCGGTGCAATGAGCAATCTTCTGGAAGCACCCAGAAGGTCAGACAGCATCTGTGTGTAGGGAAAGGAAATGTCAATGTTTCAGGTTCTGATGCAATATTCCGACACAAGCCATTGAGAATTCCTTCCCCCACCGCAAATGCTGCACAACCTCTGGGTTCCTCCTGCAGGTTACTTGTTGAAAAGACTTGCAAAGACTTGCAAAGTTGACCTGCTACTGAACAAAAACAGTTCAATCTCTGTCAGTAAGTGAAGTGATAATCATGGACCAATTGCAAGTGATTGGAGAAGATAATGTAGATTCTTAGCCGATGGTGCAGATTCAGATTAGTTTAATGTCATCTATACAACAGGGTGCCATGAAATTCTTTGCTCACACGAACATCACAGAATAAAAATATACATGATGATAATAAATATACATGAATTCAAATTGATGGAATGGTGCAGTATAGTGATAAAAGTTGAAGTAGTGCAAAAAGGAATGCTTGTGTGACCAGAATGGAAGAGATAGAATTAAGAGGTCAAAAACATGACAGCACCACTGTGAGTAACATGTGACAATGGAGAATGGTACAGACACTTGATAGCAGTGCAGAAGAAGCTGCTTTCGGGTCTAGTATCTAGTCTTTCAAGCTCGTGTATCTTCTCCCAGAAGTTCGAAGAGAGGAAAAGGAATTTCCAAGGTGGAAGATTTACTGATGTAACACACTCTGAAGATGGACTGAATGGAAGAAAGAAAGTGATGAACTTTTGATGAACTGGTATACCACTCTCTACAGGTTCTGTCAATCTTGAAGAGCAGTGGCCATACCAGGCTAAGATGAAACTTGTCTGGATACTTACAAAAGTACATTTGCAGAAGTTTGAGAGAACCTTCCTGGACAAGCTGAGTTTTCTTAGATACAGTGCTATAAAAAGTATTCACCCCCTTGGAAGTTTCCATGTTTTATTATTCTACAACATTGAATCACAGTGAATTTAATTTGGCTTTTTTGAGACCAATCAACAGAAAAAGACTCTTTCTTGTCAAAGTGAAAACAGATCTCCACAATGTGGTCTAAATGACATAAAACACAAATTAATTGATTGCATAAGTATTCACACCCCTTTAATACGACACACCAAGCCATCACTGGTGCAGCCAATTGTTTTTCGAAGTCACATAATTAGTTAAATGGAGATCAGCATGTGCAGTCAAAGTGTTTCAATTGCTTGTGGTAAAATTTACCTGTATCTGGAATGTCCAAATGCTGGTGAATAAGTATTCTGGCAATGAAGACAAAAGAGCACTCCAAGCAGCTCCACAAAAGGTTATTGAAAATCACAAGTCAGGAGATAGCCACAAGAAAATTTCCAAGTCACTGATTATCCCTTGGAGTGCAATTACGTCAATCATCAAGAAATGGAAAGAATATGGCACAGCTGTAAATCTGCTGAGAGCAGGTTGTCAACAAAAACTGAATGACTGTGTAAGAAGGGAATTCATGAGGGCTACCAAGACACCTATGACAACTCTGGAGAAGTTACAAACTTCCGTGGCTGAGGTGGGAGAGAATACACATACAACAACTGTTCCCTGAGTGCTTCACCAGTCGCAGCTTTATGGGAGAGTGGCAAAGTGAAAGCGACCATTGAAAGAAAACTCATATGAAAATCTCGGCTGGAATTTGCCAGAAGGCATGCGAGAGACTCTGAAGTCAGCTGGAATAAGGTTCTATGGTCTAATGAAACCAAAATTGAGCTTTTTGGCCATCAGACTAAACGCCATGCACACTATCAAAAACACAGCATCCCTACTGTGAAGCATGGTGGTGCTGCATCATGCTGTGGGGATGCTTCACTGCAGCAGCCCTGAAAGGCTTGTGCAGGTAGAGGGTAAAAGGAGTGCAACAAAATACAGGGAAATCCTGTCGGAAAACCTGATGCAGTCTGGAAGAGAACTGTGACTTGAGAGATGGTCTGTTTTCCTGCAAGACAGTGACCCCAAGCATAAAGCCAAAGCTACTTAGGAATAGCTTGAAAACAACAGTTAATGTAATGTCCTGGAGTGGCCAAGTCAGAGTCCAGACAGCAATCTAATTGAGAATTTGTGGCTGAACTTCAAAAGGCCTGTTCACTCACGATCCCCATGCAAACTGACAGAACCTGAGCAGTTTTGTAAAGAAGATTGGGGAAAACTCAAGGCTGTAATTGCTGCCAAAGGTGCATCCAGTAATACCGACTTGAAGGGTGTGAATACTTAGGCAATCAATTATTTTGTATTTTATATTTGTAATTAATTTAGATCACGTTATAGAGATCTATTTTCACATTATATGAAAGAGTCTTTTTCTGTTGATGAATGTCAAAAAAAGCCAAATTAAATCCATTGCGATTCAATGTGGTAAAACAATAAAACATGAAAACTTCTGGAGGTGGGGCGGTGGCAAATACTTTTTATAAGCACTGTATCAAAAGTAATACATAGACCGATATGCTTCCTTGAGAGATTGCTGGTAATACGGATGCCTCAGTAATTGGGGAATGAACGGTAAGCAACTGAAATAATAATCACTGCCTATGACTAGAGAAATGGGCACAACCAATTAATTAAGGAAGGGAACAGTGCCACTGTCAAAGGGGATGCTTAGATTGATAAACAGAATGTATTATTGGTATTGGTTTATTATTGTCATATGTACCAAGACACAGAGAAAAGCTTGTCTTACATACTGTTCATACAGATCAAATCTTTAGACAGTGCATTGAGGGGAGAAGAGAGATTGCCCAGGCTGAGTGAGGTCTTTGATTATGCTGGCTGCTTTACTGAGGCAGTGAGAAGTATAAGCAAAGTCCACAAATGGAAGGCTGGTTCTTGTGATGTGTTGAATTGTGTCCGCAACTCACAGAGTAGTTGCCATATCAAGCCAAGCAAGAATGCATTCAGGCAGAATGCTTTCTATGGTGCATTTGGTAAGAATCCATGAGGACATGCCAAATTAATTTAGCTGCATGAGCAAGTAAAGGGATTGGTGAGCTTTCTTGGTGGTGAGATCAGCGTGATTGGACTTATTGGTGATATTCATATGTAGGAGCCTAAAGCTCTCAACATTAACACCATTGATGTAGACAGGAGTATATTCAGTGCCCCCATTTCTGAACTCAGTGATAAGCTCACTTGTTGACATTGAGGGGAAGGTCATTGTCATGACACCATACCACTAAGCTCCCTATCCCCTTCTTCTACTCTGACTCGATATTATTTGAGATGCAGCCCACTACAGTGGGATCATCTTCAGACTTGTAGATGAAGTTAGAACAGAATCTTACCATGCAGTCATGAGCGAACAGGGTGTAGTGGGCTGAGAATGCAACCTTGTGGTGCCCCACTGTCTAGAATAATTGTGACGGACTTATTGCCGCCTATTCTTACTGGCTGCAGTCAATTGAACAGGAAGTCAGGGATCCATTTTGCAGCATCTGGAGTGTGGTGCTGGGTTTGCTTCAGATAATAGACAGTATGGTTGTCAATAAGCAATAGTCTGACATAAGTGCCTTTACTGTCCAGATGATCCAGAGAAGAATGTAGGGCCAGGGGGATGGCAGCCACTGTAGACCTGTTTTGATGTTAGACGGATTGCTGTGGGTTGAGATTGTCTGGAAAGCAGGAGATGATGTATGCCATGATCAGCATCTCAAAGCACTTCATGATTGTTGATGTTAGAGCTACTGGGTGGTAGTAATATTGTCTTATTGTTCTAGGATATCAGAATGGTAGTGGTCTTCTTGAAGCAGGATGAACTACAGCCTGAAACAGGTGAAAAGGATGGAAGAAAAACATGTACCACACAAAAGTAAGGTTTAGGGGAATCGAGGCATATTCTACTCCTTTGCCCATGACCATTGCAGGATATGAGCTTACCTTGAAAATTAGAATTGCGCATCTCATTCATGTTTAATTGTATGATGTCAGGCACCATTAGCATAGGATTTACTTAAAGAAACAGCATAATGTGTAAAGGGTATGAGGAAACTAAAGAGAGGCTATAAACTCGTTAAAAAAATATAGATTACATACAACTGTGAAGGCAATTAAGGATAACTATGGCGGATCTAGCGAGGAGCCAGGAAATGAACACCGGAGGGCTTCACACCCCAGTGGGTTAGACAGTCAAGTTCACAGTATCAAGCTATGTACACTCTGCAAAGGGCAAATAAAACTTTCCAGTCTTTCAGAGTGCAAATGACAGCCACAAACATAATTTTGTACATTTTTCATTTCACTGATTCAGCTTATGATTGTTTTAGCACTAAGAACATTTCCTCTACAGCTCTTGTGTATGAGAATTGACTGTATAATTTACTCTAGATTTATTAAACCCAACAGGATCATTCGCACTTCTGAAAACAAATCTGTCCAAAATAGAATATTGTTAAAAATAACTAAGACTAAACCCCAACCTATTAATTATTTGTTGGGGCATTGAGATATCATGTATAAATCTGAAATAATAAACTATTCCTTTTCTCTTGATCACATTTTTCAGAGGAAATAAAATCACAGTGTAAAAATGTAATGTATTATTTGATAGCTCACAAGTACACTGCTAATGGCGAATTATGCTGTGTTGAATATCAAAATCCTGCATTATACGGAATAGGTATAACACAACCAACCTTAATTACGACAGGTGCACCCAGAGAACCGACATTGGTTCTCTAGTTTTACATTGACTAGATAAAACGCACCCGGAGTAGAAATAAGAGATTGTAACTTGTGTTGGTGTATTGTCTTTTTAAAATCTAACCATACCAAAATAAAATCTAGTTTCACCTTTCAGGGTACATTAGTACGATTTCTAATGTAGTTCAAAATGAGATGCAAAACTTTTTTATGTTGGATTTTGAATTTTTAACTTAACCCCTCGCTTCTCCATTATAGTGTTTGAACCTTTATACCTTGACACTGGAGTTTAACGTAAATCTGATTTGATCTATTATTGAAGATGGAATCGGGTCGCTTTTTTCACAAATCTTTATGATATTTAAGTAATTTTGTTTCAAATATACTTTACAATCTCCAGGCATGTATATTCTACAAAACTTTGTTGTGCAAATGTTTTTAGTAAAGTGAAGTCTACTCGGAAAAGTTTAATCCTGTTTGCTGTTAGACTCGATCTGTTTTGGCAGAAGGAGAACCGTTAATCCTATTTACACTCCACGTTCCGCCACATACAGTATACGTACGCGTGTCTCACGTGCCTACTGCAGAAAAGATTTTTTTAAAAGTTGAATCCACGTTTGTAAACGAGTGTCAGTATTCACAGGCTATCAAATTCATGTTAGTCATGGGTCGATTTGTGTCGTTTCAACCCCTATTCAATTTCTCTCTTTTTTGCATAGTTCATTTCATTCAGAATCCGAGTGTTAAGGTGTAAATCTCTGAAAATTGATCAAAACAACTTGGAACTAAAGGAAATAATGCTGAAGGAATTCAGCAGTAAACCGGTAATGTTTTTAACTAGCAAAATATTAACCAGTAATGTGGTTCATGTCTGCTGGTCAATCCTACCCAAAAAAAAACAGAAAGGACGAAAGGTTTCGACGACCTGATCATTTGGGCAGAGAAAGAAAATCAAAGTAGATTTAGTATGGAGTAAAATAAAGGAATATAGTGCATATGGGATAATCTCGGAGTTTAACGTATCGGAAGGATCTTGGAATGAATGACCATGAATCATTAAAGAAAGCAGATGAAGTTAATAAGTTGAATTATGAAACGTATTGTTTATTTTCCTTTAATATAGAGTACAAGACCTGGGGAATTATTCTGGAGCACTAATTACACCATGTCTTGGTTACAGCATATGTGCCTGGTCACTGCAGTACAGGAAAATTTGAGATTGTACTGGAGTAATTTCAGAAGAGGTTTACAATACTTCCAAGACTAGAAAAACAAATCAGTTATAAAGGAAAATTGGATAAACTAGATTTTTTCCCTTGGAAAACAGGATGGTGAGGGAAGAATATGAAAACGTACAAAATAATGAAGGCCATATAGAAGTAAAGATTATGTGAAATGAGTAAAAACCTTCTCATCCAGAAGACGGTAGGAGTTGGAAAGAGGCAGAAATTCTGAATAGGACTTGGCTATATACTTGAATCGTGACCTGTAGGGCTAAGGACCAAAGGTTGGAATGGATAGAATTTTTTTTTAGCCAATGTAGACGGGATGGACTGTATGGCCTTTTGTGCCATCGGGTTTCTGTGAATCAGTGATTTCCTGCTACATTGATAGAAAATTAAACTCTATTTAAACGTGTATCTCAGAGCAAGAGTTGAGAGTTAAAGGGCAAACGTTTAGTGGTAACATGAGGGGGAACTTCTTTACTCAGAGAGTGGTAGCTGTGTGGAACGAGCTTCCAGCAGAAGTGACTCAGGCAGTTTCGATGTTGTCGTTTCAAGTTAAATTGGACAGATAAATGGACAGGAAGGGAATGGAGGGTTATGGGCTGAGTGCAGATCGATGGGACTAGGTGAGAGTAAGAGTTCGGCACGGACTAGAAGGGCCGAGATGGTATGTTTCCGTGCTGTAATTGTTATATGATTACATAATATAATTTGAAATAATGAAATATAATTGCACTTTATGGTCTAATTCTGTATTTGTTTTGAAATTGTCACCTTTGACTTTCTGTCTATTTCGTAAGTTCTATTCTTGGAATGTAAGTTCCACCCTCCATATTGCCCCTTTTCACAATTTCCTATTTTCCCAGTATTCCCTCTCTTTGCTCTCCCTCTTTTCATCTCAGATTGTAAATAATTTTAAAAGTTACCTCCTAGATGTCTAAATCACCATAATAACTTTTGAAACAAGGCGTCTCGAATTGAAATTAATTTGTTTTTATTTGACTTTGTATCGAACGATTAATCTTTAAATGTAGGGTTGCTTGGACAAGTATTGCACCAGCGATCTGATATGAATCTATTGCTACCAGTCATTTTTGACTTATTCTTTATTTTGTTCCCATTGATATGGCCAAACTGTATTTCAGACACATCACATTTATGGTTCATGTGAATCTTTGCCTCGCCAAACTTTAATTGTTACGTGAGAGATAAATCTGCTTAATGTAGAAAATAAAACAGAGGTTATTTTTACTTGTTACTGCCCAAAAACAAGCTGCAGAGAGTTGCAAGACTAGTCAGCTCTGTGCTGGGCACAAGCCTCCGTAAAATCCAGGTTATCTTCAAGGAGCGATGCCTCAGAAAGGCGGCATCATTCAGTAAAGACCTCCACCAGCCAGGACATGCTCTTTTCTCATTGCTACCATTAGGACGGAGATACAGAAGGCTGAAGCTCAGTGATTCAAGAACAGCTTCTTCCACTCTGCCATCAGATTTCTGAATAGACTTTGAAACCATGAAAACAACCTCGTTACTTTTTATTTACTATTTTTGCACTAATTTAACTATTATATATATACTTACTGTAATTTACGTTTTTTTCTTTTTTATCTCTATTAACACGTACTTCATTGTAATGCTGCCGCAAAATTAACAAATTTCACGACATACCCCGGTGATATTAAACCGGATTCTGATTCTGAAAATTGCATGCTGGTAGGAGAGTACCTTAACAACATATCCGCTGGATGTAAAAGAATGTCAGTGCCTATTGTTTGTTCAAAGTATCTCTATGAGTCTATGAATATCGCTTTGTGGAAGCATTTGAGTATAATGGTTGATCGGTAGGGAGGGTTTGCTTTGCTCAGTCGTTTGGCAGGCACGTTTTATCGTAGATTCATTCAGGTCCTTGTGCCCAAGTTTTCGCGTGTCAAATTAAATCTAGAACAGGAACCCCAACCTTTCTTATGCCATGGTTCTATTAAGCAAAGGTCCGTGGGTCCCAGGTTGGGAACCTCTGATCTAGAGTATCCTGTGTAACCATTAACTTTAAAGAAGCTACTAACTTTCTCAGTCGGTTTATACTTTCACGCGGCAAAACCGTTAAAAAAAAAGCACAGAAGTGTTAAAATATTTGGACAGATGAAGTTATATTCATACTACAAAAAAAAATATAATTAACAGGTCACAATCAACTACCTGGCATTTTCCACTCTTAGTCCCACAGAAATCATCCACATCTACCCTAAAATATAAGTGGGTCAAGTAGGGTTGGATTGTTCTACGGTTGATAGCTGTTGTACTAGACCTCGAAGCAGTAGAGTATGTACAATATTAAGTATGTACTATGTAATTATGTACAATATTTGTAAAATGATAGCTCCCTATAAGCCATTATTTTTTTCTATAGTGCTTTCTATTGTATTTCTGCAGTTTATGAATTTGCTAATTAAAAAGGCAATTTTACTAAGCTGCGAATGGGATATAATAAAACAGTTACCGCATCTGGCCTGAGAGCAAAGACAGATGTGACCAGCGGTCGATTTTAGCTAGCTGCAATCACCAACCAACAACTCCCCCCCACACACACCCAACCACCCCTAACCACCACCAGCACCACCACTCTCCGAGTACGAAACCAAGAAAGTTCGAAAACTTTGCATAAACATCTGAAAACGCCAGCAAATGTCGACAATGAGTTCGAATCAAACAATAATGTGGTGCGGTGGCTAACACGATCAGGACTCACTGCATCTAATGAGGAAGTGTAGTTTCTACACAAAAACGGCAGTCATAAATTATTAAAACGTCTAAGCGTTTCCAATTAACACTTAGCATGTTGTACATATCGATATGGTTGAGGTGGACATGAGATTCAATAACGCAGTGATAGTTTTACTATCCTAGACAGTTGAAAACGTAAACAAAAATAAATACGAGGATTCATGTTTACTGCAGAAAATTCGTTCATATAATTTACATAAATTCTGCTCGAGGTATCCTCCAGAATGATATGAAATTAGCTAGTTCATGATGAGTATTTTGTTAAACGAATTACAGTAGTTATTCTTATTATGTATAATTTTAAACAGGCTCCATTTAGAATTTTCAGGAGAAGCAGGCAACAATTTTCCACAGTTTATCTCAATGATCGTGACGTCTTTAGTAACTTTAATGGGTTTGAATTTTAATTAATTCTCCGTAGTTGGCCAGCGTAAAATGACAAAAAATAGTTTTTTTAAAGCAATGGTTAAGAAATATTAAACCACTAAATTGCCAGTTGTTTTCCCTTTTCCTCGTTAAATCAAATGACGCATACTGATATATACTGTATGCAAATTGTATGAACCTGCCCGTGCACTTGAGATCGTTGTACTGAAAACTGAGCCTCTGCGGGCGTGTGCAATTTTGCAATATATATTATGTCCATACCTACGTGCTTAATCATTTGCATGCATTTTACGCTTTTCATTGTATAATGTGATACATACGGAAATCTTTAAGTGTTTGCCCTAAGCCTGGTTGTGTGTTTTTGGTTTATGCCCGTATGAATGCAATGTATGTGCACCATTATAGACATCTGCCGCACAAAAGAAACCTCAAATTTAAATTAAATAGCATAGGTTTCTCAAAGTGTGAAATTATATCAAGCCAAGAACCCTCTAGGTTCTAGAAATGAGTAATCGTTTGTCTCGGCGATAAACATAACATTAATAACACACAATGTATTGGTTAAGTCAGATATTATATTAATATCTCTTAACCCTTTGAAAGCCGCCAAAATCGATCTGACTTTTAAAAAAAATAAAAAAGGAAGTTATACATGAGCATGAATCTCTACATGTGTGCCTACCGCCTTCTATGATTTTTAGGTAATATGCATAGCCCCGTTTTAAATCATATACGTGTTTAATTATTAAAAATAATTGACAGTAGAACTGTGGAACAGCTAACCATCGTCCATTCAGAGCCCTCTCTACATCCCAATTTTCTAATTATTCAGAATTTATAACCAATGTTGTATCAGCTAAAAACACACAATAACTTGAGAGCGTTTAGCTCCTCGAATGCGGGAGAGTTGTATTACTAGCATTGTATAAGCCAATAAAAATTTGAGGAGAGGATGTTATGTTTAGCCATGTGCATAGAATAAACCAATTGTTTATGGTTTTTAAGATGCTTAATTTCCTCGGTAATGCCCACCGACTCTAAACTGTGAATTTAAAATACGGCTTACATTACCACCAGTTCGGGTGTCTTTGGTTCTCTGATAAGCCTACTCTTTCATAACTTCAGTAAAAATAAATAATTCTGTACTTGTTTAGAAAGGAAAGGAACTTAGTTTTGGCAGAGATTGTCTGATTCTTTGAAAGCTGTACACCCAAGATCCCCATCAACTAGAACGTTGATTATATCTTCAGCCAAAGAGTTATGCATCACCGTGTATATATCAGGTTAACGTTGTCTCTTGGTACTTCTCAGATGATGGCTTTACTTCGCACATATTGGCACCGGCAGAAAACCACTATGAAATATACTAAGCATTCAATTATGATTAAATTAAAAAAGCTGGCTTTCATGGATATTTTAAAATAACAGCTGAAAAAATGTATATCCAAAGCTTCTCTCGCAGATAATATTCAGTTGTGTTCCAATAAAATAGTCCTGAGGGAGTTTTTGAGCCAGTTCATTGAGGATTTATCGGACGAAATTCAGCTTTCATTCAAACAACTGTTAATCCAACACTTCTTCGAGTATTGACAATTTATTTAAATCACTTAACTTAATTTATCAAATCTAATAAAATAATAATAAGTCAACATTGAAGGTAGTAAAAGATAATACGAATAATTATGTTAAAACATTATCAGACTGCCATTTATCTAACAGGATGCAGAATGGAAACACCGTGGAGCTTGCAAAGTTTCACAATGGGCTTTACACATTGCACTCATCGCCCTTAATATGGCATTGGACTCCGATCTCGGCCACCTTTTTCGGAAAGTATACTGATTGATGTCACCTTGGTTATTGAGTGATATTCCGCAGTCGTCTTTTTTTTTCTCTCTTTAAAACTTCTCTTTTTGTACTGTGTAAAATTGCCCTGCTTTCCAATGTGATATGATTGAATTATGTTGCAGTGAAGATCTGAATGAGGAGAGCAAACTGCCGATCTCATTCATCATATCACGAAAATGGATTAACAATTTAAGAACTAGAGGGAGCTGGAGATATCGTTCTGCATACAATCACCACCCCCCCCCCCCCACCCCGTATCATTCTTTTGACTCAGAGCAACTGCCAAAAAAAATAGATCGGAAGTAGCAGTGACAATCCTGTTGTGTCCGCAAAGGTTATTTTTACGTGTTATGCATTGTCTCAGGTAAAAAGGAATAAACTCCAAAAGAGTCTCTGACGTGCCTATAATAAACAATTAATTAGAAAGACGGTGCAGAACTTTACACAAGGCCAATATTGTAAAATTCTGTAAATATTTGAATTCATAAAATGTTGTTTAAAAATCTTAGTCATAATTGCACAGTGGAAGAATGGAGCGAATAGCTGGATGCGCGGTTGAACGTCGCCGAATCTTATTTAAATAAGAGGCCATAATGACTTTTTCGATCCCCATAAACTTGAGGTTCTAACTTTTAAAAAACCAGACCAATCTCCAATATCGTCCCCATCCTATGGCTTAAAAAAAAATGAATTTGATTTGATTTATTCAGTTCCCGTAAAGCAAAAGCATTGACCCGACCAGATCCTGACATTAACTTGCTACACCTACCTTGAGTCCCCTAAGGAAAGGGCTAAGAATTATTGTTATAGAGCATGTTGCGATTACAAGGCAATCCATCAGAAGACATTTTCCTCTTTAACCGAAACATTACAGACTCGTAATCTCAACAGTTTCCATTTGGACATTTGTTTAGAGAATATATGAATGCGAATCTGTTGGAATATTTAAAAGTAAAGCATTAGCTGTGATATCACATCAGTATTTTTGCAAAATATTGATAATACAATATTGTAATCTTGTCTTATAAATACCATTTCTGTACTTCTCAAAGCAACTATTTTTCTCCCTTTGAACTAGGCGCCACTTTGCATTTTAATTCTGGAATAAATTCGGCTCCTAAAACACCAGGAATGTTTTAAATAACACATTACATCACCATGGGCATATTAGAGTAAGTTAGATATTTGTCATTTCGCTTACAGTTTAGAGAAAAAGGAACACAGAGATGACCTAGCGTCCAGTATTCCTGTCTAAAGGACTCTATTCGCTCTGATATTGTTCTTTCATGAAAAGATTTATGCTTTAGCTCTGTGATATTCTCTATCTCCCCTGCCCGAGGTAACAACATTTTAAATGGGTAAAAAAGGGTGTTTATATATATTTATAAAAAGAATCACATGACTCTCTCATCTAGCCTCCCTTGAAAGATTAAGACTGTGATACGTGTCCCTACGGGTCGTTTGATTGATTACATCATCCTAAGGTCACTTCTACTTCTGGTAATTTTCTCTTTGCCCCGGGGCTCTGCATTCACGCATTTTTATTGCACACTTTGGAGACATGCAGCTTCGTTGTTTTAGTCGTATGGATTAATGACTTGAGGGCAATGAAGTGAAACAGAAATTGCAATGGCGAGCTGCCTATACAGTCAGGTCTTAAAGTGGCAGTAACCACCAACTTTCCTCCCTCTAGATCTAGACTATTTGTAACGAAGCAAATAGCCGTTTTCATACTAATCACTAACGTTTCGAAAACGTCCTTACGATTCTTTGTCCACTATCGACATTGAAGCATTAATGCCACCTTAAATATAATCAGTCTTTCAAAGATGTAACTAGAACCAAAAAGGCGCGCACAGCAACAGAACATTGAGTTTCAAAAACTAAAGCTTCTTAATGTACACAGCAACACGCCCAAATGGTGATGTATCATATTCATTTAAACAGACATCATTTAAAATTAGTTTACACAACATATCGCGAGATCTTATAACATGCCATGTGTATTTATATAGTTGGTTCATTTCTACGCTTCAGTGTTCCTGATCTCAGAACGTCAAGTGAAGGAAAACAAGAATACATCGTTAATGGTTTGGATATTTACCCAAAATAATACAATTACTAAGTCCCTAAATGTGTAATATCCTTGATCAGCCAGGACTGTGTCTAAGAAGATGCTGAGCCTGCACAAGATTCCAAAAAATAGGCATGCTTACATATGTTAGCACTGTAACGATAAAAAAAAACAAAGGATTGATAAATCCCCGAGGCATGTATAATATTCACTATATACACAGAATAAAAATGCTCGTAGATATGCACAATAACATCTACGACTTTATATGCAATGGCCTCATTATTGTAACGCTTGTACCATGGCCCCAGCAGCCAAAAAGAAAATCGCTGCAGGAGATGTGGCCGGATTAATATAAGTTGCTTGTAAACACCCACCAAAGGGGGCACTCTGTCTGGCAAATTTAAGATTTGAAGCTGACACAAAGATGATCGCGTCCATGTATGAACTCAACGTCCAATGCCTTTCCCTCAAAATATAACTGAAGAACGTCTACTCCAAATATAAAAGTTAATAAAGTTTTATTTCAGTAAAAAAACAACTAAAGATTACGGTTATTTATACATTCTAAAGTTCAGGCGATTCCAACAGGACTCATCTGTTCCAATGATACTGAGTATAGGTTCCAGGAACCCGTGATAACATTACGGTATACATTTACTGTATTGGAATCTGAGTAATACAGTAGTGGAAATCGCGATATTAAAATATCTCGTAACCATTGCCTGTTTGATTCTTGTGCACTTCAGTAAGTTACTGAGGAAGTATCAAAATATTTGACCTCTTAAGTTGACAGGAAGAAACGTATTTCAACTGAACGCAAAATAAATTTTCAGGGACGTTTTCTCTAAATTGAAATGACAGGAGGCCAGAGGAATTGTCAATATAGATGTTCAGAAAGCATACCAGGAGCTCCAAGCTCATAATTTCTGCTGAGCAGATTTGAATTTCCCAGAGTTTCAGACATGAAGGCTTTCTAATAGCAAATCCACCAAAACAGAGAGAGAGAAAAAAACATCTCGCTGGTTTGGCGGATAGGCATTTGCGCCTGCTTTACATGACTGCCTTCCCCCGAGTGCCTCTGCCATCTTTAAACATTTCTGATATTTGTCACATGTCTAACTTGCGCGTGTCCGGACTTTCTTCTTTCAGATCTCCTTCTCTCGACGCCATATTTAAAAAGAACCGATGCAGGATCGTCAAAATAATAGAATCGAGCAGACTAATCCCTGATTTGAATTCTGGTACGGTCCAAGGTAAACTGATGTTGGCAGCCACGATAAGGTTGATAAAAGTACTGGATGCCGAAGCACATTTCATTGAAAAAAAACTAGAGAAGTTTGTTGAAACACAAGACATCCCTTCAAGGCAGAAACTCAAACTCTTGGTAGGATCCTCTGCGTTTATGCACCGGGTTCTTGGATACAGTATAATTAATTTCTCTGGCAGTTTTACTTACACCCCTCTTTATTAGTTGAGAGTTGCAGGTGTAGCCCCGCACCGCAGTAACAGACGTGCATAATCTCAGATGGTGGAGTGAAAAACAATTGGATCCTTTAAGAGATTACTGGAAAAGGGGAGGTAGTGGTGATGAAACTGAGAAATTAGTGCATTGAATTACTGACAACATCAAGTTTTCCCTCAAAAATGTATGCTATGCTGTGAACCAATACATTTAGTATATTCTTTTTGCTTGGAGACATTTCTTTTTTAGTTATACCTTACGTCTAAGAAATAGAAGCAGATATAGGCTCCTCTGTTCAGTAAACTTGTACATGATCTTTGACCTCTACGCTACGTTCATATACTAACCCCATATTCTTTCGTTCCCTTAACATCCAAAATCTCTCTGTCTTCAATATGTCCAACGACTAATCCATGTCCTTCTTGAAAAGAGAATTCCGACCGTTTGCTAATCTCTGAGTGAAGAATATTTTCTCTTCTCAGTTCTGAATGGGTGACCACTTATCTTGAGACCGTGATCCGTGCTTCCACACCAGCCAGAGGAAACAGCTTGTTTTCTACTCTGTTAAGTACCGTAAGAATCTTGTACTTTTCAATGAGATCACCTTTCATTCTTCTGAGTCCTACAGAGTTTAGGCCCAATCTGTTTAATCTCTCATCCTAAAATAATTCATCTATTCCACCCCACCTCTGTCCCGCGTGCCAGGAATCTGTCTGGGGAACTTTCATGAAACTCCCTCCATCGCAAGTATATCCTTTCCTCGTTGGGGAGGGGGCACATTGTAGCAGATTTGCGGCCCTCTGTAACTTCAGTATGGCAGCATTACTCTTAAACTCAAATTCTTCTTCGGTAAAGGCCAACATATCATTTACTATGATTGTTATATCTAAAAATGAGTCCGTCTATTTTTATTATTTTACATTGAATTGAAATAGTGAACTAAATGCGTGTAAGCCATTTGATCATTATCAATAACTACATTGTTTAATTACTGCAGGAAATAACTAAACAGCTTCACTATTCTGCGAATAATTGCCCTTGCTGGTGATAGATAGTATTTGTTTGGTTTTCTGCTTATCTCGATGCTTTTAGTTTCGTTAAGTTTCACTGGAAGTTTCAAGACCAAGTGAGTAAGTATTTTAGGGGTGATTTTTCGCCCGAGTGAGAGCAGTAAGAAAATATCTCGGAAAGTTCTTTTTACGTTTGCAGAAATCCCAAAATGAAGTTTAGAAAACATAATTTGGGAAGAATTTGGTCCCGTTGTTGAGCTGTCATCTAATAAGTTATTCTTTAATAGTTTCATCGGGATCCCTTCGATGCGCACGATGCACCTAGTAGTGGGTTACTTTCTCGAGCGCAAACAACGAACTCCATGAATTGATGAAGTGAGTGTTAAGCATAGTGCCGTTGCATTCTACCTTGGATTTAGTAAATGGCAGTGAGCCAACATTACTGGGGCAGGCTCGCGTAAAGATATTTATGAAATAATTGGATAGTTTAAAAAGTACAACTGTAGATGGAACAAGTTAAAACTTTCTTTATATTTCAGCGAGGTTTTAAACCCTGACATCCTCATTCTTGAGTTGGGTTCTATATTGGTCTTTTGGATCATTCAGGATTAAGGGTAAATGGGGAAAACAGCCACTTCTCACACATGGGCGATTAGTGAATCTAAATAACAAACTTATTCATCAATATGTAATGTATTTTTAAAAGTCATTTAGTATTTTTTTGTAATTCATCACTAATGTTTATGGGAAATATATTAGGAGTTTCGCATGGGTCACCAGCACAAGCAAGTAACATGAATGCCGATTTACTCCCTCCTTTTCAAAAGTAATAACTGTTACTATGAACTGCAGTGCAAGAAAAAACTTAAACCGGGGCGTAGTATACGATAGCATAGTGGTTGAGATTTTGCTCTGCTATCTGGAGACCTAGACTGTTGATCTATAAAAACGAGATCAATGCTTAAATGCTGTAACATAAGACAGCTGATATCAAAAATGATACCCAAGAAACTGCCGAATTGTTGTTTTTTAAGAAAAACTTTTAATTCACGAATATCCTCGACCAAAAATTCTGTGAATTTTAGTCTAGTTAGCAGGCGATGCAACTCGTGAGGTACTGAAGCGAGTGACTACTCTCGCTTGAATAAGGTTCAGTTCAAATGAATGGATAACAATTTGTAGATAAACGGGAGTTGAGCTATATGAGTTTTGCGGAGTTTTACTCCCTATATCTTCTATGGAGATTACATAGTAATAATGACGTTCTCATACATGCGAGCCTTGTTCTCTTAAAGTACATGCCGATTGGGTTCTCTTTCCTCATGCCCCTTTGCCATGTTCTTCTAGTTTACGGCTTGATTTAGCTCAAAATCTATGCGCGTCGACCCCCTGGAGTTTTGCAGGCGGAGTCCAGTCTGTCCTGGTTTTCTCTAGCCCCCAGCTGTATATCCTGATTGGGATTAGCGGTCAAACTTCTCAATTACCACAACCACAAAGGTCTTGAACCCAATTAATGGCTAATAATTACAGTCCAAACTCTCCTACAATCCTTCCCTACATCATTAGTCGGAGTTCCGGAAATAAGAAAGATCCACCATGGTCAAGCTCTTAAATGGCTTGGTCCGTCCATAATCGTCATTAAGAAAGAAGAAAAAACTGGACACTTTTATTCATAGAGGTTCGATGTAGACATCACCAATGTGCTATTTGGGCCACTTTTAAACTCGGTGAGTCACGTGGATAGCTGAAATTCACGAGTGTAGTCTGAAAAATTACCTATCGATTTAATTATTACAGAAGAAAAACACCTAATGGCTCTATACGAAAAGGTGAACAGCCACTATTACATATGTTGGACTGATATCCTGAAAAAAGCTACTCACTGAAGACCAGAAAAATTCAGAATCAAAGTAAATCTTAGGTGCTTAAAGGCCCTTCTCAATGGATAGAAAATATTGGATGTGTCGTACGTTTGAGAAAAAATGCCGGTTTGACAGCCACCAGTTAATGAGGAAACGTGCTTAGCCTACTAACAAGAAAATATTAGCTATTGTCTTAAGCGACGGCTTTTACCTGTAATTGTCTACATCCTCGAAAGGCCGATGGTCCCTAAGCATGCAGTAAATAGATTCTGTGAATTTCACACATATAGTGTTACTGGTTTGAGAGAAGAGTGGAGCAGACTGGGAATATTTTTAATTGAAGTTAAAATATTGGGGCTTATCGTCGCAGTCTTATTTTCTGATATGACCATATTTAGGGTAGTTCGAATATTATTAGCCATAACCTGGAGCCTCTCGAGCTCTGATTACCAACAATCCCTGCTAGCCGTTTGCTTGGCTTTGATTTACCAATCCAATTTAAAACATCGACCATTTCCATCCTTCCATGGGTATATAAACACTCTGCGTGTCTGATTTCGGTATCATTCTTAACCAGACAGCCACTGACTACTGTTCTGTCCATCCGTAAGACCTGACACAATCCTGCCATTCTAATTTTATTAAAACTTCCCTGCTCTGATTAGCTCACCATTATTGGTTACACGTGAGCTTGTATATATTGACCATATCCCCCTTAGCAACATACAGAAGTACTGGCTTTACAGATTATCCAAATATCCCACTTCTACAAACGTTCTCATAATTAATTCTTATACAGAAATTCATAATTGATTATCTAGAAAACGACGTCGACTGACTACCTCACTTTCATTAACCATTTAGCAACCTTGCGTCTATTGACCATCCTTTCATTAATAATTATCTAGAAATCCTGCGTCTATTAATTATCTCACCGTTACTATTCGAGAACTTCAGTTATATGGATCAACTTTATAAACGGCAAACCAGAAACTCATCATGAATGGATATCTAAAAACAACTGCATTTTCTGACAAAAATCTTCATTTCTGGCCATTCATAAACTGCCGTTACTGCCGAATTTATCAATATTTAACCATTCAGGAACTACGCATTTATTGAGCATATGACCATTATTGGGCAAGTGCAAAAACATATCTACCGACCATCTCAGTATTAATTCAACTCCTCAATCACAACCATCGATGAAGGTACATATACTGGGCACGTTGCGGGTCGTTTATATACACTTTCAATTATTTTGCCTGCATATCTTAAATATATTGATATCATATTCATTTCCCTACCGCACTTATTTTTCCATTAAATATGACATCATCCTAACTATGAGAACTTCGCACTCTACAAGTTGAAAACTGGGAATGGTCTTCATCAAAAATAGTCCACCTGCTCACTCTAGCCACATTGGTAAATGATCTGCATAGACGCTGATTTGCAAGTGTAACATCTTGTATTGTCTCCGTGTATTTTGGATTAACAATATCAGCAGGTAGAAGAAATCACTCTGTAACATCCGAAGTGAAATGCATATAAATCATAAGGGGTAATAGTGAAAATTACCCTACAAGGAAGTGAGATAAAGTCTGCATAGTATTATTGAAATACTATGGTCCTTCGAAATGGAAATACGAGAAAAAGTTGTAAAGAAATATTGAAAGAACAAATGAGCAGGCAACAGTATTTCCATCATTAATATTCACTAAATGGCGAGGAATAAAGATCCTGCAGGAACCGGAAGGACCATGATACACTAAATGATAAGACAGCAAGCGTGGACATACACAGAATGAACACATACAAATTAATTTACAAAGGGTATTAGAATATTAGCCTTTATCTCAAGGGGCTGAAATCCAAAAGGCTGGATAACTTGGAATTGTACAATACAATTTAGCTAGAATAATTCCAGGCTTAAATGGTAAATTATGAGTATATGTGCATCGACAATACTTGTATTCCCTTGAGTATTGAAAATTACATGATCTAGTTGACGCATTTAACGTGATTAAGGGATTTGATAGGGAACTTAATTCCTCTGGTGGGAAGTACAGGCCATTCAATAAAGTGAGAAAGCACTTCTTGGTGTCTGGGCTAACTGAAATTTGGAATTCTCCCAATTAAAGAACAAGTAAAGTTTAGTTCAATTGAAAAACAAAAAAAAAAAACGTTTTATTTTTCTGTTAGGTAAGGAACCGGGAACATAGGAGCACTTTTGATGTGGAAGTGCAGACCAACAAACAGTGGGTGGGGATTTTGGGGAGGGCGTGGTGGTGAATGGGCTACTGTGCCCAAGTCTATTCTCTTATAAATTTATTAAATTAATATGGACGTCACCGACCATTTAATGACATTAATTGTTCGTCCCTAATTATCCCTGAATTGAGAAGGGAATTAAGAGTCAATTACACATCAAATATCAGAAAATACTGAAAATAATATTCAGCTGATCAAGTAGCATCTGTGGAGGGAGGAACGGAGTTACCATTTCAGCTCGTTGATTCTTCATAAAAATGTGATTATAAAACATTTGACAGATGTTAAAACGATTTAATTTGGGAGCGGAGGGTGGAGGTGGGAGTGGGTGTTTGGGGAGGGGGCGGGGGTGCACTCATTGACCACTACTTGTATCAGGCCTCTGATGTAACGTTAGGTTTCTGTCTGACCTCTGCTCTAACCCTCGGGAGACCTACATAGTATTACACGTGAAACCCGGCTGAAGATTAATATATTTTCAAAAAAATCCCCAGGATATTAGAACAGCATGTATTTAAGTTTAATTTTGCTGAACATGATGGCTTTCCTTTAAAGTTGGAGAGAGTAAAAGCAATTAATGGATAACATATAAATATGATGAAATGAACCGAATTTCATTGTCGAACTGTTAAAGCACTTTGTTCGACGATCATTGAGTACAAACGCTCTCATCCTCCTCGGCTCCCATGGATCAGTCAGTAATCCTAATATATAGGCTACTTAACTCTCTGATTCTGGAAAATGTATCTGTTTAAAAGGAGCATAAACAATATTCCCGTAAGATTTCAATTGGCAGTCCTTCATCGCAATTTAATTACTAATTAACACAGGGATTGCACGTTAGATTTCTAAATGTCACACTCGTTTTTCCAATTAGTAATCCTAACCCGATTATCAAATGTAACTAACCCTTGTTACAAAAGCATAATCTCAACCAGTGTTCTCTCATGTGTAATAATTTTTATTTTCGAATTGGGCTGTAAAAATTTATTTCCAAATGAAGGGCTGTATTATTTGAACGCGAAGCGCAGTTTGGTCTTAGATTCTGTTCTGACCATTTCGTGCTGTAGAGGACAATGCTCTTGGTGATCGATTCCCAACTGGGTTTTCATTCTGTGCGGATAAAGCAGAATGTGACAGATTGTAGGGAGGCGGTGAGATGGGGGGTAAATATAGGGTGGGAGTGGGAGTGGGCGATGGTGTGTGCAAGAAGGTGGTGGTTTTTCAGAACACTAATCATGCTGCAAATTCACCTGCACTGAGTTTTTAATATATAAAAAAGGAAACTGTTCCCCTTTTTATAACGTTTAACTAACCACACGCATGTCTGTGTATTCACAAACGCATGATAAATATTTACATAATATTACCAGTGGCGTCTGCAGGTAGAGTGTCATATTGCATTCTGATAGTTTTGCATAATTAAAACATAACTAGCTTAAAACAGGCTGTGTGGCTATATTAAACAGGAGACGACAACCAAGATGTTCAGTTAGGCGAGGGAGCAATGCACTATAAATATTTTATCTATTGATTATATACTGTCATATTTGTCTTTAAACTGAATGACTACATCCACACGTAGATTTTGTAACATATTTTCTTTGGGATTTTCGTGCACTAGAGTCCATTGCTTTTTACTTTTGTATGAAATTTATACGGGATATGTCGTTAAATTATATCCACCCGTATACACGTCAAGTATATTTTTGCGAAATGCAACGTTAATATTTCGCCTAAGTTCCTCACATATTATCTTTATCCAAAGTATTAATAACGAGTATTGAATGAAACAGAAGAAAAAGCGCGAGTTACACTGAGATCATAGTCTTCAAAAAAATCTTCGACTTGAATTATTCTCTTAAATCAATAATGTGATACATTATTGGTTAGTTTCTTACTGTTTATTTGTTCTCCATCTCGATTTCTTTTAAAATCTTGCTTATGTGAAGACATACTAAGTCCTAACTGCATTAATGCACGGCGTGACTTCCTTTAAAGTTATCTCACATACTGACATTGGAAATTGACATTTATTGTACTAAAAATAAACTAACAGGTGTTACCTGTTATATTGAGAATGAATCTATAGGTGTGTTCGTTCCTTTGCTTAACTCTGCAGCAGTGTAAAAGCTAGTTCGATTATATGTTACAGGCCTGAACACCGAGTCGCGGCGTCTCTTTTATCTTCTGGAGAGCGGTGTTTTGCTGTATACTTTTGAATATAAACTGCAATTCCGTCCTTAAGTCTAAAAGAGTGCGCTCAATCCAAGCGTTATACCCAGCTATGCAAATTCCTACGTAACATGTGCAGTATTACAGAATGTGTTTATCGGAAAGGGGAGGGGGCGCAGAGAATCAGATATTTCGAAATATTCTCGCAACTTTGGAAAGATTTTAAAATAAAACTGATTAACCTTTATCCTGCAGAAACGTGTTTTATAAGATTAATTCATCAATAACGCAGGCATTCCAGAATAAAAACTCGTAATTGTAAATATATGGGTTGTCCGAAAATGGTGTTCATTTAAAATTATCGATTGAAATTGTGTTTATCATTTTATCTATTAAAATCTGGTCGTTTCCCTCTCTCAGGATTTTCAGTCGAACACCATGCAGTATAATAAAGCGGAGGATTTCTATAACACTGTTTAGAATTGCATATTTGTAGCCTTCTAAACAAATGATCAGTATACAGTGAGGGTACATTTCATCAAGAGAAGTACGGATATTTTTATAAAGCATTTGAAATGCCTCCAGGACAGCTTTAAGAGCTCTGTCCTCGAACCATTAATTCACACGCGCATCTACAGCCCAACCTCGGCATTGTGCGTGCGTGCAATGTTATACCATATATATTTACCATTAATCAATAAATAAAGTATTTGCCGAAGTGCATCGGTTTCAACTAGCTAACGATTTTTGGAAACTAAATCTGAAATTAACTGGATTTTATTTGCACTAATTGCGTGTGATATTGAAGAGGTGTACACTGATAATGCAGCGACCATCCAAATAACCTGTACTGGTTGTGAGCATGAAACGTGGCGCCTGGAATGTGTCTCCCCCCTGAAGTTCAAAGAGAGTCTGACATGGATGGAACCATGATATTAAATAACTTAGTCCCTTTACATAAAAGCGCAATAATTATAAAATCGTAATTAAGTAAACTTAGTTTTTATTGCGTTTTTCAAGATCCAAATGATTTTTGATCATTTAACTATCTCAATTAAACTAAACATAACTGTGCTAACTACATTTCGAAATAACTCCTTGCGCCGCATATTTCATGTATTTTCCATTGATAGACGATGAATTAAAACAGGTCCTTCCTATCTAACCGGTAGTACTTTTTAAAGGCGTTAAAATTCGCCACCACAGTAAAATATCCTAATGAATTAGTTAAGAAGCTCACCGTACATAACATACGGGTAGGAATGTGAAGCACTTACTGTGTTCAAACATAGCTTCTCTCTCTCTCTCTCTCTCTCTCTCTCTCTCTCTCTCTCTCTCTCTCTCTCTCTTTCTCTCCCCCCATCTCTCTCTCACTTTCATTCTCACTCATTCTCTGTCTCTCTCCTCCCCCTCTCTCTCCTCCTCTCTCTCTCCATCTCTCTGTCTCTGTCTGCCTGTCTGTCTCTGTCTCCAGTTATAAGATCTATTCTTAGGAAAGAAGAATTAACAGGAATAACGGATTATTTTATTCCTTCATTAAAATAACTCATAACGTTAGGGAAGGAAGGGTTACTTGGGCTTCAGAATAAGAACAGAGAGAATATATGTCCGTTTAAATGCCCGGTTCTCAGCGCCAATTAGCTCCAATGACTGTGCAGTACCAAAACCGTGTTTATTATTCCATTGCTCTAGCACCTGGTGTTAAATCACTGTTGTTTTCCTGGACTATTCATTCGGCTGAAGCTATCGATAGCTTTAATTAATACTGTCATAACTGATGAGGGTTATTAGGGCGCGATATTGAATGAGGATAGCATGCCAATCTGCTTCCCTGCCACTATCAGTTGTGCTAAAAGTATGCACTATAAATCTGCCGACTGCTGTCAATTAGTTTAACACATTTTAACACAAGTTACGTGCACTGAAATAAATTACGTTTAGTTTAAATAAATAAATTTCCGCGACAAATCTTCTATTCATGAATTTTAAAATACTTATTTTTTTGAAAAGTTTTCTTTAAAGACAAACTCCTTTTTACCGTGCAAGCACTTCCCATGGCTTAGAAGCGCGATTCGAACAAGTGGGAGAGGAATAAAGTGTGAAGTGGCGTTAGGGCGCAGAGATAATTGGTCTGATGGAGTTGAGGACAGATCGCGGCCAAATGATGAATATATTCAAACTTTTCCCTGCGTGATGGTGTCAGATTGAAGGCTCTGTGCGCATGTGCGAAGGTGTCCAAACTGACAATGCCAGGGAGATAGCGTGTGCGATTCTCTGAAATCACGACCAACGCCGACAGACAACATGAGATCCAAGGCAAGGGCGAGAAAACTGGCCAAAAGTAGGTCCCTATTTTCTTCTCCTATCTCTCCGCACTTTGTTTTAGATCCTCTGTTTAAGCTTCCAAAAAGACCTTCCAAAAACAAGAACTGCTCCAGACGGTCGCTGTACACACATGGTCTTTGTGAAGAAGCGATCAGGAATGTATTTTCTCCTCCAGATGATGTCGGTGCGGCGGGGACGATTAGAATGATGTGTACCATGGGCTTGCAAAAAGGCTCGGGCGCAAGAACTTAAGAGTTGAACGCTCTGGCCACAAGAGCGACGCGGAGCTCTGTTTTCTGCACAAGTTTTCATACCTTGTTTATTTCTCTCATTCAAGAGAAACTTCCATCCCCCTGCGTCTCGACCCGAGAGGTTGAGAAGTTGGAGAGGAATAGCAAAAAAATAAAATTGAAGTTATTCTAGTTGACGAAAAGATATACAACTTTTAAAAAAACATATATCGAGTCATTGCAAAGTACGAACAGTTTTCCGGAATCTTAAATAGTGGGCGCTAGAGCACCGTTGAAGAGCTGGAAGTTGGTGGCCAACTGCTTGTCTCTGGTTGAAAGGGGGCAAAATATCTTAGGGGAGTCGGTTTAATAGACTGAGCTCTATTAGAAATCGAGCCTTACCCGGGTTTCTGAAAAATCAGGAGAGTAATGTTTTAGGGTTGCTTCGGGGAATTGTAAATTTAATGCGACAGCGAATCGCGCAAGATTTGTAGGGAACCATTTGGAATAACACAACTGACAACTTTAAACTTCAATTTAAACATGCCAGATCGTGAGACGGGGTTTTGAGGGAAGACACTCTCGGATCTTGGAAGGAGTTTAACAAAGTCTTATATGTCTTCAAGATATTTTAATTTATACTTTAGTTCGCATTGTGTCAAATGTTACAGTGGACATTAATATTTAACCATATAGCCCAAAGAAAAACATCAGTGTATGTTTTAAATGAAAATATATTCACATGTCTGGAGTATAGACGGTTCTCTGAAGCCGAACGCAAGTTAGATCTGTGCGAGCTTCCGTTATTTGATTACTTTCTTTAAATGAGTTAGGATATTCCTTATTCGTATTTCTGAAAGATTTACAATGAACCCACATTTTCTGTTTCCGTCTCTTACATGACCATGTTGGTCAGCGTGAGTGTGTATCGGCGCTGCTTCTAATTTCAATTTAAGAGTCTCTGCTCATCGGCTTACTTTCTGAAATTGTGGAGAATGCTGATCAGCTTAACTGCATAGAACCTTACTAAAAATAAGAGATGCAAGATATTTAAGTTTTAAGTTTGAAACATCGGCAATGTTAACAGTAACCTCCTTGTGCAGAAAAAGTTTGTAGCCGAATGTATCAGTGAATATCTAGGGATAGTAATATTTCTATTTTGATATGTTAATGCTATTTTTATTCTTGGTTTTTGATAAATCTACGCCACAATTAATTAATATGACGAGTAATTTGCAAAAATGATGGAGGCAATTCAAGTTTATGCTAGATGGACAGATTGCCATTTACTCTCTGTTATTCTCTGGAGAGGTTTCGTGTCCAATGGTCTGGTTTCAAAGCTCTAATGAGGAAAATATATTTACTGAGGCACTTTTAAAATAGCCTAATAACACAAGTGATTGTTTTTCTCAAAAACTATTTACATTAGAATATATGTGTACATGTATAGATACAAATATTATATAAGGGTTTTAAAATATTTAATGGTCGCTGTTAATTGCATTAATTAACATTGGGTAATGGACTTGACTATTTAACTACATTTTCAAGAAGTTGATTATAATTGTGGATCACGGTTTATTTGTATTGAAATAGCCTTTGTTGCTGGTAAGTAGGGAAATTGTTTGATGAATGGCCATGTCCCAGTATTTTTCTAAGTTGTTTTGTTTGTAAATAAGTTGTGTGTTTAGTCTGCGTGATTTGGTCCCCTCTGAGCTCGAATGACTGATTATTACCATTAAATATGATGTGTATTAAATGCCGCTTTCAAGCACGAAGAAAAATTTATTTAAATGAGTCGAGAGGTTTGATTACATTCATATGGGCTCGCAACAAGAAATGAATTGATAGTTATTTTGTTTTCCAAAGATAGTAGTTGTACATATCGGATGAGAGATGAGGAAAGGAACACTCCAGTCCGACCGAAGCGTTAAACTGGGACTTGGTGGCGTGTTTTTCGGTGGAAGAATGCGGTACAACACACGTGTAAAACATTACTTGCTCCCCAGATTAGACTTGGAAGTGATAAAATGTGCCTCCGCGCTACTAACTTCAACTGTTGTCCAATATGGTTTTCATGAGAGGGTTGCATTAGTGAGAGCAGGAGTGGTGCGTGGTGTGGCGGGAGGTGGGGGGGGGGGGAGGAAAACGTTGAACATAGCTGAAAATAAATAAATAAAATTACCAGACACTGCTGCAATAGCACTCAGCATGTGTAATTGTGTGTGGCCACACAGAAAGGCCGTATGTGTGCGTTGCATACATATTTATGAGTCCACATATAGAATTTTATAAAATATCTATGTGTAGACATGTATCTGAAATTGTTTCACCTTTGTTTATTTCTAACGAGTTTTAATATTCACGGTCACAAAAGATTAAGCTGCATTTTTAATGAAAGAATGCTTGAACAAGAAATAAGAAATTAACATGGAACCGAATGATATTGGTTGAAAGACAAGGGAAATTGTGGTATGCAATCGATAGTCGCCTATCATTTGAGAGATTCATTGATGTTTTATTTAAGCAGATATTTTAATACATAGCTGAACGAACAGCTGTAAACATTTCCATTCTGTAGCTCTGAGTTGAGGCACCTCAAGGAGAGATTAGTTATTTTTCATGCTTTAGTACCACGTATTTAAAGTACACGCACTCGAAACTTAGCGCACCTGGGAGATTTACAGGAGGATCTTTACAGTTTTAATGTGATTTTAAACATCGGCGTGTTTATTTAAAGTCACGCTAGCCTAATTCCAGCTATCGGCTTGAACATAAAGAACATGTTTGAGAGAGAGAGAGAGAAAAAAACCTCTTTGGATTCTTTTGTGGTTTCTGGATGATTTAAACCGAGATCACCTTTAGTTTAACAAATATATGAAGGTATTTGCCTAGCTTTATTTCTAAGAGTGAGGTGAAATAAATCAACAATATGGGACTTGCATTGCAGTATGTCACTGTTTTATAACAAATTATATCGTAAATCCCGAAAAATTGTGACTGTACTACAGCAAACAGGCTCTGGTAAATTTATATCGACGGTTCTTGCGTAGTTTTAAATACCAGATCAGCGTGCTAATTGCTTGAGTTTTATGATTAGATGTTTAGAAGGTAATAGATTGTTTGTTAAGACCAAGTAATTGAAACAGTAAACAAAAGTCGTGAAAGATGTTTAACTGCTGCACGGGGGAAAGTGGCTACGGTAATGGATTTCCAATAAAGCAATTACTGCACCCGGGGGCTGAGAGACTAGAATCAATGCGGACAGGATAAAATTCATATACAAGAGAGGAGGACCAGTGATTAGAATGCTCTTAACTTGAAATTGAGTTATTTGTCACAATAAGAGAATCTGACAAAATAGAAAAGGAGTGGAATATAGTTCTATGTAATTAAAGTAGATTGGAATAGAGCGCCGGATCAATGTGAAAATTGACCGTTTCAATATAAGTTATCGAAAAATTTGTATAGGTATTTTCAACTCTGTGATGTCACTATCCTAATAATTAAAAATGTTTTTTCTGTATATTTGCATACTTTAAGGGGATCTCAACACCTTCTGTAAGATAATACAACATTTTGACACATTTGCATTGTACATTTTTGGAAACTGAATGTTTAAGAATTGAATTTTCTCGGTAAATTCAAGCCCTATTTATATAATAGTTGTAATTTTAAAACATTACAAGTTAATGCTTAATTTTACAGAGGTACATTTTCAAAATTTAAAAAAAAGCTTTGTAAGCATGCTTTTGAGAATAGCAAAGGGGAAACACTTAAAGGGGTCTGGTTTGTGTAGGACGCTATCGGCAAAAAAAAACCGTTTGTTGTGTTCTAACTGTATTTTGACTCCTCCCTTGAAACCCCCTGTCCCCTCCCCCGTTTGATTTCCTTACAACAATCTGACTCAGCAATCAGACAATTTTCAGAATTACAAGCTGGGAAATATGCTGCTATGGCAATCGGGTCAGAGTGCAGGGGAAATAGGTTGAATTCAGAACACTTTCTCTCTCTCTCTCTCTCTCTCTCTCTCTCTCTCTCTCTCTCTCTCTCTCTCTCTCTCTCTTCCCTGACACACTCGCACTCACTCACACCATTTGTTTGCTCGCAACTTCCCCTTCATCTCGAACAGCTCCCGCTCGGTTTCCTTTAGTTTCCCCCCATTCTATTTCCCACTTCTCTCTCTCCCGCCCCCTAACCAGCTCTATTTTTCACGTGCGATCGACTTCCTCTTCCTCCTTTTATTCTTGGATTTCAGATTCCGATCAGATTTCAGATTTGTCACAAATACATCGAAACATACGGTGAAACGTGTCGCTTGCGTCAACATCCACTACAGTCCGAGGATGTGCTGGGGGTAGCCCAGTTAAGTGTCGTCATGCTTCCTGTGCTAATAAGCCCACCACAACTTACTAACCCTAACCCGTATGTCTTTGGAATGTGGGAATGTGGGAGGAAACGGGAGCACGCGGAGGAAACCCACGCGGTCACGGATAGAACGCACACGCTCCTGAAGGTACACTGTGTACATTCCGAAATGACGCTGTGCACAGACAGCAGTGGGAGCGGTAGCTAGTGTTGTAAAGCGTTACGCTAACCACTACACTACCGTGCCGCACATTCTCTTTCTCTGGAAAAATACCCCATTATTGACAGTATTTATCTTCATTCTCTAATACAAATAAATGATTCGCCGCCCGCGGTGCACACCTCAGCAGCAACTTCACAATGTCCATCCCTCGGTTTTATGTTGACTCTGGCAACATTTCATGTCTGACGTCGGGCCGTAATCTCTGTCAGTCACTTACGAATATGGCGCGATGAGCGCGAAATTTCAAGACCATGACTATTTCAGTTTGCTCTATTTTTTCTTCTTCGAGAAGGTTGCGAATGACGAAGATGCCATCAAGTGCAACCAGTATAATTTTGGTGCGATTTGTGTCACAGCCAAACCCAAGAAGTGCCATGTATTGGCATCCAAATAGAAGTCATCACTAGTCTATGCACGTACACTACCACGCTCACATATGCACGCTGTCACATGTCCCGCATAAACACACGTTTGCACGTTATTCACAGGGCCACACACGGGCACTCAGTCGCTGACATATCATACATGAACTGTCACATAACAATGTCTACGTACATGAAAGTTCTTTTATTCACTCTCACCATTCTTATTCACAATCGGAAAAATGTTATGGACTACACTCGCGCTTATATGCTAACACACTTTGAAATATCTTTAATTTAGTCTTTTTTGAGTTCTCAAAATCCATTGTGGTTCGATTTCTCGTGTGAACTTGGGAGCTACTTGCTGTTCTTATTCATACACCTAATACGTCTTCAACGTAAGTGTTGTTTGCACCGGCTCAACCTCGTAAAATACAACTTTGGTTCTTATTTTACGAAATAATCTTTGCATCCTAGGCGTTGGCCATGTGCATGAATATTTTGTGCATATTTTTAAGTGCTGGAAATGATCCTAACACTGATTGTATACATTTATAGCACGAATCTGGATAGAAAATAAAATGCTGGGGTTTGAGAAATACAAATTAAAATGTACACATTTTCAAGTTGTAGTTTCAGCGCTGCAGGTACGGCACCGTTTGATTTCGTCGCAGTGAAGTATCAGGAGCCTCCCTAGCGGAGTTGGAAAAATTTTCGACCACTTGTTAGATATCTTCTTAAAATATCAAATAAAGCTAAACCTCGTTAACTTTGTTGTATAAGCTGACCACCTCCACTTCTCCTCCATAGTTAATATTCATTTTATTATTTTCAATTCATAAATTGTTACTTACATTGTTTTTAACATGAACTCGTACATTTATCAATCCGATAAAACTCTACCGCAGGAAAGTTTGGTTTCTGTTGCACCTAATGGAAGCATAGAGTAATGCGGAATATTTAAGCAAACGTGCAATTCTGCTTAATTCATTGGCTGGTATGGAGAATGTGTTCTTCAGCCTGAAGGCACACACACACAGCGATTCAGGAATAGCTTCTTTCCCTCTGCCATCAGATTTCTGAACGGACATTAAACCTTACCTCACTACTTTTTTCTCTCTCTTTTTGCACTACTTATTTAATTTAACTTTTTAAATCTATATACACTTATTACCGTAATTTAGCTTTTTTTTATTATCATGTACTGCTGCCACATAACAATAAATTTTACGACATATGCCCGGTGATATTAAACCTGATTCTGATTATAGCTTTCGGTACACATGTTGGGAGTTTGTCAAGCGGAGCACTGAAGAGAATAAGCGTGTTTGTATGTACTGCAGATAACGGAGATAAACAAACTAGAAACTAATGTTTACGCCCCTTTCTTTAAAATAAAAATCCGCATTTAATATGTTGTGATTTTCCCTCCCAACCAACTGAACTCCAGATTTTTCACTCCTCAATGTGTTCCAGTGAATTTCGGTGGTGTAAAAACCAGCGCACTGGCCTCGATGTAGTTTGCGACAATCCCGTGAATGATATGGAAGTAACTTTTTAAACCTTTATATGGACAGATTATGTTTTTTACTCTAACTGTAGTTGACGTTTCACTGTGGAACACCAAGACAAATATAGTATTTGTGTTCTTGCTGTACGTAGGTATGTACACATCTCAGTACTTGTTTCAAAACTTCCAATGCAGAAACATATTTAAGTCCCACGTACATTACATCATCGAAGCCCTTTTACACTGAGCTTTTCATATCTTTCTTTTTCTCCACTAAACACCGGGGTTGTTGTCATTTACCTAGCCTTTGGTGTTTTTGCCCCGGTTCTTTTACCTTTGAGGTCAAGTGTGTAGCGATCAATTCATGATGCAACTGGGAGCTGGAAACTAAACAAGTTATTGGCTATAACGTCTTTTCTGTTAACATATCCGCTCAAAAATCACATTCATGTTACATTCTTATAATACTGATTGACTGCAGTATTTTGATTATTATCTCGATGTAAGGTAAAGCACAAACGCGCGCATTTTTTTTCGTTTGTGTGATTAGTGAAGATGCATCCTTATTCCTTTATTTTCTTTCTGGATTATTTGGTTCTTCTCATCACTAAAACCTCTGGGGCGCGCATTTCATGTTGTCTTGTGTGGTTTATTTGATTAAATAATTGAGCATTATTTCATTGCGACGAGCAACTGGGACTGTTCTCTCTCATCCTCTTCTGTTACTTGCTCGTCTTATTTGAGCTCAAAACATAATCGCAGAAATGGTCCGAAACCATTTGCGAAAAGTGTTTCTTCCACTAAATAATAGAAATCGAATTGATAGTTTAATTAATCTATGTTAATGTGTTCAAATATATAGAATTTAGTTATTCAGAGAGCGTTGTGTTTGTGTTTTTTTAAATCTAAGGGCTTGCACGCTCGTGTTCTTCTGTTTGTCTATTGTTCATTATTCCTGCAATGTCCCAATGTCAAGTGCGCCGGGTCATAAATTACCACCTTCTGCGAGAAGTTAATGCGCAGGCGTAAAAACTCCTGAAAGCAGGCTTGTTAAACCTATTTAACAAAAAAAGCTGTGCTGTTACTGCAACAGAACTGAGACAGAGGGTTGGTATTTGGGATACAAAACTTAACAACACATAACATTTCAAATATAAGAGAAAACTAAACTACTGCAGTTTCATGCGATAAAAGGAATAAACAAAAATAAGTATGATAAACCATATTGTAAACTTGGGAAAGCTATCACGTGAGTTGTCCGGTACTGTAAACTTACTTGTACTTGAACATCCTGCGGGTACTTGCTGTGCTAATTTACAATCTATCAGTTTCAGGCAGCATTTGTCAATTAAGTTGATTCTCCTGAGGAAATCTCCGTAGTGGGAGCTCGATAGTCAGCATTTAAAAATACTGTATTTTTAATAAAAATACTTTAGCTTAAATAGGGAAGGATTTCATCATCACAGTCTCTAAAATTTCCCAAGTAACTGTTCTTATTCTTTATACAGTTCCTAAAAAACAGACATTCTATAGTCGCACAGTATTAACAGGCATGCCAACATATTACATTACATATTGCTATAAAAGACTGTTGCAGATGACCAGCTAAGATCTTTAAAAGTAGGCAAGACACCTCTGGGATGCAGGCCCATCCAATCAATGGTTCAATTTAATATCAGATAAATGTCTACACCTCTTTTTTGAGTATTGTTGGATCCTAATGTAATTTGTATAATTCCCAGTTAGATGTTGGAATTGCAGATGTGCTGGTGATAGGAGACTGAAAGTTAGATATTTGCTTTGCTATGTTTAAATACTGCGCAGTGATTACCCAGGATCAATTGAAGCCTGGGAGACTGGTTAGAGGTATTTCTGGGTTAGTTATAGGGATTAACATTATTTATTTGTTATAATCCAATATATGTATTACAAATGCATGTCAAATTTTTATGAGGATGTGAGTTAGCAAGTTTGGGTATTCTTGTACACACATTTCAAATGTTCCTAAATGAATGAAGTATGACATAAAGAGCAGCAGCCCTAAACTGGCCCACCTGCTGGTTTTTGTCTGGTTTATGGAAAGGAATGAACTTGATGGTAATCTATAATGACGGCCTTCTATAGCAAAATTTATTGTAAAATGTTGTTGTGCTGCATTAATAAAGTGGGCACTACAGTGGACTGGTAGCATTTCTTGTTGGTATGCATGGCTGCCCTACCATATGGACTGCTTGAAACAAACTTTTACTAAAACAGCGCAAATTGGTATTGACTCTGGTTGTAAATCTTGGCTCAGTCAACAGCATCCATAATCTGTAAATGAATATGTTACAAAAATGTATGAATTAGTTAAAAATTTGGAACATATACATTTCTTTATTTTCAAGGTAACTTTTACATGCATACTACAAAGTTTTCTTATAAAGTTAGTTTATCTTGTTTGTATTACAAAATTAGATTTAAAGGTAACCGCCTAAGAGCCTAAAGATTTATTTTAAATCTATGATCAAAAATGAAATGCTTCACTTGGCATATTCTTCAAGTTCAAGTTTATTGTCACCTGACAGTACATATTCACAACGGAATGAAACAATATTCTTCTTGACCAGGATGCACCCACACAACATATATCACACAGAGCACATAAACCAAAATATTTTTATAAATAAGTTAATAAACTATAATTAGAAATGCATGTAGTGTGCTGCACAAATAAACAGTACAGTAAACAGCTCGCAGCCCTAATGACAAGACCTTAGCAGTGGCAGGGTATTTATTAGTCCTACAGCCTGAGGAAAGAAGCTGTTACCCAGACTGGCAGTTTTAGTCTTGATGATTCTGTACCTCCTTCCTGATGTTAGCAGGTCAGGGACTGTGGGATGGGTGATTAGGATCCTCAACAGTGCTTTGGGCCCTTCATCTGCAATGCTCCCAGTAAATATCACAATTAAGGAGGAGGGAGATCCAGATGATCCCCTTGGTGGTTTTCACTGTCCTCGTTAGGGACAAGTGGTCTGATGTCTTGCAGTTTCCAGACCACACAATGATGCAGCTATGCAGGACGCTTTCAATGGTGCTCCACAGAAAGTTGTTAGAATGGGTCTGGGGAGCCTTGCATGCTTCAATCTCCCCAGAAAGTGTAGATGCTGCTCTGTCTTCCTGACCAGTGAGGTGTTGTGGGTGCAGGATAGATAGTCTGTTATGTGAGCTTTGAGATCTTCACTTGTCCAAGGCAGAGCCATTGACGTGCGATGGAGAGCGGCCGACCTCTGCATTCCTGATGTCCAAAATCATCTCTTTTGTCTTATCCACATTGGGACTCAAGTCGTTGTTCTCACACCATTTGACAAACCTCCCTACCTCCACTCTGTACGCTAACTCATCATTGTTGCCTATGAGGCCAGCTACTGTAGTATCATTAGTGAACTAGATGTTGTGGTTTGACCTGAATCTGGCAGTGCAGTTGTGAGTCAGCAGTTAGGATTGTAGGCACATAGAATCTTGAGATCTTCAACTATCAAGAAGGATTTCATAGAGTTTCTTAATATTGTTATTATTATTCTGTTTCATGGTATGTTTTGGAACATTTCATTGTGGGTCTGGGCGAAAGACCAACACTAGTGCAGGAGACAGTTAAGTTAGGAAAAGAAAAATAACAAAAAAAAAGTAGTAAATGGTGTCAGATAATGGATTTTTAAAACTGGTGGAATGTAACCAGGAATTCTGTCGACAACATCAATTTTAAAAGTTGGGCAAAAGGTAACTATTGTTGAAATTATTTGTCCAAACCAAATGTTCGCCTAGCCAAGTGCAAGTCTGTTTCCAGGAGATGCTCTACTGGTAATGGAAACAAGAAATGTAATTCAGAATTGACAGAGAAGACTTACGGGAAAATTCAAGGGAACTTGGAGAGAGAGAAAAAATCTAAAACAGTATCCTGCAGCTCTTGAAGTATTTCAAGCAGAGTTAGCAACACTCATATTTGATAAGTGAGCTTGTAACATCTATAAGTCGAGAAAGCTCTTGGCTCATTTGTCTCTTTTAAAGAAGCTTCGAAAGTTTAAACTTAACATGCAATTTTCTTTTGCGTGTTAAAGGGTATCACAATCCAACTCTTTGCTTCATGTGATTTCTCATAGCATTTTAAAACATTCTCATTCTTTCACTGTGTCACATTTTAAAAATTAATGCTGCCAGAGGTGTGTGGAGGCTCTTCCATGTCTCTTCTCTGATCATCAGGGAGGAAAACCAGTTTCAATTTGAAGAACGCTCAGGGAATAGAGTCAAATAACCAGACTAATTTTACCCATACATATACATTTATATCAAGATAATTCACAATACTATCACTACGTAAAAAATTTATTTCTCTTGGATACGCTATTGGTCTTTATATGAAAAAAACATTACTTTCCACTTACACCATCAAGAAAAATAATTACCTGCCACATTATATATTGAAACAATTCAGCTGTTGGTGTATTCTTCCCAAAAATGTATTAACTGAGGCTGTGTACAGGGACAGTTTTAAAAAGATTTGGGATTGCATTGCTTTGTGGGCAATTCCATAATAGTATGAATTTCTATAATTAAGACTGTAATCAGCTGCTTTGTTTCAGCTCCTTCAATTTTAAAAAAATGACATGAGTGTTCATTTGCCAGGAAAAATTGAATGATGTTAAATAATGCCAGCAACTTAGCAGAAAGGTGAGAAAATCTTGTTAATGAAATAGTGTTTCATTGCTGCTGGTTAGCTGCACAGATTGCACAGGGCAACAGTCAGTGCATCTTCACCAAACCAATACAAGCCCTTCTGATCTGAACAGGGATATTCTATATTATATATGCATTTCAGGAAGGCTGTATATTATTATCCACCAATGTATAGTGAGTTTGTAGTCACTTTTCAACGGAGACATCCAATTTGGTTCTTAATGTTGATCTTGCCATTCACTAGAGGATCTTGAATGACATTTAACCAGAAAAAGTGTATTGTAAGATATTCCTCAATAAACGGTCCAATGGTCAATTTTGCAAATTAGGTATATCTAGGCAAAAATACCCAGATTTAATTCCTTATCTATATTTCTCATCTTCATGAGTTATCAGTAAGTATGGAGCAGGGAATTTTCTAAACTCTTGCCTTTATTTGTATCTGTTACCCGTTCCAGGAAGCGTCCATGCAAAGATGTTACTGACAACAGGATTAGCTCCACTTAAGTTTATGGGGGGCACTATATTGATGAAGCACCTTGAATGAAGTTGCATCCATTGTATGAATATTGCCAGGAAGAATTAACTCATTTAGGGGGAAAGAATAGAAGTATAGTATAATTAAGTGTACAGAAGAGGAGATATTCCGAGCGATAAGCAGCTCTATTTCAATATGAATGTTTTTTTTTATTCAAGGAAGGTTATTGAAGGAATAGCTGAACCACAACGACTAAGAAAATCCCAGGTTCAATTTGTAGTTCGTCGAGCTGATCTCTTGAATCAGCAAGGCTTAACAGCATGAACATTGGCTATGGTGTCCCATCTAAATAGAGTGGATCCCTCTAGAGCAGGCGTATAAAAATTCCCATGAAGTTTTCTTGAGGAAAATGTCTGAAAGTAATTAATTTGCTGAATTTCCAAGACAAATTATATTATTGCATGTCTTCTAATGCCATGTTTTTAACTAAATACCAGATAATTGTTTTGGTGCAGGTGCAGCCTGGATGTATGTCTGTAAACATTAATTCCTTTAACATATTCTTAATCATGAGCATTTTGAAGTTCAAAGTTCCAGGTAAATTTATTATCAAAATACATATGTGTCACGATACACAACCTTGAGGTTTGTTTTCTTGTGGGCAAACTCAGTAAATCCAATAACCATAGTAGAAATAATGAAAGACTGCACCCAACAGGTAGGAAGACCAGCATGCTAAAGAAAACAAACTGCAAATACAAAAAAGAAAAAAAATAATAAATAAATAAACAATAAATATTGAGAATAAGAGATGAAGAGTCCTTGAAAGTGAGTCCATAGGCTTTGGGAACAGTTCTGCGATGGGACAAGTGAAGTTGAGTTATGTTATCACCTATGATTTAAGGTCCTGATGGTTGAGGGGTAGTAACTGTTCCTGAACCTGGTGGTGTGAGTCCTGAGGCTTCTGTAGCTTCTTCCAGATGGCAGCAGTGAGAAGAGAGCATGGCCTGGATGGTGTAGGTCCCTGCTGCTGGACACTCTTTTTCTGCCACAGAGCTCCATGTAGATGTGCTCAGTGGTGGAGAGGGATTTGCCTGTGATGTACTGGGCCATATCCACTACTTTTTGTAGGAGTTTTCATTCAAGGACATTGATGTTTCCATACCAGGCAGTGATGCAGCCTGTCAATATACTCTCCACCACACATTTATACAAGTTTGACAAAGTTTTAGATGTCTTGGTGAACCTTTGCAAACTTCTGAGGAAGTAGAGGTGCTGCCTTGCTTTCTTCATTATTGCGCTTACATGCTGGCCCTAGGACAGATCCTTTGAAATTATAACACCAAAGAATTTAAAGTTGCTGACCCTCTCCATTTCTGATCTCCTGAAGATAATTAGCTTATGGACCTCTGGTTTCCTCCTCCTGAAGTCAATAATCAGCTCCTTGTTCTTGCTGATATTCAGTAACACGTTGTTGTGGCACCAGTCAGCCAGATTCTCAATTTCCCTCATATTTGCTGACTCATCACTGCCTTGATTCGACCAACGACAGTGGTGTCATCAGCAAACTTGACATTGGAGATGTGCTTAGCCACACAGTCATAAGTGTAAAGTGAGTAAGGCAGGGTGCTAAGCACACAACTTTGTGGTGCTCCTGTGCTTTTGGAGATTGTGGAGGAGATGTTGTCAATCTGAACTAACTGAGGTCTGCAAGTAAGGAAATCAAGGATCCAATTGCACAAGGAAGTATTGAGGCCAAGGACTTAAAGCTAGTTGATTCATTTAGAGGTGATGATAGCATTGAATACTGAGCTGTATTTGATAAAGAACATCTTGATGTATGCATCTTTTCTGTGTAGAAGTCTAACTTCTGTACAATAATTGCCAGAAATTCTAGATGCATCAGTTTTCATGCTTAAATTGAGCATAAAAATAAAATGTGCCTGTTTTACCGTTTAAACTAAATTCTGCGGAGCGTCTCCCCAATGGAAAATTGAACAAGATGCATTCTGTTATAATTTACTTCAATATTTTTTTATTTCTGTTGAACATGCCTCATGAGATATCATCATCAGGTTGCGTAGCTTGTTTTAAGTACTTAATTGGATCAATACATTGCAACTTCAACCTTTCATAATTTACTCACAACAAAACAAGGAAGTAATTTCCTGAAAATGAATTCTACATAATTTAAACGGACATGACTGGAATACTGTACTGCATTGCACTCTATAAGTTGTCTGCACTACTTTCTCTGTGAATATTATTTTATTGAAAATGGCTGACACTCATAGCACTGGACAGAATTCCAGGCACTTGTCCAACCCTTCTTCCCTTCCCACCCATCCATCCAACCAACCACTATAGCCATTCAGGCCGTTTGATGGCATAGGGCCTCATGTGCCATTAATTTCAGAGCTCCCTCATAGAACGCCAGGTAGTCCAATTCCCCTCACTGGATTTCCTCCTTCCCCACATTAACTTATCACCCTCTTACTGTTTCTCAACTCTTCCCCAACTGTTTCCTCTCCTTTCCATTTCAGTCTCAGGCTGCCATAGAGAGATCGCTTGAACAGTGCCACCAATTTTGCACTGGAACGCCATTGCTACTGCAGGCCTACTGTGGCTGGAATGTGCTGGTCAGGTTTGTAACATCCCTTGAAGGGTATAAGTTATGATAACTGTTTTTAAAGGATGTCCCAGTTTTCCAAATTTTAGTTGTGATTCTTTATTTGCTGTCCATGACGAATGACAACTGTGTGGTTTTACTGGGCCTTCTGAAATGGCATAGAATTGGTGATCATTCAGAGGACAATTTGGAAAGGACACTAAAAGTTGACCTTGCTAGTATTGTCCATGTGCGTGAACAAATAAAGAAAAAAAATCATATGTTCTAACTTCATCCCCACTGCTTTAATTTATGAACCAGCATCGTCCATCACAGTCATTTCCCATTGGTTCTGCCACATTCTCCTGGCATTGGTTTAGGAGCCAGCTTCCTCTGTCCCACTCACTTCCCATTGGTTCTGCCACATTCTCCTGGCATTGGTTTAGGAGCCAGCTTCCTCTGTCCCAGTCACTTCCCATTGGTTCTGCCACATTCTCCTGGCATTGGTTTATGAAACAGCTTCCTCTGTTACAACCACCTCCCATTGGTTATGCCACGTTGTCGTGGCATTGGTTTAGGAACCAGCTTCCTCTGTCACAGCCACTTCCTCTTACTTCTGCCACAGTTTTGTTGCATTAACTTTACCTCCCTCAGTTATTGTCACTTCAGTTTATTTTGTACTACCACCAATGCACCATTCTGCTGTTTTGGATTTGTTTTTGTATTTGTATTCATTGAGGCCATATTGCATCTATTCTGCTTGCTCTGCCAAGACCTTGTGAACAAGGGATTTAATTGCAATTGGGTATATATGACGACAATCTTGCCCTGTTTACTTCTGTAATTGATAAATTCTAAAACCCAGTAGATCAGCAAGTGATTTATCTTTGTCTTAACATTGTTTTATGATCCTTAAGTTTGTCAACATTTCTCAAACTTTACTTTAGGTTTCCATATAATTAATTAATTTTCGGACTCTGGATATATCTGCCAATCCCTAAAAACTCCTAAGAATATAGAAATGCGGCAATTTTGTGAACTGCTGCTGTCCTTCTGATGAAGGTATTTGCACACCACTCTTCGATAGGGAGTTCTAGGATCTAAATCTAAGTTCTAAGATTTAAGTGAAGGAACAATCATATATTTAGACCATAAGATATAGCAGGAAATTAAGCCATTTGGTCCATCAAGTCTGCTCCACCATTTTATCATGAAGAATATATATATGAAGAAAGCCCTTAACTCCGAGTGGAGTCATCGGGACGCCGTCATGATGGCGTTTTTTTAGCCAGGCTTTCTTATTTTTACGAGGCCGAGTTGCTAGCTTGACGCTCAACCCAGCACAGATGGGAAGCGTGCAAGGAAGCCGGCTGGATTCGAACTTGGGAGCCTTCGCTCCAAAGTCCGGCGCTGGTGCCACTACGCCACCAGCCGGCACCATCTTATCATGGCTGATCCATTTTCCCTCAAAGCCCCAGTCTCCTGCCTTCTCCCCATATCCCTTCATGCCCTGACCAATCAATAATCTATCAAACTCGGCATTTAAATGTATTTGGCTTCCACAGCCGCCTGTGGCAACAACTTCCACAGATTCTCCACTCTCTGGTTAAAGATTCACTAGCTGTGATGATGTACAACTTGCAGGTGGGTGTGTTCCCGTACATCTGCTCTCCTTGAACCCTTGGGGGTGGAAGTTGCAGGTTTGACAGGTTTCATCGGGGTAGCCTAGTTAAGTAATTGCAGTGTATTTTGTAATGATGCACACCACAGTCACTCTGTATTGCTGGTGGAGGAAGTGAATGGGTGATGGATGGTCCTGAAAGGTATTGAACGTCAAGCGTGTTGTTGGACTATATTCCAGAGTACTTCTGTCTTGTATCTTGGAAAAGGTGGAAAGGCTTTGGAGTGTCAAATGAGTTATTTGCCAACCTACTTCTGTAACCGTGTTATTAAAGTGTTTGGTTTGGTTGGAGTTTTGATCAATAGTAAGCTCCTACTCCATCCTCATCCCAACAAGGTGTTAATAATAAAGCACTTTACCCTGGTGATGCTACTAAATATCACGAGTAAGTAATGTTTTTAAGGATGTCTTCGCAAGGTAATCAAAGAAATAGCTGCACACACTCAGGCCTGAGGTTTATTCTAGACAATGTCATGGGAAGAAATTACAGAGCAAAAGATTCAAGGATGTGCTGAAGGCCTCTGCGAATACGTGCAACCTCCTCACTGACTGGGGAACTCCTGAACCATGACCATTCAAAATGGAGAAGGAAGATTCCAGATGCTATTGAGGAATTTGTGCCCATGCATCACAAAGAGGTCATGCATAACTAACGAAAGATTGCAACTCCAAAATTATCCACCCACCCCTCCTGTCAGTAGCTAGCTGTGAAAGAGTCTGCTGTTCTCACTTGGGCGACTGCATGTACCCTAGACCCCATAAAACTGGAGGAGGGACAAGTTATCCTTGATCCCAAGGCACTTTCTGAGCAGAAGATTCTTTCTCAGTGTCATTGTAGTAGTTATTATAAACAAAAATAGATTCTTCGGCCATTTAGAAGGACACTTGATTCAAGAGCATTTGTGGATTTGGAATGGGAGTTTCTTTGCTGATCCCTTTTCTCGTACACCTTTCCTGCCTGCAATGTTTTTCATTTTGGATGTTTTTTTTGTTCATTATGATGATTTGTTTGGTATTAAGTAAATTTTCATTTAACCCAATAATATATTTTTGAAATATATGACCAACCTCTGGCACTAAAGACTATTTCAGTTATTGTCTTAGTATATACTTGCTTACTTCCCATTTTGCTGGTGACATTTACAACAGCGATGAAATCCTCCATCTCTGGCGGTGCTCAGGGCTTCCTTCATCATGTCAGTAGCTTCCTCTCAGTTTTCACTACTGTCAGTCACGCAAGTCCCAGGTGGAGACTCAGGAATACCGTCACACACAGACGTAGAAGGATTCTTCATTGCTATTTCCTAACAATTTTGTTTTACTCGTCAGGGTTGATAGCCCTGAGCTGAACTCTCAAAGCTGGAGGGCAGGTGTACCACTCTTAGTTTGGCCTCTAACCTTTGACCTGTTTGGCATGGGTGACCCGACCAAGAACCAAGGTATAAAGACCCAACTCCAGCCAGCATAGCACTCCAGGTCATTGAGGAATGCAAGCCTCCAACAACAAGGTTGTAGTCCTCTTGGAGAACATTAGTACATGGCTGGTAGTTTTGCTTACAGTATGTACAGGTACACTATAGTGTTATATGTATTAGAATGCAGAATGAAGAGTTTTGCATTAGCCATTGATCTAAATATTCATTTATTTTCACAAAGTCAAACCATTGAAATTTCATTACCTTTCTTCTTTATCCTCTATTCATTCCAATGGTGCATTTGATTCAACCATTAGGCTCTGGAACCAAAGGAGTTCAGTTCACTTGCCCTATCATTGAAATGTTTTCACAACCAATGGGCTTAATTTCAAGGACTCTTCATATCCTGTTCTTGTTATTTATTGCTTATTTTTATTATTATTATTTTTTCTGTGCATTTATTTGCACAGTTTGTTGTTTTCTACACTTTGGTTGGATGCCTATGTGGGTGCAGTCTTCCATTGATTCTGTTATGGTTATTATTCTGCAGATTCATTAAGTATGCCCACAAGAAAATGAATCTCCGCGTTGTATATGGTGACATATATGTACTTTGATAATAAATTTACTTTGAACTTTTAATTTTGTGCAGTATATGTTAAAATATATTTAGATTAATTTTCTAAATGTTTTAAAGTGAGGCTAGTGATGATTCTTTATGATGTTAATATTTGGGTGAATCTTCCGGTATTTTCAATGAAGAATTAAAGTAAGAAATAATGCCCATCAATATTACTCTACAAACTTTTCCCATAGTGTGATCGTAAGCGAAGCTAGAAAATTATTTATCAGTGGTACATTTTTGTGTGCTTGCAAGGTTAATTTCAAAGTTGAGTTTAAATTGTGCCACGTGGTACCACCAAGTACTCTCAGAATCCACAAAATTGTACCAGATTGAGACATGGGCTTTATGCATATTGCGTCTGCAAGAATGCTGCCAATCATTTTATAAAGCTCATCTGGAATTATAGAGTTTCATTCCTAGCTGTACTTGTAACACATTTTTCTCTTTAGAATCAACTTTTCTCGTGGAATCAACTTTTCTCAGTGCTCCATTGACAGCAACAGTCCTATTTAAAGTGTCAACAAGCATTATTCACTTTTTGATACAGTGGGCTACTGTAGGCTACTATTGAAGGCTGATGGGTTCATAGGAGTGGAGTGCAAGCTGGTACAATGATTTTTGGTGAAAAGCAATGTTATTTCTCTACATATGACCTGGGGTTATCATGGGTACGTCAGTGTTGATACGACTAATGTTCTGCATGAGCAGGGGCTACAGGAACAGGTATCAGAGAAAGAGTAGACGTGCCCAGGATTAAGAAGAATGAATGGGAGAAGGACTTACAACAGCATTCTCAGCAGTATATAGGAAACAATTCTCTTCTTTCTACTCAAGGAAATAGAATTTCAGACTTTATTTTAGCAGTGCCCATTAATTACATCTGAATATGAAGATAGCCTTTTGCAATTCATGTTCTAGGACAGTCAGATACCTCTGCATTTCAGAACTCACCAATCCCTTAATATTTATTGAAATTTTCCTGCCAAAGTGGAGCATTTCACATGTTCCAACATTATACCTAATTTGCCTGGTCTTTGCCCTCTGACATGTATATCCCTTGGAGATAGCATTTAGATTTGTGAAAAAAGCGGGCTTCTCAAAATTCAGGGAGTGACAATTTGTACTTGTTTAGCACTTCCGATTTCATTTGCACTCAGATCTCTTCATGGATTGCAAGGGCAATCATCTTTGAATGTCTAATTAACCTGTGATGATGAGAAGAAACTTCATGGCATTTATTTCAACTCTGGATTACTTGGAACACTGGCTCTTGGGGGTGGGGGAGGTTATCTGTTTCTCTTTTTACTGTCTACTCCTGTTTTAGCTTGCTCATGCTTGCCAGAGAGTACTGTACAGGTACTTAGGATGAGATTCAGACATTTGGATTTCTGGATGGCTACCTTCTATTCTCTGCAGAGGTGGTTGGATAGTCTATGTCAGCTGCATTTTCAATAATCTATTCATACTAAGGGATCGGCCTAGGTATGTAACTCTGCAGGTTAGTCTGTTGTGCTCTGGTAACTCTGATAAATTGAGGGTAAATAGAGGGCTGTGCATGTCTACTAGTGAGAGTGTTACTCCTTAAGCTAAAATTTTATTTGAAATCCTGTGCAGCTACAGGGTGGAGGAGAATGCACAGGATTAGTTGCCTCTAAATCTTTGGTCAACTATTTTCATATGCTTGATAGAGTACATAAAATAATTTGCAATAAGAATGGAAAATGCTAAGATCCACATTCAACATCATCATTCAAAGGAAAAATGGAACATCAGATTATTACTTAAATGGTAAAGGATTGCAGCATGCTGCTGTGCAGAAGGAGTGATTGTCCATGAATCGCAAAAGGTTGGTTTGCAGATGCAGCAGGCTATCAAGAAGGCAAATGGGATGTTGGCCTTCATTGCTAGAAAGATTGAATTTAAGAGCAGGGAGGTTTTGCTGCAACTGTATAGGGTACTAGTGAGGCCTCATCTGGAGTACTGCATGCTGCTTTGGTCTCCTTACTTCAGGAAGGATATACTGGCCTTGGAGGTGGTGCAGAGGAGGTTCACAAGATTGATTCCAGAGATGAGAGGGTTAGACTATGAGGAGAGATTGAGTCACCTGGGACTGTACTCACTGGAATTCAGAAGAATGAGAGGAGAGCTTATAGAAACATCTAAAATTATGAAAGGGATAGAAAGACAGAGGCAGGAAAGCTGTTTCAACTGGAAAGGGAGACTAGAACTCGGGAACATAGCCTCAAGATTCGGGGGAGTAAACCTTAGGACGGAGATGAAGAAGAACTGCTTTTCCCAAAGAATGGTGAATCTGTAGAATACTCTGCCCAATGAAGCAATGGCCTCAGTAAATATATTTAAGACAAGGTTGGGCAGATTTTTGCATAATAAAGCAATTGAGGGTTGTGGGGAAAAGGCAGGTAGGAGGAGATGTGTCCATGGTCAGATCAGCCATGGTCTTATTAAATGGCAGAGCAGGCCCAACAGGCCAGATAGCCTACTCCTGCTCCTATTTCTTACGTTCTTATGTTCATTAAGTACCATGTTGTATAGATGTGGACGATCATGGTTTTTTCCATTACTATGATTGTTCTTGGCAAATTTGTCTACAGAAGTGATTTACCATTGCCTTCTTCTGGGCAGTGTCTTTATAAGATGGGCGACCTCAACCATTACCAATTCTCTTCAGAGATTGCCTACCTGGCGCTAATGGTCGCATAGCCAGGACTTGTGATGTCCACCAGCTGCTCATATGAACACCCACCACCTGTTCCCAGGGCTTCAAGTGATCCTGATCAGGGGTGCTAAGTAGATGCTACACCTTGCACAAGGGTGACCTGCAGGCTAGCAGAGGGAATGAGTGCATCACACCTCCTTTGCTAGAGATGTAGAGTATCTCCATCCCACCACCTTTATTTTATATTAAATATATTTAATGATTGTAATTGCAGTCAGTTTTGTAGTTTATATATAAAGCTGTCTAACTGAAACATTCATCTTCATTTATAAAAGTTGACAATTCCCTATGGTCATTCCATAGATTGTGTTTGACCTCACTGGCATAGACTGCAGGGATTTGTCCCTAATGTAATTATGCTCCACAGGCCTATTCCATGTGCATAGAAACATTTTTATTTTGTGCATTTTTCCTTTTCAGACCTGCATAAACTTCAGGAAATTGGTCTCATACTATTCAGAAGCTACTGGTCACAGTGCCTCAGTTAGGGAAGCTGTTGACTCACAGCATCAGAGACATGGGTCCAAATCCAACCATGGACACTGTCTGTACTGCATGTTCTCCCTGTGACAGGATGGGTTTCCTCCTACATCCTATGGACATACAGGTTGGCAGGGTGAATTGACCACTATAAATTGCCCCTAGTGGGCATGTGGCCAAGTGGTTAAGGCATTGGACTAGTGACCTGAAGGTCATGAGTTCAAGCCCCAGCTGAGGCAACGTGTTGTGTCCTTGAGCAAGGCACTTAATCACACATTGCTCTGCGACAACACTGGTGCCAAGCTGTATGGGTCCTAATGCCCTTCCCTTGGACAACATTGGTGTCATGGAGAGGGGAGACCTGCAGCATGGGCAACTGCTACAACCTTGCCCAGGCCTGCGCCCTGGAGAGTGAAGACTTTCCAGGCGCAGATCCATGGTCTCGCAAGACTAACGGATGCTTTTTAAAAAATTGCCCCTAGTATGTAGGTGAGCTGTAGAATAGGGGGTGGAGTGTTGAGTTAAAGAGATTGTGGGGAAATGCTTAGTGTAAAATGAATGGTTGATAGTCAATCTGGATCTGAAGGGCTGAGGAGCCTGTTTATGTGCTTTATTACTGATGCTATGACTCCATTCCAAAATATACTTTTCCGTAGTGTAATGAATCACGAACTCAGGAAATTTCCAGTTTTATCTACAAATCCATTCTCTCCCTGCTAATCTCAGTTGAGGCAGCTAATAGAGTTCTACTAGCACCTGGCTACTGAAAATTAAGTGTGAGAGATGAAGATAATTTGAGTTAATTGAACTGGTGCTGCAGGTTGTTTGTTGCCCATGAACCAACACCTTACTATGAATTAACATCCTAAGGAGTGGAAAACTAAGTTGTGGGATGAAATTTGAAATTTTCTGTTTTGCAGACAAGAATGAAGATTAACTTTTGTGGATATGATAAAATTATGTTTCCTAAGTTGAGAATATAAAGCCCTTTTCAATTGTCTGAAATCAATATTACAAATTTTTGTCTGCAAAGCATCAAGAAACTAGCTTCTGGTTTCTTCTGTACGCACAACTTCTGCTGAGTGATAATAACTAACTGTAGTTTTGACTGTTATAAATGTCAAAAAGAATTTATGGCCAGAATGTAGGACATAGAACAAAGCACAGTGTAGAAAAGGAACAGGTCCTTCGGCCCATGGTGGCTGTGCCGAACCTGATGCCAAATTAAACTAATCCCTTCCACCTGCACATGATCCATATCCTTCTGTCCCCTGTATGTTCATGTGCCTGTCTAAAATCCTTTTAAACACCACCATTATGTCCATTTCCACTACCTCTCTTAGCAGTGCATTCCAGGCAACTAATACTCCCTGTGTAAAAAAAAACTTGCTATACTGTATGTATATATATTATAAGACTTTTGCACAGCATTGTAATAATTTTATGTATTGCACTGTATTGCTGCCACAAAAAAATCATGACATATGTGAGTGATGATGAACCGAATTCTGATCTGGGTCTCTGTTGTGGACTGAGAGTGGGAAGGGGGCAGGGAGAGGGGAATCATGGTTGGGAAAAGGGGAAGGGAGAGGGGAGGAAGCAGGAAGCACCAGAGAGACATTCTGTAATGATCAATAAGCCAATTGTTTGGAATCAAATGACCTTGCCTGGTGTCTCAGGGCTGGGTGTCTGTACCCATGCCACCCTTTACCCCTGGCACTCCTTCTCTGCCACCTGTCCCACACCCCTCACATGGTGCTCCACCATCGCCACCCCCAACATCCGTTTCTCCTACCAGATTTACAGACTCGCTCTCTGCATTGACAAACACAGTACTGTGCAAAAACCTTAGGCACCCTTGCTGTATACATGAGGCAAAGACTTTTGCACAGTACACTAAGTTGCAGTTTAAAGTAATTAATGATACTGGTAGTCTGTGGTTAAATGAATTTTTGTGTGTGCTTCTATCACTGTCTGCCTGCTATTGTTGCAAAGTGCAATATTAGATGACTAGTGAGCTTTACTTGTGGAGATTAATGTTGTGTTGGGACGATATCTGTTGAGTAGTTGGAATGTTCAGAATGAGGAAAACTCTTGGTGGTGATTTTCTGTCCATTCTGTCCATTCACAGAAGTGTTACATTTTACTTCAACACTCCTAAGTAGACAAGCAATAATTATGTCTATTTCCATTATATCAATAGGCATCCGTTAGTCTCATGAGACCATGGATTTGCGCCTTGGAAAGTTTCCAGGGCGCAGGCCTGGGCAAGGTTGTATGGAAGACCAGCAGTTGCCCATGCTGCAAGTGTCCCCACTCCACACCACCGATGTTGTCCAAGGGAAGGGCACTAGGACCCATACAGCTTGGCACCGGTGTCGTCGCGCAGCAATGTGTGGTTAAGTGCCTTGCTCAAGGACACACACGCTGCCTCAGCCAAGGCTCAAACTAGCGACCTTCAAATCACTAGATGAACACCTTAACCACTCGGCCACACGCCAACACTCCATTATATTAAGCATAATAGTTTTTTTTTAACTGATGCATAAAATGAAAAATAGGCAATTCATTTGGAAGAGCTGTTGGTTTTTCTACAACCATGTTGTGACTTTAAGCCCCACTCTGAACTTGCAAGAGGAGATGCTGTGGACCACTGTTAGCTGAGAGGTTGATATGCACTCTAAGGGACATATTATAGAGTAGTTCAGCTCCATGCAATTGGTCACATTGACATGGCTTACCACTGCAGACATTGTCAGTTATTAATCCTAAGACCATTGATCACTATTGGACTGCTGTCACAGGCCTTACTTTGCAGACTGTGATTGACATATTGAAACACAACCATCTAATTCTGGAACAGGGTTGATCAGATAATTTAGGAGGGTTAATGTTATTGACGTTGTGTAGGCAGAAGAGATTAGTTTAGTTTAAAAAAGCAAACACGAGGAAATCTGCAGATGCTGGAAATTCAAGCAATACACACAAAATGCTGGTGGAACGCAGCAGGCCAGGCAGCATCTACAGGAAGAGGTACAGTCATCGTTTCGGGCCGAGACCCTTCGTCAGGACTAACTGAAAGAAGAGATAGTAAGAGATTTGAAAGATTAGTTTAGTTGCCATTTGATTACTAACTTATTTGGTTTGGCACAACTTTTTGGGATGAAGGGCCTGTTCCTGTGCTGTTTTATGTTTGTTACTCTTGTGATTCTTCTCTCTTGTCACCAAAAAACAGCATTCCATTTTTCTTCTTAAGTACTAGCAGTACCCACATATGAATGTTCAGATTTTTGAACAAGGATGCCTAATTTTCTCCTACTACCAAGACTTAACGGTGTATTTAAATAATACTCTGCATTTCTAATCTTCCTTCACACACACTTCCATATATTACACCTGTCTGCCATCTGTTTGCCCTCTCAGTAGACTCATCAGTCTCATTTCCTTTGTCTTTCTCACAAGTTACTTTCCCAATTAATTTTGTATCATTGGCAAACTTAGGTATATTACACTTAGTTAATTCATCAACAGCATATAGATTAAAAAATGGCTATCTATCCTTGTTACCAGATTGAAAGTGATTCAGATTCCTTGCCCTCACCATCTGCCCATCACCCTCACATTCCTCTGACTGGTTTCCCTCTCTGCCTTCCTTCCTTTATTTCATGCTCCAACTTACTTTCCTCCTCAGATTCCATCTCAACCCTTTGTTTCTTGCAGCTATCACCTCCTAGCTTCTGACATTACTCCCAGCACTTCCCTCCCCCACAAATCTGCCTACCACTACTTACTTGGATTCACCTTTCCCTGCCAACTCTTTCTCCACCCATTTCTTCCAGCTTTTTGTACTATCTCCCCTCTTTCTTCCAGTCCAGATGAAGCGTCTTGAGCCAAAATGTTGACCTACCCACTTTCCTCCATAGGTGCTGCCTGACCCATTGAGTTTTTCCAGTGTGGTTCGGTTTTCCTACCCATTGTCTTTTTACTAATTCTCTCTTTGTAGTAATATATTACCTCATGCAAAAACCACTTATGTGATGCCTTATCAACTACCTTTAGTTCTTTGGATTTTGCCTGTTACATCCTTAAAGAGGATCAACTTATCAATTTTGCTGGTTGCATCCTTAAAGGACAATATTCTCATGTCATAAAATTATGTTGACTCTATCCAATCATGTCATGCTTTTCTAAAATGCTCATTTATCACTTCATTAAAAATAAATTCCATCATTTTTTACAGGAACTTATGTTAGAGTAACTGGTTTGTAGTCACTTGTTTTCACTCCCGCTTTCAATTGAGCTGTAATGTTACATTATCAGACTTCTATTCTACTGGGACCTTTCTAGAATCAAGGAAGTTGTTGAAGGTGACAAACAATATATCCACTTTCTCCAAGAGTGTCAAGAAGCAAACTCTGAAATTCAGGGAATTTATTGTCCTTCAAAACTAATAGTTTGCTGTGTACCTCTTCTCAAATGATAATTGTTTCAAGTTCTCACTTTCTTTTGACCATTGGACACCTATCATTTTTGATGTGTTTTTTTTAATCTTCTGTTATAAAGATAAGTTCACTTTTTTGGTTCAATGTCTATAATTTCCTTATTTCTCTTATTAACTTCCCAGTCAGAACTTTTAAGGGACCAATAATTACTTTTGCTTTTCTCTTCCCCTTTACGCACTTGTGTAAAATCCGTTCTGATATTTCTCTCTAGCTTAGGCTTACCTTCTGTTTTCAAACATTTTCAATTAATCCAGACCCTACCTCATCTAAGCAGCATGGCTACCTGCTGAATTAAACTGCCTTTCTAATTCTTTCCATCCCTGATGAACCATAATGTCTGCTCTTCCAACTACAGCCTGCTAATCTTGAATCAAAATTCTTCTGGATGCAGAATTTAACTTCAGGTAAGATTTCTATAGATTTCACTGGTCTTTCACTTGTTCCAGTTATAACCAATCACCTGCTTCTCCCTCCTTATGAAAGCCTGATTTATATTTTTAATGAATCCAAGTTTCTATTAACCAGATACCTAGTTAGTTTTTAACTAATTACTTGACTTATAACAGTTATTTTTTTTTGCTTTTTATCTAACTTGGATTTTTATAAACTTCAAGTAGAACAACCTACCTTATAGAAGGCACTAGACTGATTTTAATTCTTTCTGATACAAACCCACAAATAATGCAGACATAAAATGCACTTCCTTCTCATTCTGCGCTGAAATCCAATCATCAGCAAATACTCTACTTCTACATGTTGTGTTCTGTTGCAGCTGCCCTTTTGTGACCACTTAGCTTCAGCAAACTTTAGCAAAGTACTTTGTGTGATAATTATAAGTGAGGTAATTTTGCATTGAAAATTACACATAGTGCTTTCTAAAATCCATCCTGTTTTGTCTGCTTCTTACATGCAGATCATAGAAGAGCCTTCTTGGATAAAATAACTGAACTTCTTCATTTTTAAAAATAAAACGCCATGGCTTAATATTTCCTTGCAGTGCAATACTCAGCCGTGAAAGGCTGTCGTCAGTATTGAATCTTCGCTGCTAATTGTAAGGGATGACTGTTCAGGGTCAGCCCTGTAGCACCACCTGGGCCCACTCTGTTAGCAGTCTTTGATAACGGATCACTCTCACCCTTCCTGAAGTCTTTCTTGGCTGGCGGTAGTTTTAAATTGCTTCCACCACTGCCACACTATCTTGATTCAAACAAACCAGAGGCTAAAGTGGGTATTACCAGTCCATTACCGACAGCCTGAGCCCTGAACACTCTGTGGGGAATTCCCTGTATCAGACAAAGTATTACATTGTGAGAGAAGGATTCCAGTGAAGGAATGCAGCCTCACTCCGTCTCTGATCCCCCACAATACTTGATTGTATACAATGTTAGTCTCTTCAGCTGTCAGAATGATAACACTTTTTCATATTTGAGGAACTTACTGAAATGTGATTCCTAGAAACTGTACCATTCCCTTCATATTTGCAGGCGCAATAATGCTAACTCTAAATATTAAATAATTAGTATCGGATTTAATATCACTGGCATAGGACATGAAATTAGTTGGTTTGCAGCAGCAGTGCATAGCATAAAATAATAAAAAAACTATAAGTTACAAGAAGGATATATAAAAAGGAAAATTAAATTAGATAAGTAGTGCAAAAAGAAACGAGAAAAGAAATACTGAGGTTGTGTTCATGGGTTCATTGTCCATTCTGAGTTCTGATGGCAGAAGGGAAGAAGCTGTTTCTGAAACATTGAGCGCATGCCTTCAGACTCCTGTAATCTCCTTAATGATAGCAATGATAAGAGGGTATGTGCTGGCTGATGGGGTTCCTGAATGATGGATGACACCTTTTTGAGGGGTTTTTGAAACGTCGACTGTACCTCTTCCTAGAGATGCTGCCTGGCCTGCTGCGTTCACCAGCAACTTTGATGTGTGTTACCTTTTTGAGGCGTCGCCTTTTGAAGGTGTCCTTAATGCTGGGGAGGCTGGTGCCCACGGTGGAGCTAACTGTGTTCACAATTTTCTGGAGCCTTTTCCGATTCTGTGCGGTGGCCGCTCCACACCAGACAGTGATGCAACCAGTTAGAACGTTCTCCATGGTACATCTGTAGAATTTTGACAATGTGGCTTTGGTAACATACCAATTCTCCTCAAACTCATAATGAAACATAGCCTCTGTTGTGCGTTCTTTGTAATTGTTTCAATCTGTTGGGCCCAGGATAGATCCTCAGAGATGTTGACATCCAGGAACTTGAAACAGCTCACCCTTTCGACTTCTGATCCCTCAATGAGGACAGGTGTGTTTTCCTTTGACTTCCCCTTCCTGAAGTCCACAATCAGCTCCTTGGTCGTACTGATGTTAGGTACAAGCTTGTTGCTGCAACACCACTCAACCAGCTCCACTATCTTGCTCCTGTATGCCTCCAAATCAGCATCTGAAATTTCTGCCACCAATAGTTGTGTCATCGGCAAATTCAGAGATGACATTTGAGCTGTGCCTAGCCACACAATCGTGGGTGTAGCGGGAGTAGAACTGTGGTATAAGCATGCATCTTTGAAGTATGCCAGTGTTGATTATCAGTGAGGAAGAGATGACGTTTTCAATCTGCACAGACTGTGTTCTCCTGGTGAGGAAGTCAAGGATCCAGAGCAGATGGAGATACAGACATCCAGGTTTTGGAGCTTATTGATTAGAACTGAGGATATAATGGTGTCGAGCGCTGAGTTGTAATCAATAAACAGCAGCCTGATGTAGGTATTGCTATCAGTCAGGTGATCCAAGTCCGAGTGGAGAGCCAGCAAGATTGCATCTGCTGTAGCCCTTTTGTGGTGATAGGCAAATTGCAGTGGGCCCAGGTCCTTGCTTGTAAAATGCTACTAAATGTTAAAATAACATTTACAATAAATTAAAGCCACAATAGTAAATCTCATACGAGCTTTCAATTGGTACATTTTTTCCGCCATACACTTACATGGGGTTCAGACGACCTGTCTTTGATAAATCTTACTGGCTTATCTATAAGCTCTTTGATTGATACTTCCACTCTCCAATCACTCTTCACTGCAATATCATGAAATCTTCCTGGAGGATCTCATTGGCCTCTGCTTCAAAATGGCTCACAATCCTGTCTGTGTTTCTTGTCCTTAAGTTAACCCATAGCCATTATTCTTTCTAAGGAAAAGAGTCAACTTTGGGTCTGTTAATTCGAGTAGCGTTCAAATATAAGATTCATGTGATTGAAACATTGCCAGTTGGGAAATGCAATGTGCTGGGCTTAATTTCCTATTTCATACAGAAATCCCAGTGAGCAGTTTGACATAGTGAGCTACAGATTTGTTCACACATTTTTGAAAAAAAAATCTTTTGCTGCTGAAAATCTGCCTAATCCAAGCAGAAGAATTCTGTATTCATTTCTGGGTGTCTGATCAATTGATAAATTTCTTTTCTCATTTTTGGCAGTCGTTTTGTTCACCTGTACAGGTTTTCCTGAAAAAGCTGTAGTTCAAGACACAAAATTCACCTATGGTGAAATTTTCAACCTCAAAGTTGTGAAAAGTAACAGCGCTTACTTATTCAGTGAGCAATTATCCTGAGCTAATATCTTTTATTGAAACTATTCTATTTAAGAATAAATCCCAAACAGCATTCTTTGTTCTCACTAAGATCTATGACCCCATACAGCCTCAAATGCATTTTTGACGACTTTTCACATGGAGGTCAGATCATGGTCACCGTTAGCTTCTTGGATTCAGGATCATTTCAGATTGCTGTTGATCTCTGCCACATCTCATTATTTGGCTGCAGTAGGGAGGTCATATAAACTTTATACTTAAGGGCAGGACATTTTCACATCTTTTCCTTTAGTCCCCCAGGGCAGACAGTTATGTGCTCTGGAGATTTTGCCTTTATTTTAGCATGCACAGAATGCTTTCAGGTCCTTACAGAGAACTCATTGGAACTTTTTTGCTAAGAATGTATCTTGCACCAACATTAGCCCTCTTGCAACCACTGTTGTTTACCAACCTCTCTAGTCCCTCTGACTTCTTGAAAAGCTCTCTGCAATCCATATCTCAGCCTTGTCGAACTCATTCACTCATAAGCAACAACCTTTTGTAACTGGAGGAATGTTACTTATTTGTGGTTGTTTTTTTAAGACTTGCATGGTTATGCACTGACAACTGCGAGAACTTGGAAAAAGGTAACATAGTGCTGAATCGGACGACATCAGTGTCATCTTGGCATTATGTAGAGAAAATCAACAGCACTGTTCTGTGAGCAACACACACAAAATGCTGCTAGAACTCCACAAGTCAGCCAGCATCTATAGAAGGGAATAAAGTGTCGATATTTTGGGCTGAGACCTTTCGTCAGGACTGTTCTGTGAACCTCACATTTGAAACTGTCACCCCATAGCTGTGGTTCCCAACTTTTTTTAAATGCCATGAAGCCTAACCATTAACCAAAGGGTCCGTGGACCACAGATTGGGAACCCCTGTTCTATAATGTGATATTCACAAATAACATTAGGATAACTTGTAGCACTATAAATTCCACAGCAAGGTAAAAAAAAAACAGCTGGAGCAATATTTAGGCCTATACACTTAATTTTATTTTCTTTCTGTATTTGAAATTGAACTCAAGAACAGAGGTCTTTGTTCTTCTCTCCATTAGAGATTTATTTTATTCTTTTTCCTTTCTCCTTTTTTGTCCACTTCACTTTATTACTTTCTCTCTTAATTTTTCCTCTGGTGGGTTATTCATTGAAGTTATTAATTCAAGTTCAGTTAAGAAGATTGAGAAAGAAATGCAGTTTTCCACAGGGGTGCAGTATGAGGCTGGAACAGAGATATATTACAGACTATCTCACACAGAAGTATTTGTTCTCACCTATGCCATGTCTGGCATATGAATGTTTGAGCCAGTGTTATTCTGGGAAAAAAACCTTGTTTAGCCTGACTTGGAAGTATGTAAAGGGATAGTGCAAAGGAGTTTTATTTTGCAACCAACCCTCTGTTAATCATTCAAGTGAACCCATGATGCCATTTTGTCAAATACACCCAGCAAATAAAACACTATTTATTGTTTGAACAGAAAATGACAGGAATCAAACCGTACCTTTTAACTTTTACCTTTTTCTCTTTTAAATATACAAGATACTTTGTTGAGAACTTTTGGAGATACAGTATCTTTGATAACCCCGGTCTTCCCCATTATCTAATCTTTTTATCCATCTCTCAAACATAGAATCATATACCTATAACTGTGTGGCTAAGCATAGTTCCAATGCCATCTGTAGCTGGCAGAATCATGGCTGGGGATGTGCATGTGTGGGCACGTAGCCAAGTGGTTAAGTCATTGGACTAGCGACTTGAAGGTCGTGAGTTCGAGCCCCAGCCGAGGCAACATGTGTTGTGTCCTTGAGCAAGGCACTTAATCACACATTGCTCTGCGATGACACTGGAGCCAAGCTGTATCGGCCCTTGCCCTTCCCTTGGACAACATCGGTGTCGTGGAGAGGGGAGTCTTGCAGCATGGGCAACTGCCGTTCTTCCGTACAACCTTGCCCAGGCCTGTGCCCCGGAGAGTGAAGACTTTCCAGGCGCAGATCCATGGTCTCGCGAGACTAACGGATGCCTTTACTTTACTTCTCCACAGCCATCATGTCCTTGTCCCGAACAGAAAAATCCTTAACACTACCATGGAGTATATTTTTCTCTCTGTCAACTTCCACTGATGTTGTTTTGTTTATTTTCTCATATAAGTTATGTATAATTTATGTTCGTTGACATTAAGTTAATTTGTATTTGTCATCTTTGTAATGTACTTTGCTGTTCTAATTTTCTAAAACGTCTAATTTTCATGGCATTTATACCTGGTGTGTGTATGCCAATGATAAAAGAATTGAACTTGAACTTGAAATAATTGTTATGAAATATGTCCATTTCATTGAGGATGTGTTAAATACATTTCAAGTATCCAGAAATGGGAAAAAGTTACACAATTTTGAGCATGAAATAGCATTAAAAACATTACCCTATTAATCATAGTACTGTAGTAGTTATGTAGGAGTCCCATTTATATTTCACCACTACAGTTATGAAACTAAATTCAATAACCTTAAATTTAATAAATTTAAATTCAATAAATGTATAATACATAGGCTTTTAGTTGGAAGAAAGAACTTCTTCATTCATGTTTTCCAAGTGTTGGAACTTGCCAGTCCTCTATGGTCTGATGATCATGTGACTCTTGTCTCAAACTGCTAGCCAAATGATTGGCAGTAAATGTTATTCTTGCTGGTGTCACCAACAAAGGTAATCCCCTGGCTAACTTCTGAGTATAAGAAGCATACACCATTATTGACAGCTGTTCCAAAGAAGGTGCCTAATTCTTCCAGCATGCCTTTTAAGCATATAATACGTTGACATTTTAGTGGAGTTGGATCAAAAATAGTTTTTGCTGCATCTTTTTAATAATTAATAATAATAGGCATCTGTTAGTCTCATGAGACCATGAATTTGCTCCTTGGAAAGTTTCCAGGGAGCAGGCCTGGGCAAGGTTGTATAAAAGACCAGCTGTTGCCCATACTGCAAGTCTCCCCTCTCCACGCTACCAATGTAGTCCAAGGGAAGGGCATTAGGACCCATACAGCTTGGCACCAGTGTCATCGCAGAGCAATGTGTGGTTAAGTGCCTTGCTCAAGGTCACACACGCCGCCTCAGCCAAGGCTTGAACTAGCGACCTTCAGATCACTAGGCAAATGCCGTAAACACTTGGCCATGTGCAAACAATCTTTTTAATTAGATTGATAATCTACAGGAGAGATCTGCTCAGTCCCTCAGCTCAAGAACCTTGATCAGGTGGAGCATTTTTAAAAATCTTTGCATGGTATCAGGAAAGGCCCCTGTTCCATCCGCCCCACTCACCGAGATCATTAACACCCCCCACTCCCCGAGAGCATTAACACCCACCCACTCCCCGACAGTGTTAACACCCCCCACTCCTCGAGAACATTAACACCCCCCCACTCCCCGAGAGCATTAACACCCCACACTCCCCAAGAACATTAACACCCCCCTCCACTCCCCGAGACTGTTAACACCCCGCACTCCCCGAGAGCATTAACACCCCCCTCCACTCCCCGAGACTGTTAACACCCCGCACTCCCCGAGAGCATTAACGTTCAGAGCAGAAGGACGTGAAGGACCAGAAGGCTGAAGGGAGAGGGTGGAGTGAAATGCTGATAATGATGACGATCCATCAGTATGTCAGGAAACCTTGTACCCCACAGCATCATTTCATGAGGAATGAACACATTTGGTTATAGAGACGTGTCACATGACAGAATCAGGCTGCAGTTTGGCTAGAGGCATACAAGAACTGGTGGAGATAGCTTACTGGGCTGAAAGGTACCGGTGAGGTTTTCTTAAATCTGTGCTTCCCCAGAGGATTCAGAGGAGGGCCAGAAGTAGGATACTTCCATGAGAAGGCTAATGTGGGTACACAGTTCGATGGTGAACACAGTTCGAATGCGTGAGAAGACAAGAAACATGGATAAGTTCATTTCTGAGATTTCAGAGGAGGCTGTGTGGGGCAAGGAAGCATCAATCTCAACTCTGGAGGTCATAGTCACATCTTTGCAACAACATCAGCACCCAACTAACTACGACAGGTCGCAGCTGCGATAGAGGCATAGGAAGAGATCGCAGTAAGCTTGTCTGCCTTATGCACCATTTCATTTTGATCCAGCTAGAATTCCGGTCAAAGGAACAGTGACTTCACAACTGAAAATAAATGGAAGAGAGATCTCAAGAAGTTATGAGCAGAGTATTATTTATATCAAACACTGGTATGTAATTCATGAAGGGAATGTGCCTTTCAGTGGATGTGGGAATGATTATTCCATGAGCAGAATTGTAATTCTCCAGAAGCAAAGAGGATACAGCACGTTAACACTTAGATGTTCTGCACAGAGAGTTGTAAGCCATCGACAAACAGCCTTTCTGCATAAGCAGTACAATGCCATTCATGATCAGATAAGAATGGAGATATGGTTTGGAGGAACTTGCATCTCTTCTGCAGGAGCAGAGACATGCATTCTCAAGATTCACATACACTTCTGTTAAGGCAGGGCTCTTCAGAGCTGGTTCAGAAAGCTGACTTTAAAGAGACTCATGAAGACAGCTAAACCGGACTCCGGTTATGTAAAGTCTGGCAATAGGTTTAGCTCCAGATCTGTCTGAGTACTAAAGGCATTGCACCATTTTCTACCCAATTTCCAGAGGGTTTGCCCTGATGTGCAGGTTCAGGGCATTCCTTTTAACTCCACCTCCCACCTGTAATACCCCCCCCCCACCCCCGGGGGCAGAAATTCATTTCCCATTATGGCCTCCAGGGCTGCATGCTCACCCATACTTCCTAGACATCTACTCTAGAGAGCTCCTTCAATTTAGTCTGGGCAGTAATCTGAGGTCAGCTCGTCAGGGGCAAAAGCCTCTCTTATGATATTAAGGACAACAATGCAAACTCAAAGGGATAGGTGCTAGTACTTGAGCAGTCAGGCTGTAGCCACAGAAGGGACAGTGCGGTGGAACAAGATCACGATATTTTGCTGAAAGGTATTATGATTTTCAATGGATTTACAATTTGTCCTGGTAATGTTACAAAATATTCTCAAAACTCCAGTGTTGATGAAATATGCACAATTTGGGCAGGTCATGATTAGATTAGATTCAACTTTATTGTCATTGTGCCGAGTACAGATACAAAGCCAATGAAATGCAGTTAGCACCTAACCAGAATAGTGTTATTTACAAGATAACTGCGAATGAAAAGTAAGTGCTAGAGCACACAAATATAGAAGTACTGAGACAGTACAATATGGGTGCAATACTGCTTGGCGCTGTGATGTGAGGTTCAGCAGGGTCACAGCCTCAGGGAAGAAGCTCTTCCTGTGCTTGCTGGTGCGGGAGCGGAGGCTCCTGTAGCATCAACCGGATGGGAGGAGAATAAAAAGTCCATGGTTAGGGTGAGGTGCATCCTTGATAATGCTTTTCGCCCTGCCCAGGCAGCGTTTATGGTAGATGTTCTCAATGGTGGGCAATTGGGTGCTGATAATCCACTGGGCAGTTTTCACCACACGCTGGAGTGCTTTGCGGTCCGATACGGGACAATTGCCATACCACACTGAGATGCAGTTAGTAAGTATGCTCTCAATGGTACAGCGGTAAAACTCAGTCAGTATCCTGGGACAGAGGTAAGCTTTCTTGATGCTCCGCAGGAAATAAAGGCGCTATTGCGCCTTTTTGATCAGGATGGAGGAGTTCAGGGACCAGGTGAGAGCCTCGGAAATATGGACACCAAGGAATTTGAAGCTTGATACATGCTCCACTACAGCTCCGTTGATGTAGATGGGGACGTGAGTGTGGCTCCTAGCATGCCTGAAGTCCACAATGATCTCCTTGGTCTTCTGGGTTTTAAGGGCCAGGTTGTTGTCGGCACACCATGCGACCAGGTGCTGGACCTCGCCCCTGTAGGCTGTCTTGTCATCTCCTCTGATCAGGCCAACCACCGTGGTGTCATCTGCGACTTGATTATGGAGTTAGAACCATGTACAGGAATCGCAGTCATAGGTGAAAGGGCAGTCTAGAAGAGGGCTCAGCATACAGCCTTGAGGCCTGCCGGTGCTTTGGGTGAGAGTGGAGGTGGAAAGGTTGTCTAACTTAACTGATTGGGGTCTGTTAGTCAGAAAGCCCAAGGTCCAATTGCAGAGGGATGAGCTGATACCAAGCTGGCCAAGTTTGGCGATCAGCAATTATGCAGAGAAGTCGACATTTCGGTCCGAGACCCTTCCTCAGGAACATCGGTTTTCTCCTATTTGTGATACACTAAATTAGTGCTATGCTTTCCCCACTCACTTACCCCATCATGTTCTCATTATTTATTGCTATTTACTTATATTTGCATTTGCACTGTTTGTTGTTTTCTGCACTCTGATCTTTCATTGATCCTGTTATAGTTACTATTCTATAGAACTGCTGAGATTGTCGAAAAGAAAATGAATCTCAGGGTTGTATGTGTCACATATGCGTACTTTGATAACAAAACTTACTTTGAACTTTTAACATTGAACTTTAAATTCCCTTTTGTGACATTGCCTACTTTGAATAGTCAGTGCAATAGCTTGAAACAGATTTCATTTCGAACTTAATGATGAATTCCGTGCAACAGCATAAAGCAGATTTCAGTTGGAACTTTATGAGGAATTCCACGCTATTGGATAATTGCGGCTCCATTGGCTTAAACTGTTTGGCCCTCAATATATTTCCTTACCCACTTTGTGTAATTAAATCATATATTACGTACATTGTGTCAGTTGCTGTGGCTGCAATGTTAACTAGGCAGCATCAGTCTTGAAGCAGAAGTCCAAAGGGTTCAGGAAGTTGACTAACATTTTGATCTGCAGAGCAGAACTGATCTAAGGATAAAATCTTTAAGATAATTTTTGTACTAGAATAAGGGTAGCAAGTTCCACGTGAAACAATAGTGGGCAAAACTTGATGGTTTGGTTTAGATATTCAGTAAGTCAAGGTGCCTTCCTTGGGACTCTACTACATGAACCAATGCTTTCAAAGGCAAATGCACAACTTTTTCCATAAATTAATGTACTTAAATTTGAATGACTATGGAATAAAAGAGTGAAAGCAGCTACAAAGTTTGACAGAGTACTAGAGAAGGCATATGACATGCTTGTCTTTATTTGTCAAGGGATTAAGTTCAAAAGTTGGGAGCAACCTTAAAAAAACTCTCTAGTTAGGCCCCAATCAGTTATGGTCAGCTCATTATAGGTAGGATGTCAAGGCTTTGGAAAGGTGATGAATAAGGTTTATCAAGATGCCTGGATTATAGGATATGTACAAGAAGGAGGGGCTAGATAAACTTGGGTTGTTTTCCCTGGAATAGTGGAGGTTGAGGGGAGAAATTTACAAGGGGTATAGATGGGATACAACCTGTATCTTTTTCCCAGGGTTGAAATGCCTAATACCAGAGGCATGCATTTAAGATGAGAGGGAGTCATTTCAAAGATGAGCATAGAAAGGTTTTTAGCTCGAGTGGTGGGTACTTGGAATGCACTGTCTGGGTGGTGTGGAGGCAAATAGAGGCATTCAAGGGGCCTTTAAATAGGCTCATAAATGTGCAGGAAAGGAAAGAATGAAGACATTGTATAGGCAGAGGGATTAGTTTAGTTGGCCATTTGACTACTAATGTAATTAGTTTGGCATAACATCGTGGGCCGAAGGGTCTGTTTCTGTGCTTTATTGTTCTGTGTTTTAAGATGGAGTGTACTAGTGGAAGGGTGTTATTCTGGCTGAAGGCCTATGAGCAATTATGTTCCGTAAGAACTGGTGCTGGGACCTCTTTTGCTTGTGATATGATGGATGAAAATATAGAAGGGTGGCTTAGTAAGTTTGCAGATAGCACAAAGATTGGTGGAGCTGTGGACAGTGTAGGGGGCTGTCAAAGGATACAGCTGAGTATAGATCAGTTACAGACATGTACAGAGAACTGGAAGATGGAACACAATCTGAACAAGTGTCTGGTGTGCACTTTGCAAGGCCTAATACAAGGCAAAAGTTTTAATTTAATGGCAGAACTCTTTACAGCATTAATATACAGAGGGTTGAAGTCTATAACTAGTGACTAGTTGGACTTTTATAATTAGTTCAATGTTGGCACGTCATAATGGCAATGAAGGCAGGGGAACAATGTTGTGGGCTGTAGGAGCTGTCCTATGCTGTACTCCTTACACCCAGAATAAAGGTATTCTGCCAGCGCAGAATGCGTGCTAACTTGCACAATTACAGTGATTGAGAGGTGACATTTCCCTTTTAGTAACATAATAATAATTCAAAAATTATTCAAAATCATTCTTTATTTTTGATTTTCGCTCCAACAAGGTTTCTCTTAAGTGCACAGGATTGAGGATAAAGTTCAATAAAGCAGACCTTTCTCTTAACAAAGAACTTGGAGGTGAAAAGTCTGCATAACTTGGGTTAATTTTGCTAAAGTAACTACAAATACTTATCTTCTATTAGTAGTGTGATCACTCGAGTTGAGTATGATATTCTCCTCAGGGATTTTTCCCGTAATGGAGAATGCTTGTACGTGACTTTGTTTAACATGGGGAGGATGATGTATGGCAGCCACCATATGGATTGGCAGATCAAGGTCAGAGTCCAAAGACGTGGCACCCAAGGTGACTGGGGACCTTTCACTGTTGCAGCCTTCCCCTGCCTTCATTGCTATTATGACGTGTCATCATCTTCCACCAGCTCATTGTGGTCTTGGTTGGATCTCTCTGGATCATTCCCCTTGAACTTACCATCATGGGAACCCCACCAAAAGGCAAGCTCCAGGCAGCATCACTGTCAGTATCTCAGGGACTCACAAGCCTCTCCACCACAACAAAGTGACAATCCATGGAGTATTATCTGGCAGCTATTTTCAACTTTGCAGGCAGCCTATAGTCAGTCTCATTTTCTCTTCTCCTTTTTCACTTATACTTCCCAATGCCTTGACTCATCATCACCCACTATCCACCAACCTCCCTCCTCATTATTTTCTGTGGGTTTCCTTCCTTAACCTGGTGGATAGGATAAAAATAGGCAAACTAGAAGCCTAAGTAGGCTATTTGGCCCTTTCAAAGTGATCATGGCTAATTATCCACTTCTTTATTCTGTATTCGTCTTCTCCCATGATCTCTTCAGCATTAAGAAGTATATTGACCTCATTCTTCATTATATTTAATGCCTTGGTGCAGTCCCTTCTATAGCAAAGAAATCCATAGGTTCTAGATCAAGATTGTTTAATGTCATTTCCAGTACAGATGTATAAATGAGAATTAAATAATTGATATTCCAGATCCAATACAACACAAAAAACACAATAAGATAAAGTACACAATAACAAAAAAATGCAATAAATATATTGTAAATACTTAAATAACTTACATATAGAGGTTTATTTTAAGTCCATAAAATAACGTTAGAGACAGGAGTGTCTGTACATAAGGTGACTTTGACAGGAAGTGATAAAGTAATGGTAGTTAGGGGTGTGGAGGGGTAGGTTGATGAGTGGAGTTGTGGATCGGACTTACCGCTGGGGGAATGTATCTGTTTTGAGTCTGGTATCCCTGGCATGGATACTATATTGCATCCTCCCGATGGGAGTGGAACGAACAGTCCATGAGCAGGGTAGGTGGGATCCTTCATGACGTTACAAGCCCTTTTCTGGCACATTTCTGTATGTATGGCACCTCATACAAGATGAGAATGGTGTCAAATGGACATACCCCATACCCTGGTTCTGGACTCTCCAGCCATCGAGGATATCCTCTCTCCATCTAGTCTGTCTGGCCCTCTTAGAACTTTATAGGTTTCTACATGGTCCCTTCTCATTCTTATAACTCTAAACCTCCTAATCAATCCAATGGCTCTTCATACGGAAGTTTTACCATGCCAGGAATCTGTCTTTTCAACTTCTGTTGCTCTTCCTCCATCCCAAGAAAGACTTTTCTCAGAGAAGGAATCCTAAATGCCAGGTGAAGTCTCTTCAAGGCCTTAAATAGCTGCAATAAGACATGCCAGCCCCTGCACTCAAGTTCTCTTTCAATGATGGCTGATATACTATTTGCCTTCCTAATTGTCTGGTGTACCTGAACTCTTGCTTTCAGTAACTGGTGGTATGAAGACACCCATGTCTAACTGCACTTTACTTTATTCCTATCTATCCTCATCTATATAATGTCCTTCTGACTTTAGATCCTCACACATAGCTGTATTAAATGGCATTCACCATGAATTTGCAATCTCACCCAACCTGCCTAAATCACATTCTGTCCTCTACATCCTCAAAACTCACATTGAGGAGGTAACTAAGAAAATGGATGAAGGCTGAGCAGTAGAAATGGCCTCAGTAGAGCTTTTTCACGTGGCAGGCTGGTCCAGAAGATCAAGGCACAAGGGATCCGAGGAGTACAACAATTTGAAGGAAATGGAATCCAAAATTGGCTTGTTGATGAGAGGCAGAGGATGGGAGTGGATGAGTGTTTCTCTGATTTGAAATTTAACAAGTGATGTGCCATGGGGATTAGTGTTAAAACATTTGTTGTTTATAATATGTGTAAATCACTTGAATGAGAATGTAAATGATTTGATTAGCAAATTTGCAGATGACGTGAGAATTATTGGCATTGTAGATTGTGAAGAAAGTTGTCCAAGGATGCTGGGCTATGTAAACCAGCTGTAAAATTTGGTGGGGAGGTGGCATATGGGATTTAAGTCACGCAGATGTGAACTATTGCACTTCAGGAAGTTTAATGCTGATAGGACATGCAGCGTAAATTGTAGGGACCATTAGAACATTGAAGTACAGAATGACCTTGGGGTGAAAGTCCATAATTCCCTGAAAGTCCTGACACGGGAGAATACAGCTGTGAAGGAAGTAATTGGTATGGTTGCATTTATATTCGGAGGCAAGAGTTGGGGATTCACTTTGCAGCCGTGCGAAGCATTTGTGTGACTGCACTCGAAGTATCGTGTATAGTTCACTACAATACAGGAAGCATCTGTTGACAATAGAGGGAGTTCAGAAGAGATTCACAAGGATGCTGCCTGGTGGGCTGTACTTATTTGGAGAGGCTGGATATGGATAGACTGCATTTTCTTTCACTGGAATGTATAAGGTTGAGGGGTGACCATATGGAGGTATATGGAACTGAGGGGCACAGGAAGGATTAGTTGTCAGAGAACTTTTCCTAGGGCAAGGAAGTCTAAAATTAGAGGGTACCAGTTTAAGGTGATTGGGAGAAATTTAAAGAGGATTTGAGAGGCAATATTTCATACAGACGGTGTTGCTACCAAAGAAGGTGGTAGAGGGAGAAAAAAATTGCCTTGTTTAAGAGGCCTTTGGATAGGTACTTAGATAGGGACACGTAAGTAGATATGGGCCTACTGTGGGAAATTGGGATTATTTCAGATAGACATCATGATCAATGTGGGCTGAAAAGAGCTGGTTCTGTGCTGTTTGACTCTTTGCTTCTATCACATCCATCATAATACATAAAATGCTGTTTGCTTTTACACACTAAATTATGATACATCCATACCTCTGACTTTCACACAGAGGTATTTAAATTCTTGAAAAATAAATGCACTGATACGCTGACTCAAAGGATAATCTTAGATTTGATTTAATCCAGAATTGGTACTTTTCATATAATTTCATTGGTAACTCTGACTGAGATACTATAATTGCCTTATGTTTCTGGTTTGGGAATTGGAATAATGCTGTTGATGGGTACTTTTACCCCTGTTTATCTAATCTGTGGTTTACATTTGTCACATTGATATGGACAGGAAGAAGGATAGACCAAAAGTAAAGAGGGAAGGTCAAAGAGCAGTTGAAAATATATATATATTTATGGAAGGCTTTGCTGGGCTTTGAAAAAGTAATGAAGGTAAAATAGCTTGGGAAGAGTTCCCAGCATCATCTCGCAGAATGGAGAATAAGTTAATAATTCTGACTCATTGCAACAGAAGTTCAAGGAGATCAGGAGGGAGAATGGAGTTTGAAAATCTTGTAAATGGTTTGCAAGAATTTAGGGAACAAGTGATTACTGAGTATTGGGGTTCTAGGTCTTGCAGACCTTATGTTGGAGGAGGATAATAGCTGTGAAATCTTGGATTGATTGTATTTGAAGAAGGCAGAACTGTTATCAGTATCCCTAAAATAATGTTGTTCTTCAGCATTATCTTTACACCATAACCAAGCTAGTTATAGGTTAGTTTGAAAATATTTGGTCTCAACTTATTTAATTTGTAATTTATCCTTAAAACTAAATAATTTTGATATTTGCCGGTGTAAACAAAAAACAGATTAACATTTCCCTTCCTGATCTGCTTCCTCATTTCCCAATTTCATTACTGGAAACTATTTTTAAGCCATTGGAATAGAATTTTCAACTGAGGCACTATCTATAAATTGCCAGTAAATATCTGTTCCTGCCAGTAAATATCTGTTCCTTTGGAAGTTTGTCTAAAAACTTGAAACATTTCAGTGTGACAAATGTGGTGAAACCAGAAATGTAGCACCTATGACAACACAAGACATGGGGTGGATGTAGCATGAGGTAGTTTCCAAGTACTCTATTGGTTATATGTTGAGCCACAACAATTGCTCGATCCATCTTAAACTAAATTCCCATCAAAGCCTTCAATACAGATTTAGGAATAATGGAGTATTTAGCATGGGTAATTGGGAAGCACATAAAGAATGACTTAGCCAGCCTATGGCAAAGCCAATGTGGTTGCTATGCAATAATTTTAGGCCTCTTTTAACAAGTGATTTATCAGTATTGTCTGCACACATTCCTTTTGAAAGAACAAATAAGAATGATAGGATATTTAATTTCCATCTAAAATATTTACTGAAATGTTTCTGCTGGCCTTTTTCTATAAATATTGATTACCAGCTTCCTCTAGCTTGGCAGTTGACTGTGGTTAATCTGTGAGGAACTCTGTTGACAGAAGTGGTTTAAGTGAAATAACCTGGAACCAATGCCTTGGTTCATGGGCACAGTTGATGCCTGTTCTCTAAATCAAATCTACAGTCAGATTGGTCCTGTTATAAACCATTTTGCTTGGTTCTAGTCTCTGCATATCTCTCAGAATTATTGATGGGGAAGTTCACTTCCATCTAACTGGCAAGAAAGCACTGAGATTTGAGGACCTGCTGTGAGGCCATAGGTAGTTGAAGAGGATCCTGCTAATAAATTTTCCTGTGACTAAAACCTTAATGAAGACCATTGCCAAACTTCCTTGCCTTACTCTGGTGTTAAACTAATTTATTAGACTAATGTGAAACTGGACTCTCACACTCCAGAACCAATGTCACCCCAACCTCAGCAATCCAGCCACAGATGGCACATATTGGGAGGCAATACACCAAGCCATCGTCAATACATTCAAGAATGCCAAGGTTTGGAAACCTTGAATGTTGATAGATGCCACGAATTTAGTCAATGAAATGAAAGCATACCTGAGGTTTAAGAAGCTAAAATCAGACAGGGCACTTAAGGAATTTCAAGGAAGCAGGAAATAACTTAAACAGGGCATCTGAGGAGCTGGAAAGGGCTATGAAATTCCCTTGGCAAATAGAAAGCATTGGTTATGAGGACAAACGGATTATTTTTTCTAGGGTATCAGAGGCTGAGTGGTGACCCAATAGAAGAGTTGTATATAAAATTATGAGTGGCAAACGAAGGGTAGACGGTCTGAGTCTTTTTCTGCAGCGTGGAACTTCTAAAGTGCATCCCATTAAGATGGGGGGGAGGGAGAAGAATTCAAAAGAGATTTACAAGACAGGCTTTCTTTACACAGAGAGTGGTAGGTGCCTGGAATGTGATGCCAGGGGAGGTGGCAGTAGCAGAAAAGACAGTAACATTAAATGGCATGTGGATAGGCACATGAACTGGCAGAGGATGGAGGCATATAGACCATGTACAGGCAGATGGGACAAGTTTAAATTGGCCTCATGGTCAGCACATATGTCATGGCCAAAGGGCCTGTTGCTGTGTGATGCTGTTTTGTGTTCAAACCCTTAATTTTGTAAAGAATTCCTGATTCCAATAGTTATATTTATAAAGAATTCACAAAGTAGGACAGTTTAATCTGAGAACATGCGGGATAAAGTGGAAGCAGGTTTCTTGCTCCTCACTTGCTGTTAGTTAGTCTGATTAATCCAGTCTAGTCAGATACGAATCTGTGTGCAGCGCTGTTTTGGTTATATGGTTGTTAAATGATTGTGCAAGATTGCACTGGGTTTTGATGTTTGCCCTCCTTTGGTAAATTAGTAAATTGTTCCATTATTGTCACGTGTACTGAGCTACAGCGAGAAACCTATCTTACATACGGATCAAATTGTGACAATATGAGAGACAACATCTCCTTCTTTACTTTGCTCGTCACCACAATAGGGGGCCCCAGTCAAAATCTGCACTTAAGTAACGTTTTACTTGTATTTCTTTTCATTTAGATTGGTATGGTTTATTCTACTATTTGTGGGAACTTAGTCACCTCACATAAATGTACGTAAGTGTAATCTAGAACTTTCAATCATCCATCACCCTAATTCTCCGTCCCACTCTCATTCTGATCCCTGTTGTTGGTCTGTAATACCGTTAAATGAAATACCACTTCATCTTCGGGAACAGCACCTCATCATCTGACAGGGTGTATCACGTCCTTCCAGCATCCACATTGAGTTCAATAATTTCAAACTTTTACAGAATATTTCACCCTGCCAGCATTCACAATGCTTTCTTCCTGTAATTTCGGATAATGACTCTACTTCTCCCATTTATACCTCCCAATGAAGAACATTTTGCTCCCATTGGCACTCTCTTTCATTGTGTCTTTTATTTAGCCTGTCCTGCCTTTCATCCATTCACTAATTTTGCCATACTATTCTTATTTCCTCTCCACCTGTTACATCCAACCTCAGTAACAGCAGCATTATGTCCAACAGGCAGGGTGTACCAAAGACTCTTTTGGTCATGAGCCTCTGTCAATTTCAATAGCCCCCAAGTCACTGTGTTCTCCTGAATTGGGCTTACACAAGACAATGCACTGCATCACATGTTGTGTTAGTGTAGAGTGCGTGAAGAAGATGAGGTAAATTTACAGCCATGGCTGGGTGTTGGGAATTACTGTGAAGAGAGACTGACGGATGGGGGGGCAGGGGGGGGTTGGAGGCAGGGGTTCTTGTGGAATTAACAGGGAGTATTTGGAGGGAGAGCTAGCAAAAAGCTATTACTTGCGGAAGGTGATGTAAGAAAATGGGTGACATCTTTCATCACCTAATGTGAGAGGGTGTAGGAGATGGTGGATGGCGGATTGACTATGGATTGGCCAATAGAGAGTTTGGGTGAGTTGTTGGATAGATGGTTTGTTAGTTGAGAGGAATGTTGAGTCCAGTGTGGGAGGTGCATGAGGATTAGTATTGTGGGAACTGGGGGAATGGTAAGCGGATACTACTTTATGAAATTAAAAAAAAATGTTTTTAATGACAGAAATTTCTGTCTTTACCCTGCTCTCAAAATAAATCTAGTGCTTTGATTGAAAACCTCAACTGGCAACTCCAGTGTTTTGCCAATGGGAACTCCCGGGATATTGACAGTGGGGGATTAAATAATGGAAGTGCCATTGAATGTCATCTTGTGGGGTTGGTGGTGGTGGCGCACGGCGCTGGTGAAACAAAGAAGAGCTGTGTTGACAGGTTGATTAGTGTGAGGTTAGAATATTGATTATCGGGATGTGGAGTTGGATGAGGCAAGCTGAAGAGTGATGGGATCACTGTTAAGTTCTATCTAAACTAGGTCCTGAGCTCTGTGGATTGGAACCTGCTCACTCATGTTTATGTGATGCTGAGTTATTCTTCAAATTACTGTGAAGGCCTCTTTCTTCATGAGGAGGACAACAGATGGTGTCAAATATACCAAAAGTAGTATTGCAGATGTCACTGGGCATGTTCAGTTTTGCTATAGCTGTAGGTTTCAGTACAAAAGCTTTCGTATAATAAATTGTTGGTGATCATTAATTAGTCATGGTGAAGTCTTGGCTACTTGATTTTGAAGTGCAGAGATTATGATGTATAGCACTGGGCCTTGAATTTCCTTTGTCTTCACTAAAATAGAGTGCTGGTCCTGCCGTCATGCATCATGGTAGGTAGAAAGTGGTGGTGAAATTTTCTATTGTGTATGCCCACAAGAAAACAAATTTTACTGCTGTGAGCTTGCGTCTGTTTTATCTACCACACGAGTTCAGCCACGACATATTGCTTGTTGTCTACATTCCACCTTCCTGACGCAGTCCTGGAGCTACGAGTGATGTCGTACACACTACCATCGTGAGACTCCAGACTCACCACCCCAAGGCGTTCACTGCAGTATCGGGAGACTTCAACCACGTTTCTCTCTCGACAACCCCAACAACCCTACCCACCTTCAATCAGTTTGTCAAGTGTCGGACAAGAGAAAATAAAACATTGGATCTGTTATATGTAAATGTTAAAGGTAGATACTGCTCCACAGCTCTCCCCACTCCTGGGAGATCAAATCATAACCTGGCTCACCTTATGCCTTGGTATAAGCCACAGCTAGCAACCACCGGCGACTTTAGATACCACACTGATTCATGCCATATGCAGAAATTCTCTGATGACTCAGAAATAGTTGGGTGTATAAAGGAAGGATGGGAGGATGAATACAGGGCCTGGTGGAGGACTTTGTCAAATGGTGAATCATCTGCAGTTCAACATCAGTAGTACAAAGGAGATGGTGATGGACTTTAGGAAGACTAAGCCTGCGTTGCTCCCTGTTACTATTGCTGGTGAGGATGTGGATACGGTGGGGACCTACAAGTACCTGGGTGTGCACCTGGATGGCAGACTTGAGTGGAGCACCAACACAGAGGCTGTGTACAAGAAGGGCCAGAGTCACCTTTACTTCCTGAGGAAACTGAGGTCCTTTGGAGTATGTAGGCTTCTCCTTCACATGTTCTACCAATCTGTTGTCACCAGTATAATCTTCTATGCAGTGTTGTGCTGGGGTAATGGCATCAACAGGGGTGATACCAACAGGCTCAATAAACTGATTCGAAAGGCTGGCTCTGTTATAGGAGTCACACTGGACACACTGGAGGCTGTGTTTTTTTTTTAAAAAGGACCTTACAGAAAATCCTGGCAATTCTGGACAATGTTTCTCACTCTCTGCATGCCACCTTGGCTGAACAGAGGAGCACTTTCAGTAATAGACTAAGACAACTGTGCTGCTCCAAAGAGCGCTGTATGAGGTCATTCTTACCCTCGGCCATTGGGCTCTATAATGAGTCAACCTATAGCTGGGGAAGTGATGATCCCCTCCTGCTAGACTGTTTGAGGTAACTTATTCTTTATTCTTTCTTAACTTCTCTTCTAATATTTGTATATCTGTGCACTTGTAATGCTACTGTGATACTGTAATTTCCTTTGGGATCAATAAAGTATCTATCTACCTGTTTCAGGGTTGTATGTGGCGACATATGTATACTTTGATGAAAATTTACTTGAACTTCAACTTAAAAGAGAAGTAATATTAGTTAATGCTAACTTATTTCACACAGTTCTAGTTTCAAGAAAGATAAATTATTTTTCACGGTGCATTGCATTGGAAGATATTTAATTAAAAAGTTTCTAGCTGAACATAATCATGTACTTATTGCCTGAATTATACTGCAACCACATTTGGACAGGTTGTCCATATGAATAATGTGATATGTGCAGTGACATTAAACACAATATTTTGATACCAGTTGTACAAAATATTCTTGCATGTCTGGCTCATGAACAGCACTTGTACTAAATCAGTTATTTACAAAATATACAGTAGGATATCTCCTTCTGACAACTGATAGGGGAGAAGCCTTGCCTTGCTTGTGGAGCCCAGTGCATAGATTCTTACTTCTAGTTTTTGATGACCTTAGTACCTTTCCATCTCAGACAGTGTCTGGATCACATCCTACGCCTCTACCTTCCCACCAGCTGATCACAATCCGGTTCCCTCTATAAGGTCAATAGCAACCTTCCCTCTAAAACCCAACACAATCCTTGTGGTCACAATGTCCTCCTGAAGCTCCAACTTCTCCTTCTCCTTCACCTGGCCTTCCGCACAGTCTGTGACCTATCTGAATGTATCTGCTAGCTGAGGACATGGTTTATGTATAATACGCCATATATAGTTCATAATATCTTGGGTTTTATGCAGCAGGGAACATTGCAGAGGGCACTTGAACGCAAAACATGTATTGGCTTTCCCACGATTGTCTTGGTTAATGTGTCTTTTAATGTGCAGAACAATTTCAAGGTCCTTGTATTTATATAACCTCAGAGCTTTCCAAAATAGTTTGGTATCATTAAGCAAGATTGACATTCAGTTGGAAAACATAACTAATTTGTGCAAAATAACCTTTGCATAACATAATAAGTAATAACTATTCAATTTTTAGTGATATTGAATGCTTACACAGAGCTTATTGGAATGCCAGTCCAAATTATACACAAGTTCCAGAGTGGGACTTGAAAAATACTCTCTTCTGAAAGCATTGAACCATACTTGATAGGATTTTCCCGGAGGTGACTGATGAGGAGAGGGTTTGCTCCACTCCCTCCGCCTTCTTACTCTGTCTTCTCGTCTTTTTTTTCCGGTCCTGATGACTGACCTCAAATGTCGACTTTTCCATAAATGCTGCCTGGCCTGCTGAATTCCTCCAGCATTTTGTGTGTGTTGATGAAGACAGAGCTGTGCATGCTGTCTACATGGATTTTATTAAGGCGCTTGGCGAGGTATCTCATGGGAGGCTCATCCAGAAAATTAACATTTATGGGATACATGGTAAATCATTTGGATGCTGAATTGGCTTGCCCATTGAAATCAGTGGATAGTGATTGATGAGACTTATTCTGGCTGGAGGTCTTTAACTCACGGTGTTCCACAAGGACCTGTACTGGGACTTCTGCAATTCCTGGATGAATATGTAGATGGGTGGGTTAGCAAGTATGCAGACGATATGAAGTTTTGTGGTGGTAAAATATAGAAGACTGGCAATGAATACCACAGAATATAGATCAGTTATGGCAGTGGACAGAGAAATGATAGATGGAGTCCAACCTGGCTAACTATGAAATATTGCGTTTTGGGAGATCTTTGTAAAGCAACAGCATCCCGTTAACAGTAAGACCTTTAATGTGTTAATGTGCAGAATGATCTTGGCATCCAAATCCATTGGTCCTGAAGGTTGATAGGGTGGAAAAGAAAGAAAGCTTGTGTAATACAGAGAGGTTGGACAAACTTGGGCTGTTTTCTCTGGAACAACAGAGACAGCGAGAAATATGAATTTGGTTTATAAAGTTTCAGAGGCATATTTGGAGTTTTTTTCCCAGTTTTGAAGTGACTAATAGCAGATGGCATGCATTTGAGGTGAGAAGGGGAAGTTGAAAGGAGATGGGCAGGGCAAATTTTTTTACACATATAGTGGTGGGTGCCTGGAATGTGCTGTGTGGGATGGTGGTAGAGACATATAGGATAGGGGCATTCAATATACTCTTTAATAGGCACAGGAAATGAAAAGATATGAACATTGTGTAGGCAGAGGGATTAGTAATTTAATTAGTTTGGCACAACATTGTGAGCTGAAGGGCCTTTTCCTGTGTTGTACTATTCTATGTTCTACTGAATGAGAGAGTGTCAGGAGGCAGAAGAGAGTGTTGTTGCTATTACTAAGAAGAGGGTGCTTGGCTCAGGTAGTCATTACTACATTGAAGATATCAAGGATATCTTGACAGACAAAGTAGGAACCATCTGTTTTTGCGTTCAATGCAAGACAGAGCAATTGGTTGCTGAGCAGCATTCTTAAAATGTAGGTATTCATAGATAAGTTCTTCATAACTTGCCATAAGAGCCCACTGTAAAAGAGTACACCATTCATAAGCTTGCGATGGGTATTGTGACTCTCGGAAAGACTTTGTACCCCCTATATATCTAGGCTACAGACCCTTTATGTTCTGTGTGTCTGATACACAATTAGAATTCTTGCATTAAGATGGACAGTGAATGTAAAAATCAGCAAGAGGAGCTATTAGGACCAATGTGGGGTTTGCAGCAAACATTACGTTGGCCAAGCTGGGAAAAAGCTATCCACAAGGATCCATGAACACCAACTGGCCGTGAAGCAGCACGACCAACTCTCTCCAGTCTCTACCCATGAAGATCGAGAGGGACACAAATTTAGATGGGCATCAGTGAAAGTCATGGTGCAAGCAAGCATGCGGCATGCAAGGGAATTCCTAAAAGCATGGCTTTCCATGAATAAACAAACACGTAGGCCTCGATTCCATTAGCCAAAATTCCAGACCACAATGCATGACAACCAATCCGCGACCAGGTTTCCTCCCCACATCACAATTGAGTTTCCAAAATAGCAACCAATTAGCTGATTGATAAGTATATAAAGGCCAAGCATTCAGAGGATACCCCACAATCAACAGGGCACTGACAATGTTTACTCATCTGGTGATGAAACGTTTGCAAGATCAGAGAACAACTCAACCCAACCACTTTGCACCCCTTCCTGTCATGTTAGTGTTCACTTATTCCTTGACACCACTTCACAGGAGCTGAAAGTATGCTTGTTGTCGTGTGTTGTGATCCTCTAAAACCTACTTCCAGAGCTGAAGGCTGTGAGGCAAAATTCATGTAATTCAACTCCAAATTCCTTCTGGTCCCCTCAAAAAAAAAGCGTTACATAATGGATCCTGTGTGTACTTCGCTGGAACCGGTGCTAACAAATTATGTTGTTTTTAAATGTTTTGGAATTTAACATGAGAGTTAGCTAATGCCATTTTCATATGAGAAAAACAAGGAATATATATCTAGGCCACAGTCCCTTTAATTTATGTGCATGTGATACATAACGAGAATTCTTGCATTAGGATGGGCAGTAAATGTAAGAACCAGAAACAGAGGCTGGATTTGCTGTAGTGCTCTTTTTCTTAAGAAGCCTAAAAGTCTGTTGATTTTTTTTCCAAAATAAAATTGGATTAAGTAATATTTATTTATATTATTCCATCATATTTCAGCTAATGAGGACATAAAGATGACCAGGTATACCATTTCATTTCCATCTCTTGTCTGATTTTGGATATAAAGTGAAACTATAAACAATATTTGAAAATTGCTGGATATTCCAATGAAATATTCGATATAGTAGATATTCCAAAGCTCCGGAATTGTGGGCTGGCAACTTTTGGACCCTGATGTTTACTCCAGCATGGTGCTACTCATTATCATCTGTTGGAAATCTGGCTTCCAAAAACTCAGCCTTGGAGTTGGCTCAATGCAGGCAGCTGGCTGCACTCACAGCTCTGACAGCTGATGAAGCACTGCCCTTATTCCCCTGTCTGTGAATTCTTTTAATATTCACACATGTTCAGCAACAAACGGGACCTGTTAACTATTAAAAATATAATTTAAGAACAGTAATGTACTGCTTTTGTACATAAAGGTAAACACACATATTGAGAACATTACAAAATAATCCAAAGTGAAGAGTAAAAGAAAGCTGTTTACTTTTCCTTTGGCACCTTGTGTCTTCCATTCACTCTGCTTGCAGAATTCTAACTTGGGAGCACAAAATCCTTCCAAGCATTGTGTTACTTTGTTGTTCATTTTGAGATTACTGCTCCAGCATTGGGGCATCTCGTAGCTGAGCTGCCAGAACAGCAGATGAATCCATTGTTTTAGTCCATCCCAGTGCCATGTTACTGCATCAATATCCCGGAAACTGTTAAGCCCAGGCCTTAATTCCAGTACAGAATTTTGTCAATTTGTTCAGTCAGATAATTATAGTCTACCACTTCCTTCTTTGACCACAGACATTTTGATCCCATTGTCAGAGAAGTCATTCAGAATTCTGAATCGGGTTTAATATCACTAGCATATGTCATGAAATCATGACATACCTGACAGTAGAAAAAAAAGAAAACTGTGAAATGCATTAAATATGTATTAAATAGCTTAATTAAGTAAGTAGTGATGCAGCCAGTTAGAATGCTCTCCACAATACATCTGTAGAAATTTGCAAATGCTGTTGGTGGCATAACAAATCTCCTCAAACTCCTAATGAAATATAGCTGCTACCATGCCTTCTTTATATGCTGGGCCCAGGTTATGTTCTCTTGAACTTGAAATTATGTCCTTCAATTCTCTTTGAGATTCCGGCAAAAATTCCTGCATAATTTTAGAGGTTTCTGACTTTGCAGGTCAACTTGATTAGATCAGTTATATAAGTTAGTTCTGATATCCTGTTTGTTATTTTTATTGAGGTAATTGACTAAGGAAGTAAATGTGCAGCAGCATTATTTAGAAAGTATGTACTAATTTTAGATCCAAGTTTGGTCATTTTAATTAATCAAAAGGACTAATGTGTATGGAGGAAAAGGAAATATATGTTAGTGAGTAGCCATAACTTGTCGAACTCACTGTACGGGGTAATCATCCAACCACTTGATGCATGATCTTATCTAACAGTATCAGTGATCATTTATAGCCAACCATGTCAGATATCGGGAAGTTTTCGGCAAACAGTATGAAAGGAGATTTTTTGAAACAATGCATAATAAGTAGGAAATCTGCTGTTTGTTGTTTATCAGTATATTTGCAGCAGGCAAGATTTCACTTTCCAGTGCCCATTTCCAACTGACGCACTGGCAACAGGAGTCATCCTCAAGAGCAAAAGTAATGATGTGTTCCGCATAATTTCTAATACCTCCATGGCAATTTTGTACATCTCCTTCTTACAGTCTTTCGAGACCTGAAAACTCCCAGATTATTTACTTTATATTCTTCTAATAATCTGAGGACTTTAAAAATCTAAACTTGATTTTATCTAATTTATGATATCTTGATTTATCTCATTTTCCCTCCCATTTTTATTGAATCTTGATGGAATCTTAGCTGGACTCTAAGACTCAACTGAATAAAGTATTACCACAGCATAAAAACACCTTAAGCAATAATTGCACCCTAACCTCTCCCAAAATGTACATAATTTTGTAATATTGATCAATGTTCAAATGTACTACAACAATTTTTGTAAAAGTGCCCCATAGAATTTAATTTTCTTTCATTGCACAAGTTCCATTATAATGCCATATGTAATTACTTTTACATTGGAATGACCACAATTAAGAGATTTGTGGAGGAATTCTCTGAGGCGTAATGGTTAGCAGAGTACTTTACAGTACAGTTGATCCAGGTTCAATTCCTGCCGCTGCCTATAAGGAGTTTGCATGTTCGCCTCGTGATCACATGGGTTTCCTCCGGGTGCTCTGCTTTCCTCCCATAGTCCAAAGACATAGCAGTTGGTGGGCTAATTGGTCTTTGTAAATTGTCCTTTGATTAGGCTAGGTTTAAATCGAGGGGATTACTGGGTAGTGGGGCTCAAAGGGCCTATTCCACACTGTATCTCATTAAAATAGAAACTATAATTAGTAACTCAGTGAACCATCAAAGAACTTAAACCATCATTCCTGTCACACTTCCTTCTCTCAACCTGTTTCTCCTCCTAAACTGGAGAAAAAATATGTTAACAAAAACAAACATCTGGTCATATTATGCTGTTAAGTAGATGAGCATTGACACTCAAAGCAATTCTTAACTGTCAGTGTTTTACAGCTAATTAATCAGGTTCACATATAAGGGCAGGGCTGATGTAGGTTAAAATGTCAACCACTATGTAGACTCCATTCTTTGCTGTTTGAGAAAATATGAACCGTATCTTAATGGCAGAGTTAAACCCCATCAGCGAATTTAGATTGACAATGATTGATGAGATGCTCCAAAAGGAAAATGCCTGTTGTATAAAATCCGTTTTTCAATCTAGGTGTAAGTCTGGACTAATTAAGTTGCTAGTATGGATCGAAACCAGCTGGGTAACGCTGTTTTCTCCTTCCTGTTAAGACAAGTTACCTTACCTTCTGATAGAGCCTGACTATACAGTAGAAAGTCCATTTGTTAATCTCCTGGGTTGTGACTGTGAAAGCTATAGGTACTTCTGCATTGCTGAAGATATACCTTCACTGCCATGGAGCTCTCACTCAGTTGTAGCAAATGTCTGTCTCTGTCGATTTTGCATAAAATGGATTTGTTCTGCGTTTAGGGGTTCATATCTTAATTTTAGGCCCAGTGAGTTTCACCGCTGAACAACCCACTGATTTAATCCCATGTCAATCTGCACTCCTTTGACAATCCTTCAGAATTCCTTCATAATCCTTATCCAGTTTTCTCTGCGGTTTGCCTTAAATGTTCACTTACTCTTGAAGATGTGGTTCTTAACAGCAAATGCTCAATTTTATCCTTCTCCACTGTGTACTTTTCAGCAAGAATCATCGATAAGGTAAAGAATAGTGGGAACATGAAAGAATTTCCTTATAATCATCACCTCCTATAATCCATCGACATTGAGAGTGATTGTGGCACACTAGTTAGTTGCTAGATTGTATATGGTACTTTTTTACAATACTATGCAAAAGTCTTGGGCACATGTATATAAATAGCTTGCTTAAGACTTTTGCACACTACTGTAGTAATTTTATGAATTGCACTGTACTGCTATTGCAAAAAAAAAAGCAGATTTCATGACAAAAGTGAGTGACGATAAAGCTAATTCTGATATGGGTCTCTTCTGTGGATTGAGAGTAGGAAGGGGGCAGGGAGAGGGGAATCTTGGTTGGATAAAGGGGATGGAGCAGAAAGCACCAGAGAGACATTCTGTAATGCTCAATAAACCAATTGTTCGGAATCAAATAGCCTTGCCTGTTGTCTCAGGGCTGGGTGCACCTGCACCTGTGCCACCCCCCACCTCTGGCACTCCTTCTCTGCCACCTGTCCCACACCCCTCCCATTGGCATTCCATCCTCACCATTCCCAACGTACCTTGCTCCGGCCAGATTTTAAAACTCACTCTCTGCTCCACATTGGCAAATACAGTAGTGTGCAAATGCCTTAGGCAGACTAGCTATAGGTATGTGCCTAAGACTTTTGCACAGTACTGCATCTTAGCACCTTGGTCGTGTGCATTCCACAGAACTTTTGATAGTAGCTGCACTGCTATGGGACAGCCACTTCCTTTTTAGGGATAAGACATACAAGAGACAAATATTTCACCTTGTATTTGTTTGTGTCTTCCCCGCAATCTGATGACTTCTATCATTGGATAATGAAAGTGATTAAATGAATTTGCAGCCTTGATGTATGTATGATACAAAGTACTGGAGGAAATCATGAAATTGTTAATATTTAAAATAAAGAGAGAAAAGGAGAATCTTAAAAATAGAGGAACTCTCTAAAGGTGACAGTGGTTAAGCTGCTTCTTGTGAATGTTCCTCTTATAAAAACAATCTCCTGCCCCATAAAAGACAGAGACCACATTGATCATGGAACTTCTGCTCCTTTGCAACATTTGTTCCTCTTTTTGTCCTGAGCTGATTCATTCTCTTTATTCTCTGTTTTGAACTGAAGAGCTGAGCATGTCAGGGGTGATTGGAAAATAAATCAGAACCCTCCCGAAGAGAGATTGAGACTGTCCTAGAAGTGGTGGTCTGTGTGATTTTGTGAACAGGTAAGATGTTGTCACCATTATCGATTATGGAAGTATCTGAGACTGGAATTTCCCGATATTCCAGCTTCGAAAAGATCGGGTAGGAATAATAGACCATATATTTGTAGAATTCCAAAATTTGAAATATTTACAAGAAGATTCTGTTGGGATACTTCAAGCACTTTTGTGATGTTTTGAGTGTTATAGATTGAAATTAAACTCAAATATCTTCTGAGGGTTCAATGTTAATTCAGGAAATCGAAAGGAAAGTGAAGTTACAAATATTTAGATCGATGCTTGATTAATTGAAGTATTGTTTGATACGCAGCGTGCAATCATACTGTACAGTTGTCATTGAGTTTAGGAAGGGCTCGCATCTAATACTTCTTAGTAGAAAATGCACCAAGACATTGTGGAGAACACAACTATGTTGACAGCATTGTTGACAAAGGTTAGGTAATTAACTGATGTTTACTGTATGTAGAAAGCTACTACTTCAAGTGAAAATGTATAATAGCATTAGTGTGCAATCCTCATAGGGAAGGCAGGTAAATTGGAAGAAGAAAATCATGTGGAGATTATTTCTGAATTTGCAAATGATTTATAGCAGGCCAGATGGGAAGCTCCATATTGTGTCACATTTGTCCATTACATTCTCAAATTAATATTTTATGACCATCAAATTTTAATGATATGTGTTAGTTTTGTTCATGCTTTTGAGTAATGTGTATGTGATATACTGGAATTTGGAAACTCTTTATAGTAACCGTGCATGGGTCTGTTTGTGATGTTAACACAAGATTTCAGTTAAATGTATCACTGAAATTCTATGAATTTACTAAATTCCACAAGAAGCTATTCAGACACTGTACTCTTTTCTCATGTATAATTTAATCCCAGAGTAAAACCATCCCTGTCACCTATTTTATTCTGACCAAGGAAGTGGGAAGCTAGACTGCGGAACCAACCCCCACCTATCCCAATAACCCCACCACTACTGCCGTATAAACTTCATAGCAATACGTCTGTCCCTTTGTGTTGATTGTTTGGCATAGTCCATATCAGCTTCATGGAGATGCTCCTATTGACCTTAATTCTGACTGCTGGGAAGAAAAGCGTACACCGTCTAGTGATCCAGCTTATAGGAACCAATGCTTGCCAGCAGTACAAATTCGTTCATTGGTGCTTTCTGAATGGAATTGCCATATTTAACAATTCTGCTCTATGCACTGATACACATTTGTTTTCATTTTAATATCACCTTTTTAGTGGCTATTGGGCTCTAAGAGGAAGATATACTGTAATTTTGAATTTACTGAACACTGCTATGCTTGGAGGTGACCTGACAGAGACTGTATGTCCATGTTCAGCATTGACATTCACTCAAGTGGTGAGAGGAAACAAAATAACTAAATTAAGTTATGCTAAACGAGTTTCTAATTTCCAATGTTGAGACACCGTAGATGCAGGAAATGTGGGGGAAATATAGAACAAGATGAAAATATTTAGCAAGTCAGGAGGCGTCTTTGAAGACTGTAACAAGCTGATGATCAGTTCCTTTTTCCAGGTCATCTCTGGTTTTTTTTGGTCCAATGAATTATTTTGTTAAAAATCTCCTTACTACTCAAAAGACCTCCTCCCCCACCTCCCCGCCCCAAACATTTTCCTGGCTAATGTACACTCACTGGAAAATGTAATTGGAGACCTCAGAGTAAGGCCTATGTACCAGAGGGACATCAGGGACTGTTGTGTACTCTGTTTCACAGAGACATGAATTACACCCAGCACTCCAGAAGCAATGCTTCAGCCTGAGGTCTTCACCGTCCACTGACCAGACAATGGCATCAGGTAAAAGGAGAGGCAATGGCATTTGCTTCATGATTAACCCAACTTGATGCACACACATGGCAGTTCTGCTGCCCTGACTTGGAACATCTGGCTGTCAAGTGTCCTCCAATCTATCTGCTCTCAAGGGCATTCTCTCCGCCATCACCCTAGCAGAAGTGCGTCTCCCTCCACTGGCAAACAAGTCAAGCTGCACAATAAGAGCCAAGAACTGTGATCAGCAGTTGTGAGACCGTGGTTTTGATGCCTTCCATTCATCACGGGGGACTTCAACCAGGCTAGCTTGAAGAAGTCTCTGACAAGCTACCACCAACATGTCAGAGCCAGTGGAGTGAACACGTTCAGTCAATGTTCCAACTATACCAAGAACACTTACCAAGCCATCCTGCACCCTCACTTTTGCAAGTCTGATCACCTCGCTGCACTTCTTCCCCTGATGTTGAAAACTGAGGACCACAGCATGAGTGATCCAGGGAGGCGAAGGAGCATTTACAGGCCTCCTTTCTATCAATGAACTGGACCACATTCAAGGATCCACCTTCAGATTTGTATGAATTTACCACGGCCGTCGCCGACTTCATCAGGACCTGCCTGGATGAGTTGTGCCTTTGAGATCACACCAGAACCCCTGGATGACCCAGGAGATTTGCATACTGCTGAGGACTGGATCTGTTGCATTCAAGAACGGTGACCCAGAACTCTACAAGAAATCCAGGTATGAACTTGGATGCATAGATTTGGATTAAGCTTGCCCACTAACCTCAGAGGCCGGTAGTAGATGGAACATATTCTACTTGGAAGTCAGTGACTAGTGATGTTCCACAGGGATCTGTTCTGAGACTTCTACTCTGTGATTTTTATAAATTATTTGGATGAGGAAATGGAAGAATGTGTTACTAAGTTCAAGATGACACAATGGTTGAAGGTGTTTTGGATAGTGGAGAAGTTTGCTGTAGGTTATAATAGGATATAGACGGAAGGCAGAGTTGGGTGGAGAAGTGCTAGATAGAGCTCAATCCAGAAAAGTGCAAAGTGATAGACTTTTGAAGATCGAACTTGAAGGCAGAGTATAACGTTAATGACGGGATTCTTAGCACTGTGGAAGAACAAGGGGATCTTGAGGTTGGAGTCCGTAGATCCCTCAAAATTGTCACCCAAGTTGATAAAGCACTTTAGAAGGCATATGGCATACTGGTCTTCATTAGTTAGAGATTGTGGTCAAGAGCTCTGTTGTAATGTTGCAGCTCTATAAAACTTTGGATAGACCACACTTAGAGCATTGTGTTCACTTCGGAAACCTCAATATAGGAAGATGTGGAAGTTTTAGGAAAATGCAGAGGAGTTTTACTAGGATACTGCCTGGATTGAAGAACATGTCTTATGAGGAAATATTGAGTGAGAAAGGGGTTTTCTTTTTGGAGTGAATGAGGGTGAAAGGCAACTTGATAGAGGTGTATCGATTATGAGAGGCATAGACAGAGTGGACAGCCAACACCTTTTTTCCCCAGGGTGGCCATGGGCAATGCTAGAAGGACATCCTTTTAAGATGAATGGAAGAAAGTTTAGGGGAGATTTCACAGGTAGGTTGTTTACACAGTGACCAATGGGTGCCTGTGGTGGTGGTAAAGGCTGATACAAAAGCAACATTTAGAAGACTCTTTTAGGTTGCCACAATATCATCAGCTGAAGGCGTACTTCTTTGTACTTCTCTGCGTTCTAACATCTCCTCCTTGCTGACAATTAACATAGGCACACCTGAAGATGCTTGCTTAGCCTACTTTTCTATTCTCTCTACAGTCATCTTTAAATTTGTCAATGACACCACTGTTGTTGGCAGAATCCAGATGGCGACGAAGATGCACATAGGAGGGAGATAGATTGGATGGTTGACTGGTGTCATCGCAATAACCTCACACTCAATGTCAGCAAGACCAAGGAAATGATTGTGGACTTCAGGAAAGGGAAGTCAGGAGATCAACACCAGTCCTCATTGAGGGGTTGGTGGTGGAAACGATGAGCAGCTGAAAGTTTTCTCCATTAACATCTCAGAGGATCTAACTTGAGCCCAATACGTTGTTGCAGCCATGAAAAAGACATGCCAGCAGCTTGAATTCATTAGGAACTTGAGATTTGGAAAGTCACCAAAGTCTCTTGAAAGTTTTTACAGATATACGGTGGAGAGCATTCTGAAAGTTTGCATCACTACTTGGTACGGAGACTCCGGCTGGCTAGTGGCGCAGTGAGATCAGCGCCAGACTCCGGAGCGAATGTTCCCGAGTTCGAATCCAGGTCGGGCCACTCCCAAGCATGCCTTCCATCCGTGCCGGGTGGAAGTGTGGAGCTAACCGCCCAGCCTCGTAAAAAATACAAGGGTTGAGTCAGGAACGTTCATAATGTGACCTGGTTAATCTTGAACAACAGAATTCTGCAGATGCTGGAAATTCAAGCAACACACATCAAAGTTGCTGGTGAATGCAGCAGGCCAGGCAGCATCTGTAGGAAGCGGTGCAGTCGACGTTTCAGGCCGAGACCGTTAGTCCTGACGAAGGATCTCGGCCTGAAACGTCGACTGCACCTCTTCCTACAGATGCTGCCTGGCCTGCTGCGTTCACCAGCAACTTTGATGTGTGTTGGTTAATCTTGACACCACGTGCCAGACAAGAATGACTGAATGTCTAATATGACACGCTTAAAAAAAAACAGAGACTCTAATGTGCAGGATCAAATGAATTGGCAGAGGGCTGTAGACTCAGCCATTTCCATCATGGACGCAAACCTCCCCACCATCAAGAACATCTTCTAGAGGTGATGCCTCAAAGAGCCCAGCATCCATCATAAAGGACCTCACCATCCAAGAGATGTCCTCTTCTTATTACTACCTTCAGGTAGGAGGTACAGACGCCCGACGACGCACACTTAATGTTTTAGGAACAGTTTCTTTCCTTCCAACATCTGATTTCTGAATGGTCCATGAATCCACGAACACAACTACCTTTGTCATTCCTCCCTCGTTCTATTTATTTATTAAATAAGTCAGAGTAATTTTTATGTTCTCAAGTGTACTTCTGCTCCCAAACAACAAAATTCATAACATATCAGTGATAATATATCTGACTCTGATTTAATTGACTGGAAAGTATATAGCTTGTATGTTTGTTATGTTAAATATTGTTGCATTGAAATGCTAGGTACTAATAAGGCAAAGAAAACTTTCCTCCACTCATAGAAACATAGAAACATAGAAAATAGGTGCAGGAGTAGGCCATTCGGCCCTTCGAGCCTGCACCGCCATTTATTATGATCATGGCTGATCATCCAACTCAGAACCCCGCCCCAGCCTTCCCTCCATACCCCCGACCCCCGTAGCCACAAGGGCCATATCTAACTCCCTCTTAAATATAGCCAATGAACTGGCCTCAACTGTTTCCTGTGGCAGAGAATTCCACAGATTCACCACTCTCTGTGTGAAGAAGTTTTTCCTAATCTCGGTCCTAAAGGCTTCCCCTCTATCCTCAAACCGTGACCCCTCGTTCTGGACTTCCCCAACATCGGGAACAATCTTCCTGCATCTAGCCTGTCCAATCCCTTTAGGATCTTATACATTTCAATCAGATCCCCCCTCAATCTTCTAAATTCCAACGAGTACAAGCCCAGTTCATCCAGTCTTTCTTCATATGAAAGTCCTGCCATCCCAGGAATCAATCTGGTGAACCTTCTTTGTACTCCCTCTATGGCAAGGATGTCTTTCCTCAGATTAGGGGACCAAAACTGCACACAATACTCCAGGTGTGGTCTCACCAAGGCCTTGTACAACTGCAGTAGTACCTCCCTGCTCCTGTACTCGAATCCTCTCGCTATAAATGCCAGCATACCATTCACCTTTTTCACCGCCTGCTGTACCTGCATGCCCACTTTCAACGACTGGTGCATAATGACACCCAGGTCTCGTTGCACCTCCCCTTTTCCTAATCGGCCACCATTCAGGTAATAATCTGTTTTCCTATTTTTGCCACCAAAGTGGATAACTTCACATTTATCCACATTAAATTGCATCTGCCATGAATTTGCCCACTCACCCAACCTATCCAAGTCACCCTGCATCCTCTTAGCATCCTCCTCACAGCTAACACTGCCACCCAGCTTCGTGTCATCCGCAAACTTGGAGATGCTGCATTTAATTCCCTCATCCAAGTCATTAATATATATTGTAAACAACTGGGGTCCCAGCACTGAGCCTTGCGGTACCCCACTAGTCACCGCCTGCCATTCTGAAAAGGTTCCGTTTATTCCCACCCTTTGCTTCCTGTCTGCTAACCAACTCTCCACCCACACCAATACTTTACCCCAATACCGTGTGCTTTAAGTTTGCACACTAATCTCCTGTGTGGGACCTTGTCAAAAGCCTTCTGAAAATCCAAATATACCACATCCACTGGTTCTCCCCTATCCACTCTACTAGTTATATCCTCAAAAAATTCTATGAGATTCGTCAGACATGATTTTCCTTTCACAAATCCATGCTGACTTTGTCCGATGATTTCACTGCTTTCCAAATGTGCTGTTATCACATCCTTGATAACTGACTCCAGCAGTTTCCCCACCACCGACGTTAGGCTAACCGGTCTATAATTCCCCGGTTTCTCTCTCCCTCCTTTTTTAAAAAGTGGAGTTACATTAGCCACCCTCCAATCCTCAGGAACTAGTCCAGAATCTAACGAGTTTTGAAAAATTATCACTAATGCATCCACTATTTCTTGGGCTACTTCCTTAAGCACCCTGGGATGCAGACCATCTGGCCCTGGGGATTTATATGCCTTCAATCCCTTCAATTTACCTAACACCACTTCCCTACTAACATGTATTTCGCTCAGTTCCTCCATCTCACTGGACCCTCTGTCCCCTACTATTTCTGGAAGATTATTTATGTCCTCCTTAGTGAAGACAGAACCAAAGTAATTATTCAATTGGTCTGCCATGTCCTTGCTCCCCATAATCAATTCACCTGTTTCTGTCTGCAGGGGACCTACATTTGTCTTTACCAGTCTTTTCCTTTTTACATATCTATAAAAGCTTTTACAGTCCATTTTTATGTTCCCTGCCAGTTTTCTCTCATAATCTTTTTTCCCCTTCCTAATTAAGCCCTTTGTCCTCCTCTGCTGAACTCTGAATTTCTCCCAGTCCTCAGGTGAGCCACTTTCTCTGGCTAATTTGTATGCTTCTTCTTTGGAATTGATACTATCCCTAATTTCTCTTGTCAGCCATGGGTGCACTACCTTCCTTGATTTATTCTTTTGCCAAACTGGGATGAACAATTGTTGTAGTTCATCCATGCAACCTTTAAATGCTTGCCATTGCATATCCACCGTCAATCCTTTAAGTGTCATTTGCCAGTCTATCTTAGCTAATTCACGTCTCATACCTTCAAAGTTACCCCTCTTTAAGTTCAGAACCTTTGTTTCTGAATTAACTATGTCACTCTCCATCTTAATGAAGAATTCCACCATATTATGGTCACTCTTACCCAAGGGGCCTCTCACGACAAGATTGCTAATTAACCCTTCCTCATTGCTCAAAACCCAGTCCAGAATAGCCTGCTCTCTAGTTGGTTTCTCGACATGTTGGTTCAAAAAACCATCCCGCATACATTCCAAGAAATCCTCTTCCTCAGCACCTTTACCAATTTGTTTCACCCAATCTACATGTAGATTGAAGTCACCCATTATAACTGCTGTTCCCTTATTGCACACATTTCTAATTTCCTGTTTAATACCATCTCCGACCTCACTACTACTGTTAGGTGGCCTGTACACAACTCCCACCAGCGTCTTCTGCCCCTTAGTGTTACGCAGCTCTACCCATATCGATTCCAGATCTTCCCGGCTTATGTCCTTCCTTTCTATTGCGTTAATCTCTTCTTTAACCAGCAACGCCACCCCACCTCCCCTTCCTTCATGTCTATCCCTCCTGAATATTGAATATCCCTGAACGTTGAGCTCCCATCCCTGGTCACCCTGGAGCCATGTCTCTGTGATCCCAACTATATCATAATCATTAATAACAATCTGCACTTTCAATTCATCCACCTTATTATGAATGCTCCTTGCATTGACACACAAAGCCTTCAGGTGCTCTTTTACAACTCTCTTAGCCCTTATACAATTATGCTGAAAAGTGCCCCTTTTTAATGCTTGCCCTGGATTTGTCGGCCTGCCACTTTCACTTTTCTCCATAGTACTTTTAGTTTCTACCCTCACTTTACACCCCTCTTTTTCTCTGCACTGGTTCCCATCCCCCTGTAGTGAACTAACCTCCTCACGCCTAGCCTCTTTCATCTTAAAAGGATGTCTTCTGCTGTTGCCTGTTGCTGCCCTGGGAAATAGGTGTTGGCTGTCCAATCTGTCTTTGCCTTTTGAAAAAAAAAGAGAAATTGTTCAAAACATGGTGGTGTGTTTTACATCCAGAAAGAAATGCTAGAACAAACTGAATGGTTCTCAGCAGGACAATGCATAGTTGTCAATCGGAGGTGAATGTGATATACGAACTCTGCAAAAATCTTGGGCACATATATTTAGCTAGGGTGCCTAAGATTATTGCAGAGTACTGTATTTGTCAACATGGAGCAAGTTTGTAAATCTGGCAGGATCAAAGGATGTTGAGAATGGTGAGGGTGGAGCATTGGGGGAGGGATGAGGGACAAGTGGCAGAGATGGACTACCAGGGGTGGGATTGGCACGGGTGCAGACACACCCAGCCATGAGACATCAGGGAAGATAATTTGATTCTAGACAATTGGTTTATTGATCATTATGGAATGTCTCTCTGGTGCTTCCCATTCCCTCCCCTCTCCTTTCCCCAACCATAATCCCCCTCTCCCTGTCCCCTTCCCACTCTCAGTCCACAATAGGGACCCATATCAGAATTAGGTTTCTCAGCAATGTTCCCTCAAAGGTGTGGGCATGTGTGTGCACACACACATCTTTAGCTACAGCGCACAAAGGAATTTAAACTGCGCACAAAAGGTTCTCTACCTCGTTAGCACGTTAAGTATATTTCACAACTGTACAAATCACACTTCCTTTTCCAGTTTCTGACATGGACAGTGCTGACAACGTGGAGCTTGCGATGATTTGTCTGCAGGTTTTAGAACTTGTTTATTTATATTGTTTTTATCGAAGAAATTATTCAGTGTGCACATGTTGTTGTTGCTGGGCAAAATATTGCATGGCACAAGATTTTTACGTACACTGGTTGTTACAAATTAGAGGGAACATTGCTTATCATCACTCACGTATGTCATGAAATTTGTTTTATTTTCACCGCTGCAGTACAGTGCAATACATAAAATTCCTACAGTACTGTGCAAAGGTCTTAGGCACCCTAGCTATATATACGTGCCAAAGACTTAGGCACAGTGCGGTAACTTGATTAATTCTACAGCTTCCGCATTATTCAGGAAATTAAGTATGCCTTCCACTAGCATTCCTAGCTCAGTGTTCTCCTTGACTTGATTTGCTATTACAATATACAATATATAATATATATAATTATAACCTCTGAGAAAGGAACTCCTATTGTAAGCTGAAAACAATGAGCAGGGTCTCACTGTGGGATAAAACACAAACCCTCATTTATGCATGATATTGAAAGTGACAGCAATAAATGAAATGATGATTGTCTGCACTGAATAATCTGACACGACAGAGAAATGTGCATTTTTGTGTGGAGGTCGTAGTTCTTTCACCGTTCATCAGGAAACCTTGGGGCCAACTATTCAAGTAACTGGATCAAGGATTATATAGGCATCCATTAGTCTCGTGAGACCATGGATTTGCGCCTTGGAAAGTTTCCAGTGCGCAGACCTGGGCAAGGTTATACGGAAGACCAGCAGTTGCCCATGCTGCAAGTCTCCCCTCTCCACGCCACCGATGTTGTCCAAGGGAGGAGCATTAGGACCCATACAGCTTGGTACCGGTGCCGTCACAGAGCAATGTGTGGTTAAGTGCCTTGCTCGAAGACACAGACGTTGCCTCAGCCAAGGCTCGAACTAACGACCTTCAAATCACTAGATGAATGCCTTAACCACTTGGCCACGCGCCAACACATCAAGGATTAATTCGTATGTTTATAGGTGACCCTATAAAAAGCAGCATGTGTGGGAATGTATGCCATTTGGACTCTCCCAGCTGTTCATTGGTGAACTGTGGAGAGGTCAATTACCAGAAATTGGAGAGGGTTTCTTGCTTTGCATGGGATGTGTACTTTTGCTGGATGTTAACATCCTGCTCTAAAAGAGCCCTTCTTGCCAATTTGGACAGTGTCTCCTCCCATTCAGCTGGGAGGTGGACTGATGTTGGGCAGGAACCTCCCAATGGCAGTCTTCTTCATTGTCCTGTTTGACTTGCTGGTTTTCTGTGTCTGCTTCACGGCCCTCAGACTCTGGATCTTCTTGCTGTTCTCCCTGGGGCACCAGGTTGCATCTTCTATAACCGTGCATGCAGAACATTATTTTGTTTCCTCACCTACAGGGCACATACTTACAGATAAACCTGGACTTACCATCAAGAGACCATTGGTTTCTCCACTATTATCCTCATCCTTGCAGAACACCCTCTCTTCTCAGCTGCTATGAGTAGGGACTAAACAAGTGTGAGCAATCACTGAATTAAATCATAGCCCATATTCTTCAGGATTTAACTCTCTCAGCAACCCTGTCTGGTCGTGTGAGAAATCCCTTCTGAGTAAAAGAATCAAATGAGCTGCAGGAGATCGTGATATCCATCATAAATTTCTAAGCATCATGTGTGACCAACTGGATATTTAATGAGAGAAAACTGCAATAGTTTGTCTGGTGGAATGTTGCTTATCTCGGTCTTTACAGTTTAAGAAACCTAAGCAAGCAAAGACCTTGCTCACAGGTCTGGTTCAAGTACAACACAGTGTCTTTGAGAGTCTGTGTGTAAGGAGTGTTCACTGATTTGTGTTTCCTTGCATCAAGATCCCAAACTGTCCTGTGTTGCACCTTTTTTGGAAATTGTTTATAATGTACTGACAGCGGTGATATCAGTGATGTATCCATTTAAAAAAAGCTCAGCAGTTAAATACTACTAAATTACTCTCTGGTCATTTTGGTTCACTTTAGGAAACTTTTGGAGTGTTTAAGCAATGTACAGTTAGTTCGGAAGCTGTAGTGCCAAGTGACCTCTATCAGTAGAGCATCCCTTTGAAACCCAAATGACGGAAACAACCTGGTTGTTTAATCACGCAAACACGAGGAAATCTGCAGATGCTGAAATTTCAGGCAACACACATAAAAATTGCTGGTGAACGCAGCAGGCCAGGCAGCATCTTTAGGAAGGGGTACGGTTGACATTTTGGGCCTAGACCCTTTGTCAGGATGAAGGGTCTCGGCCCGAAACGTCAACTGTACCTCTTCCTATAGATGCTGCCTGGCCTGCTGCATTCACCAACAATTATTAAGTGTGCTGGTCGCTTAATCAATGCGGTTTGTGGAATGGATTCTGTAGTTCACAGTACGATGTGTTTCTGGTTACTCCTTTCCATTTGTTACTATTTTGGGCCTACAGATAATGAACACTGAGGTGAACTGAAAATGCTTGGACTCTTTCAATTTTGTGTTCTGTATTCTGTGTTTTTTGCTTTTTTTTTATGCTGCTGTTTGTGTGATTTTTTTTTCTGCACAGTGGGTGGGTTTTATGATTTTCTTTCAACGGGTTCCATGGTTTTTCTTTGCTCCACAGCTGTGCGTGGGGAAAACAAATCTCAGGGTTGTACACTGCATACATACTTTGATAATAAATGTACTTTGAATCTTTGAACAAGAGCATTCCGTATTTTCTCTAGTTCTTCCTGGGCGATTCATTGCCGTCATTGTATGAGCAACTTTTGGTAATGTGTGCAGAAACTTGCATTACATGATGATTGACTCAGAATACTCCTGGACTATGTTTAAAATGCACCTTGCAATCCAGTTTCTAGGCTATTGTTAGGAAATGAGAACGCTAATACAATTTGTACTGATCTATTATTGATTACCTTTTATATCATAATTACCAATTTTGGTGAGGGTCAAATTAAAATAGTTTTAGTATTTAGCAGTAAGAAATATGAAAGTCCTTTCCACTATTAATACTGACTAATTAATTAATTGTACAGAGTAATATCAGCAAACATAGTATATTGTGATGTCCTACAAATGAGTAAACTGACTATTCAGTTTATCGGCTTTTTGGGCATGTTGGCTAGGAAGAAATATATCCAAAGCAGCAGAGAATACCTCTTTTGTGGCCACTTGCCCCAGAACATTATGTTTAAATCCTTGTAATCATCTTTTTTACCTGTCATATTTCTGAAATGACCTTTTATCAAAGTCAGTAAAGACATTCTTTATGATGATGTCAAACGGAACTCATCTATGCCCCGTCTGCAGTCTTTGACAGCTTTGACTGCAAAATTAATCTACAGTGTTCCTCCACCAACAATTGGCTGGCTGAGATTATCCTTGCCTTATTCCAATTTTATTTAAAAGTCACCAATACGAAACATTAACTGCTTTTGTCTGGAGAGATGACATCTAACAATGTGTTTGTACCATTTTTATTTTAATTCCAATCTCACCAACCCAGCTGAAGCTGGAGAATCACCCATGATATCTTTTTATCACTGCCCCTACTGTTACTTCTGATGTCCCTCTCACACTTCTCACCATTGGGGATCTGCTGATAAAGATAGTTGCCCACTGGTCATTGGTGCACACCACTGTGAAATGTCTGCAGCTTCATTCTATTGAGAGTTGCCCCAACATGAACCTTGCAGATTTAATTTCATACATCAGAAAACCCATAACTTTGTTTTAACTGTTAATCTGGCCAATTTCACAAGTTTTCATTGGTGCTGCTGTGAAAGGCAACAAAGGTGTAGTGTACCAAAAAAAGAAAAAGCTAATTTTTCGGCGACTGTCTACCGTCTTCGTCACAAACTTATGGTTTGAATTTCAGTTACATTTTGATTTTTATCTGGAGTGAGAAACAATCATTTCTGAGTTGTTCTTGCTCATTCCAAAAATTTTGGACTTCAGAAAACTTTGTAGTTCAGGCCTTGTGATTTGTGATATTACTTCTTATGTAACGCTCTTCAAACAAGGAGATGAAACTTGCATCATGTTATCCCAAAAGCAGATTTGGTTGCCTGCTAGTTAAGTCAGCATGCTTCTTTCATCTTTCTGGATTGCCCTGTCCTTGCACTACATTGTCCTCACAAATGTCAGGGTCCCTCTCACTGGTGAATACCGAAGCAAAATATTTTTAAGGACTGCCCACCTCCTCCAAATCCAGGCAGGTGTTCTTCTATCCCTGATCAGTCCTACCCTCACTCTAGTCATCTTCCTGTTCTTCACATATGTGTAGAATGCCTCAGGGGTTTTCCTAAATCCTATTCACCAGAGCCTTTTCATGCCCACTTCCAGCTCTCTTAAGGCCATTCTTAAAATCCTTTCTGGCAACTTGTAACTTTCTAGAGCCCTAACTGATTCAAGTCTTAAGTAAGCTTGTTTTTTTTTCCTTTTGACTAGATGTTTCACATCTCTTGTCAACCATGGTTTCTTCATCCACCCAACCTTTCCCTGTGCCAATGGGACAAAACTTTACAGAACCCCATGCAATGCTCTCTAAACCACCTCCACATTTTTGTTATGCATTTCCTTAAGTGCATCCCTTCCCAATTTAAATTCCCAAATTCCAGCCTAATAGCATCATTATTAAATACTTTTTCAAGGTGTCTTCCCCATCCCTCTCAGGTAGTTGTGGTCACTGTCGCCAAAAGGGTTCTGATCTAGAGATACTGTTTTGCCCACAGACTATTAACACATTTCTCCTCAACATATTATTCAGGCAACCACAGGCCTTTTTCATAATGCCCCCTCAAACTATGGGAGCATTATTTCCTCCCAGTCGCCATACTGACCTAATACAGGGCAAAGCCATACTGACCAGATACAGTATGTCACCATCCTAAACAAGACTAAGAAATAAATGTGGGCTTTACACTTGAGACTGTATATTGCCCTCTTCAGCCTCATGTTCCAGTGATCATTAGGAATACCTTTCTGTATTAGCTCAGCACAGATAAAATTATTCAGCATTGCTTTGAATCTTTCCTGACTTGTGCACACCAGAATAGTGCATTCTGGGAGGACAAGATATAAAGCAAACTGGTCTTGATTGATTTATGGGTCAAGGTCCACTGAACAACATAAATCATTAATTAGAATTGTATAAGGCTTGGGTATGGACATAAATTAGTTCCTGCTAACAGATACTGAGATCAAAGGGTGCGCTCTTCTCAGCCTGGTTTAGAAAAATTAAGCAGCTTCTCAGGGAGCAAGATATTCTGTAGTCATTTTGTCTTCGGTCTTACTTGTTCATCTCTGAAAAAAAAGGTAGGAAGAGGAAGATGAGGATCAGGGTCGGGGAGAAATAGAAAGCAATTGCTGAAACACTTGGCCGTAAGGCAGGAACCCAGTCACCTGCAATATACTCTGATCTTTGGCAATGATAAATTACGCATTGTTTCATTTGACAACCAAGTCAGCCAGGGCAAAATTTTAATAACTTTTGTACTGTCTGTCACACAGATTTGAAAAGGCCAAAATTTTGGAAATAAAACCTTTTTATTTTTAACCTCCCTTCCAGTTTTTGAAACATTTATTAACTGCCATGTTCCCGAAATGTCCTTTGCAAGAGAGTCTTTCTCTTGATGCCTGCTGATGCACAGTCATGTATGAGGTTAATAGGTTATTGACTGCTGGGGCTTTGAGACCAAGTGTTCATTGCAGGTTTAAGAATCTCTAGTTATCTGAAGTTTTAAGATGATGTGATACATGGCAAGTAGCCTAAAATCTTCTGCTCATTGTCAGTCCTCTCTACCATATTAATATTTAACATTTTTTTTCAGACCCAAAAGCCGTGGTAAAAGCATCATCACTTTTCCAAGTAGCTTCCCTAAGTCTTTCCTTTAAAATAAGATTTTCATCTATTCTGTAGTGCTGGACAATTTATCATAGTCATAGTCATGGTCATGGTCATACTTTATTGATCCTGGGGGAAACTGGTTTTCGTCACAGTTGCATCATAAATAATAAATAGTAATAAAACCATAAATAGTTAAATAGTAATATGTAAATTATGCCAGGAAATAAGTCCAGGACCAGCCTATTGGCTCAGGGTGTCTGACCCTCCAAGGGAGGAGTTGTAAAGTTTGATGGCCACAGGCAGGAATGACTTCCTATGACGCTCTGTGTTGCATCTCAGTGGAATGAGCCTCTGGCTAAATGTACTCCTGTGCCCAACCAGTACATTATGTAGTGGATGGGAGTCATTGTCCAAGATGGCATGCAACTTAGACAGCATCCTCTTTTCAGACACCAACGTCAGAGAGTCCAGTTCCATCCCCACAACATCACTGGCCTTACGAATGAGTTTGTTGATTCTGTTGGTGTCGGCTACCCTCAGCCTGCTGCCCCAGCACACAACAGCAAACATGATAGCACTGGCCACCACAGACTCGTAGAACATCCTCAGCCTCGTATGGCAGATGTTGAAGGACCTTAGTCTCCTCAGGAAATAGAGACGGCTCTATTTCCTGATCATACCTCATTATCAGACATTGAAAACGGCAGACTTAATCCAGGAGTAATCCAGGTTCTGTTTGCAAACTGTGGTTGCTTGGGTACAATTTACTGGAGGCTACACATTTTCATGGGCTTGTGATCATTGTGGAAGTGTGATGAATTGAGAGACTAGAAGTTTAGATGGTGAGTGGATATATTTCATCCCCCTGGTTAGACAAGCTCACCAGAGTTGGCAGCATCATGTGGTACAGGTGGGAAGGAGACTTCAACTTTGATTCCATTCCTTATGATGTCTCATGGTATCAGATAGAACATGGTCAAGTTCCTTCTGATTACCATCTACCATCTTCCCGCAACTGATGAATCAGTGCTCTTGCGTGTGGTTCAGCACTTGGGGGGAGATTGTGACGGTGATTCTGACTATCATGTGACATACATGTCTTTAGATTCTATAGAACAGTACGTCCCAAGAACAGCCTGTTTGGCCCACAATGTTGTGGCTCTGAACCAATTAAAATTAGTAATAAAATTAATCTCTTCTGCCTACACAATGTCCATATCCCTCCACTTTTCTCACATTCATGTGCCTATCTAAATGTCTCTTAGAAGTCTCCAATGTGCCTACTTCCACCTCAGGCAGCACATTGTAGGCACCCGCCACTCTCTCTGTTTAAAAAAAAACTTGCCTCTTTAATGTCCTTCATAATTATCCCCTCTCACCTTAAAGGCATGCCCTCTGGTATTAAACATTTCAACCCTAGGAAAAAGATACTCCCTGCCTACCCTATCTATGACACTCATTATCGTATAACCTCTATCAGATCTCCCCTCAGCCTCTGTGGCTCCAGAGAAAACAATACGTTTCTCCAATGTCTCATTATAGCACATGCCCTCTAATCCAGGCAGCACCCTGGTGAATCTCTTCTGCACTCTCTCCAAAGCTTTGACCTCCTTCCTATAATGGGCAACCAGAACTGTGTACAATACTGTAAATGCAGCCTAACTGGCATTCTATAAAGCTGCAACATCACTTTCTGGCTTTTGAACTCAATGCCTGGACTAAAGCAGGCATGTCATATGCCTTCTTATCCAGCCTATCAACCTGAAGAACCACATTCAGGGAACTATGAACTTGGACGTTGAGATCCCTCTGTTCATCAACATTGTTAAGGGTCTTGGCTCTTTACTTTTGACCTACCAAGTTGCAACACTTCACATTCGGCCGGGTTAAACATCATCTGCCATTTCTCACCCATATCTGCTGTACTCTTTCCCAGTCATCTAAGCTGTCCACAATACCACCAATCCTTGCGTCATCTTCAAACTCACTAAGCCACCCATCTACAATTTCATCCAGGTTATTTATATACATCACAAACAATAGAGGTGCCAGTACAGATCTTTGCCACTAATCACAGACCTCCAGCTGGAATGAGTCCCTTCAATCACCATGCTCTGTCTTCTGTGGGCAAGCCTGTTCTGAATCCGAATGGCCAATTCACCACTGATCCCATGACTCTTAATCTTCTGGATGAGATTCCTATGCAGGACCTTGTTAAGTGCCTTACTAAAGTCAATGCAGACTACACCTACAGCTCTACCTTCATCAATCACCCTCGTTAGCTTTTCCAAAAACTCAAATCAGGTTAGTAAGACACAACTTGCCCCGCACAAAGCCATGCTGGCTCTCTCTAATTAGGGCACGGTTTTCCAAATGCTCATAAATCCTCTCCCTAAGAATTCTCTCCAGTAACTTTCCTACCACTGATGTGAGACTCACTAGTCTATAAATTCCAGGATTATCCCAGGTCCCCTTTTTGAACAATGGGAGAGCATTAGTTACTCGCCAGTCCTCCAGGACCTCAGCTGTGGCAAGAGAGGACACAAAGATATTGGTCAAGTCCCCAGCAGTCTCTTCACTTGTCTCTCAATAACTTGGGGTATATCCCATCAGGCCCTAGGGACATATTAACCTTGATGCTCTCTGAGACCCAATACTACTTCCTCATTTACTTCCAAATGCCCTAGCACATTAATACTCAGCACTGATCTCCCTTTGCTCCATCTCCTTCTCCTCGGTAAATACTGATGTACTCACCCACAACCTTCACATCCAAGTAAATATTCCTCCCTTTATCCCAAAGTTATCCTTTCACAGCTGATGTATGTATGTATAGAATGCCTTCGATACTTTTTAATTCTACTTGCCAAAGACTTTTCATGGGCCCTCCTGCTTTTTCTAATTCCCTTCTTGAGTTAGCTCCTGGCTTCCTTATAACCTTCATTCATCAGGACTGATGAAGGGTCTCAGCCTGAAAAGTCGACTGTCTACTCTTTTCCATAGATGCTGCCTAGCCTGCTGAGATCTTCCAGCATTTTGTGCGTGTGTTGCTTTGAATTTCTAGCATGTTCAGATTTTCTGTTTATTCTTCTCCAAGTTGCACTTCTTCATGATTTGGAAATTATGCTGTCATTGGTTCATTAGAATTAAGGAACACATTTTAATGTGATTCCACAATCCTGCCTTCACTTGTTGCAAATGCTGCTCCTGGTGGCCGTGTGAGGCTGATAATTAGGCCAGATAGGAAACTACATTGGTCGCCTCTTTATGATTCAGCAACCAAAGATAAATTTGACTATCTTGCAGTATTGTCATTCAGTATGAATATTTGTGTAACTCCTAGCAATTTTCCCTCTCATGTCTTTAACCTATACCCTATTCTCCCTTTCTGCATTTAAACTGTTGAAATGAATCACCTCCTATTCCAACATATTGTTTCTTATCGGTTCTCAGTGTGATAATGGGATTCGTGGAAATAAATTGTATATTGCCTTGTTATATGACCTTTCGCCATCTGTAATTTTAACTTGGGAGTTTAACCTGTTTAGCATGGTAAAATAATGAGTACACTCCTTGATCATCCTCTAGATGATCTGTGTGAGCTATACCATCAGTTGTTTTTCCCTTCCTTCTGGAATCAACTAGCTCTTGAAATACAAGTTGGATATCACTTAGCAACACACACAAAACTCAGGTCAGGCAGCATCTGTGGAAATGAATGAACAGTCGACAATTTGGGCTGAGACCCTTCTTCAAGACTGGAAAGGAAAGTGGAAGACACCAGAATAAAAAGCTGGGGGTGGGGGGAGATAGGGGGAAGAGGATGGCTTGAAGGTGATAGATAAAGCCAGGCGGGTAGGAAAGGTAAAGGGCTGGAGAGAAACGAATCTGATAGGAGAGGAGAGTGGATCAGAGGAGAAATGGAAGGAGGAGGGGATCCCGGGGGAGGTGATAGGCAGGTGAGAAGAAGTAGAAGAAACATAGAAAATAGGTGCAGGAGTAGGCCATTCGGCCCTTCGAGCCTGGACCGCCATTCAGTATGATCATGGCTGATCATCCAACTCAGAACCCTGTACTGAAGAAGTAAGGGGCCAGAGTGGTAAATAGAAGAAGGGAGGGGGAGGGATTTTTTTTAAACTGGAAGGAGAAATCATTTGGCCATTATTTCTCTATTTACCTTATCATTTATTTTTAAATCTTATAGTTCTTTTCGTCTATACAATTCTAAATTTAACTTGATGGAAGCTCATTCACATTGTTTTGGTGAATTAGAGGTCATTGTTTAAAAGCTAGTCTTCCATATCCATCCTGTTTTCTTTACAGGTTATCCTTGATTATAGTTCTGAATCCAATCATGCATGCAACACAATTTAATTTTCAGATTCTCCATCTGTTCTTATTTCCAGCTCTGTGGTAACGGTAATGCAAACTGTACAAGAGACTCAAAAGTTGAAGGGCTGATACGTTATTAAGAACACAAGAAATATAAACAGGAATAGTCCTGAAGAAGGGTCTTGGCCCAAAACATTGACTGCTTATTCATTTCCATCGATGCTGCCTAAACTGTTTTTCCAGCATTTTGTGTGTGTTAATTTGGATTTCCAGCATCTGCAGAATTTTGCATGTTTAGGAATGGTACATGTACCTCCTCACTATGATTTTATTTTTATTTTTGCACTACTTATTTAATTTAACTATTTAAATACATACCTACTGTAATTTATGATATTATTTCTATTATTATGTATTGCATTGTACTGCCACAAAAACAACAAATTTCACAACATATGCTGGTGACATTAAACCTGATTCTGATGCAGCCACTGAGGTCTGTTATACACTCAATAAGTTCTTGTACCTCAAGTCTACATTCTCACTGATCACTCTCTAATTCAGCAGACAAAAATCTACCTATTTCAACCTAAGTGTGCTTAAGAAATAAGTATCCACATCAATCTACAATCTTCCAAAGCAAATAGTTTCTCTTCGTCTTGATTCTAAGTGGGCAACCGTATATTTTGTGACCAAGCCTCTATTTCTAGATTCTCTAGCTTAAAGGAATAGCCTCTCAGCATCTCCATCAGTCTCTTCAAAATCTTGTGTATCTAAATGAGATCACACTTCAATCTTCTGAACCAGTCCAGTCAATGTAGTCAATTTTTCTTATTCTCTACTCAAATAACACCCTGATATCTCAGAAATCAACCGAGTGGCTCTACATTGAGTCCAAAACTATTATATCTTTCTATGGGTGTGGTGAGCAAAATCACATGAAACAGCAGTCCAACTATGATCTCACCGAATTCCTATAAAATTTAAGACTTTAACCCTCGTATAATAAAAGTCACCTGATTGTGATGTCTGTTTATTTATTTATTTATTGGCATGTGCCTGCGTGCATGCAAGTCTGTGCGTGTGCGTCTGCGTGTGCGTATCTGTGCGTGTGCATCTGTTTGTCCGTGATGATGGATTTTTCATGGCTTTTTCCAAGGCGCAGAGCGAGAGAGAGCACTACTCCCCACACAGACATTTTCGCAGCATTTTCCTTTTGTTTTACGAGGTCGAGTTGCAGTCTCGACCCTCAACCCGGCACGGATGGAAAGCGTGCTCAGGGGCGGACCCAACTAGTTTCGAACCTGGGAACCTCTGCTCCCGGGTCCGGCGTCAATGTCGTTGCACCACCAGCCGGCCCTATTTTCTTTATTTCATGATCAATTACACAATGATGTCACTCCACACCAATTTTTCCATCATTAGAAGTTATTCAAACTTTCTACTCATCAGATCAAAATAAATAGCCTCAATTTTTTTTTAAAAACACATTTCAATCCACCTGCCACCATTTTATGTACTTACCTAACTTGTTGATATCACTAATGGCCTATACCACACTAACAGAATCTTCCAAACTTGCACCCACCACAAAGTAGAAAAAGTCATCATGTAAATGAGAATTGTTTTAGTTCTGAGCCATGCCATTTTTAAATAAGTTTTTAAGTAATCTGCTTTTTGGTAATTCAAAGTTGGATTAAACTTCCTCCTTCCTATTCTGTCTCCTCTCTGACTGGAGTAATAAAACTACGACAATATCAACCAAGAATCGAGTGTAGGGCCGACTTACTTATTGCTCATTACACCACTAGCATTGTACAATCTTCTCAGTATCTTGCTCCGTAACCTATCTTCACCCCAGAGCACTGATGCTTTTCCTGAGAAGTTGTTAACCCTAAACCGAACCCTCGAACCTGGAGGAGCAGTGGATGGACCACTTTAGTCTAACCTCTACCCTTTGACCTGTTTGGCATGGGTGACCCTACCAAGAGCCAAAGCATGAAGTCCTGATTCCAGCCGACATATTTTCTCTCTGGGCCATTGACGCATGCAAGCCTCCAAATCCAATGACAAGGTTGTGGTCCCCTTTGAGGTGAGAATAGGGTAGTCTTGATTAAGTCCAAATAATGGTTTGCATTCTATCCTCACACTGGGGGGAACCGGTTAGTTTTTCAAAACCAGTTTTGGCAGCAAAGATTATTTAAAGCAAATATATTCAGAACCAGTTATCAGATATCACTAACTGTATATAGTTTTCTTCTCAAAATGCATTGTTTAAGACATTAAAAATTGTTTACCTTTACAACATGGTAGCACAATAGTTAGCACAATGCTTTGCAGTACCAACGGCCTGGGTTCAATTCCCACCACTGCCTTGGAGGCAGTAGTGAGGTTTATATGTTCTCCCCATGACTACATGGGTTTCCTCCCACAGTCCATAGATGTACCGGCTGGTAGGCTAATTGGCCTTTCTGAATTGTCCCATATTTAGGCTAGGATTAAATCAGGGGATAGCTGAACATTGTGGCTTGAGGGGCCGATTCCTTGCTGTATCTCTAAAAAATATAAATAAAAATTCTATGTACTTGCAAAGGATATTGTGTACATTGAAGGCTAATGGTGGAAAAAAGTACTTGAACTTGCATAGAACAATGTGTGTGTGGGGTCCTTCCTGGTGTACCTGCAGGCTGCTGCTTTCTGAAATACATTTGATACAAAAACCATTAAGGAAACAAGGAGTCACTCTATAATAGCAGCAATGTCAGGCCATAGCTTAGGGCAAAGGCTATTGAAGGGCAACAGAAATCGCGTCTCTCTTATTCCGGCTAAGGCTATGCTGGAGTGTCCCTGAAATTTTCTGGCTGACTGGTCAGCTTGCCCACAGGCTTCCACTGAAAGGCTGTGAGTGACAGTTTAATTTCTGGAGGACCTGGTGTCAGGGCTCAGGTGATAACAATTGGAAAAAGCACAGGAGAGCTGATTAGGCACTGGATCAATGATGCTGAGGGACCAGGTGAAATCACTTCACCCTGTAAAGACTCTGGAGTCCAGTTAAATACAGGAGGTATCTTGTTATAAACATCTTGGGCTTGATCTGAATGCAATTTTACTTCTCTCAATGATTTATCTTTCATCCCTCCACCTCCAAACCTACAGACCAATGACCCGTCCCATTTATTACTGAAGCTTTGTGCCTGTTTGACATTTGTGTTATTTGCAAATGACAGCTGAGAGGTGTTTTTCTTCCATGTAGGCAGAGATCAAAGAGGGTAGATGTAGGAATGTAGGACCAGGCATAGTCGGAATTAGGTTTAATATCACTGGCATATGTCATGACATGTATTATTTTGTGGCAGCAGTACAGTGAAATACATAGTAATAAAACTATAAATTACAATAAGAAGTTCAAAAGTTAAATTAAATAAGTAGTTCAAAAAGAGAGGGAAAAATACTTCCGCCTGGGTCCTTTCCCTCTTCCCTTTCTCCTAAGGTCTACTCTCCATAAGATATAGGAGCAGAATTAACCATTTGGCCCATTGAGTCTGCTCTGCCATTTCATCATGGCTGATCTAATTTTCCAGTCATCCCCAGTCTCCTGCCTTCTCTCTGTATTCCTTCATGCCCTGACTAATCAAGTATCTGTCAACCTCTGCCTTAAATGTACATAAAGACCTGGCCTCCACAGCTGCCTGTGGCAAAGAATTTCACAGATTCACCATTCTCTGGCTAAAGAAATTCCTGCTCATCTCCATTCCAGAAGGACACCCCTCTATTCTGAGGCTGTGTCCTTGGGTCTTAGACTCTGCCACTATAGGACGCATCCTCTTCACATCCACTCTATCAAGGCCTTTCACCATTTGATAGGTTTCAATGAGGTTACCTCTCATGCTTCTGAATTCCAGTGAATACTGGCCCAGAGTCATCAACCATTCTTCATATGACAAGCCATTCAATCCTGGAATCATTTTATGTGAATGTCCTTTGAATCTTCTCTAGTTTCAGCACATCCTTTCTAAGATAAGGGACCCAAAACTTCTCACAATACTCTGTAAACCCTCACCGGCACTTGATAAAGTCGCAACATTACATTCTTGCTTTCATACTCTAGTCCGCTTGAAATGAATGCTAACATTGCATTTGCTTTCTTCACCATAGACTCAATCTGCGAATTAACCTTTAGGGAATTGTGCACAAAGACTCCCAAGTCCCTTTGCACCTTTTGTTTTTGTATTCCTCTCCATTTAGAAAGTTGTCAACCCTTAATACCATAAACTAATCAAAGCGTCCTGGTCTAGGTTAAAACTAACTTGGGCTGCACGTCACAGGCTGATCCTTTAGCCTGTGGGAGGAAACCAGAGGATCCAGAGAAAACCCGCACATTCCATGTGGAAGATATATAGACTCCTTATGGATGACGTTGCAATTGAACTCCAAATTCTGATGCCCCAAGCTGTAATAGTGTCACGCTAACTGCTATGTTACCATGGTGACCACGTATGGTCTTGCAGCAGCAACAGAGTGCAAAGGCAAAAAATTACTAAAGATTACAACATAAATTGATAGTGCAAAAAAGAGTAATTTGGGGGTTTCATCATTTAGAATTTAGAGAGGATAGATCTGTCGGAAATTCACCAGGATGAGAATGGAGAGAGATCGAGATAGGGTGGACCTGATGGCACCAGTGAAGCACGGCGATATTCTGTGGGCTGCGAACAATATTTCCTTCTGTTACAGTTATTATTCTATAGATTAATTGAGTATGCCCAAGAGAAAATAAATCTCAGTGTTGATATGGTGATATATGTGCACATTAATAATAAATTTACTTTGAACTTTGTTTTACCTGAAATAAAAGAGACTGAAGAACATATATAAGGTTTGCAAGATGATAAAATGCATAGATTGGGTAGGTAGCCAAAATCCTTTCCCCCATGGCAGGGTTATCAAAAACAAGAGGGTGTAGGCCTGAGGTTAGAGAGAGGAATTTTAGAAGAGATCTGAGGGGTAGTAATGTTTTACACAGAATTGTTGAGGTGGAAAGCACTAGGATAGGACGTTGGTAAAATCAGATCTTATTATTAGTTTAAGAGACACAAGATAGACAGGTAAATAGGCAAGGCATGGAAGGACGTAATTTAGGCAAATGGGATTAAACTAGTTTGCAATAAAGGCCAAGATGGGCACGAAGGGCCTAAAAACCTCTTACAGCACTGTGGAACTCTGGGATTTATTTATTTGTTGTGATGCAGTGCGGAATAGGCCATTACGGCCCTTCAAGCCACACCGCCCAGAAATCTCTCAATTTAACCCTAGACTAATGATGGGACAAATTACAACGACCAATTAACCTACCAACTGATACGTCTTTGGACTGTGGGAGGAAACCGAAGCACCCGGAGGAAACCCATGCGATCACAGGGAGAAAGTACAAACTTCTTACAGACAGTGGTGAGAATTGAACCTGCGTTGTCTGTACTGTAAAACACTGTGCTATCCATTACGCTACCACACTACCCCATTTATAAAGCAGGGAAATACACGTCATAAAAATAGTCATTGGTGATGCCATTTAGTTTTTGAAATGTGAAAATTCTCGAAGGGTGATGAAGAATTCCAGAGTCTTTAGGATGTCTATTTGCAATGAGTAATAATTTCACTTAATGACACAGGTTTGGAAAACAGTTCATATTGGGCAGAGACTTCAGAAGCAGCAAGGTGTGTACTAATACCAGTTTCATTCCCCATCAACACACATCTTTCACAGAACATGCTAACCATCAACTTTTCAGGCTAGCCTCATCTTTACAATCTATTTGACAGTTTGTCACACTTTCATAAGAATTATTCTGCTGTTTTATCGCTGGAGATAGGTATTCGTTTGGATGTGCTTAAAGTCTAAAGTGGAAAATGTCAGAACCAATCAGATCAATTAGAATCGAAATCAGTTGGAAGTTCTTAAAGATTTACAACAGAGGATTCCGGCTAATTTGGACACATCGGGACCAGTAAATTTTGACTCAATTAAATGGCTGCCCCAATCAGACAAAATTTCATGGAAACAGTTAAAAAGGGGGAAAAAAGATAAACTATTGTTTAACTGAGTAATAAATTATGGATTTAAATGAAATACAGAACAAATTAGAACACTATCAATACTTCTACAGTACTGTAAAACAATGTATTATTTCCTCACAGTTTTTGACCGAGTAATTCATTTGACTGACTGTAAATGAACAAAATCAGAGCAGGCACCTAATGCAGATAATGGACTGCCATCATACAATGCTTTAGATGATTGCAGCTTCCAAATCTTCATTATCATTGTAACATTCAGGATAATTGTTGATACCTTCTTAATTCCTAACTTGTTGAAGTAGTGAAATCATTTCATTTCCCCTTGCGGCTGTTTCGAGCGTCTCCAAGCCTGAATGCTTCAATCTGTGGTAAGTGAAACGGTTCTGAATTTGTCCTATTGCTTATTTCTTGCCAACAATTAGTGACAAAAATCACTGCTTTTCGAACACAAGCACATGAAACTGACACTATGCAAACACTGATCGCTCTAAGCACGGAAAGTGTCTATTGGCCATGCAAGTGCACACGACTGATTGTAATTAGAAGCTGTTCGGCAACAGTCTCCTGCCCCAATTAAGTGGCATAGTGTCCCAAATAAACGAATGGAATCCTGGCTATTTTCGCAATTTACTTTTTGTTCTTTGAGTTGTCCCAAGCAAACTGCTGGAAAAACCGATGGGCCAATTAACTGGAATCCACAGTATTTGTTTCCAATTAAGCTGTATGCAAAAAAATGCAGTTGCAATGTAGTTTTTTTTTCCTTAATGTAATTATTTAGGTTATAGTTTTTTAGAAAGATTAATTTTATTAAGCCGCTGAAACCTATTTCTAAAATAGTATATTTTCCAGCATGCTTGCACTACCTAATTATTTTTAAAGCAGCTGTACATGTTGCAAGAGCATCTTGTGAAGTGTATAGATTTCTGTACAGAGTACATGCTGTTGAGGAGAGAAGATGTTGACCCTCTATAAAACGCTGGTTGGATGGCAGCTCACCTATTCTGTCCAGCTCTGGAAAAGTATGGACATTCCTCAAAGCATTCACTTGAGTAATTCAAGAGGTTAGAAATGACTCATACAACAATCAGTTTAGGAAGCTAGTTTTATTTTTCTCCATGGGAGCACAAAGATTTGGAAGAGGTTGGTAAGACATATGCAAAATCATAATGGCATTAAATAGATAAACAGAGCAAAGCTGTTCCAACAAGCAAATAAGAATGACATGATGGCCAAATAGATTAGATTAGATTAGATCGTGAGGACACTCAGTCCTCGTTTATTGTCATTTAGAAGTGCATGCATTAAAAATGATACAATGTTCCTCCAGTATGATATCACAGAAATACAGGACCGACCAAGACTAAAATTGACAAAAACCACATAATCATAACATATAGTTACCTATTTTACAAATAGGTAAAAGATACAGAATTTACAGGGAGTGATGGTGATTTAAAACTTATGAAACAGAAACAAAATTAGTAATTTCAGATGAATTTGAGCAGACGCTTAAAAGAAAAGTAAATACAGGATAATGGAAAAAGTGGGAGTTTGGGATGGGAGGTACAAGTATGTAATTTGTTACTCAATAAGAGGCTTGCATGGATTCAGTGGGCTGAATGGCAACTTGCTTTGCCTAAATGAGACTATGATTCCACATATTTGGGATGAACATAAACATGGGTTGTACATGATCAAATCAAATTATAAGATTCCATATTGAGGATTTTACTGTTGTGCACGTTGTGATCTTTGCTTCTTTTGGAATGTGTCAATGTTATATTACCCGCTTAATGTGTAGGAGATCATTATTTTCGGTTTGTTTATGTACACAAAGTTGAGGCTCCTTTGCTTCATTGCACTAACCAAGAAAACAGCCTACCTTATAGAGAAATAATGACGGTGGAATTAATTATTAATAAGAATGTACTGGTCATTCCTAGTTTTAAGGCAGTCAGGAGAGCCTATGAGTGGGAAGGGAGAGGGAAGGCAGTGGAAGCACCAGAGAGACGTTCTGTAATGATCAATAAACTAAATGTTTGAAATCAAGTTACCTTGCCTGGCGTCTCAGGGCTGGGTGTGTCTGCACCCACATCACTGGGTGCTCCTGACACTCCTTCTCTGCCACGTGTCCCACACCACTCCCATGGCACTCCATCCTCACCATTCCCAACACCCCTTGCTCCCACAGATTTACAAACTCGCTCTCCACTCCACGTTGACAAATACAGTACGGTACAAAAGTCTTAAGCACCCTAGCTACATATATATGTGCCTAAGACTTTGACACTGTAATATCTTCTGGGGAATTAGGTAAATATAAATAGATTAGTTATAATTCCTGCTATTCAGAGATAGCAATCCTTTTGATGGATATGGTTGTGATAAATTTTTAAAGTCTAAAAATTAATTGGTATGGTATGCCTAAATAAAAGCAGATTTCGGCTATAGGAACAATTAATGAAACAAATTCACAAAGCTCCTTGATTCTTCTGTATTTAAAGATAAATCATAACTCAGAATATCTAGAAATCTGTTGATTAACAGATTTTTGCAAGTTAACTGTGATTTTGATCTAAACTCTTTATTGTCACTGGCATATTATGATCCATAAACACCTAATAAATCATTTGCCAGTGAGGTCAACCGAGTTGAAGAGGAATGTGGTTATTCGGATCTCCCTTTTTTTTAGATTTGAAAAGCATTGCACAAGGTTACTTACTTCCCATTACGCCACGGGTGTTTAGGGCAGCAATGAAGCTCCTCGATCTCCAGTGGTGTTCAGGGCTTCCTTTGTTGCACCAGCAGCTCCCTCTCGGCCTTCAGTACTGTCAGTCATGCAAGTCTCGGGTGGAGACTCAGGACTACTGTTGTACTCAGATGTAGGATTTTTCTTTGCTGTTTCTGAAACAATATTGTTTTACCATCCAGGGTTGTTAGCGCTGAGCTAAACCCTCGAACCTGGAGGACCAGTGGACCACTCTTAGTCTGGCCTCTCCCCTTTGACCTGTTTGTCATGGGTGACCCTACCGAGAGCCAAAGGATAAAGCCCTGACTGCAGCCAACGTAGCTTTCCGGGTCGTTGAGGCACGCAAGCCTCCAAACCGCAACAAGTTTATGGTCCTCTCAGAGGACTGCACAAGGTTAGGAAATACTAATTCTCTTTCAAATCTGTGCTGAGATTTTTGATCTATCACAATGGATGTGCTTTTTTTTAACACTTTATAGTCAAAATTGGGACTTACTTTCATTGACCTGACTTACTGCCTTGTCCCTATTCCAGCAACCCTTGCCCACCTGCACTTTTTCTTGGTTCAGAGGGCAGAGCAACCTGGCCCTTCGCAGTCCAAAGGTGTCCAGTAGGGCAGAGTAAGTTTGAATGGCAAGTAGGCCTCATGGAATCCTCTCTTCAGCAAATCACTGTTCCGCCAGTGGACACAACAGTGAGTCCAGTGGGAGAGTAGTCGCTCGTGCTGGCATCCGACCCTAAGCATGTCTCACAACTTCCATCCAGACTTGCCAGCTGTCAATAAACACGAATGGACTCATTAATATTGATTGACCACAGATGTGTAGCTGTTTGGATCAGATTAACTGTATTCCTTTAAATGCCTGTTGGCACTATAGTTCATGCTTTAATTATGAAGAACAGTCAATTCAGTGAAACCAAAGGGTATATGGTGTGAGAGAAATTCACCAATGGCATGAGTCAACATCTTGAGGAAGAGAAAGAAGAAAATCCAAGAGGGAACAAAAGGATGGCAACTCTATGAAAGCCACAGTGGAGTGGGCTTCAGTTTTCATTTGGTTTATAACATTAGATGAATAACAGGATTCATTGTGAAAAGGGGAATTATTATGTTTGGTTGGCTGAAGGTATTGCATCCAATAGTACTTCTATACATACTCATTCATGTTCTTAAACAGAGGTGAAACATGAGATATATTAATAGCAAGCACCTGTACTCCTTGAAGATGCCAAGACAAAAGACTGAATTTCAAGCTTTTTTTTTTGTTTCGCATGGAACTCTATAATTGAAGGAATTAGGCACAGTATTACATAATAATAATTAGTACACATATTTGTAGTAGAAGGAAATCTGATTAGTTTTCTGATTCCCTAACTAACATTTGCCCTAATTTAACTTATGTTTCAAAATTCCAAAGGCAAAACGAGCTGGTGTTTGCTTGTTAGAATTTGTCAGAATATGTCCTCCCGAGCACTGAAAATCATCACTGTGAATTATGTCCACTGCAGTGCAAACTGGACTTACTGTTGCTGCTGAGGTGGTGACTAAGATTATACAGGTTGGTTCAGGATTCAATGCTTGAAGGAAAGTAGCTGTTCTTGAACATGGCAAAGAGGGATTTCAGCCTTCTCTATCTCCTGCCCAATGGGTCGAGGACAAGAGCTGGACGGTGGGGATCTTTGGTAATAGATGTTGCCTTCTTGAAGCAGAAACTCATGTAGATACTTCCAACGGTAGGGAAGGGATGTGTATGTGATTTATTATGCTGAGTCCATTACTCTCTGCAACAGTCCCATGCATCTATATTGCTGTAGCAGACTATGATGCAGGATACTTTCTGTAGAAGATTGTTAGAGTTACAGGGGTAACATGCAAACACCACTCAAATGACATGGGAGGTCAGGACTGAGCGCACATTGCTGTTGCTATGAGGCAACAGCTGTACTAGTCAGGACACTTTGTTGCCCTAGCTTTAAACTGATTTATTGCATGAAGCAACTTGACAACTTGATGGCATACTTCTCTTATCATTAATGCTCACATTTCATGCTGACTCAGAGGAGATTGACCTCTCCTGGACTCTGCTTTGAAAGGAAACTTTGATATTAAACTGTTTATGACATTACAATATAATAAATAGATTGGTGTCTATTACTTTTAAGGTTTTACCATTATTAGATCTGGTCCGCAGCTTGTCAACACTCCATCAAAATTATCTAGTACAGGAACTCGGCACCAATTTCATATAAAACAAAACAGTATGATCTGCCAGGAAATATGTATCATCTTTTTAATTATCAGTGACAGCATGCATAATAAACTATTTCATAAAATGAGTTTGCCTTCTACTACTGCACTCCTCTATGCAGCAGTAAGAGCTGAGAGTGCATTGATACAATGTAGGGTGTATTTTTTGACTGCGGGACACTGTTCATTCTTGATATATAAATTATATTGCACAGAAATATTTTGAATGCTTCTGTTGAATTTCTAAAGGAAATAGAATTGGATACTTTGCCAGTCTTTACAGGATTTCCAGATATTGAAACATAGCCCACATTATGCATTATAGAAAGGCTATATAAATTGAAGTCAATATTACACTCAGTGGCCACTTTATTAGATACACCTGTACACCTGCTTGTTATGCAAATATCTAATCAGCCAATCATGTGGCAGAAACTCAATGCATAAAAGCACGAAGAAGTGGTCAAGATATTCAGTTGTTGTTCAGACCAAACATCAGATTGGAGAAGAAATGTGATCTAAGTGACTTTGACCTTGGAATAGTTGTTGGTGCCAGATGGGTTGGTTTGAGTATCTTAGAAACTGCTGATCTTCTAGGATTTTCATGCACAACAACCTCTAGAGTTTACAAAAATGGTGCAAAAAAAATCCAGTGAGTGGCAGTTCCATGGGTGAAAAATGCCTTGTTAATGAGAGAGGTCAGAGCAGAATGGCCAGACTGGTTGAAGCTGACAGTAACTCAGACAACCATGCATTATAACAGTGGTGTGTGGAAGAGTATCTCTGAAAGCACATCATGTTGAACCTTGAAGTGGATGGGCTACAGCAAACGTGCACTAAGTGGTCATTTTATTGTCCACTGTGCATATAAACTGTTATCAGATTACTAATAGGCATGCTATACTGGTTTTGATTTCACTTATGCAGATGAGGCCTGCATTGTTTGTGACCTCTTCATGCTGAAATAAGTCTTAGTCAGACAATTGAGATATGCCCTGTCCTGACCTTATTGTTTTCACTTTTTGATGAAATAACGTCATTCAGGTGTTGCCTGTAGTCTTTTCCATATGAGTAAAAAGGTGTTCTAAAATGCACGGAAATATTCACAGTAAATTATCAGTCTACTATGCAGTTATTCAATGATTCAGTAAATTACTGATCTGCAATTCTTTTCATCTCAGCAGATTTTCTCCATGAAATTCATTGGGATTCATTCAATAATTGCTTATTTATAAAATCCTTTCACTTGTCCATCAGCACTTGCAATTTTTCAGGAATGTCATGTCACATCATGTCAATGACATGTGAATACAGTGCTTGTCACTTGGCGATCTTATAATCAATACAGTAGTGACATATTTAAATAACACTTTTAACATGGAGAGACATATGTGGGCTGGTGATTGGTTTGATGTGAAGTTTTGAAGTTTTAAAGCAGGGGTCCGTAGTCCATGGAATAAGAAAGGTTGGGAACCCCTGTTTTGAAGCTAATCTTAGAGCCATTGAAAATGGAAACTAGGAACAGGAGCCAACCAATTAGGCATTTGATCCTGCTCTGCCATTCAATATGATCATAGCTGAGTTTCTGTCTCAATACCATATTCCTATGCTCCCCCCATGCTCCTTTATGTGGTTTGTGTCTAAAAATACACCTGTTTCTTAAATTTATTCCACAGGTTGGTTCCCATCATCTTCTGTTCTGCCACATGTTCTGAATGGATAATTTTGTCTTTATCTCAGTCCTAAATCATTCATTCATTTTGCCCGTTATGCCACTGGCTTTTAGGGCAGCAACGAATTTCCTCCTTTCTCTGTTCATACCGTCACACACAGATATACAGTAGAAGGATTCTTCATTGTTGTTTCCATAACAATATTTTTGACCAATCAGGATTGTTAGCCTTGAGATAAATCCCTGAACCTGAAGGACCAGTAAATCACTCTCAGTCTGTTCTGTACCCTTTGACTTGTTTGGTATAAGTGACCCTACCAAGAGCCAAAGCACAAGGCCCTAACCCTAGCCAACAGAGCACTCCAGGTTATTGAGGCACAGAAGCCTCCAAACCCTACGACAAGGTTGTGGTCCTCTTGGAGGTGAGTCCTAAATGTCCTATCTAATATCCTGAGATTGTAACCCCTTGATATAGACTCTCCGACAAGGAGGAGAGATGGACAAGATATCATTTATTTGGGATAGCATGATATTTCATACATGATTTTCATCCCCATGCTTGCATTATAATTTGCCAGATGGCTTTGTTATTTCTCTCCTCATTATTGTTTGGTATAATTCAGTGTGAATTCTATGCTGTCTCATATCTCTCTAAATTGGATGGCCTCTAAATTTGAACCTTCACCATGGAGATTGATGTACTATTGGACTGAAAAATAATTGCATTTAGAAACAATCTAATATTCACTTGGAATTCGTAAATTTCCTTTGGAATAAAATCTGAAGTCTACAATTCTTGGTGCAGCTGAGACAAGACGCATCAACATTACCACTTGCCTGTCGGATAGCAGCTGTCTCTAAGATGAAGACCCAGCACTTTGGTAAATGAAATTCAGTGAAACATTTCAGGGTGTATCTTGCAAGAATATGAAAGCTGACTCATGAAGTCAATGGAGATTCAACTGAAGAAGATTTCAGAGTAGTAAAGCATTTGATATAGATGAGATGGTAATAATGAGGTTCAAGGATGATTGGAGTCACACATTTAGAACTATCAGCAACTATTTTCTAGAGACACTTGTCTGCTCCCTCCAATTAAGGAATTTAGCATTACTGGCCTTGCATAGGTATGTGCTTAAGTCTTTGTATGAGTTTCCTGAAGAATCAATCAAGATGCATTACGCCTGCAAATGGGATGTCTATGCACAAAGCAGTGGGTGGATCAGTGGTGCACAGTCTTGACAGGTAGTTCCCCATATACCAGGGGTTCCCAATCTGGGTGCACAGATCCCCTGGTTAATGGTAAGGCTCCATGGCATTGCAAAGGGTAGGAACCCCTGCCTTATTCTATTAGTAATATGATTACAATGGGATATTTTCCCTCTCTTTTTATTCTTCTTCCTTATCTTTTGGCATCATTCAAACTGCTGTATATTACCTAGCCAAAAAGCACATTCTTCATCTGTAATCCAGCACACCAAAATACAATAAAAGCAGAAAATGCCGGAATAATTTTGCAAAGTTTTTCCAGGATTATCTAATTTTTATTTCATATTTGTAGCATCTGCAAATCATTTTATTTTTATTCAGAGGAAGAAGCAAGCAGTTATCATTAGGAAAAGTGGGGTCCATTGCCACAAGCCAGATTCAGGCCTTGATTATTGCTCACACACAAAAAATGCTGGTGAACGCAGCAGGCCAGGCAGCATCTATAGGAAGAGGTACAGTCGATGTTTTGGACCGAGACCCTTCATCATGACTAAATGAAGGAAGAGATAGTAAGAGATTTGAAAGTGGGAGGGGGAGGGGGAGATCCGAAATGATAGGAGAAGACTGGAAGCAGAAGATAGTCTTCTATCATTTTGGATTTCCTCCTCCCTCTCCTACTTGCAAATCTCTTACTATCTCTTCTTTCAGTTAGTCCTGACGAAGGGTCCCGGCCTGAAACATTGACTGTATCTCTTCCTATAGATGTTGCCTGGCCTTCTGTGTTCACCAGCAATTTTTGTGCGTGTTGCTTGAATTTCCAGCATCTGCAGATTTCCTCGTGTTTGCGTTGATTATTGCTCAATGTGCATACCTTAGCATAGGAGCAACCTCCTATCACAGAAATCATTCTGGCAAACCCTCTTAATATTTCCTGTTTCAGGAGGGGAAAACAGACCTGAACACAATAACCCAGGTCTGATCTCACCACGTTCTGCATACTTTCAGTAAGACATCTCGACTCTATCCAGGCTGTTCAAGTAGACACACAACGCCATCAGTTTAAGAAAATGTAGTAAATTGTCCAGAAATCACCTGCTAACAAAAAAAAAGTTCCTGTCCAGGCTTGCTAAATGATTAACCTAATTTAAATCTACAAAGCGATAGTGGATGTTGTTATCAGCCATGGTGGAGCAGGCACAATGGGCATATTGGCCTTATTCTGTTCCTATGTCATATGGTCTTATGATAACACCTGCCATCTTCCAGTTAATGAAACCTTCCTTGAAAATGTGAAATTGTGAAGATGGCAGCCAATGTTCTGATCAATGGGCCAAATGGCCTAATTCTGCTCTTATATCTTAAGGTTTATATCTCATGCTACCTGCTTCAAAACCTTGGGATAAATATTTTTTGATTCTGGGGAGTTCTTGGTTTTCCCTCACATTAATTTCTCCAATACTCTATTTCAACTCTTGCTAACATTTCTCAGTATTCCATTCACTCTCTTGTTCTCCACTATTTCCTTGGTGGCTTTTGGTGATTTCTTCCTTGAAGACCAAGAAAAAAAAAACCATTAAATTTCTCGTTTTTTTCTTTACTCCCAGTACAAGTTCTCCTGTCTTGACTGAAAGGGGCACACACTAAGTTTTAATCATCTTCTTCCCTTTTACACATCTATTGATGTTTTTGCTGTTGGTGTCTCTTATTAATGTAAAAATTGTGGTAGTTTAATAGGGGGGAGGTAACATAACCAATGTATTGAAAAAGAAGAACTATAAGGCTAATTTGACAGCTAAGATATTTAACCTACCATTTTCGTGACACGTACAAACTTCAGGGTGCTGCATGTCTCCTGGAGAACTTGTGTGCATGAAGTGCCTTCGCTGATCCTGCTCAAATTCAGAACTCCTAAGCTCGTGGAACAATTCGAATGACTGCTAGTGGTTTCCTGGACAGTACAACCCAAGAGTTATTTGCTCCATGGTAAAACAGAATTCAGATTATACAATAGTGACTTTTCAAAAAGTGTGAGTTGCAGGAACCTTTGGGGTGTGTGCCACTCTCACACTAGCACTCCCAAACAGTACAATGGGAAATAGCAAATGGTAGAGAATGGCTGTCAAGAGGTATTTTCATTGTCAGCGGGATATAGAGTATATGAATTGTATATGGCTTGCTGAGACCTTTCTGCTGAGATGGAAGTTGTTAAGATTGGATTCAGAGTATTTGTGGAGGGAGGATAGTGAAACAGAAGATGTAATATGCGTCAGTAGAAATGATGAAGAGAGGGTGGAAGTCAAAGTCCTATTTCTAAATACTCCGGAACTTGTAGGAAATTCATAACGGTAATCTGTGAATTATATACTTCCAGTGCTTCATATCAGCGAGAGTGGAAATTGGAAAATAAATCAGACTAACGTATGGGTAGGAGTTAGGGTCTAGGAATATTCACTAGCTTGTCTGAGGAGTGTTTAAATTAAATGAGCAGAGGGATGGACACCAGCATAAGACAGTAGATAAAAGGAGTAAATGTACGAAAAGGATTAAGTTCTTAGTGTCTAATAAAAGCTTCTGGAATGTCAGATCATAGCAAAGTAGGAAGTAGTAAATTTTGGATGAGAGATAAGCATGAAGAAGGACTAGAGTGTATCTATAATTGCATAAAATTATGAACAAGGTTGGTGAGTTGCAAGCATAAATACATAAACGGGAATATGATTTCAAACTTGGAAATATGGTTAACAGCGAGAATAGTAATAGATTGTGAACAAGTGGCTGATGAAATTTGTGAAATTATATCTTCTGGCAGATAGATGGAGGATTGTGAATATAGATATCTAAATGAAAATAAATTTCAGGGCTGTGGGAACTTGGACTCACTAAATTTCACTACAAAGAGTAGGCTTAGCCTTAGTGTGCCAAATGACCTCAACTGTGCAGTATTGATTCCATGATTCCATGAAATCCTGGAAGTATAAGAATGTAAGAAATAGAGAGACCGCTTCATAGAGCATAGAACATAAAATAGTACAGCACAGTACCGGCCCTTCGGCCCACAATGTTGTGCCAACCCTCAAACCCTGCCTCCCATATAACTCCCCACCTTAAATTCCTCCATATACCTGTCTAGTAGTCTCTTAAACTTCACTAGTGTATCTGCCTCCACCACTGACTCAGGCAGTGCATTCCAAGCACCAACCACTCTCTGAGAAAAAACCTTCCTTTAATATCCCCCTTGAACTTCCCACCCCTTACCTTAAAGCCATGTCCTCTTGTATTGAGCAGTGGTGCCCTGGGGAAGAGGCGCTGGCTATCCACTCTATCTATTCCTCTTAATATCTTGTACACCTCTATCATGTCTCCTCTCTATCATGTCTCCTCTCATCCTCCTTCTCTCCAAAGAGTAAAGCCCTATTAAACTATTCATTGAGCATCTCTGCTCCATTCTCCAAAAATGGAATTTCCTGGTGACCAAACATCTTAATTCTGATTTCCATTCCCTTTCCGACATGTCGGTCCATGGCCTCCTCTTGTGCCACAATGAGGCCACCCCATGGTGGAGGAGCAACACCTTATACTCCATCTGAGTGGCCAACAACCTGATGGCATGAATACTGATTTCTCCTTCCATTTAAAAAAAAACTCCCTCCTCTTCCCTCTTCTTTTCCCCATTCTGGCCTCTTACCACTTCTCACCCACCTAACACCTCTCCTTGGGTCCCCTCCTCTTTCCCTTTCTCCTAAGGTCCACTCTCCTCTCCCTTTACCTTTACCGTTCCTACCCACCTGGATTCACCTATCACCTTTAGCTCATTCTGCTTCCCCTAATCCGCCCCCCCCCCTTTTTATTCTGGTGTCTTCCCCCTTCTTCTCCAGTCCTGAGGAAGGATCTCAGACTAAAACCTTGACTGTTCATTCATTTCCAGAGATACTGGTGACCTGCTGAGTTCCGCCAACATTTTGTGTTCTGCAAGGAATAGTTCCAGAATCAGTCCATTCAACCACTTTGCGCCTCCTTCACCACTCAAAAGATCTGTACATACTGATTTTAGCTCTGTGCCAGGTCTTTGCTCTAACCCTTTATCCTTTGATTCCTTAATATCCAATAATCAACTTTGCTTTGAATATACTCAGCAGCTTATAACCCTTATGGGTAGAGAATTCCAAAGATTCACAACTCTCTGGATGAAGAAATAAATCTCATGTCCATCCTGAACAGTTGGCATCAATTTTTAGACTGTCAGCCTTGGTTCTAGAGCCCAAGCCAGGGAAAATTTAAATCTGTGTTAACCTTCTCATGCCGTCAAATAATTTGCATGTTTCAATAAGATCTCCTCTCATTCTTCTAACTGCAAGAGGACAGCAAAGTCTGCTTAATCTGTCCTTGGACCAATCTGTTGAACGTTCGCTGCACTTCCTTCATCACAGATATAGGTAGGAAGGCCAAAGCTTTACATAAATGTCCCAATGTGGTCTCACCAGAATTGACAGGAAAATCGTAAATGGTTACAGCACCAAGGAAGCCATTCTGATCATGGTTTCCATACTGACTATTTACCAGAGCAACTCACTAGTTCCACCTCCTGGCCCTTTCTCCACTCTATTGCAAAATTTTCCTCACCATATATTTATCCAATTCCTCTCAAAGGCCACAGAGAAATCTATGTCAACCGCATCTACAAGCAGTGCATTCCTGATTACAACCACATATTGTATGATTAAAAAAGACCTTCCTCATATTGCTATTAATTATTTTCCTCTTCTTTCTATACCAGTTCCAATAAGAACAGCCTCCCATATCCAATCTGTCCAGACATCTCATCATTTTATAGACTTCTGGCAGATTCCAAATTCTAATCAGTTCCTGAGCCTTCTGTCCTTGAAAATAAAAATCCCTGTAGCAGCTATCTAATCTTATAACTATCATCCCTCAGCCAGGCAACTAATTCTGTAAGTCAATCCTGGACATTTCTTATGCCTTCATATCCTTCCTTTTATAAGGTGACAAGAATTAAACACATCGTTTTGGTTGAAGCTTAATAAAGATTACCATTTATTCCTAGTTGTATATTCTATGGCTTTATTGATAAGGCCTTGAACTAAGGATGCCTTATTAACTGTTTTCTCAACCTGTCCTGCCATCCTCAATAACTTGTACACTGTTGTCTGACTTTTATTCTATTTTGTATCTTCTTATGTTTCCAACAAAATGCATCATGTCACCATTCCCTGCTTTGAACTTCACCTGCCATGTACCCACTTCATATTTCTTACATCCTTACTTCTCAGATTCCCACATTGGTAGCCTTTGTGTCTCAGATCATCACCTTCCAGATGCCACCCCCAACTTCAACTTCCCCTCCCCTATCTGGCTCCATTACTCTTTTCTCCTTGTCTATTTCCTCCTATCACCCATCTGCTTCTGTTTTTCAGTTCCACTCCTTTCTTCCCCCAGCCCCATTTGCCAACATTCTTCACGCCTCCTGGTCTACCTATCACCTTCTCACCATTGTTTTGCCCCTTCTTTTTTATATATATACTGACTATCTTCCCCTCCCTCTCAGTCTTGTTACAGGGTATCAATCTGAAATAGCCATATTTCCTTTCCCCACATATATTCTGCTCGACCGTCGGAGAGGGTTCTATGATTCTTGTCAGCTAAAGGCAGAGGAGGCTGCGGATACCAGCATCTGCAGTCTCTTAAATTGTCACCTGCAGTGTTTCTGCTCTTACCACTAACCTGCTCATATCCTGCTTCAATTTATCACTGTTTTCTTCAAAGGTCAAAAGACTACCAAGCAAGTGTCATCAACAAACCTAGAAATTGGGTCTTGGGCTCTGACTCCAGATCATTAATTGCCATTAATTAAAACAAGGGTCCTAAAACTTGTTACTGTAAGAATTCCCCATAAGCAAGTGCTCCTTGAAGATGTATTTAATGATTAATTAATGGTGAATACTCACAAGTTGTTCAGTTGATGACAGACAAGAAGCTCAGCATCCAAGGTAAAACAGTTCACACAGTAATTCTCACTCTATCCAAGACCTTGAAGATCTGTGCCCTCCATCACAATTACCACAATGATTCTAATATCTACCAGCTATTCAATATTGAACTCATCTAGGCTTATATCAGTAGTTCCCAAGCTGCAACCTTTACCATCTATTAGGTGTGCTTCCCTTCATAAATTCCATCAGCAGCAAGTTCCCCTCCATGGCAAACATCACTTTGATTTCTAAGTACATCACTGAACTTCAATGTGTCTGTCTCAAGGTTCTTTTTTTTTGCGACCAAGATGTAATATTTTTCATTTTTCCTACATGGAGTGCATTCCTTCAGCATGGATCACCATCACAGTATTAAGTGTAATTCAGAGTAGACAACATACTTCGGCTTTGTGAGAATCAAGAAGTTAGGTGCCCGAAGAATTAACCAGTAAAGATAATTCATTGTAAAATTGTCACTATTGCCAATATTCACACTGGTAAAGTTTAGGAACACGTAACAGTGGAGGTGTAATTTGCTTGCAGAAACAATAACCTTAATTCTAATCAATTATGGAACAAAGCTTTAAAGCATGTTTCTCATTGCATTAAAGAATTGTGAATATCAGGGTAAAATGAAAAATGTTTATGGAATCTATTCGATTTTATTAGGTTTAGAATTAGCTGTGTTAATAAGCCATTTAGCTAGAGAAATATACAATATACTGTATCTATAAGGATTATCATCTTCACACTGTAAGGAATCAATTTTGTGCCTTCAACAGACAGAATATCAGACAGATGACAATTTTGTCTGCAAACTTTGGATATTGTTTTTTTTTTGTAATATTATTTCCTGTCTAAATTTGTTTCTCTTCCATGCCTCCTTTTCCAAAAATAAAGAACTGCAGTTGCCATTTCCAAATTGGCATTACTTTCTCTTGATTATCAATGCACTTGGCCTAGACTTTTCCCTGCTGATCCTGTTAGTGCTCAAACACATTAAATGAGAGATAGTGGCCAGCATCCAGTCCAGCCATGCTAATCACTCTCCATCGTGGGAAAGCCACAAGATGGGGCCTAAAAAACAGGTCATTGTCTCTGTAAGATTAAAGCAGAAAAAGCGGTATTGTGTAGCAGAGGGATAAATCTTCCTGCTGTCACTCAACGTCTGAATTAAACTCTCCTTCATTTCTAAGGGGCTTATCTGTACTGAATAGGTTGTTGCACCACAAGTGTAAGGGAATGTATTTAGTGAGCTTCCACTCAGCCACCTTCTCACAGGGCACACAGAAGACGAAAAATCCAAGGCGAGAAACAAAAATGAAAACCTTCGGATTGTGAAAGAGGATGTTCATGCTGCTAGATTGTTATCATGTGAAGAGGCAAATGGTCTTGGCTTCATTGCCAATGTTCAGCATTGTCTGCCCCTAATTCCTCTACTTCCTCCTCCGTGCTGAGCACTGCTGTGTGACTGGTGACTGGTGTTTTCCAGGCGCTATCTGCTATTGAGGGAAGAAGAAAAGCAGAGTTGTGTCTGCGGGGGTGGGGGGGGTGGTGGAAAAAGGGGGTTGCTTGCCCCGTTGAGCTGCAGTGTTGTAAAAAGAAACTCTTACACCACTAGCAGAAAACTCAACTATCCCCGTTTATTGTGCCTGTAGGGTTACAATTTAACTTCAACCCTTTCAATTGCCTACTTTTGTTTGTTTCTCTAATTATTGGTTGTATTTACAAATGTACTCTCTTGCCCTCCCATTGACATCTTACAAGTTGCAGAACAGGTTAGTTCCACAATTGGATTTGCTGAGACACAAGGATGCCTAGTTTCTGGTGTCATGGTGACGCTTGGGTAGAATAAAGGTTAAGGAGTTCATTAGACTCACTGTCGTAGACAGCAATTAAAAGATTCATTGATAAGTCTCAGACTCAATTTTTCAGAATTTATTTATTTGAACAAATTTGAAGATTGCATCTATCTACCATGGCAAAAATGAGGGGAGAGAGAATGACAGATTAGGTTGCCTCTCAGTGAGCCAACAGATCAAGTTCATTCTTGCAATCTATTGCAAATAGATAGTCTTAAACAGGACTTACACGAAGAGGGGTATTCTTTATGTATAAAATATAGCATAGAAAAGGCCTTTCTGCCCAAAAAAATCCTTGCTGTCTGTGTCCCCAAGGGCAAATTTTCACAGGTTGTAATAAATGGGGTAAGCAACCAAGCCAGTGAAAACTCAACTTAGATGCCTGACAATCTAAACAGAACAATAAACCTTTTTTCTGAAATATATTGAAAGGCATTGTTCAAGAATATCCTAGGAAAGGTAATCTACCTTTCCTATAGTTAAGTATACTCTAATTAAATATGGTTCAAAAATAGTTATATATCACAAGTTATATTAATATGTCAATCATGTGAAAGTTAATCTCTCTAATATTAATTTCTTATGTAGATAGCAAAGACATCCTAATCTCTGATTGGATGTCACACTTTCGTTATGTGGAAGATAAATAACATGCCTTTGGCCTGAGTAACTTTTTATCTCTATATTGTAATGCTTGTGACCTCCAATATAAGAAATATCTTTCATTTGGCTAACTTCTCTGACACGTCACCCCTGAAGATTCCTGCTCCCACCAGCTCCTTCTAATAAATGTACTGCAGTAAGTTCCTTGTACATCTCAAAATAACTAGAAATATCTTTAGGGTTTCAGAATTATAAATTAAACTGGGCTCCCAGGCAAGCCACTATCAAATCGAGAATAGGCCAATATGCTTACTTACTATCTTTGTTCGTCCATCACAAACCCTTTTGATTTGAGAGCATTTATTTCTACCAACTGATATCCCACACTGCAGAATAGATAGGGAAAGCCAGGACCTGGAGCATCCTGGAACCTATATAATGAGTATTACTTCTATTGTAATTCTATTACTCATTGGTGGGAATGCACTGTACTGTTAGATGTTAGATTTTAGATGGAGTTTTCCCCTCAATTCCCTTCAATAATTTTAATGTATATTGAGCTGAAATAACCCAGCTGAGTTTATTTCAATCTTGCTGACTGTGGGTATAACTCTCCCAAGTAAAAGTATGTCCCTCAAGGGAGAAGTTCAAGGTCATTTATCTTTCCCATCAAAGAGAGGCAACATTGCTAAACTAGAAAGTCAATAAATTATACTTACAGTGGTCATTGGTAAATTTAATTGTTAATGGTTAAGGCAAAGAGATGGTGAAGTATGGAAATATTCATGACAAGTTAATTCTTGACAACAATGTGCTATGCTTGGTCTTCATCTTCCCCAATAAATAAATGCTGTTTTGAGAATAACAGACTTCATTAACAATCAGTCTTTTATTCTGGCATCCATTAGTCTTGCGAGACCATGGATCTGCACTTGGAAAGTCTTCACTCTCCAGGGCGCAGGCCTGGGCAAGGTTATATGGAAGACCAGCAGTTGCCCACGCTGCCAGTCTCCCCTCTCCATGACACCAATGTTGTCCAAGAGAAGGGCATTAGGACCCATACAGCTTGGCACCAGTGTCATCTCAGGGCAATGTGTGATTAAGTGCCCTGCTCAAGGACACAACACATTCCCTCGGCTGGGGCTCGAACTCATGACCTTCAGGTAGCTAGTCCAATGCCTTAACTATCTGACCACATGCCCACCAGTCTTCTATATCAGTTTGGTAACTTCAACAAGCATAGTAACTTTGTTACATTATCCTTCTTTAGATTGCCTTTATTTTATCCATGCTGAGGAATAAATTTTGGACCATCTCTCAGTGGATCTGGCTGCCTCCCCTCATTTTCATACGCTTTTAAAACCTGAACTTGTTCAGCTAATAAATGACTTTCTGGCTTCTGAGTTTTAGTAACATCCCACCCTGCATGGGCTTTGAACTTTCCTCAAGCTGCCTCCTGGTACCTGCACATGAATAGAGATCTTTATTTTCTTTTTTAAAAAATGTATTAAGATACAGTGTGGAATAGGCCCTTCCGGGACCTTGGGCATGGTGCCCAGCAATCCCCCGGTGTAATCAAGCCTAATCACGAGACGATTTACAATGACCAATTGACCTACCAATTGGTACATTTTTGGAGGAAACTCAAGCACAGGGAGAATGTGGTTACTGGGAGAACATAAAAATTCTTCAAAGGCAGCGGCAAGAATTGAACCTTGTTTGCCTGTACTGTAAAGCGTTGGGCTAACCTCTATGCTATTATATATTTCTTTTCAAAGTTCAAAGTAAATTTATTATCAAAGTACATATATGTCACCATATACAACCCTGAGATCTGTTTTCTTGCAGGCATTCACAGTAAATCCAAGCAACATAATAGAATCATTGAAAGAGCACATCCAATAGGGTGGACAAATGACTAGGGTGCAAAAGACAACGAACTGAGCAAATACAAAAAAAAAATAAATAAGTAATAAATATCAAGAACATGAGATGAAGGGTCCTTGAAAGTTAATCCATAGGTTGTGGGAACAGTTCAGTGATGGGTTGAATGAATTATCCCCTTTGGTTCAAGGGCCTGGTGGTTGAGGGGTAGTAATTGTTCCTGGACCTGGCTGTGTGGGTTCTGAGGCTCCTGTACCTTCTTGCTCATGGCAGCTGTGAGAAGAGAGTATAGCCTGAGATGCAACACAGAGCGTCATAGGAAGTCATTCCTGCCTGTGGCCATCAAACTTTACAACTCCTCCCTTGGAGGGTCAGACACCCTGAGCCAATAGGCTGGTCCTGGACTTATTTCCTGGCATAATTTACATATTACTATTTAATTATTTATGGTTTTATTACTATTTAATTATTTATGGTTTTATTACTATTTAATTATTTATGGTGCAACTGTAATGAAAACCAATTTCTCTCGGGATCAATAAAGTATGACTATGACTATGACTGTGACTATGAGTCTGTGCCAAGTAGATAAGGATAGAGTTTTGACGAGTTCTGATGGCCCCTTTCATCATATAATTTACCATAAGATCATATGGCACTGTCTCTTAGGAGATTTTACGTTCTTCCTGTGACCGCATGGCTTTCCTCTGGGTGCCTGATTTATTCCCACAATCCAAAGATGTACCAGTTGAAAGGCTAATTGGTCATTGAAAACTGTCCTGTGATTAGACTAGGGTTAAATTGAGGGTTGCTGAGTGACACATCTCAAAGAGCTGGAAGGGGCTATTCCGCACTGTATCTCAATAAATAAGTAAATGCATTGCATTTGATCCAAGCTTGATTGTTTCCCATGTTAAACTGAAGTTCTGCTTGAATTGCACTCATTTTTCAAAAAAAAAACAGGAAGTTCTTCTATATCCTGATCAATGTTGTTTCTTTGCCACTTAAGAGACCTGGTTATGAGACACTTACTGTGACTGGCTGCCACCTACGCCTAAGCAAAACAAATGGCTATATTTTTTAAAAAATAGTCAAACCTTTTGAAATGTGTTTCAATATCCGTAAAAATAAAAGTCTTTTTTTTCAGGATCCATAAAACCAGCTGAACAAGGTGCCAGAGCATGACTTCTCAGTGGAAATCTACAGCATCATGAGAAAACAGAGAGACAAAACTGAGCCTTTATTTTAAAGACATTGAGTTATGTCGAAGCAGCCCGTTCAACATCGTACAAAGAAACATTCAAACTAGCTCACTTCCGATTATAATCCGGTCACAGGTCTCAGCTTAGTCATGCACTCTGCTAGAGCCTTTACAAAGGATTGTCCCAAGTGAAGCTTGTTGTTATTTAGCAGGTTCTTAATCATCTGCTGTGTAAATTAGCAGTGGTAGGTTCTCCCTCCCTGTGCCTGATACAATCATTAAACAGAGTATCTTTCTCTTTTTACAGGATTACACTAATTAGTTTAGGGGAAGTAGAGAAACGAGTCAAGATCTTAAATAGGAGGTGTGTTCAGAGACTTATCTATCAAAGTTCAAAGTACTGTATATATATGTCACCATATACAATTTTGAGATTCTATTTTCCAGTGGGCAACTCATCAAATCTATCGAATAGTAGCTATAATAGAATCAAAGAAAGACCACCCAACTAGGGCGTTCAACCAGAATGCAGAAGACGACAAACTCTGCAAATGCAAACTGAAGAAACAATAATTATAAATAAACAATAAATATTAAGAACATGAGATGAGAATCCTTGAAGGTGAGTCCATTGGTTGTGGGAACATTCCAATGATGGGGCAAGTGAAGTTGAGTGAAGTTATCCCCTTTGGTTCAAGAGCTTGATGGCTGAAGGGTAGTAACTGTTCCTGAACCTGTTGGTGCAAGTCCTGAGAGTCTTGTACCTTCTTTCTGATGGCAGCAAAGAGAGCATGTTCTGGGGGGGTCCCTGATGATGGATGCGGCTTTCCTGCGACATTGTTTCATGCAGATGTGCTCAATGGTGGGGAGGGCTCATGATGGACTGGGCCATATCCACTAATTTCTGTAAGATTTTCTGTTCCAGAGTATTGGCGTTTCTATACCAAGCTGTGATGCAGCCAGTCAATATACTCTCCACTACAGATCTATAAAAGTTTGTCAGAGTTTTAAGTGTCATACTGAATCTCTGAAATCCCTTAAAGAAGTCATATAATTCCTCCTAAGTAAGTAATATTAGTTAAATTAACATCCATAATGGAAAGCAAATATGAAAACAAAGCACAACATATTAGGTTATTCAATTCGGCATAAGGAAAGTCTCACCAGATATTTCATCCTATGATATGATCATAGAGATACATAGAATTCTTTAGGGTAGAAGAAACATTAAGATTGGAATATTTCTTCAGTCAATACAATTCAGGAAAGCAGTTATGGGGCAATGGGATTAGATATACATGAATCCCGCTAAGGTTATGTTTAGGATGAACTGAATAGCCCTTCTCTGGCCTGTAAATATTTGTTTGCTTCGGTGCATCTTGTCAGAAGGCCACCTGCTCTTTTTTTCCAAATGCATTCCTGGATATCAGAAGGCATGAGACCAAGTAAAATGAATAGACTTTGTTTGTGTTACATTTCTACATTGATCTGAGGCATATTGAATTTATAAATAAACCAGTTTTGACTAGCAAAGTCAAATGTGCCATGTCAAACTAAGGCCCTTGAAACACTTCTGAAGAAAGTGGTGGCGCCTCTCGTAGATCATGAGTGATGTGGAGAGTAGCTTTGGAGCCCGAGAGTTTCTCAATAGCAAATCATGTATGAAAATGAGAAATGAAAATGTTTCTACTCGAGGAACTCATTGGGCCAGGCAGCATCTATAGAAAATGCGCATTCAACATTTCGGGCCAAGACCCTTCAGAAGTCTGATATTTCAAGAAAATTTAATTTTTATTTCATATTTACAGATCTGTATTACTTTGTCATCTTTTGTCTAAGGGCTGTGGAGTTTAGTTCATAATCCAAGCCAAAACCTGGGAGCAGTTTGAGTGCAAATTGTTGGGCGCTTCTTGCAATTGATTTACTGTTGACCTGTTGTAGAATCAATGTTTCCTGTGGCCTGTGTGCACTTGAGAAAATGGCTGTTTTTGGGTGTGCATCATCTTCGGGATGGAAGATTTTACCATTCAGGTCAATATAGGAATAAAAATTCCCTTGGGATCTTGCAGAGGAAACCAAAGAGTTTTTGTCATAACTGAGCCAACATTGCTTGAGCTGCTAAGATCAAAAATTATTTTTCATCTTCTCATTGGCAGCTGGATGAGGCCACTCCTTACTGGCTACTATATTTACTTGTGTTAACACCTTAAAACTAAAGTTTAAAGATAAGTTCACATAAAGAGCTCTGCTGGCATAGTCATGGGTCATTTACTCCCTCCTGTTCTGAACCATTCTATGATTCTATGACACGAGAACAATGGAACAGTATAAAAACCTACTGTTGAACTTTAGCTCATCTCTATTTAACTATTTGAATGTCATAGTGACAAGTTTGGTTTTTGCCTTCGTGAAAGGTATCAAGAGTTGCTGTCATAACATACTAATCCAAGCTGAAGCCAGAATTCCCTCATTTCAAAGCCACTGAACCATTTAACTTAGTTTATATGCTAGCATCTGTAAACCTAAAGGCTCACATGTGATATGACATTGAAACAAGATGGAAATGTGCCCAAAACCAAAATACCGCTGATGCTGGAAACGCAAACCAAAACAGAAAGTGCTCAACAGATCAAACAGCATTAATGGAGAGAGAATCAGTTAAGATTTCAGATCTTACTTCACAGCGAACATCTGTTTCTCTTTTCACAGATCCCACCTGGCTTGCCGAGTAGTTCCAATACTTATTTATTTACTTATTGAGATACTGCACAGAACAGGCCCTTCTGACCCTTCGAGACACACCACCCAGCAATCTTCTGATTCCACAATTTAGTCTTAGCCTAATCACAGAACAATTTACAATAACCAATCAACCTACCAACCAGTAAACCTTTGGACTGTGAGAGGAAACTGGAGCACTCGGAGGAAACCCGTGCGGTAATGGGGAGACCATACAAGCTCCTTACACACAGCAGAAGGAATTGAACCCAGGTCGCCTACCCTGTAAAGAATTGTGCAGACTACTATGCTACCATTCCGCCTTTTATAATGGAAATAAATGCAGTTGCCAACTAATTATAATGTAAGAATTATTTTTCTATTTGAGTAAGACTACTACCCAAGGCTAACTTTGTTCATTCAAAGATTATTTTTGTTAGATGAAGAACAATCCCTGCACTTCAAAAGACCAGAATATGAAGGGTTAATTCACGCATTTCAAATAGTGACTTCTAATTCAGTTCAATGCAACCTATGGGCTTCCTTCAATCCTTTCCTTATGATACTGATTAAGGCAAAAGGGGTGAATAGATTGAGCAATCATTCCTATGGCAACCTGCGAGACACATTCCTTTTGGAGACATGCTTACTCAAGCTAATTACATTCTTAACTTGTCCAAGAAACAGCATCCTAATTAGATGCTTTACCAACTTCATTACATTAGCTCCACTAGGTAGATAATTATGAATTTGTAATTAATTCAGAAAACTCCACATATTAGAGTGGTGGAGAGGAGCTGGGAATAAGGGTGTTAACCATTAAGCAGCATTTAATCTCATAATCATTTGTTTTACCCTAAATTTTGGTTAATTTTAGAACAAAAAGTTATTGTTTGAAGCCACCCAGCATTTTTTCTAGTAGAACTTATTAAACTAGCAGTTTTTTCCCCTCTTGACTTTTTTCTCTGTCTTTTTCTCCCCCACTGCTGTGTTCTGCAGTGAGCTTCTTGATATCTAACCAGATCAGGTGTGAATGCCTGTAAGCATTGCTCCTTTGAAGTAGACAGTCAGCAAATGCCTTTCAATGTCATTTCAATGCCACTGGATGAGTTATATGATTTCTTTAGAAGAAAGTGCTTTGATACCTGATTTTTTTTGCCATATTACAATCTCCAGTTCATCCTTGAATACATTACTGCAGTTAATAATAGACCTCCAGTTAGATCGTTTGTTATGCTCCCTGTCTTATGACATGGGCGATCATAGTCTTTCCACGACCATGATTTTTCGTGGCAAATCATTCTACAGAAATGGTTTCCCGTTGCCTTCCTCTGGGCAGTGTCAATACTCTTTAGAGATTGTCTGCCTGGCATCAGTGGTTGCATAACCACTGGCTGCTCATATGACTATCTACCACCCGCTCCCTTGGCTTCACATGACCTTAATTGGGGGGCTAAGCAGATGCTACACCTTCCCCAAAGGTGACCTACAGTCTAGCAGAGGAAAGGAGCACCTTACACCTCCTTTGGTAGAGACGTATCTCCACCCTGCCACCCGAGACCTGAAGCACCTTCAAGTTATTTATAAATAAACCTGATTGCATTGCTAGGCTATTTATTAATGGAAGTATTGCATCTCAAACTTAATGGGGTTTTCATAATATCCACACATACCCATCAGTGATCACTTGAGAACAGAAGAGGCTTTTTCTTTCATTTTTAACTTATGCCACCAATGACATCAAAGCCCGTTGTAAATATCTGCCAATTGAGATCAGCAGAGTCAACACAGACCAATGCTGAAATATTCTGATTTGTGTAGTTGGGTACTGCTGATCCATTGTACTAAGGAGGTAAATTACATGAAGGAAAGAATATGCACACACAGTTTGTCATTGGATTCTTTCGGGCATCCTGCACACACTGTTAATAAGTTTACTTCAAGTATAGTCATTGCTGGATAGGTAAATGTGGTAGTTAATTTGTATGGAGTGAGGTCATGCAACAATACAACAAATGAAATGTTTATTATTTGGTTTTATCTACTTAGACACTTTGGACAATTCCCTACTATGAAACAGTCAAGAATGTCTCATAGGCAAATGGAGTCTTGGTTTAATATCCTATATGTCAAATGGCACCATTGACAAAACAGCATTCCTCAAACTGTTTTGAGCTATCAGCTGAAGTTATATGCTTGATTTTTGACCTATAGTTATTACCACTGGAGGGTGTCAATAAGAGAACAGAAGAAAAGATATTTTCCCACCAGACTGTCAGCAAATTTGTACATTTCAGGTTTATAGAATGATATTAATATTAACTTGATGACGCCAGCTGCTCCTCAATGAATACTATTTATTTATTTATTTGTTTATTATTTATTGAGATACAGTGTGGAAAAGGCCCTTGCAGCCCTTTGAGCTGCATCACCAATCAAACCCCTGATTTAATCACAAGACAATTTACAATGACCAATTAACCTATCAACTGGAGAATCTTTGGACTGTGGGAGGAAACCAGGGCACTCAGAGGAAAGCCACGCGGTCACGGGGAGAACAGGCAAACTTCCTTCAGGCAGTGGCGGGAATTGAACCCGTGTCACCTCTACTGTAAAGTGTTGTGCTAACCGCTGTGCTACCATCCCACCTGTTGACAGTTGACATTGGATGCAAGATTAGTGTTTCAGAGATGAGATTAACATCAGTGATGGAATGAGTACTACATTCAGTAATCTTGAGTTCTTCCAGTTAATGTCAAATACCAATGATGCATGTGCATTATAACCATTCTCTTTTCAATTATTGTACAATACTGGCTTAATAATTTTGACATGTCTTCACACATTAAAGAGATATAACAAAGAATACTCACTTCTATTTAAAATAAATCTTTGAAGACTATGTTTTCTTCCAGACACATTAACTGAGTATTAGGTATATTAGAATCAGCAAATCATTCCTGCACAACTTTGTTTTCTGGCTTTTCTCCCCCATTAGAAGAACAAGATGGGATATTAAGAGGAAAAACTTGGAGGGGATGTTGAGATGATTAGAAAAGGGTAGCTCATTCAGGATTTGGGTCAGGAGGAGGAGAAGATTTAAGGTGGGGATGAAGGGGGAAATTGGGAGTCAAAGAGGAGGTCTAAGAAGTGCTGGGCAAAATGATCAGTTAAAGATTGGCTGAACTTTTGAGAGGCCGCTGAGGACACGGGAAAGGATCAGAAATCAGTTGCAGAGCCTTATGGAGATATTCAGTCAGGTGTGAAGAGGAAGCAAGAAATACATTGAGGAACACATGCAAAATGCTGGAGGAACTCAGCAGGCCAGGCAGCATCTATGGAAAAGAGTACAGTCGACGTTTCGGGCCAAGACTCTTCTCCTGTCCTGCTGAAGAGTTTGGCACGAAACGTCGACGGTACTCTTTTCCATAGATGCTGCCCGGCCTGCTGAGTTCCTCCAACATCTTGTGTTTGTGTTGCTTGAATTTCCAGAATCTGCACATTTTCTCTTGTTTGTGATTGAACTTACATTGAGGAAGTTCAATGTACCCTTTGAGATTCTTCACTTCTGAACTTCCTGACAGCAGCTCCGATAGAAATGGGCTGCTATGCAGGAGAAAATTTTGATACTTCTGCATTGGATGTCCATGCCCTGCATCAATTTTTTATGCACAATAAATATGAATAACACATTATATATTAATTGACATTGCATAGCTTGCCCAGCAACCTCCTTGCATTTGAGTTTTATAATCATGGAGCACTGCATTACAATTTGCAGATATAGTTAAGTGTGCAAAAAGTACAAGTCCATTTAGCAATTAGATTTTAGGTAACATTCTTAGTAATGCATTAAATATTGTTCCCTTCCTTTTCATGAATTGTCCATGCCTTCCTTTTCATGAATTGTCCATGAACCCATTCCTTTCCCTTTGGTCTATTTATTTTTAAAATTTATAGTAATTTTTTGTCTTTGCACTGTACTGCCACAAAACAACAAGTTCCAAATTGTATAATGACAATAAATCAGAATCTGATTCTTCAGTGGAGTTCCTAGAACATTCGAAAAAAGTATAATATAGGGGAGTATTGTTTCATAAGAAGGTAATAATGGAAACTATGATAGTGAATCTTGGTTTAATTATCTCAGCTTTGAGTTCTGAACTTGGTTCTAACCAGCACTTTATTCTATATTGAAATGCGATACCTTTATTCACCATTATAAGGAGAAAATTAAGAACATTGAGAAGAGAATTCAACAACTGCTCTAAACTGGTTAGATGGAACTGGAATTAACAGCATCTGTTTAGTCTCCCAGCACAGGTGTAGATGAAAATAATCATGAGGAACTTCCTACTCTCACACAAAGAAGTGATTGGCATATTCGTAAATCTAACAAAGAATAAAGGCCTCCAATCTTTACAGCTTCGAAAATGCTGAGCAAATGAATAGCCTGCATTCAAAACTTAACTCTATTCCTAGATCATTGTAAATCTAAAAATTTGCATTTCTGCCTCTGGATTGTTTAAAAGATGGACACGAAAATTTATTATTTCTTTATTCCTCCATTTTTTTAATGAAAAACTGGATTTTTCATAATTATTTAAATTATATTAGGTCTGATTTAGTAATTTGGGGCAGCATGATAGTATTTAATTCCCGCTACTGCCTGTAAGGATTTTGTACGTTCTCCCTGTGACCACATGGGTTTCCTCCAGGTGCTCTGGTTTCCTCCCACAGTCCAAAGATGTTCCTGTATATACGTTAATTGGTCATTAATTGCCCTGTGATTAGGTTTGGATTAAATCGGGTGATGTTGGACAGCATGGCTCAAAACACCAGAAGGGCCTATTCCACACTGTATCACAATAATTAAAAAATAAAAAAGTATTTGTCAGCAAAGCTCAGATTTTGTCATTAATATTGTAAATGCATGCTTCAACTAAAATGATACTTAAGTCTCTACCAGAGAAGCTTTAGAGTAGCTGGGTGTAACATTATATAATTTTATTCCCCCTCCTCTGACAAACAAATGGTCCTACTGGCATTGGCAGAGTTAAATCACCGTAGTTCGAGAGCAGATGCAGCTTGAAACTTTCCAGGCAGCGTTGATCCCTTCAGGTATTCCCACTATTGTCTGACGATATAACAGCCGCCTGTCAGCCCACTGTCAGGGGCCTAATCTTTTTTCTATGTGCTGTGAATGGTCCCAGTGCCATGTCAGGGCAACACGCCGACTGCCTATTCTTGCTCCCAACAGAATGCAATCATTCGACAACCTGATGATAATTCACTCACTGACCAGCTTTTACAAAAGGTGCTCGCTCAATGCTGTTAGCACAGCAAGATAAATCATGTACTTCAAATTAACTTCTATTGAAGAAAATAAAAGCAGTGGTCAGGCAAGGAATTAGAAGAAAGATGACTAGGGTTGATAAATGTCAATGCATATAATTTGGCTGTGATTAAGATCTTATCTTAGTAGGAACTAAATGGAAAGGATTTAATAAAATTCCAGCAAGTGGACCCTGCATATCGCAATGTCTAAAGTTGTTTTTTGTTTAGCAGGGAAAAAAAGAACAGAACAGCAAGAGCCAGGAAGGAACAAACTGGTATTCAGGGTGCCTGGCGAAGGGATTAGTGACCCCAGGTGAAACCAGCGCTCCCTTTTTCTTCCTTTTCAGTCAAGAAGATTGTTCACAAATAACATCAATGTTGGGGAGAAAGAGAGTCAGGAAAATGTGAGAACTACAGACAAAGACGGAGTGAAATTGATCAGCTGAGAAAGCTGACATATTCCCCCAAGGGCAAAATATACTTTTGGTTGTTGTGTGCCAGGACTGGGTGAGTGGATGAGTCAGCTCCCATTCCTGCTGATTAGATGTGGTTAAGAACAGGCTCTACTTCAGTTGTGATGCATTCAAAGTACAAAGAGTTAACTGGATGAAATATTGGAATTTTCATTGATTGAGTGCAACTGCACATCAGCCATAATCCGTATCTTCAGAAATTGAATGATAAAAAGATAGTGTCTGCTTGGGTAGAAAATAGCTGGTAGAATTAGCAATAAATTTATCAATGGGAATAGGAGTAAACAGGAAGAGAGAGCAGAAGATGTAACAACTTACATTTCCACAAATCTCCATATATCAGGTACTTAGTGGTCAGGTGGCCTTGATATTCTCATATCCTAGGAAACATTTATGATCTAGCTTTCATACACAGAAGTGCTTCGTTAGCATATGGTTAAAGCTTTACTAAAAAAGTAGAAGAAGAGATTGCCCTTCTTCCACTGGAAGAAAAACTCTCTCTTTACAGTGCATTTGGATCCAGCAAAGAGAGAGAGCTGGCAGTTCTGAAGAAGCTGATGAGCCCAATGTAGGAGTGGTGGTGCCTATCTTTTAATATGGAAGAACATGATAATGTTGGTTTGCTTATTCTTCAAATGGATTTAGAGGTTTTATGGAGATAGCTTTAGTAGCAGACTCTAGTGCTTTGGGAGCTTTTTGTAGGTTGTCCAACTTTCCAAAACATACGACACCAAGGGCTCTTATCCCTACCAATTAGAGCTTATTTTCAGCTTTGTGGTCTTGATTTTCAAGTATCTTAACAGTGTTCAGAAATAAACATTAAGTTTCATGGAAAGTCTGCTGATTTATGTGCAACATTAATACTGAATGAAAAGTATCAGCCGTATTTACAGTACTTCAAACTAACAATCAGTCTTACTTATATTTGCTGTGCTAGTAATTATAATAGCACTGCTTGCTTTCTGAAGTCTTTTAGTCTTAAAGGCATATTTATCACCTTTTAAGCAGGAGGTATATTATAAAAATTAAAGGAAATCCCACAAATATGGAGGCTAATATACCTGACTGCCAATTTGTTCACATTGTAGCTTTATTTAAGATTCCTGAACTGGAATGTTTCATCAAATGGAACTAAATACCGCAATACTGAAGGCACTAAGCATGTGCACTTGGAAGAACTAGTATTTTGGAGCAGATTTTTGCTTTTCTGATATCTTGTTTTGGCTAAGCTTGTTAAACCGAGAAACAGGGCATTGCAGTTGTTCTTACAATGATCTATATCTTTGTGTTAAATTCATGGCTTATGTAATTGTACCTACTGCTGACTCTCTGCCCCTCTCTCTCGCTCACACACATACACACAAATAAACTCAAACGTACGTGAAAGTGAGTGCGTTTGTGCCATGTGGGACCTGTGCAGGTGCCTACTAGTGTGTGAGCAGAAATATTCAGGGAATAGAGTTTAATCTCCAATTACCTTGGATCTCCTTCTGCTCGATCAAGGGTTTACTCCGTCAAGCCCATGTAGCAACTAATGTGCAATGGCTACCCACGTTAAAAGAAATCATCCAAAGCCAATTTCCGCTCCACAATGCAAAGATGAAGGCCTCAAATGTCAGCACCCTGATGGACAGCCCTGACAGCAACAAACATAAATGTTACTGTGTTATCATATCATGGGAACTAACGTACTTTGAGTGAGACACGACAAGTAAGAGGTGACCTGTGTGAAGTACAATGCAGTAGGTACACCTTCTGGAAAGACAAAGCAGAAGAGGAACACTTTCTTCACCCGTTGGATTTGGCATGAAGAATGAATGTATGATTACCACCCCCTCATTCTAGGTATCACCAGAATCATGGAACAGTTAACTTGCTTTACTCCATTGCAGAATTAAGATGATACAAGCATCTTATAACACTACAACCCTCAAGCTTTGCATGTGGCCAAGGAGGATTCCTACTTTGAACAAAAACCTGTTCTGCATCCCAGAAGGTGAGGGAGACTAACTGATCCTTCTGACCTCCTTCAAAGTGATAGTGGGAAAACAAAAATCTGACAAAGATTAAAACAACAGGAATTCTGCAGATGCTGGAAATTCAAGCAACACACATAAAAGTTGCTGGTGAACGCAGCAGGCCAGGCAGCATCTCTAGGAAGAGGTGCAGTCGACGTTTCAGGCCGAGACCCTTTGTCACGAAGGGTCTCGGCCTGAAACGTCGACTGCACCTCTTCCTAGAGATGCTGCATGGCCTGCTGCGTTCACCAGCAACTTTTATGTGTGTTATCTGACAAAGATTGATCAGCAAAGCGAGAAAATGTCAGGCTAACTCCAGTAAAGTTGTTCTGACTTGGAGCACGGTCTTGTCATAGCCAACAGCCGTACCATCAGAGAAAGAAACACAAAACTCTTCTGGCAACATCTGCAGACATTTAGCGGCTAATAATAATGCAAGAATGTCTGTATCACTGATCCATAAGAGGGACTAATGACTGTTGGACTGATCACTACCTAATCTACTCTGTTATCTTCCTCTCCTTGTTTACTAAGAGAATTCATCCCTCTGGTTCAGAAGACCTTAGACTAAGATTGCTGATTATGATTGGATTTTTTCTTGAAGATATGATCATGGATTTCTGAATATGTGACCCTAGACCAGGGGTTCCCAATCTTTTTTATGCCATGGACCCCTACCCTTAACCGAGGGTTCTATGGACCCCTGGTTGGGAACCCTGCCACAGAGTGTTAACACCATCAATTTTTTTAATTGAACTGTTGTAAGCTACATTCTTGGTGAATTATGATGACCCAGGAAAAAAAACCAGCACGGATTCGCTGACATTCAAGATGGGCGTTACCTCAGGAAATTTGGATTTGGTGGTGTGTGGCAGGAACTGAGGCTGTGAAAAGCCTATAAGTAAAAGTCATTTTCCTTTTTACAAATGAAGCAATGATAATTACTTTAACTTCTAGTGTGTAATTACAATATGAACCTAATTAAATATTTGGATTCTTCATTTTTCTCAGCAGAGCAATTTACAGAAATGACAAAAATTTCTATCAGTTTATTATTATTTCCTCATTAATTCAACATATAGCTGTTAATGTATAGGAGCAAAAAGTTTGAAGGAAACCTAAAAATCCTGTTATGAAACTAAAATGAGGGAAAACACAACAGAATAGTAAAAGATGAGGTTCAGCCAAAGTCATAAACATGTTGGGCCCAAGTGGGAAAGAGAAAGTGGGAAGAGTGCCCTGATAAAAGATCTTGGCCCAAGATGTCAACTGTTTATTTCCCTCCATCGATGCTATATGACCTACTAAGTTCCTCCACCATTTTGTTTGTGTTGCCCTGGGAAAGAGAAAGGATGTTGTGGAATTTTCACTATGAATCAAACAGCTTTAAAGGCAAGGGTGTATTCTCAGATTCTATTTTCTTGATACACTGGGCAACAAATTTTTTTTGGAAGTGTTGCTTCCTCAGAAATTGTTTTTGTTTATGATAGACTACTTGAAGCCGAACACAAATATAATTTCAGACTATTTGTATCACGTAGGAATTTGGAGAAACAAGAAATTAACTTTTATTGAATATAATATGTTTCATAGTGCTGATGCTTTGCAATGGTTCAACTAAAGTAAAAATGTTTTGTTGATGATTTTCATTTGTACTCAGTGTCTGAGACTTCTCACTTAAGTGTCCAACAATAATCAGCCAACGTTGATGGACTCCATTTGCCCTGATACTGTTTCTCCATGACCGCAATGTCCTCAGAAACCTTTTGCCATGCTTGACAGTGACAGCGCCAAGATTTGCAGGGAACAAGTTTAAATAAGAATTCAGAAAATGAATTTTCAGTGACATTTGCCCTTCATGGTTTTGTATGCTTGAAGTATGTTGTCAACCAGCTGCATATAGTTTGGTGCTCTGTAGTTGCCAAGAAATTTTCAACATCCTTGAATGTATTCCACATGATTTTCTCCAGTCCCAATAGAAATGTCATTGATGACCTGTCGATTTGTGGACCAACAAAAATGCCTTCCTTATTCGTGGCATCAGTTAACTGACTTGAATTATGAATTGAAATGACAAACATACACAATTTTTTAAATGGTGCATGATAGGAAAATTTCATGGTGATTTTCATGATCAGCAGCCCAAAATCCGTAAGATACACCCAAAAGCATCCAGGAAGCAAAATCTTTGTTGTCCAGTGATATTGGTTGGTAAATTCTGGACTGATTTTGCTTCCATCCTTTACCTGTCCTATTCTTTCATCTTCAAATTTTCACCCCAGCCTCAGCTTATCTTATATTTGACTTGTTTTCATTTATATAGCATCTTTCCCTTATCCCTCAAGATGCCTTGTCTTTGTTGATGTCTGCACAGTCAAGTACTATGCACCCTACTAGGTTTTAGTCAAGTACCTATTGTTCATATCTGAAGTCTGTAAAATTGTAACGGACTATTTCACATGGGTGATACTTCAATCAAACTCATTGTTTTCCTTGTCTAACATTTCAATTTAAGGAAAGATTTCTAGTTTATTTTCCCTTTCCCCTGCAAATCTCAGCTGTGCTGAGGTTAACTGCATAGCTCTGTTAGTCATTCTTGAAGCTATATGCCAATTCACCAGTAGCCAAGGAAAGACTAGGGGACCTTCAGTCATTCACTGAATGGTGTTACTCAGCAATCAGTCCTTTATCTGAAGTTGGCATAATGTATTTATGTTAGCTTGTTAAATCACTTCAATTGCTGAGGCTTATTTGTACAAGTATTAATAGCTTTTCTGAATCCCAATACAGCTCCCTCGTGACAACATGTGGAGTCTTCAGTGAGTAAATATTCTTCAGTTGCTCCTTTCATTGAGCCTTAGTTTAAATGTGGAACCACAAGCAAATTTTTACATTGTCAAAAATGACATAGACAAAAGCCCCAGGGGAAAATTGAATACATTATTTCATATGTTTAAATCTGGGATTAAGGGAATTATTACTTGATTAATACATGCGCATTACTTGCCTAGCCCCCCTTCCCTGTGGCTGTTGGCTGAGTAACCAATGAAATAGCTCAACAGAATTTAATTTAATTAGACTTCAAACAAGGAGACTTAATTCAATGGTCAGGTGTTAGATTGTTTTACCGAGTAGTTTCTGTATTTGATAAATCACAACCTAAATATTACTGCTTGATTCATTCCCTAAGGTAAAGGACTCAACTTAGTTGTTCTCAAGAACTCCATGAACATTAGCAACATGCTAATCATGAAGTTCCAGACAAAGATCCCTTTGTTCATTTCCCTTGCATTCTCTTCTCCTCATGTCACAGAGTCATAGAAGAATACAGCATAGAAAGAGGCCCTTCAGCCTATCTAGTTCATGCCAAACCATTTTAATTGCTTACTCCTATCAACCTGCTCCAGAACTATAGCCTTCCATGCATCTAGCATTCATGTACCTATCCAAACTTCTCTTAAACGTTGAAATTGAGCTTGCATGCACCACTTGCACTGACAGCTCGTTCCACACTCTCACCGCCCTCTTGGTGAAGTTTCCTCTCATGTTCCCCTTAAACTTTTCACCTTTCACCCTTATCCCATGGTCACTGGTTTTAGTCCCACCCAACTTCAATGGAAAAAGCCTGCTTGCATTTACCCTATCTATACCCCTCATAATTTTGTATACCTCTATCAAATCTCTTCTCAATCTCCTACGTTCCAAGGAATAAAATCTGAACCTATTCAATCTTCCTTATAACTCAGGTCCTCCAGACCCGGCAACCTCCCTGAGTCTGTGAATTAATTTTCTTTCCCATTTTTGAATAAGTAGTGGCTGTAGAAGAGTATGACATTTTAATACTTGTCCAAAGGACACTAGGTAATCAATTGAGATTCTCTAGGAAGAATTCAAATTGAACTTCTTTTTGAGCAAAATAAATGCATATGAAGCTAGGTGTACTGAATAGAGTGCTTGGATTTTATAACAGAACAGTTCAGTGACATGTTATCTCGATTTCTGCATGGCATATTGAGAGCATTCTTGGTGCTGATTCCTTCAGGAGATGAAAGGAAATTTAGACACGGAAATGAATGCAAATTTAAATATTTGAAGTTATTCCTTAGGCTGTACTGCAAAATACTTTCTGCACCTTTTCTATGGCCTTAAGATCCTTCCTACATCATGGTGACCATGATTGAAAGTAATTTTCATATTTTATGGAGATTCATCACTGTTTCCTTTTGTCTTCGCTCAATGTGTGGCAAACTCTTGGGATTCTTTACCCTATGCAACTATGGAAACTCAATTATTATTCATTCAGGATAATAGTTGCTAGATTTCTGTATGTTAAGGGAATCAAGAAATTCTTGGTGATAATTCTGGTGAGTGTTATTGAGGTAGATTAATCTTGATGAATGGTGGAGCAAGCTTGAAGGACCAAGTGATTTACTCCTCCTGTTTCTTATGTTAAATCTACTGTGGGTAAGCCAAGGAGACAGCCTCACAAGTTAAAACAATTTAGGAAAAATATCGTGAAGTTAATCATTTTAAAATATGTGAAGAGAAAATTCTGTTGAAACCAGTCTACCTTTTAGAATATAGGCATAGTTGTGGGCATTTTAATAATGTTATAGGTACCCTCTAATGATATCAATTAAAGTTCAAAGTAAATTTATTATCAATGTGTATATATGTCTGTCTTGTTGGCCAGTGGTGTAGTGGCATCCACATCGGACTTTGAGATGAGTGCTCATGGGTTCGAATCAGGCGGGCTCCTTGCATGCTTTCCATTGTGCTGGGTTAGGCATCGAGCTAGTAGCTCGGTCTCATGAAAAAGCATACAAAAATGCTAAAGAAACAGCAAAGTTGCCACCTGATGTGCCACAAGGAGCAGAAAGGAACAACAATACTAGCCTGAAATTCATTTACTCGGGAGCATACTCAACAATTCTATAGAATAATAACCATAACATAATCAATGACGGACCGCCCAACTTGGGCATTCAACCAGAGTGCAGGAGATGGCAAAGTGTGCAAGTGGAATAAGAAAGAAATAATAATAAATAAATAAACAATAAATATTGAGAACATGAGATGAAGAGTCCTTGAAAGTGAGTCCATTGGTTGATGGGGCAAGTGAAGTTGGGTGAAGTTATCCCCTTTGGCTCAAGAGCCTGATGGCTGAGGGGTAATAACTGTTCCTGATCTGGGTGTTATGAGTCCTGAGGCATTTGTACCTTCTTAGTGATGGCAGCAGTGAGAAGAGAGTATGTCCCAGGTGCTGAGGTCCCTGATGATGGAGGCTGCTTTCCTGCAACAGCATTTCATGTAGGTGAATTAGGGATATTTAGTAAGTCTTTCAGTAAAGCTGAAAATCTCAAATTTGTTTGGTATCTAATTTAGAAGACATAGTTTAAGAGACCATAGGATGGATAAGTTAAAATAGATATTTTTATTTACTAAATCCATGTGCTTGATATTTGTTCATTCTTAGTCAATCTGCTCAATACTACATAGATCCTCTTCCTTTGTACTGAGTACAGTTGAGTTACTATGCACAGCAACTTTTAACGTCCAAATCTTTCTGATCCTGATCTGCAAATCCTGCAATTCCAAATCTTGATCTGCAACTGAACAGTTACCACTGATTGCGTGTGTGTGCAGTGAACAAATTGGACTTCGCTTTGTTTTATTTCTCTCTTCCTCCAGCCTTCTGCTCACTTTTTGATAAGCGTTTATAAACAGGACGTAACTCACTCATTAAGCTGACAGTCTGAGAGAAAGACAATGCAAACTCCTGGTTGGTTGCAGATGGCTCAGTTTTCAATGTCTGTTTAAAATCTTGAAATTAAATAATTAGAGTATTCCCTATAGAGGAATTGCTGTGGGCAGGGATTAATCTGTCAATATTTATTAAAGAATACTTTACTAGCAGCACTGCCTCTGATTATGCTAAGCACAGAACATAAATTGTCTTCAACACTTCATAGACAGTATCTTCCTTGCATAACTTCCAGTGCCATTCTTGGAATAAAATGTTGATGAGCTGGAGAAAAAGAACTTGAGAGTTGTCTTTGCCCAGAATACTTTTTTAGATTATGAGAACACTCAGTCCTTGTTTATTGTCATTTAGAAATGCATGCATGCATTAAGAAATGATACAATGTTCCTCCAGAGTGATATCACAGAAAAACAGGACAAACCAAAGACTTAACACTGACAAAACCATATAATTATAACATATAGTTACAGTGGTGCAAAGCAATACCATAATTTGATAAAGAACAGATCATGGGCATGGTAAAAAAGAAGTCTCAAAGTCCCGAGTCGATCGACTCCCGAATCCCCTATAGCAGGCGGCAAAAGGGAGAAACTCCCTGCCATAAACCTCCAGGCATCAACAACTGCTGATGCATTGGAAGCAGCCGACCACAGCCGACACTGAGTCCGTCCATCCGAAAACTTCGAGCCTTCGACCAGCCCCTCCGATACAGCCTCCCGCACTGGTGCTGTACGTTCAGGTAGCCTCTTTTATAGAGGCATTTAGAGTTCTATTGCTTATATCTTCATTGAATGCACTATTTCATTTGAAAATGGAGTTGAGTCCTTCAGCATCTGCCAATGTATTTTGTTTCACCAAAGAAATAGCTTGTTAAAGCTTAAGCAAGCTTGTTTCATTTTTATATTCAGCAGATTTTGCTTTAAATGAATCCTCTCCAGTTTTCCAATAAGAACTGATTTGTATATTCTAGAAATATATAAACAATACAGAGGTCCAAGCTAGTCTGTTTGGATACCCCTTTCTTTGTTCTTTTGATACTACAAAGAATATTAAGGGGTGTTCTTCTCAGATTTTGCAGCTGATGATGGAATTGTAAATTTTGTTCTGATAATTGAGCATTGCCCTCATAAGTTGTGCTTTCAGAACTAATTTGCCTTTGTTCGGATTTGACCATATATTCATATACAATCATACTTGCTCAGTTAGGATAGGTGGCAACACCTCCACTGCTATTATTCTCAACATTGTTGCCCCACAGGGCTGTGCTCTCAGCACCCCACACTCCTCCCTGTACACTCGTGACTTCATTGCCAGATTCTGCTCTAAGTCCATCTACAATAGAAGTCCACAGACCCCTTAATGGTATTGGTCTATGGCATCTACAAGTCTGCAGATGGCACCACTGCAATGGAATGTATCTCAAATAACGATGAATTAGCGTACAGGAAAGAGATAGAGAGCCTAGTGACAGGGTGTCATGACTACAATCTTTCCCTCAATGACAGCAAAACGAAAGAGCTGATCGCTGACTTCATGGGGAGGGGGCAGGGTGGGATGATGTGCTGTACATGCTCCTGCTGACATTAATGGTGCTGAGTTCAAGAGGGTTGAGAGCTTCAAGATCTTTGGTGTAGACATCCAATAGCGTATCCTAGTCTAACCACATCGACACCATGGCCAAGGAAACTCACCAGCACGTGCATGCCTTCAGGAGCTAAGTAAATTCGGCATTTCCTCTCTGACCCTCACCAATCTTTGCTGATGAACTGTAGAAAGCATTCTATCTGGATGCTTCAAGACTTGGTATGCCAACTGTTCCGCCTGTGACCTCGAACAATTGCAGCAGCTGAGAACGTCACGGAAATCAGCTTCCCCTCCATGGACTCCGTCCGTACACTTCACTCCCTTGATCAAAGACCCTACACATAGAAGACATTTTCCTTCCTTCCTCCTCCAATCAGGCAGAAGGTACAAAAGTCTGAAAGCGTGTACCACCAGGCTCAAGGACAGCTTCTATTCTGCTGTTATAAGACTATTGAATGTTCCGCTCATACAATGAGAGTGGACTCTTGACCTCATAATCTACCTCATTATGACCTTGCACCTTATTATGGACCTGCACTGCACTTTCTCTGTAACACTTTGTTCTGCACTTTTCCATTGTTTCACATTGTACTAGAACCATAGAACATTACAGTACAAAAACAGGCCTTTTGGCCCTTCTTGGCTGTGCCGAACCATTTTCCTACTACCTCAGTACACTGTTGTACTAAACTGCGTGTATAAACAAGACAGTTTTTCCGGTCAGATATACTGCGCCCAGCACTCCCGATGTGGCCTCCTATATATTGGGGTGATATACTGCGTCTGGTGCTCCTGATGTGGCCTTCTATATATTGGCGAGACCCGACGCAGACTGGGAGATTGTTTCGCTGAACACCTATGCTCTGTCCGCCAGAGAAAGCAGGATCTCCCAGTGGCCACACATTTTAATTCCACGTCCCATTCCCATTCTGATATGTCTATCCATGGCCTCCTCTACTGTAAAGATAAAGCCACACTCAGGTTGGAGGAACAACACCTTATATTCCATCTGGGTAGCCTCCAACCTGATGGCATGAACATTGACTTCTCTAACTTCCGCTAATGCCCACCTCCCCCTTGTACCCCATCCGTTATTTATTTATATACACACATTCATTCTCTCTCTCTCCTTTTTCTCCCTCTGGCCCTCTCACTATACCCCTTGCCCATCCTCTGGGTTTCACCCCCCCTCCCCTTTTTCTTTCTCCCTGGGCCTCCTGTCCCATGATCCTCTCATATCCCTTTTGCCAATCAACTGCCCAGCTCTTAGCTCCATCCGTCCCCCTCCTGTCTTCTCCTATCATTTTTGATCTCCCCCTCACCCTCTCACTTTCAAATCTCTTACTAGCTCTTCTTTCAGTTAGTGCTGACGAAGGGTCTCGGCCTGAAAGGTCGACTGTACCTCTTTCTAGAGATGCTGCCTGACCTGCTGCATTCACCAGCAACTTTGATGTGTGTTGCTTGAATTTCCAGCATCTGCAGAATTCCTCGTGTTTGCATTTTCCTGGTCAGAGAAGTTTTTCACTGTAGCTCAGTACATGTGACAAAAATAAACTATTTACCTATATTCTAAGCCATTGAAAATTTGATGATTTTGCTAAAATTAGATTAGATTAGCTTAGATTATGAGGACACGCAGTCCTCTTTTATTGTCATTTAGTAATGCATGCATTAAGAAATGATACCATGTTCCTCCAGTGTGATATCACAGAAACACAAGACAGACCAAGACTGAAAAACTGACAAAAACCACATAATTATAACATATAGTTACAACAGTGCAAAGCAATACCATAATTTGATAGAAGAGCAGACCATGGGCACAGTAAAAAAAAGTCTCAAAGTCTCTCGAAAGCCCCAACATCTCATGCAGACAGTAGAAGGAAGAAAACTCTCCCTGCCATGAGCTTCCAGCGCCGCAAACTTGCCGATGCAGCATCCTGGAAGCACCCCACCACAGTCCAACTCTCAGTCCGTCCGAAAACTTCGAGCCTCTGACCAGCCCTCCGACACCGAGCATCGAGCACCATCTCTGCTGAGTGCTTTGACCCCAGCTCCGGCCGCCAGCAGCAGGCAAAGCCGAGGATTTGGGGCCTTCCCTCCGGAGGTCCTCAATTGCACAATAGCAGCGGCAGCGAACCGGGCATTTCAGAAGTTTCTCTAGATGTTCCTCCATGCTTCTCACGTCCATCTCCATCAAACCAGGATTGTGCACTATTTGACAAATACGATATCATTTCAGCGGAGAGGCCGCGCGCGCTGCCAGCTTCTCCTCCCTGAAGCCTTTAATGGCCAATTTGATGAGATGACAATATACCTCCTTTAACCAACAGCACCTTTCATCTCACTGACTTGCTTCTGGCAATTTCCTTTCTTCAAAAAGGCTCTCATTCTTACGTGACAACAGTGCCCATATTTTAAAATCAACTTTTTAACATTTATTTATTTATTGAAATGCAGCATGGAGTCCACCCCTCCAGCACTTTAAGTTGTGCAACCTGGCAATCCCCCAGTTTAATCCTAACCTAATCACAGGATAATTTATAAAGACAAATTGAGCAGTAGTCACCTGCACTGTAAACCATCGTGCTAACCTTTACGCTGCCCTACCACCCTAGATAACTTTGATGGAGGGTAAGTAGCTTCTTCAGTGCTGATGCTTCCAAAGGCAAAAAAAAAGGGAACAACTTTCACTTGTAATTAGCTCCACTGAACCATATTTATTGGTTCATTGGTCACTAACAACATCATTCCTTGAGCCACCTTCTGGTTTTAATGGTACCTTTATAATATATACTACATTGCTTCCCCTTTAAGATGGAAATAATCTCCTACAAACCACTATTTACACATATTAATTTATGTAAAAGCTTAAATATTTACATGTATACATACAGCATCAACTTAGCCAATTTATAGTAGAGCCAGTTCACTATCTTGTTAACCTCTGAGATCCCCTCAACCCCAAAGCAGCATTTGTCAAGCTTGACGTGTCCACTCTGAGCATCCTCATTTCTGGTGAATCGCCTTCTCCTGTCGGCTGTGTTTAAAGTCCTTTGTGGCTTCTGATCCACATCATTTCTAGCAATAGCAACAACTTAATGCCAATTCTGAAGCCTTTTTTTGGATAGTTCTCTATCCAGCCTTGTCAGATAGATGTTGCATTAGGATGTGTTAAGAGCGTAGTTCCATTTCAGCCAGATATTGTGATTATGTAAGCAGCTGAGTATCTCCCACTAGATCTTTCGGTGTTCCTGTTTGCTATGAGTGGCAATGAAGATTTAGGATTTAAGAACATGAAAGGCAGAAGCAGAACTAGCCTATTTGGCAAGCTCTGTCACTGAGTAAGATCATGGCTCAAATTTTGTCCTTGGGACATCTTTCTTTATAAACCATACAGTACTGTGCAAAATTCTTAGACAGCCTAGATTTTTTATACGGTTTCAGATGGTATGGCCTCCACGGAGTTCTGATTTCAACATTACTGAGATTGTTTAGAATTATCTGGAGCAACAGAAGCAAACGAGACAACCAAAGTCTGCTGTCCACACCAAGCATTGATTTAATTTCATTTGTTACAGTTTGTTCTTCTTTATAGTAGTTTTTTTGATATATAGAAAATTTTCATTTCATTATTTGTGAAAGCTTCTTCACTTTATGGAATTTTTTAATATGTGCCTAAGACTTTTGCAGGGTTTTCTTGTTATTTCCTTGTTATTATCTCCTTTTGATCTCAGTTTTGAATGTACTCAGCAACTGCAGTGCTTTTGGGTAGACAGTAATGAAGTTTTACTGCCCTTTTAAGTGAAGAAATGTCTTCTCAGTCTTTAATGGTCAAACTGTTATTTCAAAAAAAATGATCCCTGGTTCTTATCACTAAACTAGGGAACTAAAAGCACTGTAACCATCCTGGGAAGTCCGATGAGAATACTTTACAAAAATCTTTTCTCGTTCTTTTCATTGCAGACTGAAAATTTTCAGTGATGATTTAATCCTAAATAGTAGTTTGGTGAATATATACAATGTCTTGATTGAATTTATTGTCAAGTAACTACCTATATTCATTAGCATTGGCATGAGACCACTCCAGATAATTTATAAAGAATCTGCCAATTCTGCAAGTAAATCTTGTGAGCTGAGCAAGAAACGCTGTTGGTAGTCAAAGTTCTGTTAAGTAAGTTTATTGTTGCCACAGTTGTGGAGTTTTTCTGTCTGGCAGACTGCTGGCAATAGAATTTACCATTCACTGTGTTCAGCCACAGCCAACAGACTATGATGTGATCTGCTGAACAACAGAATACGGGGGTGTACATTATCAGTGAAGAGATAATACTACTGTTCTAAAATGACTTCTGCAGGCCCTCTGGTACCAACCAAGCCTACGGATTGTGGCATAGTTGAAGAACAATTCTCAAAGCCAGTCCTTCTGCAACTGTACCAACTGTCTGATTGATTGATTGATTCAGATCGCAATGGAAAATAAACACCTGCAGGTTTGTCTCCGTGTCCTGGTTTCAGACTGTGCAAGAAAGTTCCCTGAGAACCTATAGAACTCCCGAGAGCTTTCTGCAGCTTTCCAATGAAGTTACATTGAACAGAAGAACAGCAATTGTCATCCTTCAAATCTCTAGTACTTGTACTATGGTCAGTGAGGATACAAAGATCCTCATCAATGTCTCAGTTATCTCATCTTTCACTTCCCAAAGTAACCTGGGCTATATCCCGTCCAGCCCCAGGGCTTTATCTATCCTAATGATTTTCAAAAGCTCCAACATTGCATCTTTCTTAACCTGACATGCTTCAGCGCAATAGCCTGCTCGACGCTAACCACATTCATCAAGATCCCTCTCACTGGTTTCTACCTGCATTGCAGTGGATGTTGAAACCTTCTCAGGTTGTGCAAATGTTGTATTCACCAGTGTTGAAATCGATCTGTTCTACATGTCATTATGGAAAGAATGTGCAGCAGTCTCCACGCAAAGCTTTATGAAAAGTAGGAGTTGGATATCACCATCCTTGTTGATATTTCATGCAAACTTTTAGGTAGGTACAAAGTCCAAATATCAAGTTATGTCGATCATCCCATGTCAAATTCCTTGCCTGAGTCCTCTGGAACAGAACTAGGTAAGAGCCAGACCTCTAGTGAACTGGAATCTGGGTTTCCCTTAATCCTTTCTCTGGCTCTTCAAGTTCTATGACTCAATGTTTTAAGATCCTTCATCTAAGCATTCTTGCCACTTTGCAAAATGACATTACTTATAATGCTGATCGTGATTCAGATTGAGCAAAAGTACAGCTTTACTCTTTTAGAGTTCAGCAGCCACAAAGTGACTTACAACAAAATGTTGCAAGAAAATTCCAAAGGTTCCTCTTTCACCATCTTTCATAAGATAGAAATTATTAATTACACAAACATATCTGAAGAATTGGATGAACAAAGCAAGCAAACTGACTGTCCATAGGGTGCCCTTTCCTACACTACTTCTTAACCTACTGCTCATCAATTTTTAAAATAGTATGTTCCACAGTTGGTTGGTTGTATGCCAGTGTGCTTTCTCATTAACAATAACGTCCACCCTTCATTTAAATGACTCCATCCACCAATATTATCCCATGTTCATCTTCCTCCACCTGACTAAAAATTAGTTTGAGTCTTTACTGTGCCTCAGCTTACAAGTTAGAGCGCGGAGTCCATTTTCTTAGAGTTCCCTGGATCAATTGCAAAGCACTTGGAGAGATGCATTAGTGTGTAATGAAGTTATGTTTCTCCACTTAAACTATAATTTTGAGGGTTTCAAACTGTTTTCATTTTTTGTCAGATTTCAAAATCTAGATTATTAGCAGCAACCTGTCAGTTCGCTTTCCAGGTGAAATCACTAATTTTAAAAGAAACCAAACACCATGAATAATGGACAGGGCACCTTAACTCGCTAATGGTGGGAGACCATGTGATCCAGCATCAGCCTTCAATCTTCCACAACAGGCTATTAAGTAGAATCTTACTACGAAAGTACATAATCAGGGGACATTTCGAATTGTCATAAGCTGGGTTGCAGTACAGTCCAAGATTGTCAAGCAATAACGACCATGGCTTAGTTATGGGATAGTTCACAGCTGTTTTGTGTATGGCCAACAAAAGCTTCAAGTGCATTTGAATTTATTTATTGATTCTAGTGATGTGGTTGTCCCTTAAAAGATGAATGTATTTCCTATTGTTTGGTTGCTTTTTGGAAGGGGCGGTGGTGAAGCAGCAGCACTACCATTTAATGATATTTCTGGCTCTCTCAGTCAGTTGCCTGAAGCTGATGATGTCTTACAATCACTCCGTTTCTGTGGGTTCCAGGGTGGCTGATGAGGCCAATGTGAGAACTGCAAACTCTGCCAAACCTGCGGCATAAAGTACTCCTTGCACTATTTTGTTGGGCTTCCATATGTCTCATTGAAAATTTCAAAGGATCGTGGGCACATTTTCCTTAGTTTTGGTTGATTTGGTTGTTTAATTCCTGTAAGTTGGAATGTTACAATGTCTGTGTGTGTGTGTTTTTTTAACTTATACTTACCTTCTATAAACTTCCTTCATCTCATCTTAATCCCTTTGGTATCTGACCTATCCACCCTTGGAAAAAAACTCTACCCTATCTATGTCTCTCATATTTTATACTTCATACTTAATTTAGTTTCCTGGTTCAAAATACAAAAACAGCAAAATTACCTTATTGCATTCCTGGATACAGTCTTTATCTAGGGTCATCAACTGCAGTCCCTAATTTAATGTTTTACCTTTTTGTCTACTATCTATGTATAGGTGTTTGTGTTCACTTGCACAAATCAATAATTACCCTAATGTTTTTTTTCTGGCTGGCAAATGCTTTGATGTTTGACATTAATAGGCTAAAGCAATCACCCAAATATATTTAAGCAACTAAAAGTGATGACATTGGAGATCAATAATTTTATGCAGCAAAGAGGATGATATATTCTCATTTGCTGCAGATTTTAAGCAAGGCTGCTTGCTATGTAATCAGGCACAGAGTCTGAAGTCTGATCAGGCTAATACATAGAAGAGAATGGGTAGTTTACTTGTTTAAAGTTTCCTTACTGGAGTACTTTGTATTTTGTGGGTTGGTTTATTAAATTTTTAGAAAAAGATAAGACAGATTGGTAAGGTTACTTTTGTCTGAAGTTGCCAGGTTCGTATAAATGACTATCACATGACACTGTGAGTGAAATAATTTAAGACTGGAAGAAAGGAGGATGAAAGTATGATAAATAATCTATTTAGATTTCCATCAATGTGGACCCAGGGAACCCTGATCTTGTAATTTAAAGCAGAGTAAAGTAAGAATCCATCCATTTGTACCCAAGATGCCCTCCACTCCCAAAAGCTCAAAAAAGTCTGGACCTAAATCTCTGATTTAGCTGCCTAAGTTCAAAATGTTTAATACCATTCTGAACCTTTGCATCTTTAACTTGTACTTGTCATTAAAGACTTCCCCCTTTCATCAGTTGATTATTTATTATGGCTCTGTGACAGATCTTGTCTGATAATGTTCTTCTACAGCGCCTTTAAGATTTGATTTCATTGAGATGCTCTATTAACGAAAATATTGTTGCAGAGTAGAAAGTTTAATGTTGATCAGTTCTTAAACATCCAAAGAAACTTTCTCGTGTTTGTCTTTAGCTAGAGGGAAAATAATAATGAAATCAAAGTAAATCATTTTGAGAAATCAACTGTTGCCTCAGAACTACTCGTTATCTTCAAATATGCTGATGGATAAAAGCCTTTTCAAGTACGCAAGTATTTGGAAATACAACAGTTAAAACTGAAGTGAAAGCTCCGATTATTATTTCCTCCACCTTTACTTTCCAGTTTCTACTCAAATAAATTCCTTGAAGAGGTAGAAAAACATTCAGTAAACGTACAAACGAAATGTGCCCAATCTAGAGACCTCTCTGCTCCAAACTGCCTTGCCCATTAAACATGTGAATTAGAGCCTCAGAGAGGTGAAAGAAACAAGTGATTTACAAAGGTCAGGCTGTGAAAAATGAAAACTGTTTCTAATGTAGAAAAACAGATGTGGAATTCTACTTGAAGAAAGAAGGAAGACCATTATATGAAGGCAGAACTGAGAGTATACTCAGTTTGGATGATGTAAAGTCGCTGAGGTATGTTGCTTAGTAGCAGACATTATTGGCTCCAGTGCACTGTCTAATAACTTACAGAGCACACAACATAAAGTCATCTCAAGTATCTCAGATATAAAGGATTATTATGCACTAGAAGAAGGAGAAAAAAAAATAAAACTTTCTGACTGATAGCACCACAAAAAAATCCTTTCACCACTCATCCACATAAGGAACACATAAAATTTACTGTCAAATCATATTCAGGAACTGTTAATATTGTACAGATTTTGTTGGTGAGGGACAATTTAAATTTCTTTTTACTTTAAGCAGGTAGGCTTTGTGAATATAGCCACTATTTATTACTCTCGAAAATCTCCCAAAATTTGGCATCTGTACTATTTGTGTTGAGTGTATGTTCTCTCTATTTTAGAATGTTTACTTGCTATTTTCATGTTTTGCACTTTGGCCCCAGAGGAAAACTGTCTCGTTCAGCTGAATCTATGTATGGTTTAAATGACAATTAAACTTGATTTGATTTGAGTGAAATACAGTTTACACAAATTTGGACTTTGGATGCTGAGAGACCAAGATTTTCGTTGAAGGAAGTGTTAGAATCAACAATCAGGAGCAGGATTAGTACTCACATGAAAAAGTGTGGATTGGTTATAGAGAGCCTTCATGGATTTCATAAATGTGAAGCATACCTAAACTATTTGATGACGATTTTTGACGAAATAACAGAGGATCAATGAGGGGAATGCATCTAATGGGTTAAATATAAAGTTCCAAAAGCCATTTGATATGGTTCTGTATGTTAAAACAGAACACAGAACAGTACAGGCCCATCAGCCCATGATGTTGTGCCAGCCTTTTAACCTACTCTAGGATCAATCTAACCCTTTCCTCCTACATAACCCCCCATTTTTCAATCATCCATGTGCCAAGCTACGAGTTTCTTAAATGTCCGCAATGTATCTGCCTCTACCACCTCCCCTTGCAATGTGAGGAACTTGTCAAAACAATTACCGGGCGTGGATTTTAATCCAAACAAATGTGAGGGAATGCATTTCATGTGGTCAGGTACAAGAGTAAAGCATACAGGACCCTAAGATCCCTGTGTACAGAGGGATCTTGGGGTGCCATTCTATGGCTCCCTGAAAGAGGCAATCTAATTGGCTCGGGTGGCATAGAAGTCTTGTCTTCATCCATTGGGAAGTGAGTATAAAAACTAGCAAGTCATGTTGCAATTGTTTGATAATGCTGTTAGGTCATATTTGGAGTATTGTGCTCAGTTCTGGTTGCCACATGGATATGGAGGTTTTGGAATGGAAAGAAAGAAGAGATTCGCCAGGATGTCAGCTGGACTAGAGTATATTAGCTATAAGAAAAGGTTGGATAAACTCGGAGTGTTTTCTCTGGAGTGTCAGAGGCTAAGCATGACATTATAGAAGTATATAAAATAATGAGGCACTGATAGCATTGATAGTCAGAGGTCTTTTTCCCCAAGGTGGAAATATCAAATACTAGAGAGAATAAGTTAAAGGTAAGAAGGGACCAGTTTAAAGGAGATGTTCAAGTCAAGGTTTTTACAGAAAGTGGTAAGTACTTAGTCCAGAGTGTTCTTAAGTTAGGAGGACGAGCAGCCAAAGGTCATGGTCCATATCTGTACCAATGAAGGGTGACGAGGTCCCGCAAAGTGAGTTCAGGGAGTTAGGTGCTAAGTTAAAGGACAGGACCTCCAGGCTTGTAATCTCAGGATTGCTATCCAGGTCATGTGCTAATGAGGCCAGAAATAAGAAGATAGTACAGTTTAACACATGACTAAGAAGGTGGTGCAGGAAAGAGGTTTTCAGATTTTTGGTGCATTGGGCTCCCTTCCAGGACAGGTGAGACCTGTATAGACAGGATAGTTAGTACTTGAACTAGAAGGGGACTAATATCCTTGCGTGAAGATTTGCAAGTGTTGTTCCAGGAGGTTAAAACTGGAGTGGCAGGGGGATGGGACCCAAAATGCCAGGGCAGATAGTGGAGTGGGAAAGACGTGGTTAAGCCAACATACAGTCAAAAGATTGAACATGGTGGGTCTAATATTCTGAGTTCTGTATATTTCAATGCAAGCATTTTAAGAAAGGTGGAAGAGCTTAGTGCATGGTTCAGCACATAGAATTATGAAATTGTAGATGTTACAAAGACTTAGTTGTGGGAGCGGCAGGGCTGGCAGCTCAATGCTCCAGGGTTCCATTGTTTTAGACATGATAGAACAGGAGGGATTAAAGGGGGAAGGGTGATATTATCAAATCAGGAAAAATGTCACGGCAGTGCTCAAATAAGACAGATTGAAGAGCTTGTCTACTGAGGTGATATGGGTGGAGCTGAGGAATAAGAAAGGGATGACAATGTTGATGTGATTGTGTTAAAGACAACTCAATAGTCAGCAGGATTTAGAAGAGAAAATTTGTAGGGAGGTCATAGACATTTTCAAGAAACAAAGTTGTAACAGCGTTTTTAACTTTCCACATATTGACTGGGACCCCTGTAATGTAAAAAGACTGGATGGGATAGAGTTCGTCAAATGTATTCAGAAAAGTTTCCTTAATCAGTATATAGAGACTTAACTAGACGGAATGCGATACTGGATCTTCTGTTAGGGAATGAAATAGGGCAGATTACAGAAATGTGTGTAGGGAACACTTTGGATCTCATGATCATAATTCCATTAGTTTCAGGATAATTATGGAGAAGGATATTCTGGTTCTCAGATTGACATCCTAAATTGAAGCAAGGCCAATCTTGATGGTATAAGAAAGGATCAGGCAAGTGTGGGTTGAGATAGGTTGTTTTTGGGTAAAGGCATCCTTTGTAAGTGGGATGCCTTCAAAAGTGAAATTTTGAGAGTAGAGTTGTATGTTCCTGTCAGAATAAAATGAATACAAGATGTGACTAAACACATTGATGAAAGTAGAGTAGTAGATGTAGTGTATATGGATTTCAGTAAGGCATTTGATAAGGTACCCCATGCAAGGCTTATTAACAAAGTAAGGAGGTATGGGATCCAAAGAGACCTTGCTTTGTGGATCCAGAATTGGCCTGCCCACGGAGGGCAAGGAGTGGTCGTGGATGGGTTAAGTTCTGCGTTGGGGTCAGGGACCAGCGGTGTGCCTCTGGGATCCGTTCTGGGACCCCTTCTCTTAGTGATTTTTGTAGATGACCTGGATGAGGAGGTGGAGGGATGGGTTGGTGAGTTTGATGACGACACAAAGGTTGGGGATGTTGTGGATGGTGTGGGGGATGGTCAGGGGTTGCAGCGGGGCATCGATGAGATGTGGGGCTGGGCAAGGGAGAGGCAGATGGAGTTCAACCCAGATGGGTGTGGGGTGGTTCATTTTGGTGGGTCGAATATGATGACAGAATATAGTAATAATGGTAAGACTCTTGGAGGTGTGGGGGATCAGAGGAATCTTGGGGTCCGAGTCCATGGGACACTCAGGGCTGCTGTGCGGGTTGACTTTGTGGTTGAGAGGGCATACAGTGCATTGGCCTTCATCAACCATGGGATTGAGTTTAGGAGCCACTAGGTAATGTTGCAGCTGTATAGGACCCTGTTCAGGCCCCACTTGGAGTGCTGTGCTCAGTTCTGGTCGCCGTGCTGCGGGAGGGATGTGGGGACTGTGGGGTGGAGATTTACAAGGACATTGCCTGGGTTGGGGAGTGTGCCTTACGAGAATAGGTTGAGTGAACTTGGCCTTTTCTCCTTGGAGCGACAGAGGATGAGGGGTGTCTAAGATGGTGAGAACCACTGATTGTATGGCTAGTCAGGCACCTTTTCCCGGGGCTGAGATGGCTATCGCGGGAGGGCATGGTTTTGAGGTGCTTGAAGGTGGGTGCAGAGGAGATGTTGGGGGTGGGTTTTTGGCGCAGAGAATAGTGAGTGCATAGAGTGGGCTGCTGGCGATGGAGGTGGAGGCGGATACGATAGGGACTTTTAAGAGACTCCTGGAGTACCTGGAGCTTAGAAAAACAGAGTATCCCTGGGTAATTTCTAAATTAAGTACATGTTCAGCACAGCATTGTGGACTGAAGGGCCTGTATTGAGCTGTAGTGTTTCTGTGTACTTGGAACACCATGCTAAGGGAAGGCGGTAGAGACAAATATGATCGCAAATTTTCGGACCCATGGATGAATAGGAATAGAGGGAAACTGTTTCTGTGCAAAGCAGATGGGACTAGTTTGATTGGTCTCATAGTCAGAGCAAACTTGGTGGGAAGCAGTGCCTTACCTTATACTATATCTTTCTGTGTTCTATGGGATGAAAAGGCCTTGTTGCATGGATAAAATATTGGTTAAGTAACAGGAAACAGGAAAGCGTTTCAGGCTGGAGAGAAATACAATGATACAGGAGCAGGGCAGTTACTTTTTCTAAGTATAATAATTTGGACTTGGGTGTATACTACAAAATTTTCAAAACTCGAGTCACAGCAAACTGTGAGGATGATACATAGACAGGATGGTAAAATGGTCAGATGATAAGAAATGTGAAATATTACAATGTGGGAGGAAGAATAAAAAGAAGCAATACAAACTAGTGAGCAGAATTTCAAGAGGAGGGAGACAGAGGAATCTAGTGATATATGTGTGTTGTTCATTGAAAATGGTGGGGTAGTTGAAAAGATGAAAGAAAACATACAGGACGTGGGCTTTATAAATGGGAGCGTACAAGACCACTGAAGGTATACTGAATCTGAATGAAACTTTGCTTTTAGGTAGAACTGGAGTATTGCGTACAATTCTGTTTGTCACTCTTGAGGAAAGATGCAAAGGTTTACTAAGTTGATACCAGGAATGGGGAATTTTAGTTGTGTGGGTAGGGTTGAAAAACTGAGATTATTCTCCTTGGAAATGCTGTTATGAAGGGATCTACTAGAGATTTCAAATTATGAGTGTTGTAGATAGGGTAGACAGGAATTGTTTACTCTGGCAAATGGGTGAAAAGCCATGGGTGAACATTGAAAGAATCAAAACTGTTTTTTAACACAGTAAACGCTTAGAGTCTGAAATGCAGTGTCAGGCGTAACTCTGGAAGCAAATTTGTTTCTAGTTTGCAAAAGGAAGCTAGATAAGCATCTGAAAGGAAAATGTTTTTAGAGTTCAGAAGTAAAGGTGGGAGAGTGGACCCTGCTGGATTGCCCTTACATACAACCATTACATTCTTTATTTTAGTTTAGAGATATAGCACAAACAGGCCCTTCTGCTCCACTGAGCCACGCCACCCAGCAACCTACCGATTCACCCGTAGCCTAACCACAGGACAATTTACCATAACCAATTAACCTACTAACCGCTACATCTTTGGACTGTGGGAGAAAACTGGAGTGCTCAGAGGAAATCTAAATGCTCATCAGAGGAATATGCAAACTTTCTTACAGGGGATGTTGGAATTGAACTATGAACTCTGATGCCCCGAGCTGTAACAGTGTCCCGTTACTCGCTACACTACTGTGGCACCCTCTGATGGACTGAATGGCCTCTCTCTGTGCTGCCATCTTTCTGCGATTCTATAATAATACTTCGCAAGTCATTTTCTTTAACTGATCAAATGTCTTTCTGAGCATGAGAGAAAGCTTGAGACAGCTGGTTAAACTCTGCTGCAATCTGCATTTTCAAAATAATCGTGCATCATATGAGTCAGGTTCAAGTTATGCTCCTATTATCCTTCAGGGGAATATTACAAGTGACGCCCTCCTCAAATCTCCAAAATTTAAATTTTCTAATTGGAAAACAAGGGGGCATGCGAGGAGAGAAGCCAATTTATAAACCTTGAACTAACTCAGTCTTTCCTCTCAGCAACATCCACCTATTCACTGCTCAAATAGTGTATAAAATTGGAATTGTACCACTGGCCTTTAGAACCAGTAGGTTTATCACTGAGAGATGATTACCACAGGGAGATGAGCTATTGTGCATGATCAATGAGGTGGCAGAGATTTTCCAGCCACCGTCTACAGCTATAAATATAATTTGAGTGATCATAACAGGACAGGTCTACTTGCTTTGATCAACCAAAACATTTTTGTTAATTTTGATTGGTAATCATATCTTTAACTATGGAAAACGTCACAGCTGGTTTCACAAAATTCCCTTTCCTGCTGCAGTTACCTGATTAGGAATCTGCTTTGAGATCTGTAATACTCCTTGCAGTTTGTGAGCTGGTAGTATAGAAAAAAGCCATGAATAAAAGTTTATACAGCACATTCCAATTCCTGACATTACAACAGAAATTACACAACAACTTAGCTACATAATATAACAACAACATTCATGGGTACTTCACAGGAATGAAATCATATAAAAATTCTGACATAGAGCCATGTAAAGATACATTAGAATTGATTACTAAAAGCTTGTTCAAAGAGGTAAGATTTGTCGTAATACAGTGGATTCTGGTTAATTAGGACACATTGAAACCAATACATTTTGGCCCATTTAAGCGGCTGCCCCAATTAGCCAAAGTTTCATGGAAATAATTAAAAAGGTATAAAAAAGACGAACTAACATTTAACCGAGTAACAAATTATGTATTTAAATGAAATACAGAACAAACAAAAATTAGAACTCTACCAATAATAGCACAGTACTATAGAGCTACGTATTAGTTCCTAATAGTTATTGACATAGGAATTCGTCTAGAGTACACTGCCTGTTCCTTTGATTGACTGTGTTAACAGCACAGATACCTGGTGCAGATAATCGACTGCTTTCATACAATGCTTTCGACAATTGCATCTTCCAGATCTTCATTTTCATTGCAACATTCAAGATGATTGTCAATACCTTCAAATTCTTCATAGTGCCTAACTTGTTGAAGTAGTGAAATCATTTAATTTTCACTCCTGGCCGTTTATGGCATCTTCAAACCTGTTAGTTAGGAGACAGTTGATGAACAGTTTCTATCTCAATTAAGTGGCATAGTGTCCCAAATAAATGAAGGGAATCCTAGCTGTCTTCTCAATTCATTTTTGTTCTTTAAGAGTTGTACCAAGTAAGTGCCTGCCTTGCTTAACATTTCTTCGGCTGTCCATCGATTTCGACGTTGACTGAGGCCTGGGCAAGGTTGTATGGAAGACCAGCAGTTGCCCATGCTGCAAGTCTCCCCTCTCCACACCACCCATGCTGTCCAAGGGAAGAGCACTAGGACCCATACAGCTTGGCACCAGTATCATCGCAGAGCAATGTGTGGTTAAGTGCCTTGCTCAAGGATACAACACGTTGCCTCAGCTGGGGCTCGAACTAGCGACCTTCAGATCACTGGACCGACACCTTAACCATTTGGCCACGCACCAACACTGGGCCTGCTTAACAATGGCCCAGTGAGCTGGAATCCATTGTATATTAAAAATCAGACACGGAATTGTAAAGGCATAGAGGTTTAGTAAGATAAGTACAGAAAATAGAACTCGACAGTTAAAGGTATATATTCAATGTGTTCGGATTGAATAAGTCAAGATACCAAAAGGATTGTATGGTTGAATAAGTTTAGGGGATTGGATAGATCATCAAAACACATTAAAATGCTATAAAATAGTAAAAAAAAAGTCTCAACTTATTTATTATCTGAATTCTCCAGGCAGGAAGCCTCTATTCAAATGGATGGCGAGATGGGGGGAACGCATTCCCACATAAGGTCTTACTGGCATAAGATAGGGGAGGTGGATTCTTTAGCACAGTGGTGGGGAATACCAGCAAGAGAATGCCTGCTGTTATTACTACCTCAGCATCTGTGACTTAATTTTTCCAAATCTTTTTCTTAAATCTTTTTCCAAGATTTAAGGAGAACTTACTTGTGGGGAAGACGTGGCTGAACACCAATGCTTCCCTTTAGAATAGACAACCGGCTCAGTTTGACCTAATTTCTTAATGTCGAAGCCTGTTCCATTTCTTGGGGCTAACGTTCTTTTATCGGCCATTAGCACAAAAACATCTTCATCTTCTTCAGAAGATGAATGATTGCACAGATGTCCACAAGCCCCAGTCACCCAAATTCCACAAAAGCCAAGTTGACTCCAAGGTTTCTTTAAGTCTTTTGTATTGATGTTTAACTCTTCACTCTGAACAAAATATTATTACTCTATTATTTGACGGTTAGTTACAGAGGAGGAATACTACAATGAAGCAAAAAGATTAGTGCACTCAAAAAATTAAATCTGACGATTCTCGCCTTTGGGTTGATGTGACTGGAAAGAATGAGCAATGATGTCTTCTTAGTCATTGTCTATCATTCAGCAGCATGCTTCCAAAACTGGCAAGCCGTATTCTAACAAGCTAATCTGTCCACTGGACAGAAATACATTCAGCAAATCTCACACAGTATACGTCTGATAGCATTTATTTTTTAGAAGAAAAAGGCACAGAACAAAAGATTTGGAAGTGCAATCAACAGAGCTGAATGTTTCTTTGTGTGATAAACATTATTCGTCTGGTAATCTACGTGCATAAGTGAATTTTTTTTTTTCAAATGTGCGTCCAAATCTCACCATGGTGTTTGGAGAATAGGAATTCAAATTATTTTTTAATCTGAGTTTAGGAATTTCTTGGTACAACTTGTGCAATTCGGGAGTTTTTAAACTAATTTGGCAAGTGGATGTGACACAGTGTACAGTTGAGGGCTACATTTAATCAAATATAGAAGAAAATCTAGGTCACTCCCGTAGACAGAGCAAACCAAAGCATAAGATTCTAAAACTCTATAACTCCTGACTTAAAGGGAGCTATATAATTGCAAATTGACATAACACAGAAAAGAGCAGTTTTGCAAACATTTTTGACTATCTTAGCGCCATTTTGAAAATTGACATCAAAATGTTGTTTGCCTCAGCACCATTTTGTCCAATGTCAACTTTCCTCAAAGTGAAAGCATTCCTTGACTTAATACTCAAGTTATTCTAGGGAATACCTGGCAAACTCCCATCTGGAATTCATGGCTGTACTTTGATAGTGACCTTAGCCCATATGTACATAGAACATGACTCTACAGATATTGGTTTTCAATAGATCCAAACTTCATACCTCAATTCCGTTGTTTATAATAAATATCTACTTTGTCAATCCAAATATATTAACAATGACTGAAAATTACACCTAGGGCTCCTGTAAATTGTCATTTCTCCATAACAGTACTTTGAGGCCTATCTTTATTGTATGCAAGTACACGTTTCATTTTGAATCTTTACTGCTGTGACAAGGTAAACCTTTATCCCAATATTTTGAATTGACTTGAGAACAGATTCCAGGAATAAATACGCATTATGGATGAATAAACTCTCCTTGGGGTTCCAGCGGGGTACAAGTATCAATTTCAACTGACGTTTCTATAACAAGATCTGCCATCTTCATCAGGGATGATGCCTGGGCATGTATAGTCTGGTGGTATTTATACCCCCATTGTCCATCCCCGCTGATTGGTTAGTCCTCATCCAATCACGGTTCAGTGTCCCAGCTTGCTAATAATCGAATTCCAGTTCTTACTTAGAGCAAGACCTTCATCTTTTGTTAAAATTCTTTTCCTCTAGTTTTATTTCAATGGCTTCCTTCACCAGATGGTTCTAAGTGCCATTGGCACGGCACAGTAGTCTTGTGCTGTCAAAGTCAATCCCATGGCCATTGTGAATGCAATGTTCTGCTACTGTCAATTTCTCCAGGTTACCCAAATGGATACACCTCCTGTGCTCCTTCATGCTCCACCATGTGTCCCATATGGCTGATATATGCTGCTCCACATTCACAGAGAATCCTGTGAACCAGCCAACCTCAGTTCCAGGTCACCTTTGACCCGCATAAACTGTGATTGAGCTTCTTTGTGGGTTTTGGATTATATTAATTGCATTTGGCCATAAGATTGACTTCAACAGCATAAAACTACTGTGCCATGCCAATGGCTTTTGGGACTGATTGGTGAAGGAAGCCATTGAAATAAGAGGAAAAGAATTTTACCAAAGATGAAGGTCTCACTCTAAGTAAGAATTGGAATGTGTTTGTAAACAAGGTGGGACAGCAGACGTTGATTGGATGAGGTCTAACCAATCAGGAGGGACAGATGACAGGGGTATAAACGCCACCAGACTAGACATGCCCAGGCATCATTCCTGTTGAAGGTGGCAGAGTTTGTCATTGAAACTTTGGATATAATCGATATATGTACCTGGCTGGAAGCCTGAGAAGAGTTTATTTGTCATATACGCCGGGAAAGTGCTAGATCCTTTATCAGGTATTATGGATCATCCAATTTATCTGCAATCTATCAATCAATCTACAAGAATCTTAAAATTTGAGTTAGGTTTAAAATTGATATACAATAGCCGAACACACCTAATCAGTCCCGGCACAAAGTGGCTAGCTACTTAATAGTTTTTCTGAAGGCATGGATTAAATGCTTTATCACTGCTGTCATCTCTCACGCTAAATGTACTCTTTAAACGTCCAGCATTGATTGGACTAAATTGGGAAAAAAAAGAGACTGATTTGTTTGTTAATAGTGCACAGACTGGGAAGCAGCACTTGGGTACGCTGGGACAAGCAGCATCTGCTGTTTGCCCAGTGTATCACTGTTTGTCTCACACCACCAGACCTATTGATGTCAAGTGTGCTGTTCAACATAATGAAATTGTGTTTGAAACCCACGAGCAATTAACAGGGAGTAATTAGCCCTGAATTATAATTTAAGTGGTTGATCTTTGCTTAAACCCTTGTAAAAGCTGCTGCCATTATCTGACTATGCATTGATTGCGAAGGTTAACACTGTCCTAAGGTAATTTTCCCCTCACAGTAAACTTTGAATATACAATTATTTTAATATTCAGCGGCTGTCATTAAGCATGGTGAAGTTTCATCATCAGTAAGGCTATAACGATGCCACTAATGAGCTTTCTGTAAATTTTGCCCTGCAGCATGAAGACTGGGGCTCCTTGTGCTTTCAAATGTCTCAATAGAAGTGCAGCACTTTAAAAAGCTAGCTTCCTACAGGGTCATGTCTTGCCTTTCTGAAATCTTTAAAGGGGTATACATAATCTTGTGACACTACATGCCAAGGTTTTTGTGTTATTTTGATCAATTTAATTGTCTCAGATGCTAAAAAATGAGCTCAGACACTCCAATGTGCTTTCTGTGCTAGGAAATAAATTGACAAATAAGATTGAGGTACTTGAAAGAATATTCAATTAAAATAGCAACTGTTGATCTTGTTGCATTGATCATGAAGTTGATAAGTTCACTCAACTTCACTTTGTCCCATCATTGTGATGTTCCCACAACCAACAGACTCACTTTCAAGGACACTTCATCTCATTTTCTCTCTATTGTTTGCTTATTTATTTATTTATTAATTATTATTATTATTATCATTATTATGTCTTTCTTTTTGTATTCACTCCGTTTGCTGTCTTTACACTCTGGCTGAATACCCAAGTTGGTGCAGTTTCTCATTGACTCTGTTATGGTAATTATTCTATGGATTTATTATTTATTTATTTATCAGGAAATAGGCCCTTCCAGCCCTCAAGCCACGCCACACAGCAGTCCGACGATTTAACCCTGGCCTAATCACTGGACAATTTACAATGACCAATTAACCTACAAACCAATATGTCTTTGGACTGTGGGAGGAAACCAGAGCACCTGGAGCAAACCCACATGGTCACATAGAGAATGTACAAACTTACAGGCAGCATCAGGAATTGCCTGCAAGAAAATGAGTCTCAGTGTTGCACATATGTGTACTTTGATAATAAATTTACTTTGAACTTTGAACCTTTGAATTTTTTTAAAATCTGAAATGAAGCAAGATGGTAAATGTTCAATACTGCAGCCTTCTGGGCTCAGAATTTTTGAATTCTACAGCTTCATGTAACTTGAACTTTCTAGCTTTATCAGTCATCCATCTGATATATTGGCACAGCCTGTCTGTATTTTCTTTTCTTTTGCTTTCCCTTCCTTTAGAAATGAGGCCTGACCTGCTGGGCGTGTCTTCCTGCTTTTCATTTCATGACTTTTGTCTATAGTTTCACTCTGTAACTGTTTTCAATTCTCTCACCAGATAACCTTGTTTACAGCTTATCCCATGTCATCATGGTTTTACCCCATCATGGATGAACACCGTACTCCCTGCAGCTTAACAAGCTCCCTTTCTCTCTTTCCCAGTTCTGGCAAACATTCTTCAACCTGAATCACTAAGTCAGCCTGACCTACAGTGTACTTCCAGCATTTTCTGCTTTATTTTATATTTCCAGCATCTGCAGTTTCATTTGCAGCACACATAAAATGCTGGAGGAAATCAGCAGGTCAGGCAGCATCTATGGAAACGTATAAACAGTCGATGTTTTGGGTTGAGACCCTTCGTCAGGACTTTTTCTTTTCCAGGACAGTTTCTTTTTATGCAACACACGTAAAAGTTGCTGGTGAACGCAGCAGGCCAGGCAGCATCTAAAGGAAGAGGTACAGTCGATGTTTCAGGCCGAAACCCTTCGTCAGGACTAATTGAAAGAAGAGATAGTAAGAGATTTGAAAGTGGGAGGGGGAGGGGGAGATCTAAAATGATAGGAGAAGACAGGAGGGGGAGGGATGGAGCCAAGAGCTGGAAAGTTGATTAGCAAAAGGGATATGAGAGGATCATGGGATGGGAGGCCTAGGGAGAAAGAAAAGGGGAGGGAAGCCCAGAGGATGGGCAAGGAGTATAGTGAGAGGGACAGAGGGAGAAAAAAAGAGAGAAAAAAAATGTAATAATAATAAATAAATAACAGATGGGGTACGAAGGGGAGGTGGGGCATTAACGGAAGTTAGAGAAGTCAATGTTCATGCCATCAGGTTGGAGGCTACCCAGATGGAATATAAGGTGTTGTTCCTCCAACCTGAGTGTCGCTTCATCTTGACAATAGAGGAGGCCGTGGATAGACATGTCAGATTTCTTTTTATTTTAATTTTTATTATGGCTATCATTTTGCTTTTTTTTCTTCTGAGAGTAACATCTAGTTGAACTTGAGTTCCATGCATTTCAATCACTGCACTTCAGAAAATGATTGTTGATCATATTCAAACCCCTAAAAATCCATCAACTTTGTAAGGATGGCTATAAACTGGTAACAGTAGAAGACTTTGATTTCACTTTTTGTTGAAGTCAACTAGTCAGGAATATGATAGTGTTCATTTTAGCCACATTGTGAGTCAACTGAAGTGCAGTGAATTTTAGTCGCCTTATTTAAAGAAGGATATACTTACATGGGTGCAGCAAAGGTTCACTCATTTGATTCTTGAGATGAAGCAGTCACCCAAGAGAGAAAAGGAAATCAGCAACATATGTTTAAAAGAATTGAAAATTGATTACATTGAAAACCTGTAGATTCTGAAGGCATATATAAGGAATCCTGAGAGAAAATTTTCCCTGGTGAACAAGTCTAGAACCAACGGCATTATCTCAGGCTAAGGGGGTCAATAGTTTATCATAGGAATGTTACAGTTGAGAAGGACGACATATGACTTGTTGACTATCTGCTAGCTTCTGGTGCTGCCATTTTATCAATTCTGTCATGACCGCCACCCCCCCATCCTCGTGACCCCAAAAATTATTTTCTCTCAAAACCTATCCTGAGACATTTCACAGGTCCTTGATCAAACACAAATGTTCTTCATAAACTCTTTGTATTATGTGTTCTCCCTGCTCAATGAACCATTTACCAATGGGGACAGCTTCTCCCCATCTGATGCATCACAATAATCATGAAGGTATTCTACACATAGATGTAGAAAAAGAGAATGACTGGAGTATGAGTATGAGCACTCAGAACAAAGGTGTAAAGATGTGTCTGGAGTAGGGGGAGGCCCTTAATGAATACTTTGCTTCAGTGTTCACCAGCAGTCAGCTTGCTTGCTCTGTTCATCCAATTCCTCCGACATGTTTGAGTAATTAATAACTTCTATTTTAAGAAGGATGGTGGAAGAGAAACCACTGGAACTGTTGTGCAACAGTTTGTTGTAAGGTTGGTTTGTGGCTGCTGAACTCCAAAAGAGTAAAGCTGCCCTTTCGCTCAATCTGAATTGCAATCACCGGCTCAAATAATGGCATTCTGCAAAGTGCCAAAGAGTGCTTAGATAAAGAATCTGAAAATGTTGAATCTCTGGCATGAGGAGCCAGCAGTCAGAGGCAGCATTAAGGATAACCCAGATCTTGGCTCACTGAAGGGCTGGCTCCCACCCAGATTCTGTTCTAGATGACTCAAGTGAGGAATTTGTCATGGGAATAGACAGACACAACTTGATATTTGGGCTTTGGGCCGACCTAAAAATTTGCATGAAAGATCAATGGGGATGGTGTCATCCAACTCTTACTTTTCATGAAGCTTTGTATGAAATGTAGAATAGGTCCATGTTAACACTGGTGAACATAACATTTGCACAACCTGATAAGGTTTCAACTTCCACCGCAATGTAGACAGAACCCAGTGAGAGGGAATTTGATGAATGCAAAGTCAGCATAGAACAGACTACTGTGCTGAGCATGTCAAAGTTAAGAAAGATGCAGCTTTGGAGTTTTTGAAAAAAACATTAGCATAGAAACATAGAAACATAGAAAATAGGTGCAGGAGTAGGCCATTCGGCCTTTCGAGCCTGCACCGCCATTCAGTATGATCATGGCTGATCATCCAACTCAGAACCCTGTACCAGCTTTCCCCCCATACCCCCTGATCCCTTTAGCCACAAGGGCCATATCTAACTCCCTCTTAAATATAGCCAATGAACTGGCCTCACCTGTTTCCTGAGGCAGAGAATTCCACAGATTCACCACTCTCTGTGTGAAGAAGTTTTTCCTAATCTCGGTCCTAAAAGGCTTCCCCTTTATCCTCAAACTGTGACCCCTCGTTCTGGACTTCCCCAACATTGGGAACAATCTTCCTGCATTTAGCCTGTCCAATCCCTTTAGGATTTTATATGTTTCAATAAGATCCCCCCTCAATCTTCTAAATTCCAACGAGTATAAGCCTAGACGATCCAGTCTTTCATCATATGAAAGTCCTGCCATCCCAGGAATCAATCTGGTGAACCTTCTTTGTACTCCCTCTATGACAAGGATGTCTTTCCTCAGATTAGGGGACCAAAACTGCACACAATACTCCAGGTGTGATCTCACCAAGGTCTTGTACAACTGCAGTAGTACCTCCCTGCTCCTGTACTCGAATCCTCTTGCTATGAATGCCAGCATACTATTCGCCTTTTACACCGCCTGCTGTACCTGCATGCCCATTTTCAATGACTGGTGTATAATGACACCCAGGTTTCGTTGCACCTCCCCTTTTCCTAATTGGCCACGATTCAGGTAATAATCTGTTTTCCTGTTTTTGCCACCAAAGTGGATAACCTCACATTTATCCACATTAAATTGCATCTGCCATGAATTTGCCCACTCACCTAACCTATCCAAGTCACCCTGCATCTTCTTAGCATCCTCCTCACAGTTAACACTGCCGCCCAGCTTCGTGTCATCCGCAAACTTGGAGATGCTGCATTTAATTCCCTCATCTAAGTTATTAATATATATTGTAAACAACTGGGGTCCCAGCACTGGGCCTTGTGGTACCCCACTAGTCACTGCCTGCCATTCTGAAAAGGTCCCGTTTATTCCCACTCTTTGCTTCCTGTCTGCCAACCAATTCTCTATCCACATCAATACCTTACCCCCAATACCATGTGCTTTAAGTTTGCACACTAATCTCCTGTGTGCGACCTTGTCAAAAGCCTTTTGAAAATCCAAATATACCACATCCACTGGTTCTCCCCTATCCACTCTACTAGTTACATCCTCAAAAAATTCTATGAGATTCATCAGACATGATTTTCCTTTCACAAATCCATGCTGACTTTGTCCGATGATTTCACCGCTTTCCAAATGTGCTGTTATCACATCTTTGATAACTGACTCGAGCATTTTCCCCACCACCGATGTCAGGCTTACCAGTCTGTAATTCCCCGGTTTCTCTCTCCCTCCTTTTTTAAAAAGTGAGGTTACTTTAGCCACCCTCCAATCCTCAGGAACCAGTCCAGAATCTAAAGAGTTTTGAAAAATTATCACTAATGCATCCACTATTTCTTGGGCTACTTCCTTAAGCACTCTGGGATGCAGACCATCTGGCCCTGGGGATTTATCTGCCTTTAATCCCTTCAATTTACCTAACACCACTTCCCTACTAACATGTATTTCCCTCAGTTCCTCCATCTCACTGGACCCTCTGTCCCCTACTATTTCCAGAAGATTATTTATGTCCTCCTTAGTGAAGACAGAACCAAAGTAGTTATTCAATTGGTCTGCCATGTCCCCTACTATTTCCGGAAGATTATTTATGTCCTCCTTAGTGAAGACAGAACCAAAGTAGTTATTCAATTGATCTGCCATGTCCTTGTTCCCCATAATCAATTTACCTGTTTTTGTCTGTAGGAGACCTACATTTGTCTTAACCAATCTTTTACTTTTCACATATCTATAAAAGCTTTTACAGTCAGTTTTTATGTTCCCTGCCAGTTTTCTCTCATAATCTTTTTTCCCCTTCCTAATTAAGCCCTTTGTCCTCCTCTGCTGGACTCTGAATTTCTCCCAGTCCTGATGAGCCACTTTTTCTGGCTAATTTGTATGCTTCTTCTTTGGAATTGATACTATCCCTAATTTCCCTTGTCAGCCGCGGGTGCACTACCTTCCTTGAAGATAAGATAAGCATAGATAAGAGCCTGGGGCAGGTTGGGACATAGCCCAGGTTACCATGAGAAGTGAGGGATGAGATACTGGGGCATTGGTGAGAATCTTTGTGTCCTCACTGGCCATAGTACAAGTACCAGAGAATTGGAAGATGACAATTACTCTTCTTTTGTTCAAGAAAGGTAATAGTGACAATCCTGGGAATTATTAGAGTCTTATATCAAACTAGTGGAGAGGATTCTTAGATGCAAGGTTCACAAGCATTGTCTTATTAGGGATAGTCAGCATTGCTTTGTGAGCAGTATATTGTGCCTCACAAACCTGTTTGACTTTATGAGAAAGCGATAAAACAAATTGATGAAGATAGGAAGGTGGATGTGGACTTTGATAAGGCATTTGACAAGGTTCTCAAGATTCACAATATTTTATGAGAGAAATTCTTTCTTATCTTAGAGGATACTGCTAGTATTCTGATAGAAGCGACATGGAGGACTCATCCAGAAAGCGGTGAGACATGAGATCCATGGAAACTTGGCTGTGTGGATTCAGAAATGATAGCCCATAGAAGGCAAAGGGTGGTAGTAAATGGAGTGTCATCTGCCTTGAGGTTGGTGGCTATTGGAGTTCTGCTGGGAGCTGTTCTGTCACCCCTACTCCTTCTGATGTTTATAAATGACTGGGATAAGGAACTGAAAGAGTGGGTTAGTAGGTTTGCAGACAACACCCAGGTTGGTGTGTTGTGAATAATGTAGAAGGTTATCATCGGTTACGACGAGAGTGCACAACTCTGTAGTAATTTTATGTATTGCACTGCACTGCTGCCACAAAATAAAATTTCAAGACATATGACCCTGACTCTACACATATATATAAAAGACTTTTGCACATTACTGTAGAACTTCATTTGTGATCAGTAACAGATCAGAAACATAGAAACATAGAAATCTACAGCACATTACAAGCCCTTCAGCTCATAGTGTTGTGCTAACCATGTAATCCACTCTAGAAGCTGCCTAGAATTTCCCTACCGCATAGCCCTCCACTTTTCAAAACTCCATGTACCTTCCTAAGAGTCTTTTAAATGACCCTTAGATTATACAAGTTCATCATCCTTTACAGGCTTTCGTATTTTGCACCTGTTTGTAGAAACTTAGGCTCCCAAATGCTTTGCTGACTACTCTCATATAATACCCGTCATTTTTTAAAGATTCATGTACACATGCATATATACACAAATAAAATAGAAAAACAGGAAATAAAAGTAGCAGTCGACCACTTGACCCTTTGAATCCACTCTGCCATTCAATCTGTTCCTGGCTGATTCGCACTGTGTTCCAACATTTTGCCCATGCCCCTTGATCCCCCTAACCCTAGGAAAAATAACTAACAGTTTCTAGAATATTATATTTGAATGTTTATTTTTTTCTGATTTCTGTGGTGGTAGTGAATTACACGGATTAAGTAGTGTATGAAAAAAGAAACTTCTCATCTTCACATTAAGTGCCTTAGCACTTGCAGTCTGTTGTTCTCCAAGCTTTGTGTCCTTTGTAAATTTGGAGATTTTACCATGTGTAAGTGACCATTACAAATATGGGAAAGTAATGGTCTCTGCCCTTGACTGCCATCCTCAAAACTGAAAAACAAGCAGATCCTCTTTTATCCTTGTTATTTACAATTTAACTGAAGGTAATGAGATAATCTTCATATTGTTCATGAATTGCATTTCCCTCTCATCTCACAATGTCTTCTGTTGTATAAGATACTAATTGTTTATTTTCTTCAAGTTATTACCCATATTTCTATTAGCACTTTTAATTCCATGAACTTCATTTTGCTAACTTACTTTTAGCATAGGGTTCCACATAACCTTTTCAAAATTATTACTCACAATGCTCGCTGCATTTTCTTCATCAATTTTTTATAATATCTCTTCAAAGAATATAAATAGCTTGGTAAAACGTGATTTCTCTTTAGTAAAACATGTTGGCTGTTCTTTATCAACACAAGCTTGATTGCCTGATAATATTTTCCCTAATGAATTTTCATTAAGAACTTTGCCACAACCAAGGTTAAACTGACTTGACTGTATTTTCTTGGCATATCCTTTGTAAACCTTTTTTTAAACAGAAACCTTACATTTGCCTCTTGCCAGTCATCTGACATCTGCTCTATATCGAGGAAGGGTTGGAAGATTAGAACCTTCATTCCTAACTCTCTCATCATATTTGGACTGGATAATTTGTTTACTTTGAGCACAACCAGTCCTTCTAATATTTCACCCTTCCAGAACTTTCGATAAATATATTGCTATCGCTTCCATCAGAGATATTAGTGGTGCTGCTGGAGCTGACAGTCCCATGGGAAGATAAATTGGGAGAGGCCTTTGAAAGGAAGCTCTCCAAGTACACAGGACTGGTCAGCAACTGTCAGCAGGCTGGATGGAGAGCGAGGTGTCTCCCAGTGGAGGTTGGTTGTCGGGGATTCGTAGCCCGTTCTTTAGTTAGAGCCTTCAGCATTTTGGGCATCGAGGGAGAGAGGAAGAGGAGAGCCATCCGCAGTACCACCGATGCGGCAGAGAGGGCCTCAAGATGGCTGTGGCTCAAAAGAGGGGAGCCATGGAGTCATAAGTAGCTAGCCATCTGGACACAAGCTGGGGTCTGATCAGCCCCGGCTGGGTCACCTGGAGGAGGTTGTATGATGTTGAAAGACCTGAAACACCCGATGATTCCAGGAACATCACTGAAAATGTGTCCAGAAGCATCAATAGATGTATGTACACAGTAGTATCCTTTAAGATGAGGAAGAATTTCTCTCATAAAATATTTAGAATCTTGAGAATTTCCACTCCAAAGGGTTGTGAATGTTTAGTCATTCAAAACCAGGAGAATTTTTAGACAATAGTGAAAGGAAATAGAGAAAAAATTGGAACCAAGGCTAAACATAAAATTAACCATGATCTTAATGAACATCAGAGAAGACTCGAAGAGTGAATGGCTTTTTTCCCCCTTGTGTTTCATCTTGTCTCTTTTTGGTTGGGGGTGTTGTGTCTTTTTCTGACTCTGTTTGCCCAGTTGCAGAGTCTTAACTTTTTTGCACTCTGAAATTTAAAAAAGGCACAGAGGGGAAAGTGGCAGCTGAACAGGTGACATTTAATGCATCTTAAATGTCAAAAAGAAGGTTGTGAAATTAAGAGTGAGTGGAATGTGTGAAAGATGATATGGTTCTGCCATTTTCAGCATTAATGTTAATCGCTGACTTTCTACTGGGTCTCTGGCATTATGACAGCCCAGCCCATGATTTCTACCAGTAATTCAAGCTATCTGCACAGCAGAGGCTAACCATCCATCTGATACTCCAGGCTGAGATTGACAGTCATGATAAAAATTCTACAATCTCTTTTTTTTTTGCGATATGGTCAATTAAATGTTAATATTTTTATTTATATAAAGTCAAATAAATGTTAAATTAAAAGTCAATTCTCAATATAACGTCAATTAAAAGGCAGCTCAGCTGTCTTTACCCAGATCATACTATCGTGGCCTTTGAATTTCAGAGGCCAAGAAATATTACCTGCCTTGGACATTGCAATAAGACCATTAAAGGCTGAAGAAGACGCAGTGCCATTGTGTCTGACATTTAGTCAGATCTCAAATGAAGAGAAAGGAAGAAGTTAAAATCAATGCTTAACAATTTATGGGCTCAAAATGTTTGCCAGGATGGAATAGCTTGAAATGGGTATTAGGTGTGTAAATGGGTATGAATGTGTAAATCATAAGGTTGTGATTGTAATAGTGTTATTATTGGTGGACGAGGTTTATTGTTTTTAACATTGGGCTAAGTTCTCACTGGTATTGAAATAGGGCAAAACTTTGTGCATTTATTGACACAAGAGGTACTGCAGATGCTGGAAATCTTGAGCAATGCCCACAATGTGCTGAAGGAGCTCAGCAGGTCAGTCAGCATCTGTGGATGGAGATAAACAGTCCTGATGAAGGGTCTTGGCTCAAAACATCGACTGTTTATTCCCACCCATAGATGCTGCCTGATCTGCTGAGCTCCTCCAGCATATAGTGTGTACTGTTCTTGCATTTATTGCCCTGGGTACTTCTCTCACCATTATTTCATTGGTGGCTCCTTGGACCTCTGAGCTTGCAAGATATCTTGCTGGATGCTCAACACCTCAACCAGGACGTCCTGGTCAGCATGGGCGATATGGGGTAACCACCTCTGGTGTTTATGTTCCCAAACATCTTACCATTACCTCACAATGAGTGCATTCATGCACTGGATGGATTCAATGTACAAATTCCCTTAGAGATTCAGTCACGATTTGAATGATTGTAGTCTGCTGTTGAATTGTGCACAGGAATCCTAAAATTAAGTGCTAAGTATATAATAATAGGGAAAACATTGCACTTGGCACCTCTCAAGCAGTCAGCTTTTTGCCTGATGTGTGAACATTAAATCATATTTATACTACAAGGAGAACAGACCCAAGTCCCTTGCATTGTGCCATTTTAGCCCAGATCTGAATTAAAGAAACACAAATCAAAGTTGCTGGTGAACGTAGCAGGCCAGGCAGCATCTCTAGGAAGAGGTACAGTCGACATTCGAGGTACCTGAATTAAAGAGTTTGTACGATCTCCCCATGGTCATGTGGGTTTCCTCCAGGTGCTCCGGTTTCCTCCCACAGTCCAAAGACGTACCTACCAGTGGGTAGGTTAACTGCTCATTGTAAATTGTCTCCTGACGAGGCAAGGGTTGAATTTGGATTTGCTGAGTGGTGTGGCTCGAATGGCCCATTCTGCATTGTATCTTAATAAATAAATAACTTCTTTTGTGAGTGGTGTGTAACTCACCAATGTAATTTCAAGGAGTAATCTTTGTTGCAGTAAAATACAAGGTTTGGTGTTCAGACATCATGTTAACACAGGTTACTTGAACTGACCTAATGTGTGCAAGAATTGCATTTGTAAACTAGAAAACCCATTTACAGTTAAGGGTCGAATGATAGGGACATGGTGTTCTTATCGTCAGGATCTAGTGACAAGGAGCCTTATTTACCTTAGTGATTCCATGGGGGGGGTGTGGTTAATGGTCACAGGACACAAAGACTTCATTTTCACTCAACGGTATCATTCAAGCACCTGTTGTAATGATAAGGAAGCCAGTGATAATGAGCTGTTGCGAGTGTAATACAGAAGTTTCCTGGGTAGATCTGCCAGGCTGTATGAGCTACCTAGGCTTTGATTGAATGCACTATGGTCTGCAACATTACATGTAAAATCAAATTCACAAGCTGTTTGGAAGTTCAGTTTCTGTTCAGCTATTCTGCTCCTTTTCCCTACAGCCCCAATTCTTATCACAAAACATCACCACTTTTTCGAAACCAGGGTCTAGAAATTGCATTACCAGAGCTGAATGGTGCTGAAGCAGGTTATCTGAATGCTGCTTGTGAAAATTGCAAAATTTACATGAGAGTTATCCGGTTCCCCTGTGCTGAACTCAAACTGACTTAGTGATTTGATTACTCCATTGATCAAGTGCAAGTTCTTGCAACTGCTGATATTTAACCTCACTGGTGCAAACTGTGTTGCCTTCGCTTAGAGACACCACAATACAAATAACACTCTAACACCTACAAAGGTCTATGACTACTGAATGAATGCATGGCGCAGAGATGGGAGGAGAATGGGAAATTGATAACTAGCAGATCAAAGATATGGCAGAAGACAAGCTCCTTGTCCCTGATGCCCAAGAACACCCTCCAGGACTACAAAGTTCAAAGTTCAAAGAGTAGGGACTCCTGCCAAGATACCGCCTGGGAAATGCTGAAGGGTCTCGGCCCAAAACGTTGACTCTACTCTTTTCCATAGATACTGCCTGGCCTGCTGAGTTTCTCCACCATTTTGTGTGTGCTGCTTGGATTTCCAGCATCTGCAGATTTCTCTTGGTTGTCAATAATGCCTGTGTTTTGGAGAAGACTGCAATGCAGTTGATTATTTATGCCTGCGTCCGTGGGCAGCAAGTTAAATGGATGAAGTCTTTTCTCCGAGAGTATAGGTCTCCTAGGTGGCCTTCCTAGTGACACAGCAGGCTGCAAAATGTGAGATGTGGCAGAGGTCAGCAGTTTCATAGCCTAAAGCTATGAAGATTAAAAGTCACCGTGACCTTGACCTCTATAGGCAAAGCATTCCAGACATGAACATGAGGTTGGCCTCACAGGGTCACAAATCTCAGCATTGGTCCCATAACTAGTAAAGTTTCAATGTAAACAGGGTTAGCAAAACTATAGGTTAAGAAACTCATTAGAATCTTACTGGAAGTGACTTTCGTTTTTTGTACTATTGTTGACATAATTTTAGAGAGTTTAACATTTGTAAGGTAGTGATATAGCCAATGGGACCCCCACCAAGAAGTAAAAAGTCCAGGTTTCGACAGGGATAAATTAATGTGTTCCAAGTTAAACCAATTTTCAACTTCACATTACTAATTCTCTTTGGAGTTGTGTAAAGTCCAAGTAGTGGACGAAAGACTCTTTCTGGAGCCTGTTTCTGATTTCACTCATGGCATTGTCCACAGCTAACGAATAAGAATCAGCTGTATATTTTACCATGGGAAACACCACAATGACATTCTCATTAGCATCTGCTGTAAAAATTTCTAACTTAGTCCTCTGATTGTTCTTTTCCGCACCTCGGGGGAGGTTGACACGCACCTGAGTCTGATTAAACATCGTACACTGTCTTTTGCCTCTCTTTTGGCCAGATGCGCAGTCCTTCTTAGGTGGAGAGATGCTGCCCCACCCACTCATGCTTAATGGCTCAGAGACATTATGTCCTGCTTAAACCTTGAAAAGATTCATTATTCACTTCTTAATTCAGACATAAAGTTCTGAAAGGGTGTGGGGAGTTTTCTTGAATATTTTCATAATTCCTGCTTAGAGTAAAGGTCCATCCCTTTTTTTTCCTTCTGCATATAAATCCCTTACTTCCAGCTTCTTTCGGTTAAGATTTACTCTTTTTGATTTGTTAACATATTATAGCCTAGGTAGTAGGCAATATATCTTTTTTATAAATACAGCTCTGTGGAGATAAAAGTTCTGATTAACTTTTCTATGTATTGTAAGGTTGGCTTGGAGCTGGGTAATGGGAGGGTGGGGTGGTAACTAACGATATATGATTCTACCATGGGTGCTTTTTCTTTTGCTGTTATGAACTGTACATTCGATGCCTTTGTTTTGCACTGTACAAACTTCCTTCTTAACTGACCTTTTTTTCTTCATTGTAGAAACTAATTTAAAAATAAATAAATAAATAAATTTCTAACTGGAATCTTTGGGTAGAAGTTGGAAATAGAAACCCGTTACTGTTATTGTAGCCTTTTTCTACATGATGTTCAATTTTTACTTATCCTGTCAAACCAACTGTGTCATCACTTAACCTTTGCGCAAACACATTGCAAATCTGGGATCTCGCTATTCTTGACTCAGGTTTAGACCGAGGGAAGAAATAGGTCTAGTGCATGGGTTCCCAACCTCTTTTATGCCATGGACCCCTACCATTAACTGAGGGGTCCATGGTCCTCAGATTAGGAACCTTGGTCTAGGACCATCTGTAACGCTGATATTAATTCTTCTAAATTTAAGAATAGAATAGATTCATAATAATTTAAAAGGACACATTGTTATTTCCTTGGTTTGCAACACTTTATTGCACATAGACAGTGGGACATATTATGGGCATGGATACAAATAAAGATATTTCTTGATTATGCCTTGAAAGTGCTCGACAAGGTGGTGTTGTATGAGCTGCTTGGGGAAGTGATGGAACAATCAAAGCTCGTAAGATCAGAGGATCTTTTTATACTCGTAGATGTAATTGGGCATATTCTGAACGCCGCAACAGTGGAGAACACATAGGTTGTGAAGGCAGTAGAATATGCCAGTGCATTGAAGGCAGTAAAATTCTTGCACTCAAAAGAAATGTCAGAAAGAGCTAAAGGCATGGAGAGCAGTTGTTGCGAGCTAGTTCAGTAACTGTGTCAGGTATCTATTTATGTCTAGTAAGCAGTGCATACAGACCTATAGGGCCAGGTCTCAGAAATTATTATCATCCAGACAACCCATCTGATTATTGGTGCATCATACTGATGGTAACCATTAGATCATGGGGAAGGTCACTGAGTTTGCCTGTGGATAATTTTGATTTCACAGATTCATTATGAGAAGTGTTGCTCTGTTGGAAAGTCCCTTGTGATGGGCACAGCTATTGCCTGCCTCCTCCACTGAACTCAGAGTTGAGACTGTGAATGCTGAGCAGTAATGAACTGTTGTCCCTTTCTTCCTACTGTTCCTCTTCTGCCAGCTACGGTCCAGGATCTGTCTCATGACCCTTGGGCTATAATTCTTCTTGCTGCTCTTCCCCTAGTACTGATTGTAAGAATATGCGATTCTGTATTATAATAAAGTTTCCAGACCTGGTTAGTGCATACTGCAAAGAACAATTGAAATGATGCAGTCAATAAAATCTCATTTTTAGAAAATCAGTGTTTTCCCACACTGATTCTTGTACTTGTGTGGCTATCATTGAATCTGACTGTATGGTTGGAAAGCGCAATGATGCGACAAGTTAACAAAGTTGGAAGTAACACACATCAAAGTTGCTGGTGAACATAGGAGGCTAGGCAGCATCTCTAGGAAGAGGTACAGTCGACGTTTCAGGCGGAGACCCTTCGTCAGGACTAACTGAAGGAAGAGTTAGTAAGAAGTAGCCTTTTATCCCTATGGATCTATCCATTTGGGGATTGCTGGCTGCTGAAAATGCTTGAAAGTGCAGCCTTCCTCAGAATTAGATCATCAAAGAATAGAATAGAACTTTATTGTCATTGCTCAAGACAATGAGATTGTGATACTAGTGCAAAACAGATATTTACAATGAGTCTGTGCAAAACAGATATTTACAATGCACGCAGTACGGATTAAGTAAAAAAATCTGCATACATTGACGTTACATAACATACACATCACCTTGTGTATGTTCAGTGTCGGCACAGTTCCACCATCCGACGCTAAGACCCTCATCGCTTGTTCCTTATTGGTGTTTATTTTTCTGCATTTATTCCTTATTTCCTTATTTTCCTTAGTTGTTCTTCATTCCTTACTTCCTCAGAAATGTGTTATGAACCAAGTAGAACTTCTTCTTAGAGTCCAAATCTACCTGCACATTAAGGAAATGCAAAATTTTCCAGGTTAATACAAAGGTCAAGATTTTAACAGGGAGCCCACATTGGCATATGAATGCGGTCAATCGCTGTTGACAGTCATTGGAGTCCAAAAATACCGGTAAATCCCAGTGCCACCCATTCTTAACTGAAATCTAAGTAGATACAAACATTAACACAATAGATTCTGTAGATGCTAATAATTTTAAGAAATGCATACAAAGTGCTGGAGAAACCCTGCAAGGCAGGCAGCATATATGGAGGGAAATAAAATTATCTGTGTTTACAGTATTGGAATGAACTTTCTGCTGTAGGAATAAATTGCTATTCGGCTGAGGTCTGACACAAGCACTTGCAAAGATCTCCTAACAAGAAAGTTGAGTGTCAAAATGACCTTGAACTTCATAAAGAAACAATGAGCATGGCTGGTGGCCTTTTCATACAATGTCACATACTTCATTGTTGAAAGTACTGGAAAACCCAAGCGTTCAAATACATTATCCATCAGAGAGATCCGAGTGAAATCAGAGGGTTTGGAAGACTCTGTGGGAGTAGATACATCAGAGAGGGAGCATGTTTCTGCCTCCTCCTTTGGGTCCCCATATCAAGCTCAGCAGCCAGTCAGAGGCACCGTCAAGCTTTCTTTAATGGAGTGCTGCCAGCCATATCATCATGTCAGCCGTATAATACACCCAAAGTTACCTTTAGCACATTCCGTGGTCATTAGAAGGTGTTCCGAGGAGACTGCAATGATTTCTAAATCTGTCTGGCCCAGCCTTTCAATGTCAGCAGAATATCCCTTTCTACAGCATCTGTAGCAAAAAAATATTGAAATGTGCTTTTAGTTCCATTATGATTGATCTGCAAAGGTCATAGGTTACACCGTGTATTGGCAAGGGAGAAAATGGACATTGTGCAAATAGCAATAAGGTGTATGGCTGATTTCAGAAGAACCTTTCTAACCTTAATGCATGCTGTCTGATATTAAACGTTTCAACCCAGAGAAAAAAGATACTCTCTGCCTATTCTATGCCTCTGACAACCTCTATCAGATCTCCCCTCATTGAATTTGTCTTCCTCACCGCTGACTCAGTCTGCAAGTTACCCTTTTCTGAACCCTGCATGAGGACTCCCAAGTTCCTTTGCACCTCGGATTTTTGAATTTGAAGGAAATAATGCTGCTTTTGGCCTACTTTATCATGTACCACCAAGTACCCCAGAACCTCATCCTTAATAATAGATTTAAACATCTTTCCAACCTCTGAGGTCAAACTATCTGTTCTATAATTTTCTTCCTTCTGCCTCCCTTTCTTCTTGAAGAGTGGAGTGACACTTGCAATTTTCCAGTCCTCCAGAACCATGCCAGAACCTAGTGATTCTTTGTGAAAGGTCATTGTTAGTGCCTCCACGATCTTTTCAGCCACGTGTTTTAGAACCCTGAGGTGTAGTCCATCAGATCCAGGTGACTTATCTACCTTCAGACCTTTCACCTTCCCGGTACCCTCTCCCTAGTAGTAGCAACTGCACTCACTTCTGTCCTCTGACGCTATGACCTTCTGGCATACTGTTCTTGTCTTCTACAGTGAATACTGATGCAAAGTACTAATTTAGTTTGTCTTTAATTTCCTTGTCCCCAAATACAATCTCTTCAGCATCATTTTCCAATGAAACAATATCTACTCTTGCCTCTCTTTTACTCTTTATATATCTGAAAATACTTTTGGTATCCTCTTTGATATTATTAGCTTCATATTTCATCTTTTCCCTCCTTATGGCTTTTTAGTTGCCTTCTGTTGGCTCTTAAAAGCTTTCCAAACCTTTAACATCCCACTAATTTATGCTATATTATATGACCTCTCTTTTGCTTTAATGCTGTCTTTGACTTCCTTTGTCAGCCACAGTTACCTCATTCTCCCTTTAGAATACTTCTTCACCTTTAGGATGTATCTATCCTGCACCTTCCGATTTGCCCCAGAAATTTCAGCCATTAAATGGTGGAGCAGGCTCAATGAGCCAAATGGCCGATTTCTGCTCTTATGTCTTAATGTCATATGGTTTTAAATCAATACAGATGTATAAAATAAAAAGCATGGGAGTGCCACTGTGGTTCAGATATTGGCACTGTTGTGTTTCCTGAACATGCTCTGCTTCATTCTAAATATGCAATTAATGAAACTAGATTAACATAAAGTAACAATGGATATCAATTCTGGGAATGGAAGTGCATGCTCAGGTCAACAATAATAACAGTATAACACAAATTTTATAAGGCTATTGACAGGAAGGTATATTCATTGTAATTTACCAAACTGTTCTGAAAAAGGGTCTTGGCCCAAAACATCAACTGTTTATTTGTTTCCACTGATGCTGCCTGACCTGCTGAGTCCCTCAAGCATTTTGTGTGTGCTTTTGGAAATAGTGTGATGCTTCATATCATGGGATTGTCTGGCACTGCTAAGCTCAAAAATTCTGAGCAGATCTCTCTAGTTGTTTGTTGATGTTTGATTCAGCAAAATTTTCCCAAACTAATTTCACTCAACTTTTTGACAAATGGATATCAAGAGAGGATGGTTGAAAGTGAACTGATAATATAGTTAGATTTCCAAAATGCCTTTGGTAAAATTTCACATGAGAGGCTACTATTGAATCAAACCCAATGGGAACTCAAAGATGACTAGTTTAAGATAATTACTGAAGGAAGATGAGGGGGGCAAACATTTTATTTACAAATGGCTAACAGACACTCAACAGGAGTTAGCTGAGAATCATAATTTCAGCTCTGTAGCAATGGGATCAAATCCAAGGAGCTGCTTGAATATATTCCACAATGAGATGCATTAACTAGGTCAAATGATTTGTTTATATGAGCTCACAATAGAAAATAGCATTTTCTTTGCTTATAAAGGTGATACAAAAGATTTATGATGGAATATTGAGGTAAATTTCATAAGTTGTCATATTTACACCTTTATTACTTTGTGTTAATCTTCATCAAGTCCATAAGTACTCTGGGGTGTCAAGGATAGAAATGGTGGGGCAAATCAATCTGGTACAAGTAGCAGCAAGAATTTGAGCTGTCTGAAGCTGAGTTTCTCCTTTTTTATAGTTCTTCATTTGATTGTCTGACTGCTAGCTTTCCAGGCTTTTCCCAAAGCCAATAACTTTTTTCCATGGACCAGGAATATAAATTTGACTACTTATTGCTTATCATGATTGTTCTCAGCAAATTTTCTGCAGAAGTGGTTTGCCTTTGCCTTCTTCTGGGCAGTGTCTTTACAAGATGGGTGACCCCAGCCATTATCAATACTCTTCAGAGGTTGTCTGCCTGGCATCAGTGGTTGCACAACCGGGATTTGGTACATGCACCAGCTGCTCATGTGACCATCCACCACCTGCTTCCACCGCTTCACATGACCCAGTTCATGGGGGAGGGGGTCTAAGCGAATGCTAAACCTTGCCCAAGAATGACCTGCAGGCTAGCGGAGGGAAGAAGCAGCTTACACCACCTTTGCTGGAGATGTATCTCCATCCTGCCACCCCACCTTAATCATCATTGGGTCCCACTCCTGGAACTCTTCATTCAGCAGTACTGTGGACGTAACTTCACTGAAGAACTGCAGCAACTAAAGTACACAGGTCCCGACCGCCTTCTCAGGAGCAATAAGGAATAGGCAATAAAGGATATCCTAGCAACACCCAGATCCAAGGAAACTAATTCATGAAAGAACACTTGCCTGGATGAGTGCGGTTCTAACAATACTCAGTAACTCCAACATTATCCAGGACAAAATACCCACTTGATTAATACTACTCTGTCAATTTAAACAATGATTTCCTCCACCATTGGCATGCTGTGGCTGGGGTAATTACCATTTATAAAATGCACAGCAGGATCTTGAAATTTATTTCCTCCGCAAGTCCCATTCCACTGATGGCAGGCTTCCCAAAGTCGCACAACATCCTAGTTTGGAAGCATATCATCTTTGTAACTTCCAAATCAACAGCATCATGGGAATACTTTTCACATCAGGCTATTTGACACAGCCAACAGTCCACATTATTGCATTTTCCCATATCGCTTCAAATGTTTGGTGTGTTGTAACTTTGCAAACTACTGTTTACACGACACTTGGAATATTGCATGCACTATAGGAAGGATGTGGTTGCACTAGAGAGTGCAGAAAAAATCTGCCAGGATGTCACCTGAATTGGAGGATTTCAATTATGGGAGAGAATGGATGGACTTGGTTTGCTTTCTCTGAAATAAAGGCAACTAAGGAGTGACCTTATAGAGGTATATAAAATTATAGGAGGCATGGATATGGTAGAAAATCAGAACCTTTTTCCCATGGTTCAGGTATTAAAACTAAGTTTAAAGTGGGAGGATAGTGTTTTAAAGGGGATTTGAGAAGAAGTTGATATCTCAGAGAATGTGGTGGTGTCAGATACAACCAAGTTTAAGCAGCATTTTGACAGGTAGTTAAAAAAGAATTGCATTGAAGAATATGGACATAGGGTAAATGGCATTGTGTAAGATACACTAAAAGGTTTGCATGGATGTATTAGAATGAAGGGTCTGTTTCTGTGCTGTGCAACTCTATATGAACATATAATTTGAAAATAAACGTACTTTTAACTTTGAAGACCCTTCTATCCTGTATGTGTTGGAAAGGTCACCTCTATCTCTCTTTCACTCTACCAGATACAATTCTAACTTATCTCACTTTTCTCACTATACATCCTACTCAGGTATCAGTCTTTCCCTGAACTTCAAAAATCTTTCCTCAAATAAAGAGGGCAGTATTGTTCAGTTTTCCAGATGTGATCTCACCAATGTAATTGAAACATAACTCCCCTGCTGGGTTTCTTATTTTGTGGATGTCTATGAAGAGTAAGAATTTCAGGTTGTGTACTCTATGTATTCTCTGATATTAAATTGAACCATTTAAAACATTTTCTTAATTATCTGTTGTATCTGCATGCTTGTAGTGATGATCTGCACAACCTCTTGCACTATCCAACTTATGCAGGGAAATTTAATGTTTTTTAGACTTTAACCATTAACTCTGGAATTGAATTCTGTAGTTTCACATGGGGCATCTTCCAACCTCTAAAATAAATCTTTGTATTTAATTTTGTGTACTTGGACCTGAGTTCTCAACTCAAGATGTATTTTGTTGTCTTATGTCTTATCACCTTAAAAATTCCTGGACCTATATTTAGCAGGATTTGGATAAAATATAGTCAGCTCCCTCAAATTTTTCTTCACTAAATTTCTAATATAAATCCTTGGCTAATTTGATGGTTAAATTGCTGTAAACCTGGACTAAATGAATCCTTTCTCTTCTCTGGCCCATCCCTGTGCTTTATGGATACACAGTGTGCTAAACATTGGGGAAATTGAGCAGAAATCTACTTAAAAAAAAACTCACCAGTAGTGCTCCTGTTCATGGGAAAGCAGTACTGCATTGCTGTAAAAACAAGTTACATTTTCTAATCCCTGTGTTAATGCTCAATATTACTTGTTTTAGGACTGATGGTTTAGTCATGTTTTCAGTATCCTTCACGTATCGATCACATGCCTCGTCTCAATTTATTGTCGGCAAGCTTTGTTAAGTAACAAAAGGCAGATTGTTTGCCTGCCTTTATCTTGAAGAGGCTTAGAAGCATTTTTCTCATTTTTGAGCAGCTAAAATCTTGCAAAATTGTCTAATCTCTTTATTTAAAACTTGCTTTAGAAGCTTTATGTATTGGTGCTTATTGCTTTACAGGATTCCAGCTGGGCTTTTATTTTTCAGTTAGATAACCTGCTAACTTGAAAAAACATGCAAAAATTGTCAAGACACAGTGATAGCTTGAATATCCAATATGTACCAAGTTACCTGCACTGTTTGTCAAAGATGACAAGGAACTCATCATGGTCTGAAGTAATCTTGCTTTAAGGGGTGACGCGGGGTGAAAGTATGTCCAACAGGGCTTTCTGGATTCTTTGGTTGATTAAGAAAGTTAGGTCTTGTCATTGCTAAGTTCTTACCTTTGAAGACAAACTGTCTGGAAGGCTTCAGTAGCTACTGTGGAATGGATTTTCTCCATCATCGTGTTGCTTATTGTCTTCCTCATTGCCTTCTGTTGAATACATCAACAGTTATCTCTTCCATTTGGCTGTATTTAGTTATGTTGTTGATTCCAAATGAAATAAAATACACATAGAACCACAAGCCTAAGAGCAGAATTATGCCATTCAGCCCATCAAGTCTGCTCTGCCATTTCATCTTGGCTGATCCATTTCCCTCTCAGCCCCATTCTCCAACCTTCTGCCCTGACTAATCAAGAGCCTATCAACCTTCGCCTTAAATACATCCAATGAATTTCTTCCAGAAATCCCAGCCATCGCTGCTCTGCCTCCATCCCTCCTAGTGTATACCCTTCCAATCAACTTTGGCCAGCTCCTCTCTCATGCCTCTGGAATTCCTTTTACTGTGCTATAATACTGATACATCTAACTTCAGATGACATGATTAAGATAAGTAGTGGCAGTTAGTGAATTGGACTATTGACTATTAATGTCCACAGTCAATGAATTGTGACTTGGTTTCATTCATGTCAGCATAATTTTAAACTGTTTAACCGAATGGACTTGTTTGGTTTTCAGCGAATGTTAATGTGTGGATAACCTCAAAAGAACTACAGAGAATCTACCTTTCTGGCGATCTATGTTGTAGAACACTACTAGCACAGAAACAGGCCCTTAGCCCTTCTAGTCCATTCTGAATGATTATTCTGCCTCATTACATTGCCCTACACCCAGACCATAGCCCTCCACCCTCTTCCCATCCCCGTTGTACCTATGCAAACGTCTCTTAATTGTATTCATTTACTTCCAAGATCTTGATGTTATTACAAGGCCAGTATTTGTTAACTATCCAGAATTACTCTGAATGATCAGTTTGCTAGGCCATTTCCACGTGAACAAAATTGGTGGATGTGGCTTCATATACAAGTCAGTATGGATAAGGATGAAAGATTCAACTAGTGACAGTGATTAGCAAATGCCACAATGACTCACTTTTCATGTCAGATGAACACAAAATGAAGTCAATCTTCATGCAACTTTTTTTTAGAGCACCGTCAGCAGAAGGTGGGTACAAAACACCACTTTTTTTCGGGCATTCATGTCCCACTGAAGTTTACATAGTGCCGTTTGACAGTACAATGTAAAGGGCCATGCAGACGAAGAGCTGAAAACTCCGCAAACCCTTCACCTGTAAGGCTGACTACTCAGTCTGAAAACAGTCACTTCTGTGAGCTCACAACCGTTTCAACGCTTGGAATGTAGCGTGGCCATTAGGTCATGTGACCGCAAGGAAACGATGAACAATAGTCATGATTGGTTCAATTGTCACACAGAAAATAGTTAACAAGTAGCTTAATTCAAACGATACAACAGAGGCCCTTTCTCTGTGACAAGCAAAAGACAAGACTGTATTGACTATGAGCCATGAGGAAGGGTGGAGGGAAGGAGAAGTGATGACATTCTGAAGGACAACACAGCCACATTTCATTGCCAGAGTTTTCAGGGAGCCAGGCAATAAGGGGTATGGATCTACCATAATTCACAGAAACAACCCTACAGGATCTACCTCTAGATCAAGGGTTCCCAACCTGGGGTCCACAAAACCCTTGCTTAATGATATTGGTCTATGGCTTAAAAAAGGTTGGGAGCCCCTGCTTTACATCGAAACCAACAGTGAAATCTTGCATACGAGAAGTTCCTGCTGCTGGCTTATGGAGCCCACCTTAAAGATGTATCCTTTCAGGGATTACAAGATTGAATCTTGTTCAATTAGAGTCAGCGAGCTTAGCAATATTGAAATAAGCAAAGCTGTTTGATGCAGGGTTAGTCAATTATCAGCATACAAGGAGTCTGATAACACAGCAATGCCCAAGGTGGAAGAGAAAGCTTCAAGCAAGCTATTGGAGATTGCTTCTGTAAAAAAGATCGTTAGCTGCAATTTCACCTTACTCATCTTTAGGCATTGGACTAGCGACCTGAAGGTCGTGAGTTCGAGCCCCAGCCAAGGCAACATGTGTTGTGTCCTTGAGCAAGGCATTTAATCACACATTGCTCTGCGACGACACCGGTGCCAAGCTGAATGGGTCCTAGTGCCCTTCCCTTGGACAACATTGGTGTCGTGGAGAAAGGAGACTTGCAGCATGGGCAACTGCTGGTCTTCCATACAACCTTGCCCAGGCCTGCGCCCTGGAGAGTGAAGACTTCCCAGGCGCAGATGCATGGTCTGGCAAGACTAACGGAATATTTGCAAAACATTTAACTGATCATCACCACATTACTGATCCTGCAACAATCTAAAGTTCAAAGTAAATTTATTATCAAAGTACTGTACATATATTTCATCATATACAACCCTGAGGTTCAATTTCTAATGGACATACTAAATACATCCATAATAGAAAATTAACCATAATAGAATCAATCTGACCTATAAATTGGATTTCATACAGCTTGTTTTTCAGCTGATATGACTTTACTTAAGGTGATCATAGTAAAAAACATCTTGGTGAAAAATTGTACCGTTGTGAAATTAGACTAGACACCTCCATGCCCAAACCATATTAGAATTCTTTATCTGTTCCAAGTTTGACAGGTTTTCACCCAATGACATCATTCACATAATGTCCACTTTCCTCTGCACCATCATAAATTGGGACATAAAGCTCAAAGTTTGTCACTTGTGGGATGGTCTCTGCAGATCTAGAGAAACTCTGTAGTTTATTGGCATGACTGAATTATGATTATGGTCACGGATGGTGACTCAGGAATGGGTTGGGGTCATTGGGACAGAAAGGCCTGACATGTTTATTGGCAAAGAGCCTACCCCTAGAAACTATCAGAGAGTCTGCATTCTGCCTAGACCTTGCTGATCAGCAGTGGATTCACAGTCGAGGTACCAAAGACTTCTGTGTGTATATGGCTGTGTCTATCTCTCCCTGCCTCTCTCTCACTCTCTGTCTCTGTCTGTCTCTGTCTCTGTCTGTCTGTGTGCATTTGTGTGTCTCTCTCTCACTCACTCTTGCTCTCTCTCTCTTTCTCTCTCTCTGCCTCTGTGCTGTGTGTGTGTCTCTTTGTCTCTCTATTGCTCTCTCTTTCTCAGTCTCTACTTCTGTCTCTCTGTCTGTGGCTCCTTTTCCCCAGCAACTGCTGATGGTTTGATATTGAAGCAATTAACTGAATTAGGCTGAGTGAAGTCCAATTCAAGATGCTTTAAATTATGCTATGTTGGCATTGTGCAATGTGAGGAAAAAAAATGTTTTGAATTCCACCTTGCCTATAAGAGTGCGTAGAACCAGTTTTATTCACTTACACAGGACATCAATTTTACGTCACCCTCTAGTCATAGTCATAGTCATAGTCATACTTTATTGATCCCGGGGGAAATTGGTTTTCGTTACAGTTGCACCATAAATAATAAATAGTAATAAAACCATAAATAGTTAAATAGTAATATGTAAATTATGCCAGGAAATAAGTCCAGGACCAGCCTATTGGCTCAGGGTGTCTGACCCTCCAAGGGAGGGGTTGTAAAATTTGATGGCCACAGGCAGGAATGACCTCCTATGACGCTTTGTGTTGCATCTCGGTGGAATGAGTCTCTGGCTGAATGTACTCCTGTGCCTGCCCAGTACAGTATGTGTACTTGTACTAGCCAGCACAAGATTCATACTAATATGGTTAAAAGGAGCTTAAAATATAACAGAACACCGATCGAGTTAAAATTCTCTCCGAGTGTACAGCTGATAATCAGTGCAGTTACAAAAGCGTCTTGAATTGGATCACATCTCAGTGTATAGGTCTGAAATCAATATGTTTAAAGGATCTTGAATAGTCTGCAGTCAAAGGCTGGTAGGGTACATACTGAAAAAATGGATGGTGCCATCTCTCTAAGTTAAAAGGGCTGTGAGTTAGAACCAGTCCAATGGCTGGTACATCTCTGGTACCAGTAGAGTCAATTGTTAATATCATGCAGTATTATGAGTCACCGTGATACCACTTTGCTATTTTCATTCTGTGAGAATATCAGATTTAAATCAGTTTTATAAATGATATCACACTTACAAAAATAAACATTTTAAGAAAATGGCTCTTGGAAGTATTTCAAAAATGTTACCCAGGACCTTGGAGGGTGATGTGGGTTGAGAACTAAGCCAGCAATAGAAGATGAGAAGGAATGTTTTTGAACTAAGGTCAGAGCTACGTCTATGTTTCTTTTTTTCTGTTCTGTTTTTGGTCATTCTGCTGGCATAGAAATGTATTTTACTGGTCCCAGGTCTTCAGATGGTGGTTGGATTCCGAAATGCTGTAGACGCTGCACCAACCACACTTTGAATTTGGGGGAATAAGCTCATCTTGGACCTTTGAAGTCAACCAAGTGGTTGAACAAAAATATAAAGTTCCTAACATAGCATGAATTGTTACCAAATCCAGAAGTGTTGAAAATGTGCAGCAAATTGATAAGCAAATAGATGAGAAGAAATTCAGGTCTGCCTAAAATAGTAATGAAGTGTCAGACAAGTGGAAGGAGAACAATAACAACAGCTGTGGAGGTTAAGAGTTTAGTGACAGTTATTGTATTTCTGGAGATGTTCCATGTTATAAAAAGATCCCATCAGATGAGGGCTGGATAAGTTACTAAACAGGCACATGAACCTGTCCTCTCATTCAAAAAATTTGAGAAGTCTGCTGCATATTTCTAACATATGCAGTTTCTGTTTGAGTTCCCTCTGCTGGTCATTAGCCAGTCATCTGCTGTGGATGTCTGTGTACAAAATCATAGATCGGGTATGGCACTGAATGAGGTCTTTTGGTTCATTTGTATCTGTGCTACTCATGAAAGAGCTACTCAAATAATACTTAACGTCATTTGATAAGTAATCCTCCTAGCAGAACTCGTCCAGTGTACAGATGAATACTTTTCTGCACGCAAATACGGTTCTGTTTGTCTGCTTGTAAGTGAATCCCTTTACCTGCCCAATACTGCTATCAGTTCAACACTCCTGCAATGAACAGATCGGCACTGCACATGTGCCTTGCACCTCCATCTTCCTGTTGTAATTGTCCTGCTGTGTGGGCCAGAGTATATTTTGCTGCATGTACTCAAACTGGAATTTTCAAGTTTGCACTGGGCACTGATATCTTTGAATAAAATCTCTAAGCTGGTTGGGTTGAGTTGTTCTCCAATACATGCAAACGTGGTGTGCGCTCCAAGTGCTTGGACTTTATATACTATCCAATTAGCTGAATGAGAAGTTTAAAAAGGCCAAGCATTTGGAGGATATACCACAATCAACAGCACACTGACAATGTCTCCTTGCGTGGTGATGAAACGCTTGCTAGTAAGTTGCCACAATTGGAGAACAGCGCAACCCAGCCATCAACCACCTGAGCTACACATCTTCCAAATTATTTCCAATCTCTAAACTTCCTAAAACATAAATGAAGAAAAACAAACAAAGACATAGCCTCTAAAATCTCAGCTTTACAGTTCCAGTCTGTACTCCCAGTATCATTTTAGTACCACTCACCGCATGTGAAACTGGTCTGAAGTTAAAGTGGCAAAAGTGGCAATATCACAAATGACCTGACTTGGTCCAATCAAGCAGAGTCCACTGCGAAGAAGGCCCACCAGCACCTTTGCTTCCTGAGAAAACTAAAGAAATTTGGCCTGTCCCCTAAAACCCTCACTAATTTTTATGGATACACTGTAGAAAGCATTCTTCTAGGGTGCATCACAACCTGGTATGGAAGTTGTCCTGTCCAAGACCGGAAGAAGCTGCAGAAGATCGTGAACACGGCGCAGCACATCACACAAACCAATCTTCCATCCGTGGACTCACTTTACACCACACACTGTCGGAGCAGTGCTGCCAGGATAATCAAGGACACGACCCGCCCAGCCAACACACTTTTCCTCCCTCTTCCCTCCAGGAGAAGGCTCAGGAGCTTGACGACTCGTACGGTCAGACTTGGGAACAGCTCCTTTCCAACTGTGATAAGACTGCCGAATGGATCCTGACCCGGATCTGGGCCGTACCCTCCAAATATCCGGTTTTTTTTTGCACTACCTTACTTTCCATTTTTCTATTTTCTATTTATGATTTATAATTTAAATTTTTAATATTTACTATCGATTTGTAATCCAGGGAGCGAGAAGCGCAGAATCAAATATCGCCGTGATGATTGTACGTTCTAGTATCAATTGTTTGGCAACAATAAAGTATAAAGTATAAGAAATTTTTGGGACTTGACAAACTTCTTTATCTCTCACAAAAAGGTGAGTTGCTTGGCCTTTCTTTCCTCTCCATGCTTCTCCTGCCACTTTCAGAACTCTGTATATCTCAGACTAGCTTTGGAATGAAATGCTAACTGCTGTTCTTTCACTTTTGGCTCAAAGGCAATGAAACCATCATTGAAGTTTGCTGATGAATTGAGCTCCATTTACAAATGGAATTTTATTTTTGGAGGAATTCTTGCTGAAGCCAAATTGGAACAGGCATGTAGAACAAATATAAAGTTAGGTTTATTAAATTTCCCTCCTCTTTTCATAGCTGGTTGTTTCAGGATACTAGTAAAATGCAGCTCATAATAGGTCAATGCACCATCCCCTGACGATGAGTTGGAACTTTTACTTCAGTTTTAATGCTAATTATTCCCTGTTAACAGTACACAACTGTCTTTCCCATCCCAGGCATTGAGGTCATTACTTCTCTCTGTGCCAAAGAGCATATCATTGGCACCAGTCTCAGCAACATCCCATTTCAGATTTAACAAGTGCTTAAGACTGTCATGGGATACCAACTTAAAAAAATACTCACTTGTCAAACACCCTCCATATCTTTCTTAATATGATTATCAAGTAAAACTCAAATATAAGTAAATTGTGAGCACATTCTCATCTCTCTCCACTCTCCACCCCCTCCTTCAATCATCAACACCCACCAACTCTAATCAAAGTTTCTTTGTGACTTTTTGAATTTGGACCCTTTGACCTTTCCAAGTACATCAGCCAGACACTAGACATGTGAGAACTGTCATATGGAAAAGATTATGTAAACTCGTATCGTCCTATCAGAAGAATGTAGAGTTGCCGGATCCTCAGCAAAGCTGCATCATGTGTAAGAGATAAATGGGAGTGGGGTGCTGGAGGGGTTCCTGTCTGCTGCAATGTGACAATACTAACAGAGAGAGAGAGAGAGAGAGACAGATTCCTTTCTCATCTCCCTAAAGATTGCAGCAACTTGACCCAGGGAGCAACCTTGAATTCAACTCATCCTAAGTCACTTTTCAATTATCTTTATCCTATTAACACTTCCATTCTTTTATTTCGCAATCCCTGTAGCAGACAGAGAAAGCTTGTATGTGATCCATTTTTCCTAAGAACAAAATAATAAGAACACAGAAATCAAGGGTCACTCATCAAATTGGTCACTAATTCAATTAAACTGATTTCAAAGTCCTGATGATCTTGATGGATTCTGATTTTCTTAAAATGTTAATATATTACATTCTTAATTTCCATTCCACGATTACGCCAGTTCTGTTGTGCTTGAGAATAGCTTTTAAATAAATTAAAATTCTCAGGTTATTTGAAGGAAACTTTTACTGATTCTTGTTAATTCTTGTTGAAACATATTCTTGCTGAACTCAGAGCAAAGCATTCTGAGGCTTAGCATATGATTTATGTTAAATTTCCCAAATCCAATAAGGGTACCATAGTTGACCTTTACATCCTTAATCCAGAGAGGAGGGGGAATTGAAGATGATCAGAAATTGCTCATATCTGCATGTGCTTTTTAAATGGGAAATCAGGCTGTGTGAAGGTCGTCTCAGAATAAAAATGGTCTACTGAAAAGTATCAGAGATAAAAAGGGCCATTTGGACAATGATCTGAAACATTAATTCTGCTTCTCTCTCAGCAATTACTGCCTTGATTCGCGTTTCCAAGACATTTTGCTTTTATTTCTGATTTTGAAAATCTGCAGGATGCATTTGTTGGTGTCCATTAACCTTAATTGATTATAGAGATTCCAACCCTTTTTGTATTAAACGGGAGATCTCACTGCATTCGATGCATTAACACCAGGAATTTATTATTATCTATGAAAAGGAATAAAGAGTCGATGTTGTGTGCTGAGATCTTCATCAGTACTGACCTGATGAAGGGTCTTGGCCCAAAACAATGACAATTTCTTCATTTTCATAGATGCTGCCTGACCTGCCGAGCTCCTCCAGCATTTTGTGTGTGTTGCTCTGGATTTCCAGCATCTGCAGAATCTTTTGTATCTATTATTATCTTCTCTATAATTCAGAATACTGTCCACTTTTATCTATTTTCAAATTTAGAAATTGTGGCTTGCATCGAACTCAAGACTATTAATATAGGTTGAAGAAAAGCAATATCATCTATACCAATCCCCCTGAAATAACACTTTTACCATTATTGATGTTCCAGCCGTTTACCTTACTCACCCAATTTTGTATCCATGTTCTCGAGCTCCTTTGTATATCACCCACTTCACTTTTCCTGAGCAGCCTGTTTTGGAATGTTTTCTAGATGTCCACATTTACTACATCAACTCTAACTAATAGTCATCTAAAAGCTCTATCAAATTGGTTGAACATGATTTTCCCTTAACAAGGTTATGCTAGCTTGCCTGAATTAATCCGTTTTAAAATGGATCGTAATCTTGTCCCTGAGCAATGCTTTCTCATCAGGTTACATTAACAGGCCTGTAGTTCCTTACTGCCCAGTAGCTGCAGGTTGTTCAGATTAACCACTTTCATTTAAAAAATATTTGCATATGTATCTCAACCTTTGGAGTCCCCAAACTTTTAAGTGTTTTTTAAAAATTAAATTGCTACAGATTCGTAGGTAAACATGATAACCAAAACATGAATAGAGAGTTGCCATGGAAAGGAGATTATTGCATGACCGTGTAATTTGTATTTGATGTTTAATTCTGGGAAGAACTCTGGGGGAAAAAAAACTGAGGTTCTCATTAACTTGCCACCTTAATTCCCTATCATATTCCCACTTGGAATGATCATTCTTTGGACTCCTGTACAGCTACAGTGAGGCTCGAAGCAAGCTTGAGGAACATATCTTCCACATCTTCAGTCGGAGCACATTGCAGCTCTCTGGACTCGATATTGACTCTGCACTTAAGTTAACTTGTTTCCTCTGTCAGTATCTGTTGCCCGTTTGTGATTTTGGTTCAGATCGTTTCCTCCTTTGGAAGTATGACCTAACAGGCATGGCTTCCTGCTCTGCATTTCACGGCTCCTGCATTCTTTTGTCAATGTTCTCACTCTCTAAATGCTCCAATTGACTAAATAGTGAAACAGTTTAATCCCGATGATCATCCTGGTTTTACCCCATCATACATATGCCCCCTCCCCAAATCTTCCCTTCTGCATCATAAGCTTCTTTTCTCTTTCCCAGTTCTGATCCCCTACTCTTAATGCTATGTATAGATGTATTTATCTGTCTGTCTATCTATTGCAATACAGCTTAGAAAAGGCCCTTCTGGCCCTTCAAACCACGCTGTCCAGCAATCCCTCATTTAACCCTAGTCTAGTCATGGGACAATGTATAATGAGTAATTAACCTACTAACCGGTACATCTTTGGAACATAGGGCGAAACCAGAGCACCCGGAGGAAACCCACGTGGTCACGGGGAGGACGCACAAACTGCTTACACACAGAGGCAGGAATTGAACCTATGTCACTAGCACTGTAGAGCATTGTGCTAACCACTACACTACCGCCCCACCATGGTATAGGCCCATGGCATAAAAAATGCTGGGAACCCCTGTGATAAAGGGTCTTCAACTTGAAAAGTTGACTCAGTTTCTCCGCTCACATATGTGGCCTGACCTGCTGACAGGCATTCTCTGTTTTTAATTTCTTTACATGCCATTTCACAATGCTAAAATCAAGTTAAGATTAACTGCCATTGGCAATTTATATAAAAGACCTTACATTTATGTAACATCTCAGAACTTAATGCTGATAAATTTCTTCTTCAAGTGATTAACGATAGATTTGGCATTACTTTCTTGCAAGGCTTCACTGGAGCCTGATTTGCAGTGGAAATCCTAGATGATTTTTCCCTTGCTTAGGCCTTTGGTACTGAAGGCCTCACAGAGTCGAGACTCAGATTCAGAAATCCAAACTTCCTGGTTCAATTTCCCTGAAAGACGATAGCAGTGTGTCCTTAAAGGTCAGCTACATTGTCATTTCATGGTGCACAATGACCCTTTTAAATTATGGCCCCATTACTGTAAACTTCAGTGGCATCTGAGGCCCTACTGAATGTCTGCTGCCTTGTTTTTCTTCATGCAATGTGGAGGACAAGAAGGTGGATTCTTTGTCAAGGATTCTGTATCAACATCTGGGAGTCCAGGGTCAGAAGACAAGTACTTGAAGTTCCAGTTGTAATTGGGGAGTGGGGGTGGGGGTATGGAGTTTTGAGAAAGATGGATGGGTTATTATTTAAGCTGACTGCAGAGCTGTACTTTGATAGGAACTTGCGTGAAGGCTAGGGATTCTGTTGGGGAGATCTTGTGGTCAGGAAGTCGACAAACAGGGTTTGAAAGACTTTGGGGAATCGGTGATTGGAGACTTAGTGGAATTGGGGGCTGCGTGATAGGGGTTTAATCAGTACCATGGGAATAGTAAGACTTAGTGGGGTTCTAATCTAGCATGTTATTAATGAACCTAGTTGTCCCAAGAGTACCCAACAATGGAAACTCGTTGGGCTGAAACAACTGATTTACCTGACAATCAGTAAAAGTTGTTGAACAGGGAGATAAGTTTCTTGATGTGTGTCTGATACAGGAAATTGCATCAAAGTGCAGCCATGATTCACTCCATGAAGTGGTGGTTGAGTATCCAGAGTGTTCAAAACAATTTGGAAGTGTTGTTCGGGATAATATTGAATGCCAAGAGAATGTAACTAGAGTCTCTCATCACATAGCACATTTCAGGTATAATTGTTACTTGGCAATTAACAGCCTAAAAAAATGTTCGAATTTTCTTGTTACTGTCTTCAGCTATGAATGGCTGCAAGAACAGAACATTTAGCAACGCATACACTTCTATTCACAAACAACAATCCCTCCTTTGGTCTTATGATAATGAAGGAGGACATTGATGAAGCAACAGAAGATGATAAAGCCAATGAAGCTGCCAAAGTGATATCCTGGGTCTAAACCACTTGCCCTTTCTAAGTTGTATCGGCTTAAAGGTCAAACTAGTCCTTCCTTAAAAACTAAACGTTATCCAGGACTCCAGGGCTATACTGTACTTGCTCCTCAAATTATTCCATGGGATCAATTGCATCTAATGAAGCACAGAAACATTGTAGATAAAACCTTTTGAAGTTGAGTTTAAAACCTCATGCAAGGCCAGTGAAGTGTGTTGGTCTGTTCTGGAAGTGTCAGCTGAGATCGCATGTTCAAGTTCAAGGAACCTTCTGATGTGCTACCACCTGAGGCAGGCTGACAAAGTCATTATTAGGTTAACTGTCTATCACTAACAAAATGGATAGACTGCTGTCCTTGACTCAATCAGACTGCTGACTGAGTTAATCTGAAGGTGGAATTTATGTAGAAATGAAAGATCTTTATTCTCATATTGATACTTTTTATTTATTGATTGATTTATTGAGATATTGTATGGAAGAGGTCCTTCTGACCTTCCAGGCCACTCCACCCAGCAATCTCCGATTTTAACAATTTACAAAGGCAAATTAATCTACCAACTAGTACGTCCTTGGTCTGTGGGAAGGAACTGGAGCATCCACATGGTCACTGGGAGAAAATGTAAACTCCTTACAGGCAGCAGAGGGAATGTTTAATGCAGTGAGGCAACATCTAGTACCTGTACTAGTGACAGGCTAGAATTTCTTTTGGATTTGGTTAAATGGCAAAAAATACCACTTGGATTCTGTTCCATTATGAGAAAGATCAACTTTGCGAGAATTAGCCTCAAAGTCACCAGGTTTAGGTAGCTTTTAACATCCGGTGAATCAACTAGTATAACACCATTTTCCTTGGATCATCACCATCCAGTCAGCTATTAACAATATCTATTTGTCATCATTGATATTTGCAGAAAATACAATCTAAAATATCGCTAGTTCTGTCCCCTTGAACTAGAATATTCAGCGGAATGTATTCAATAAATATCAATGGGTTATTGTGGTGACGCAGATATTAGAAGAAAGTCAAGTCAACTGAAGTTTATTGTCATTTAACTATATACATGTATATCATCAAACGAGACAACGTTTCTCTGAACCAGGGTGGAAAGCATAATGGTACACCTAACACACATACAACACATAACAACATGGGAAAGTAAGAATTAAATTTACAAATGAATTACGAATGAATTATGCATAGATAAGCAAAGTTAAGAGCATAAATTAAATTTTGTCGGGTACAGTAGAAATTAGTTGGTGATGCTTCGAATGCGATGCAGCAGGGAGTTCAGAAGCCTAATGGCCTGAGGGAAGAAGCTGTTTCTCATTCTGATCATTCTTGTCTTTATGCATCGGAGTCTTCTGCCTGATGGTAGAAAGTGAAAGAGGATGCTGGACGGGTGGGGTCCTTGAAAATACTAAGGGCCCTGCGTATTCAACGCTCCTGATAAATGTCCCTGATGGATAGTTGGGAGACTCTTATGATCCTGTCGGCCATTCTCACAGTCCTTTGTAGGGACCTCTGGTCTGATACTGTGCTGCTCCCATACCAGATATGGATGCAACTTGTTAGGATGCTCTCAATGGGGTTACTATAAAATCCAGTTAAGACAGGGAGGGCGTGGGGGAGCCTTGCTTGCCTCAAGGTATCCGTGGAACAGATTGCTAGAGGATAGAAGAATGAGAGATCCCTCAGACAAAATAATCTTAACAGTAATCAGAATATTTCCCACTTCAAACATATCTATTTTAAGTTATTGTGTAATTGTAACAGAACACTCAAAACCAGTAGGGTAGAAAACAGAATAAATCAGTTTGAGTCAGAGGACATAAAGTGTTATAATGTGGAAACAGGCCCTTCAGACCATCATGTATATCCCAACCATCATGCCTATCTTTACTAATCTCACATGCCAGAATTAATTATATATCCCTCGAGGCCCTACTTATTTTTGTACCTATCATAATGCTTTTTAACTGTTGTTAGTGTTCCTGCCTCCACTACTCATCTATCAGCTGTTTCCAGATGCCAACTACTCTTTGTATTAAACAAATCTACTCCCAAAATTTCATTCAAACCTCCTCCCTCTCACCTTCTACCCATGGCATGTAGTTTAGGTTTTTAAAAGTTCTGCAAGAGAAGAGCTGAGGGAATTCAGGACTCAGTAGTGAACAGCCTTTTCAACAGACTAAGTTTGTCTTATGAAGTCATAGTCTGAACGTACGCATTCTTCTTTAAATATTACTTTATAAATGGAAAGGTGGTGGGGGAGGGGGTGCATGATGTGATGCTTTAGGAGTCTAGTTTCTTGGTAATCTTGTGAGCGACTGGTTAAGTTTGAAGTTCCATTGTTACAAAGAAAACACACCAGTTAATCTATTGATTTCTGCCCGCTCCAGTCAATCTTCAAAAGCTGAGATGAGCACTTTAAATTGCAGTGATCCAACTATTGATTAGAACTGAATTTCAGCTGGTTTTTGTGCTAAAACACGGTTATGTTTAACAACGCAAAAATGGGACACACAAAAAAAATGCAAAATTGATCAAAAGGATGGTTGAAACAGCGTGCGCTGAAATGGGACTAATGCAATTCCCGAAGGAACTACACTACATTTCACACATCCCCCTCAGGCTTTCTTGCACAACAATCAGAGGAGGCCATCATCCACACTACCAGACAACAGCAATATGTACTGCGTCTGTCATGGAGGTGACAAGCTACAGGAAAGAGGGAGGTCGCTTCCACATTCACTCCAAGTGGCAAGCAAGTTGTGTTCAATGAGTTGTATGCCAGGAGGAAGATCCCGTGCACCAAGTGCAGGAAAGGCAATTCAGTCCCGGGCCATTCTTTCACATTGTCTCCAGGTGCAGGCCATCTTCATGGTGTATCCTTCCTGTCCCAGGGACTAGAACTTCAGAGCTTCGGCTGACGTTTCTGCAGCTCTGGGTTTTTATGGGATAGGATTGCTAGCCTCAGGCCTTATCCTTTTACAGCTGGGTTACTGTCATGGCAGGGTTAAGTATGGATGTATATGTTGGTGGTAATGACTAGGTTATTAGAAAAAAGATCTATTGAACTGAATTAAGTTCTATGATTTTGTACATTTTTTGACGGTGACAAACAACACTTCCTCCCTGTTAAGCTGGGAGATGAGACTGAGAGTGTCATGCATGGCCATTCCTCTGATAGTCAGTTGTCTCCTGGCTTTCCTGATCTATCTGCTCTTCGGGTATTTCATCATTGCCCAATGGCTGCATATTTCCAAGTTGGCCTATCTCTTGTGCTGTCTGCTGCCTTCAGTGTGCAATATTGTGCAAGATGTAACATCCAGTGATGCAGTCTTCTCATCTGCAAGGTATGCTCCATAGCACATGTGCCCAGAGCAAATATTAAAAATTTAAATTGTTTAAGCATAGTGTTTTAATTAAAATTAGAATCAAATTATCCGGCAACACTTAAAACACTTTTACAAAGTTAAGCACATTAAATCAAGCACACATAATTAAGAGAAGGTAGGGTCATAGATTTATACTGCATGGAGACTGGCCTTTCGGGCCAACTTGACCATGCTAACCAAATTGATTACCTCAATGAGAGCCATTTGGCTAATGTTCCTCTAAACCTTCCCTGACCATGTACTTGTCTAAATCTTTTATTTTAACATTGTAAAATAAATTCACTTGCCTCTACCACAGCCTCTAGCAGCTTGTTCCACATCCCCAGCAGTATGAGAATCAGGTTTAATATCACTGGCATATGTTGTGAAATTTTAAAAATGAGAAATTCTGCAGATGCTGGAAATCCTAAGCAACACACACAAAGTGCTGGAGGAACTCAGCAGGTCAGGTAGTATCTATGGAAATGAATAAACACATGCCGTTTCAGGCCGAGACCCTTCTTCAGGATGTGTAATTTGTCACTTTGCAGCAGCTGTACACTGTAATACATTATAAAAATTATAAATTACAATAAGTACAATAAGACATGGTGGAGGATTACAAATACCTGGGGATACAAATTGACAATAAACTGGACTGGTCAAAGAACACTGAGGCTGTCTACAAGAAGGGTCAGAGCCGTCTCTATTTCCTGAGGAGACTGAGGTCCTTTAACATCTGCCGGACGATGCTGAGAATGTTCTACGAGTCTGTGGTGGTCAGTGCTGTCATGTTTGCTGTTGTGTGCTGGGGCAGCAGACACCAACAGAATCAACAAACTCATTCGTTAAGGCCAGTGATATTGTGGGGATGGAACTGGACTCTCTCACGGTGGTGTCTGAAAAGAGGGTGCTGTCCAAGTTGCATGCCATCTTGGACAATGTCTCCCATCCACTACATAATGTACTGGTTGGGCACAGGAGTACATTCAGCCAGAGACTCATTCCACCGAGATGCAGCACAGAGCGTCATAGGAAGTCATTCCTGCCTGTAGCCATCAAACTTTACAACTCCTTCCTTGGAGGGTCAGACACCCTGAGCCAATAGGCTGGTCCTGGACTTATTTCCTGGCATAATTTACATATTACTATTTAACTATTTATGGTTTTATTACTATTTATTATTTATGGTGCAACTGTAACGAAAACCAATTTCCCCCGGGATCAATAATGACTATGACTATGTATATATAAAGAAAATTAAATTAACTAAGTAGTGCAAAAAGAGAGGGGAAATAGTGAGTTAGTGTTCATGCGTTCATTGTTCATTTAGAAATCTGATTGCAAAGGGGAAGAAGCTGTTCCTGAAATGTTGAGTGTGTGTCTTCAGGCTTCTGTACCTCCTCCTTGCTGGTAGTAATGAGAAGAGGGCATGTTCTGGGAGATGAGGGTCCTTAATGATGGATACTGCCTTTTTGAAGGAGTCCCAATACATGGAAGTGGGACAAACACATTAGGCTCATCACTAGGAAAGCCCAGCAGAGATTGTTCTTCCCACGCCAGCTTAGGAAACTTAACACCTCAAGACATATCCTGACAAATTTTTACTCAGCTATTACCTTTTGGTTTCCCGCCACCTCCTCCCTCTCCAAGTCCAGGTTGCAGCCACTGGTCCACTCTGTGGAGAAGATCATTGGCCGTCAGCTACCAACGTGAAAGGAGTTGTTCATCACCAGAGTGAGGAAAAGAGCTGAAGAGATTACTGCTGGCCTCACCACCCTGGCAGTCACCTATTCACTAAATTGGCATCAGGGAGATACTACAAGTCCATCACCACCAGGACTGCATGTCATCCCTGAAGCTTCTTTCCTGCTCCAGCTCTCAACAAACTCACTCAGGCGTTAATGTACAACGTCCATTGAATGGTCTTTCTTTCTATTTTTCTATTCTTGTTCTGTTAATAATTATTGAGTCTGTTCATATATTCACATTAATTTAAGTTTGATTATTGACTTTCGTGCATGTGGCTGTTCTGCTAATTGTTGATTGCCCAAGGCTGTTTCCACTTTTGTCTTGTAAAGTGTTGATTGCTATTGTGTTGCCTGTTACGGTATCGTACTGTGTTTTACACTTGGCACCGAACCACCATCAATTCTGGTATGTCACACATACAGGCAATAAGGTGATTCCGATTCTGACTCTGATCCTGGTGAAGCTAGTGCCCATGATGGAGTTGGCTGAGGTTACACTTTTCTGCAGCTTTTTCTGAAACTGTGCAGTGCCCTCCCCCCACCACCATACCAAACACCACTGCAGCCAGTTAGAATTCTTTCCAGTTCCATTGTTGTGAAACTTTTATACACCCTTTCGAGTTTAATGACATCCTTACTCAATCTCCACAACCACTTTTACACATGGTACCCCAAATGTGATCTCACCAACATCTTGTACTGATAATTTACCTTCTCACATCTCATCTTTACAGCTAATATTTGTTATTGAAGTGAGTGGGTTTGGCACTGGATTTGAAAGTAGATTCCACAATGCAAGGACCAGTGAACCTCAGTAAGCTCAGTTCCTCCCTTGGACACGGTCTGAAATCCAGAACTGGAGCATCAGCAGGAAATTGTCAACGGGAAATACAAATCCCCAAAATGTCCAGATTACTAATTGTTGTATGTTTTTACATATTTTTCTTTTCTCTCTTCTCTAGTTTATTGTGAATTTTCACCTTCCATTTCTTATACGTTATCATTATGTATGATCCTGCCCTTCAGTCACTTTACTGACACTTAGTACTAAATGTTGGAATTGGATTAAAGCTCAATCTCATTCTCATTCAAGATTGACATGTGTAAAATGTTAATTTGTGATTGTTGGAATTCCACCTCTTTCCAACACACTAAATGCTAAGGTCAATTAGACTGCCCAGTTGATACCATAAGATATAGCAGCAGAATTAAGTCAATTGGCCCATCAAGATGAGTCCACCATTTCATTGTGGCTGATCCATTTCACCCTCAGCCTGATCTCCTGCCTTCTCCTAAATACACCCGATCGCTTGTTCTCCACAGTGACTTGCAGCAACAAATTTCACAGATTCACCACTCCCTGGCTGAAGAAATTCCTCCTCACCTCCATTCTAAATGGACGTCCCTCTGTTCTGTGTCCTCTGGTCTTAGACTACCCCACCATAGGAAACATCCTCTCCACATTCACTCTATTGATAACAGGCAATAAAGAACAGCCCATGTGTAAATATGGGTACTTGTTTTTTTTAACTATGGGTTAACTGAGATAATGGCAATGTATTCTATTTATCTTTTACATTTTCATTCAGAGCTATTTTATTCCATTACCTCCCTTCCCCTCTTTATCTCTTTCTGACACAGGTCTTTAATACTCCTCTCTGTCTTTCATCCTGCCCTTTATAATCTCTCAATCTTTACTGTTTTGCTGCATCTTCTATATCACTCACTCTCTCGCTGTCCAAGACTCTACACCTGCCTCTCACATTCTCTCCTTATACACAGTGGCCAAATCAGTGTGCTGGACAGACTTTGCAGCAGTGCCTTTTTGCTAATAGGTTCCCCAAGTATGACTGCTGTAAGAAAGTGCTTGGTAAATCTTTTTTTGAGACTTTTGCCAAATGACCCAGAATGGCTGTTATTCCCTTTCATGCAAAAAATCAATTAGCATTTACGTTACACTGATTAAAAAAACAGTATCACTTAGCTGAATTTCTGACATGGATTTCGTTCATTTTTCTATGCTTCTCTATCTGTCCGTCTCTCTCTCTCTCTTTCTCTGCCTTGCTCTCTCTTTCTGTCATAAATAAATTATAAATTGTTTATATAATAAAACAATATTATCTAGTTGAATTTCTGACATGGCTTTCATTCATTTTCCATGCTTCTCTCTCTCTCTCTCTCTCTTTCTCGCTCTCTCTCTCTCCCCTTACTCTCTAGCTCTCTTTCCCTTTCTCTCTCTATCTCTCACTGTCTCTTTCTCTGTCTTTCTCTCTCTCTCACTCACTCTCATTCTCTTTCTCTCTCTTTCTTTCTGTCTCTCTCATATAGCATGTACTCTTCTAATATGGTATCAGCTGGCCATGGTAGTTTGCATAACTCATGCCCTCTTCTAACGAGCATCATCACCGCTGCCTTCTGCTGCCCAATCCTTTAAGTATTTAGACTGATGAGCCCAATTCCGCATAGAGCTCTATGGCTGCAGTGATTAATGCAGGGATGGAACAATGTTAGCACGAGAGCTGCACCTGGCTGTCAGTGCAACATCAGCCACAGCTCGATCAGCCAATAATTGATGATGCTTGCATGTAATTTGCAAGTCAAATATGAGAAAGGCAAACCAGCGTATGGATTGGACTGCATTTTACTTACTTATTAAGTATCTCACGCTTTATAAAAACAAATGACAGTCACATCAAAGATATCATTTCTGAGACTTGATAAATATTTTATCAGGCATAATGGAAATTGTCAAATCAATCTAATTGTACAATATGTTATCAAAATATGAGACTCACAGTCTTTGGCTTAGACCTGTCATCTCTGGTATGCCTGGAATCTGCACTATGTGAAAAAGTGAGAAATGGAGCTGGGAAAAAAATTTTGTGAATTCTTAAAGGTAGCTTAATTCAGTCATTTTCTTTTAGATTTTCAGTCCTATCTTTCAACCTTGTTCTGCTGAAATGAAGATAGATCTGTTGCTAATATAAATGCATATATTGCAGACTTTTTTTTTGTCCCTGACTTCCTCTCTGCCTCAGGGTTTTCAAAGTATCTCCACCAGTTGCAGACAGTGAGGTAATAGATGTCACAACTCTGGTTGATAACCTAATTAGGAAAAAGTACAATATATCTTATGTATTTCCTTTTAGTTATCTCATTTGTCTGGTTCTAGCCAACAGTGACTCTCTCCAGAACACTAACGTAGTTATCTAGCTAGGAGTTGTCCACTTGCACACCCCTTCAGTATTTGTGACTCATTCAGATCCTAGCTGAAGATTACCACAAATTATGTAAAACATATAACTGCAAAAGAAATCGGTCACCTGCAGCAAAGTTTGCACATTATGCAATAGCTCAAGCACTTTAAATTATTTGTTAGAGTTAAATTGTAACATTCCTAGGAGTGAGGAATGAGATACGGCAATTTTTTTTCATGGTCTCCATGTGATGAGATGGCATACAGGAGTGAGATAGATCAGCTGGTTGAGTGATATCACAGCAACAACCTTGCACTCAGTGTCAGTAAGACCCAAGAATTGATTGCGGACTTCTGAAAGGGAAAGGTGAGGGAACACACAACAGTCCTCATCAAGGAATCAGAAGTAGAAAGAGTGAGCAATTTCAAGTTCCTGGGTGTTAACTTCTCTGAGGATCTATCCTGGTCCCAACCTGTCGACATAGTTACAAAGAAGGCCCGACAGTGGCTATATTTCATTCGGAGTTTGAGGAGATTTGGTATGTCACCAAAGACACTTACAAATTTCTACATATGTAGCATGGAGAGCATTCTAACTGACTGCGTCACCATCTGGTATGGGTGGGGTGGGTGGGGTTGGCCACTGCACAGGATTGAAATAAACTGCAGAAAGATGTAAACTCAGTCAGCTCCATCATGGGCACTAGCCTCCCCAGCATCCCAGATATCTTCAAGGAATGATGTCTCAAAAAGACAGCATCCATCATTAAGGATCCCCATAACCCAGGACATACCCTCTTCTCATTGCTACCATCAGGGAGGAGGTACAGGAGCCTGAAGACACACATGCAACAATTCAGGAACAGCTTCTTTCCTTTGCCGTCAGACTCCTGAATGGACATTGAACCCATGAAAACTACTTACTACTTTTTTGCGCAATTTGTTTTAATTTAACTTTTTAATATACATACTTTTACTGTAATTCGCAGTTTTTATTATTATGAATGACAATGTACTGCTGCTGCCTAACAACAAATTTCACAACACATGCCTTATGCCTGAATATTAACTATTAAAGAAATTGACAAGAACACCATGTAAATTTAACAAAAATGTTCATCTAGTTATAGTGTGAACAGATCCAGGTTACTGACATGAAATAATGTATATGGCCTTGTGTAGCATGGTTAGAAACTGCGGGCATCACAGAGTCATGGTTGAAAGGAGATCACGGCTGGAAGTTCAGTATCCACGATTACTCATTGTATTGAAAGGACAGGTATTTGGGTTAAGTGGGTGGGGTGGCTTTATAAGTCAAGAAATTATACCAAATGTTTAGAAAGAAATGACATAAGATCAGAAGATGTAAAATCCTTGTGGATAAAATTATGAAACTGCAAGCGTAAAAAGACCCCGATGGGAGTTATATACAGGCTTCCAAACAGTAACCAAGATGTGGGTTACAAATTACACAGGGAGGTAGAAAAGGCCTATGAAAAGGGCAATACTATGTCAGTCATTGGGGGATTTCAATTTGCAGGAAGATTGGGAAAATCAGGCTTGTGATGGATCCCAAGAGAGGGGATGTGTAGAATAGAGCAGTTTGTGGTTGAGCCCACTAAGTAAGGGCAGTTCCAGACTGGGTGTTGTGTAATGAGCCAGATTTGAATTGGGAGTTTAAGGTAAATGAACCAGTAGGAGGCAGTGATCATAATATGTTAGAATTCACCCTGCAATTTGAGAAGAGAGAAACTAAAATCAAATGTATCCATATTACAGAGGAATAAAGGGAGCTGCAGAGGCCAAAGTTGATTGGAAAGGGACACTAGCAGGGATGTTGGTAAAGTAGCATTGGCTGGAGCTTCTGGAAGTAATTCAAAAGATGCAGGATCAGTTTATCCCAACAAAGAAGAAACATTCTAAAGGGAGGATGAGGCAATTATGGCTGACAAGGGAAGTCCTGAACAGCATAAAAACAAAAAAGAGGACATAGAATAAAGCAAAAAATAGTGGGAGGCTAGAGAACTGGGAAGTTTTTAAAAATCAACAGAAGACAACAATAAAAACTAATGAGAGAAAAGATGAAATACAAAATAAGTTAGGCGATGAAATGAAAGAGAATACCAAATGCTTTTTCAGATATATAGAGAGTAAGAGAAGCAAGAGTGGACATCAAACCACTGGAAAATGATGTGGGGGTGATAGTAATGGAGATCAAAGTGGCGGACGAACTCAATAAGCATTTTGCATCAGTCTTCACTACAGAAGATACAAGTAGTATGCCAGACATTCGAGAGAGTCAGGGAGCACGAAGTGAGTGTAGTCGTTACTACTAAGAAGAAAGTGTTTGGGAAGCTAAAAGATGTGAAGGTAGATAAGTGACCTAGACTAGGTGGTTTACATCCTAAGGGTTCTGAAGGAAGTATCTGAAGAGATTGTGGAGGCATTAGAAATGGTCTTTCAAGAACCACTCGATTCTTAAACAGAAGTCTGGAAAATTACAAATGTCGCTCCACTCCTTAAGAAGGCAGAGAGGAAAAAGACAAGAAATTATAATCCAGTTAGCCTGACTTCCGTGATTAGAAAGATGTTGAGAGGCCATTATTAAGGATGAGACTTCAGGGTACTTGAAGGCACGCGATAAAATAGACTGAAGTCAGAAGGGTTTCCTTAAGGGGAAATCTTGTCTGACAACTCTATTAGAATTTTTTGAGGAAATAGCAGGCAGGATAGACAAGGGAGAATCAGTGGCTATTGTTTACTTGGATATTCAGAAGCCTTTGACAGTGTGCTGTACATGAAGCTGCAAAACAAGACAAGAGGCCATGGTATTACAGGAAAGATAATAGCATGGACAGAAGATTGTCTGACTGGCAGGAGGCAAGGAGTGGGAATAAAAGGGGCCTTTTCTGTTTGGCTTCCAGTGAATAGTGAATTTCTGCGGGAGTTGGCATTGGGTCCAATACTTTTTATAATATATGTTAATGATCTGGATGATTTAATGATCATTGATGGCACTGTGGCCAAGTTTGCTGATGATACAAAGACAGTTGGAGTAGCAGACAAAGTTGAGAAAGCTGGGGGACTGCAGAGTGATTTGGACAGAATAGGAAAATGGGCAAAGAAGTGGCAGATGGAATATAGTGTAGTGAAGTGTATGTTCTTGCACTTTTTTGTTACTCGCAAATCATGAGATAAGAACAACTGGACTTGCAGTTCCGCTGTCAGGATAAGGGAGTTAGATTGGAACCTGAGGACAGCAGGCAGCCAGTCAACCCTTTAACACTGCTCTTTATCCAATTAGATTATGATTGATCAATAACTTAGCTTAATTTACTCAACTTTGCTCCATTTCCCTTGATACATTTAACTAAAAAAAAATCATTCAAATTCAGCTTTGCAATCCCCAGCATCCATAACCATTTGGAGAATTCATTCCTTCAACCTCAGTTTATGTAGGAAAAATTGCTTAATGGTTTCCTTCTTGAATTGCCAAGATTGAATATTTAAGATGCTTGATTCATGCTTATACTGTCAGAGGAAATTGTTTTGTTTTAAATCTACTATATTGAATCGCTCATATTTTAAACACTGGGAACGGGCTCAAGAAGTTTGTCTTCCTGAATTGGTCAGAAATGTTAAAAATGTTCCCATCAGTATGTTTTCAGTATTGTGAGCATGGAACGGTGGTCTACCCATTTATTCTTTGTGCAACATCTCTCAGACATGGTTCCCAGATTATTTATAGAGCCTGTTGTTCCCACCAAACTCAAGAGCTGAAACAGAGCATTCAAGAGGCCCCAGTAAGTATAGGATGCGGTGATGAAACAAGCAAAGAACAATTAAATATGAAAGGGAGCAGAGTCCATCGCAGTTCTTGGATCAGCTAAATGTTTACATTTTTTCCCTGATTTTTCTTTCCTTCTCCTAATATATGTCATGCTCATGAACTTATTGGCAAACTTTGAGATGTGTGATTACCAAGTGATTAATGTTTTACAATGCAATAAATCATTTTCTTGGTTTGAATAGTGCAAGATAAGTTACATACAGGGTTTACTAATGTATTGGGCAACATCCTTGTGTATGTGTGTGATGTAAGCAGGAAAACTCATTATTTATGTCTATCTTCATCCTCATCTATATCTATATGCAGGCATGGTAATCTACAATCTGGGTTTGTAGGGATATCCTCAATTTGGCATGTGTACATGTAGTCCAGGCCTGTGTGACTGGGTTAACTTGAATCCGGTGCATGTACGTATAAAAATGTTTTTGTTTGTTGTGCTGCAATGGTGCAGATCATGTGATTACAAATAATAAATGAGTTTGTGTCCTGCCTCAATTTAACAATTAGCTAAAGCCGCACTCACAAAATGCTGAAGGAATTCACCAGGCCGGGTAGCATCTATGGAAAGTATCAATAGTTGACCTTCAGGCGGAGCCCCTTCATCAGGACTGGAAAGAAAGAGGAGATGTCAGAGTTAGAAGGTGGGGGAGTTCAAGGTGGTAGGTGATAGGTGAAACTGGGAGAGGGGGGAGGGGTGATGTAAAGAGCTGGGAAAATGATTGGTGAAAGAGATAAAGGGCTGGAAAAGGGAATATCTGATAGGAGAGGGCAGAAGACCATGGAAGAAAGGGAATGGGGAGGAGCACCAGAGGAAGGTGAGGGCAGGTAAGGAAGGTAAGGTGAGAAAGGGAAACAGGATTCTCTCGTGTTTTGGGGTTAACAGTAGGCTAAATTGATTAAGGCTGGAAAATGGGCCTAGATTACCTGTGCACAGGCCAAATTGAGTGTTGCTCAATTACCAAAATCTTGTTTGACCTAGGGCAGATCTCAGACGATATTTACAGTGTGCTGTGTCTTTGTTAATATGATTTCACCAACATCACACTCATAATTACAATCAAAGGAGTTGAAAATTTTGTGAGCAGTGTGCATAAGTTGACTTTTGCTTGCAATTCATCAAAGGAGATCTGCTTTGTGATTGCAATGGGTCGGAATATTTATTGCACAGGAATTTGCTTAATGCTAATCATAGGCTAGAGTACTGACTCCAATTTTTCAATATAGCACCGAATTACTTTGTAGAAACTTGTTAAATGGAGTAATGACTGTACATGAAGACCTCCAGGATAGAATGCCAAGTGGCATTGCAGGAAGATAGCTCATGAACTGAAAATAAGAAGTTGAGATCCAAAGACTTGGATGGAGTGTTACAAAAGATTTAATATTTATCATGGTCTTCAAGATCAACTAAAAATATATATACATCCTATTTTTCACCATTATGTTGCAACTCTCCCGTAACATACAGTCCCATCTTCTATCTTCCTTTATTTACTCCCTCAATCAGGAATGTAATGTCTCTCATACCTGCACTATTACCAGCTTTGTATCTATACATCACCATGGCAGGCACATTATTCATACAATACACACAAAATGCTGGAGGAACTAAACAGGTCAGGCAACATCTAGGAAATTAATAAACAGTTGACATTTCAGGCCAGCCCTTCTTCAGGACTGAGGACTTCTCATCTGCCCATCACTTCAACCTGGGTCCCCTCTTTCTCCTATGGTCCACACTCCTCTCCTATCAGATTCTGTCTCCTCCAGCCCTTGACCTTTCCCACCCACCTGGCTTCACCTATCACCTTCCAGTTAGCTTCCTCCTTTCTCCCACCTTTTTATTCTGGTTTCTTTTCCCTTCCTTCATACAGGTTTGCTCAGAAATTCAACTGTTCAATTTGTTTTTTTTTTATTGAAAATTGTTTTTCTTGGAATAAAATGCAATAGTGTCCAATATTGCATTTCATTTTGGATCACTGAAGAAAGTCAGCTGTGTAATTGGGATTGTGACACACCCTTGTGCAACTTCAGTGATAGACACTAGTGGTATGATGTCATTCACCATGGAGCCCTTCTTCAGGAGCATTACAGTCAAAATTAGGACAAGATGTAGAGCAACCAGTGTTTGGTGCTTTTGATATTAAAAAAAAGGCCTCCACAATCTAGAATTGTTTAATACACCATTAAGCTATGTCTCATCTTTGTCATTGATCCTTCAGGTCCTTGGCACATGAAGTAGCACTGAATCATCCACCAATTACTCTGATCTGGATCCTGAGGCCACTGATCTCACTCTCCAGGTTCCAGCTCCCAACTGCTCTTGCTCTCATCCTCCTGTTCCCAAGATCTTGTCTCTGATCCTTTGCCCAAATCTCATTCTGACCAAAACCCCGAAAACACTAATCTTGACTCTTTGATGTCACTCCCAACCCTCCAGTCTTACTCCTGATCCACACACACCCCTGCTGCTGTCTGATCTTCTGCAATCCAGGTCCCTGAATCTTCCTCCAACGTTCCCAGTCACTTACTCCCTTCAGGTGCCATGCAGAAAATTTAGGTCAAAGAAAATATGCAACACACTGTCAGTTAAGGCCAAGATCTAATGCTTGAAATTTGCAATGCCAGGCTTGCAAGTGCATTCCATTGCTGCAATGTTTAGATGATTGAAAAACCTTCACATGAGCATCCTAATCCTCTTTCACAGATTCTACATTGTCTCTTGTTTAATAATCTGTTCTCATTTACAAGCTTTAGATGGTTTTAGCAATTACATTAACTTGCATTCCCCTTGCCATTGCCCCCCACCCCGCAACCCACACTAAATATAACCTAATCATTAGCCTTTCTTGATAAACAGCAGCTAAGAAATTTTAGATGGTCAGAAGATACTTGCTCAGCAACAAGAGACTGATGAGTGTGGCATTTGAACTGACAGCTACCAGTTCAAAGCAGGCCAGGAGGAAAAGGTTAGCGAGAAGGAAAAGTTAGTCCGGATGCTTACTCCACAAAAGGAAATTTGCAGACAAGTTGTGCTCCCTCGGGTTATGATTTGACAACTTTTAGGTAAACACTGAAGGGCATTCATTAAGAAATACTAGGTAAATAGAAGCCCCACCTTAAGAACACGTGGAATATCAAAGATCATGGAGATTTCAAACTCCAGCCTTGCAAATATTTTTCTACAGTGCTTAAACCTATCTTTATAAATACACAAATTGTAGTCAGCTCCATTTAGAATAACAGTACCTCATTATTCCTATAATCCAATAGCAAGAACATTAAATATTCCCAATGAAAGTGACTCTTATTTTCTGTGTTTCTTCCCTCTGTCCTCCATAACTACCTCTGTCATATTGTTTTTCTTCTCTTTCCCATAGCCCCCGCCCCACCTCAAGACCCCATTGCCCATTTGCATTTCCCTCTTCCTTCCTGATTCAAATCACCTATTATCCACAAATTCCATCCACTGTGTCCCCTTATCCATCTGGTTCCGTCTGTTGTGCAGAGCAGTTGCCATAGCAAGCTGTGATGCAAAGTTCGAAGTAAATTTATTATCAAGGTACATATATGTCATCATATACAACGTTGAGATTCATTTTCTAGTGGCAATCTCAATAAATCCATACTAAAATAATAACCGTAATAGAATCAATGAAAGACCGCACCAACTTGGGCACTCAGCCAATAAGCAAAATGCAACAAGCTGTGCAAGTATAAAAGAAAGAAATAATAATAAACAAATAAGCAATAAATATCAAGAAGTTTAGATGAAAGTGTGTCCATAGGTTGTGAGAACAGTTCAAGGATGAGGCAAGTGAAGTTCAGTGAAGTTATCCCCACTGGTTCAAGAGCTTGATGGTTGAGAGGTAATAACTATTCCTGAACCTGGTAATGTGAGTCCTGAGGCTCCTGTACCTTTGTCTTGATGGCAGTAGTGAGAACAGAGTATGACTTGGGTGATGGGGGTCACTGATGATGGATACTGCTTTTCTGCGACATTGCTTCATGTAGATGTGCTCAATGGTGGGGTTGGCTTTAACTGAGATGCATCCAAGTGAAAAACTTTCTAAGGTGCATCTATAAAAATTTGTAAAGGTAATTCTCATAAATTTCTGAAGAAGTAGAAACCCTGGTATGCTTTCTTGGCCATAGTGTCTACGTGGTCAGAACATGACAAGCTATTGCTAAAAACTTGAACCTCATGCCCACCTCCACCTCAACACTATTGATACAGACAGTGACATGTATTCCACTCCACCTCCTAAACTCTATGACTAATTCTCCCATAGAGCATGGTGACACTTTGCAAGCTACTGTCAGCAGATCTGTTTATTAAATCTATTATAGTTGTTCTTTTCTTTTAAATCTAAATTCTACGACTTCGGAATTGACCAAAGGCAGCCTTGGCACATTGAATGCCATGTAGAATTTGAACAATAGCATTTGCCTTTCCTGAAGACAATTCCCAAGATGTGGGAAGTGGGCCATGTTTACTAGGGTATCACTGTGAGATGTTTTTGTTTTAGAGCGATGATAGCAGTTTGATCCACCAAATGGAGCTGCTACCAGAGAGGCAACAAAAGAGTATCCTGTTAGTAGTTCTCAGTGACCGTTATTGATTATTACAGCATCCACATGTTCAGTTGCAGCACTCCCTCTTAGCTGGAAGAGTGTGACTATTAATGAGATATGTCTAACAGTAAAGATGGAGCCTGTGAGGCTAAATGCCATTAGCTATGAGTACTTGCAATAGACTGATTCACAACAATATTATTTAGAAGTACCAAAACAAATTTGTTGTGTTAGTGTTGGCATGGCATTTGCCTATCAGTACTTTATCACATGCATTTGTTTAAAATTACGGGCAGAATACAAGGATGTTCTTTAGAACTGAGATGAGGGGTAACTTCTTTGGACAGAGGGTGGTGAATCTGTGGCTTTCATTGTTACAGACAGCTGTGGAGGCCAAGTCATTGGGTATAATTAAAGCAGAGGTTGATATTTCTCAATTGGCAAGGACATCAAAGGTTACCGAGTGAAGGTAGGAGAATGGGTTTGCGAGGGATAATAAATCAGATATGATGGAATGGTGGAGAAGATTCAATGGGCTGAATGGCCTAATTCTGCTCCTATGTCTTATGGTCTTAAACAAGATTCATACTAACATACTTTGCATTAAACCTCCAATGATACCTTGAGGAGTATATGATGAAAGTACTTTATTGTCACCAAACAATTGATACTAGAACGTACAATCATCACAGCGATATTTGATTCTGTGCTTCCTGCTCCCTGGATTACAAATCGATAGTAAATATTAAAAATTTAAATTATAAGTTATAAATTATTATGGTCCAATTTCTAAGCATATCACCTGATTCTCAGATCCTAGACATAACGCTCCTGATGTCCTCTCTTTGCACTGAATAGTGCTTTCAATTGAAAAAAAATCTGACATAAATAGAATGGCAATCTCACTAGACTAATAATATGGAGAATGTGAAATAACAACCCATTGACAATATGAATTTAATATGGTGATCCTGAGCTGTTAAATTGTTTTCACAGCTTATTTGGATCTGCAGGATTGTCCTTACCTGGTCTGGTTTCTCACTAATATGTTTAAATTACCTCCCAAAGTGACCTGAACAGTACTCAAATATTTTGAACTGCTTTATCATAATTAAGGAAGAAGTACCAGCACTGTTTTCTTAGGGTAACCAGCATGATTAATAAATTACAACATTGCCATAATTACATAAAGCGTTTTGTCAGAAACTTCTGTTTACAATTAGTTCAGAAATCAAGGATCAGCCAGAAGCTTGGACTATCATACCCCTATAACAGGGGTTCTCAATCCTTTTTATGCCATGCACCAATACTGTTAAACAAGGGGCTTGTGGAAGCCAGGCTGGGAACCTCTGCAACATCACCCTCTTCAGAGGAGAGCAAACAATTCAGTGGAAGAGGTGAGGAAGAGAAAGAATTGTAAATGTTTTAAATATTAAAATATTTAAATATCAAATGTATACAACTGCCAATTCTTACTTTTTAAAAAAATGGAAAAACAGCAGTCACAAGGAAGTTAAATCTCTCCTTTTGGACAGAAAAAGACGTTAGTGTTCCTGTTTAGGATGCAGGGAAGTTCCTCTTTGTCATCAGCTAAGGGCAGTGTCATGTCAGACTATTGATTATGCTTTAGCACCAATTACCTAACCCTTCTCCTGGATTTATAACTATTGGGATTTTTAATGTTTCAAATACTATCATCTTGCTTCATGTCATTTTTCATCAGCTGGTGACCCCTTTGCAGTTAGGGAGAATGTGGTTCGGAGAATGTGATGTAACATTCCCCAAAACCAGAAGAGCACAGCTGGGCCCTGACTCTTTACTCATGAAGTTAATCTGCTTCTATTAGCTGTTTATTATTGTAAAATGGACCTTTATCGTTCCAAACTTGTCACTGTGTCTCAGAATTAATTACCCTTCAATTGTTAGTATGCAATTGCACCATTCAATCAGAACCAGTGGTGACATCCTCGGTATCTATATTTGTATCTTAATAGATGCCTTCAAGCTAATTTTTTCACTGGATTTATCTCTCACTTTGCTTCTCTTATGCATGTGTGTTATTTTTCTTTATCATACGTGGGCAATAACATATGCACCCAACCTGTAAATGAGCTTAACAGAGAACATAAACCTAAGGAGATCTGCAGATGCTGCAAATCTAAAGGCTGATTTAGACTTGTGCGTCAACTCGACGCCGTAGGTACGGCATCACCGCGAACTCTACGCAGGGCCTACGCGGAACCCTACGGCGTAGCCTGACGCGCACCTTACCCAAAATGTAACTACGCGTCGCAGCAACGTAGACCGCAACAACTGTGATTGGTCCGCTTGGTAGCATCGCATTTGCTCCTACGCTGCAATAACTTCCCATTGGCCGACTGTAGGGCAGGGAAGGAACTCTGGCTGCAATGCTTTCCATAAAGCTTTGCAGACCTCCGAAATTATGGAGAACACATTTCGCAATTACGAAAAAAGGCGCTCGCTTTAAATTTGTTTACCCCGAGAAAGACTACCATGACCATGAAGCCTTGCACAGGCAGGTGTGTGCACATGCACGACGTGCGCGAATTGCAGAGCAACGCAGACACAACAACGCACAAGTATAAATGCTTACAATGCGTGTAGGTCACTTGTGTAGGTTACGGCGTCGAGTTGACACACAAGTATAAATCAGCCTTAAAGCAACACACGCAAAATGCTGGAGGAACTCAGCAGGTCAGGCAGCATCTATGGAAATGAATAAACAGTCGACATTTCAGGTCAAGACCCTTCTTCAGGACTGGAAAGGAAGAGGCCAGAAATTAAGACGCCAGAATAAAAAGGTGGGGGGCGGTGGGGAAGAAGGATAGCTAGAAGGTGATAAATGAAGAGAAAGAGAATGATACAGGTAACTAAAGAGTGTTAAAGGGGATGGGTAAAAAGAGTTTCATCAGGATGAAGGATCTTGGCCCAAAACGTTGACTGTTTATTCTTTTCCATAAGTGCTGCCTGAGCTGCTGAGTTCCTCCAGCATTTTGTGTGTGTTACTTTGGATTTTCAGCATTTGCATATTTTCACATGTTAGTGTTACTATCACGCTTGTCAGTTTAGATCAGCTGGCTAAACCCTTCCCTTTAAAGCGGGTTTTAACCTGGAATTAACATACGATGCTGAATTAGTAGTGTCGACTTGATAAGCAACCCTGTGACCTATTTACCTATTTGGACAGATCTTAAATATCTCGTAACACTGAAGAAGTGCAGTGGCATCCTGATCAATGCTTTCCTCTCAGGCAATAACAAACAGTCTAATCAATTACTTCACCATTTTGAACATTGTATTACTGGTGCAAAACACAGAACAATATTGACTGCACTTCAGCCATCCACTGTAAAATATCCCCATTGTAATAATTTCAATAAATGTTCATTGCAATTATATTTTTCATGATTGGTCATTGCCATCAGTTATCACAATTCATCATCATCATTATATGCCATATTGGATGATATGGGCGATCATGGTCTTTGGCCATGATTGTTCTTGGCAATTTTTTCTGCAAAAGTGGTTTGCCATTGCCACGCTCTGGGCAGTGTCTTTACAAAACAAGTGACCCCCCCCCCCCCCCAGCCATTATCAATACTCTTCAGAGATTGTCTGCCTGGCGTCAGTGGTCACATAACCAGGACTTGTGATTGCACCAGATGCTCGTGTGATCATCCACTACCTGTCCTGACGAAGGGTCTCGGCCCGAAATATCAACTCTACTCTTTTCCGCAGATGCTGCCTGGCCTGCTGGCTGAGTTCCTCCAGCATTCTCTGTGTGTTGCAATAGCACTGTTAACTGCTCGAAAACCAACACGTCAGAAGACCTTCATACCTCCAGCTACTTTGCCTCTCACTACTATGGGCTTCATTCCCTTAGTTGGGAGTTCTGTCATTCAGATCTCTACTCCATTGTTTGTTGTATCTTTTCAATGGAATTGTTCAAATCAAACCTTGCAGAGAGAAAAAAAATACTGAAATCCCCCCGAAGGGAGATTTTCTCTTGTTTGCAGCCAGTTCATCCAGGTCTGGCATTTTCATCATCATAATATCAATACCAAGATGGCATAATGAATTTGTTTAAATTAATAATGTGAAGTGGAGATTTACACAGTGAAGGAAAAACACTTTCAGATTTCATTCTTGCATTTACCACTTCACACCAATTCAGGTGAGAAAAGGGAAAACAGCCATGTAAGAGTTTATATAGTCATCAGCCGTTATACTGAGCTAACGAAGAGTGGATACAGATGAGCACTGTCAGTCATATTTCATCTACTATTATGGGATGGAAACAGGGTCCGTGTGGTGACTTTGGTCCAGTGGAGGGGGAGGAGCTGCTGGAGCTGTAACCCTTTATTTCTCAAATCTGAGCAAACCAATCCGATTTACAGCATAGCACTGCTGGTAACTACCAACTATTATCAGCCATTATGACCCTAGAGCTAGAATATATAGAAAGTAGGTCATGCTGGAGTTGTAGACAACCACAGGGTACCAGGAGGTCAACTTCATGAAATCGCATTAACACATTAAAAGGTACAGAAGATACTTCCAGGGAAGGAAGATTTCTGTTTCCTGGACACATATGGGTTTGGTTGGGTTTGGCTTCTCAGGAGCATAGGACACTAAGAGCTCTTAAAGATAGTGGAGTCAAGGGATATGGGGAGAAGGCAGGAAAAGGGTACTGGTTGTGGATGATCAGCCATGATCACAGTGAATGGCGGTGCTGGTTTGAAGGGCTGAATGGCCTACTCCTGCGCCTATTGTCTATTGTCTATTGTCTATTGAGAATTGATTAAGGGTATCCAAAACCACTGTCAGACCTATCAAGGGTGAACTATTTTGCTGAGTGGGAGAGGTCAATAATTAAAAGGATTTGATTTAAATAATTGGTAGAGAAATTGATGCAATTTTGTTTAGCTGGAGTTTGATTGGGGGTTCAGAATTCAATAAACATGAGGAAGCCTGCAAATGCTGGACATCCAAAACAACACACTCAAAATGCTGGAGGAACTCAGCAGGTCAGGCAGCACCTTTTGAAATGAATAAACAGTCAGCATTTCAGGCCGAGACGTTTCTTCAGGACTGGAAAGGAAAGGGGAAGATGCCAGAATAAAAAGGTTGGGGGGCGGGAGGAAGGAGGCTAGCTAAAGGTGATAGGTGAAGGACAGTGGGTGGGAAAGGTAAAGGTCTGAAGAAGTAGGAATCTGATGGGACAGGAGAGTGGGCCATAAAAGAAAGGGAAGGAGGGGGGGAGCCAGGGGGAAGTGATAGATAGATGAGAAGAAGTAAAAAGCCAAGAGTGGGGAATAGAAGAAGAGGGGAGGATAATTGGAGGCTATATATAAGGTGTTGCTCCTCCATCCGGAGAGTGGCCTTACTTTGGCATGAGAGGAGGCCATGGACTGAAATGTCGGAACGGGAATGGGAATCAGAATGCTTTGCCTGAAGTAGCACCCATCACATCCTAAAACTTAGTGTCATAACCCACAGGACTACGTGCCGAGAGCAAGTTGATTAAACCTGTTTTCTGGTTTGGAGACCACATATTAGAATGAAAACCTTCATTTTGCATCGTAAGTTCTTTTGAAGACCCTGACCTGGAGTTACATGCTGACTTTGGTTCTTTGCGGGGATGGGACCCACTCTCGGGGTTTCACAGCTGGCCGTTATGCGACATGCCAAGAGCTTAGCTCACCTTTGGAGGGCCGAGATTTCGTGGGTCTGGAGAAGGGTGGATCGAAGGTCAGTGTCCTGGCAGATTGGTGTATTGTGGGAGTTGGAAGATCTATGGCTCTGTGCCCAGAGACCTGAGATCTTTGGGCACAGAGCTTGGAAAAAGCGACGCAATGGACTTTAAACATCATAAGCCAGCGAATTGTTTCTTATGTCTCGCCTCTCGCTGTGAAATGGAGACATCTCTTTCTCCCTTCTTAGGGAGAGAGAGAGAGCCTGTGGTATGTTGAGTACCGGATGAACAAGTAGTCTTCGGGGTACTGCAAGTCTGTGCCTTCAGTGTTGCTTTGCTGCATGTTTGAGTGCTCAGTGGTGGGTGCCGATGCTTTTTTTTACTGGTCGGGGGACGGGGGATCGTTGCTTTGCTGCTGCTTATGTGAGGGAGGGAGGGGAGCTGGGGGGGACTTTGGGGTTCTAACATTTAACTGTCATTCATTCTTTCAGGGCACACCTCTGTTTTCATGGTTAGTTGTGAAGAAAAAGCATTTCAGGATGTTTATTGTATGCATTTCTTTGACATTAAATGTACCTTTGAAACCTTTGAAAGTCTGTATCATTCTATGCTGGCAATACCTGCCTGCTTAAGTGCTGAACAACTTAATTGTCAAGAAGCCAACAAGTCACCTTTGCAGAACACAAAATACTCTGCAGATGCTGGGGTCAAAGCAACACTCACAACACGCTGGAGGAACTCAGCAGGTCAGGCAGCATCCGTGGAAACGATCAGTCAACGTTTCGGGCCGTAACCCTCCGTCAAGACACCTTTCCACTTGTTGAAGCTCATGTAAGCTCCTAGCCTTTCAAGAGAAGTTGAATTTATTAGGTTTCAAATTGTGACTTCACCAATGGTAATTACACCGATTTTGTAAACACTAGTGATTGGAAAAACAGGCAGAAAATATTGTCAGGATAAAAGTCTCAGTTTTGCTATTAAGAGGACAGAATTTCCAAGTTAGGGAGGATTTTGTCTCCCAAGGCACTTTATAGCCAATGAAGTATTCTTGAAAATGGAGCCATAAACCTCCATAGATGCTACCTCACCTAATGTGTTCCTCCAGCATTTTGTGTGTTGAACTAAGTATTTATGAAAATTTGTTACTGATGCAAAGTTGAAAATGTAGAAATTCGTTACTGCACTGTAATGTCCTGCAACTAATAGTTTCACAATGATCAGATTACCTGTTTTAGATACGTTAACTACAGGGTGAATATTGATTCAGATATCAAGAACCATTGGTTTTCTTCAAATAGCGTCAAAGAATTTTTTGCATCTACCTCAAAGAACAAGTTTAACAGTTTATCCAACAGGCTGCAGGTACATCAGTTACACAGTCCCTAGATCTTGTGTTTAAATATGGAAGGGGTGAAAACCATGACCATCTCCATCATAGTTTTAGAATTCGAGTTAATCTGAGGAAAAAATATATTTATTTATTTTTGTTTTATTTATTGAGATAGAGTGCGGAACAGGCCTTTACAGCCCTTCAAAGCACGCCGTACAGCTGATTTAATCCCAGCCTAATCATGGGACAATTTACAATGACCAATTAACCTACCAACCGGTACGTCTTTGGACTGTGGGAGGAAACCGGTGCAGTCATGGGGAGAACATACAAACCTCTTACAGGCAGCAGCGGGATTAGACCTAGGTCGCCTGAACTGTAAAGCGTTGTGCTAACCGCTAAGTTATCGCGCCACCCCAAAGCATTGGCACACCAGCACCAAGCCAATGAATAGAGTATAAAGAATAAAATCTTTTTTAACCACAGCTGCTGCTGGACCTGGTGGGTATTTCCAACATTTCCTGTTTCTTACTTCAAAATATTCTGCTTTAAACTATGTGTTAATATAACTCCTGCACTCATTCTGTCTACCTCCTCAAGATGACTTTAACACAGATATAGTAGTCCAACTATCTCACTACTTTCCTGTGAATAATGTTCTGGTATTTTTAATATTCATCCGTTTCCTGGCTTGACCTTCTAGATTAGCCCCCATCTCCCAGCAATGCTGTGAATCTAATTTTTATTTTCTCTCTCACTATTTAATTGCCGCATTTCCTGACTAATCCTACACAATTAGACCAGTATTACCCCATCGTGTTTTGGAACACGAAGATATCAAGAACTTTTCCTTTCTTAGAAAGGGCTGTGCCAAACAAGTTGTTATTTTCCAAACCTGCTGTTATTAAAGGTGCTATCTACTTCTAAATACCCAAAATGTTAAAAGGAAAGTCTCACTCATCTTTAGCTCCTTAATATTAAAGATCCAGACTTGCACTTCAATATTAAATTTCTAGCCAGACTTCCATTTTTAAATAGTATAGATTCTTTGTTGTAGATCTTAAATGCTTAAAAAGATTGCCTGATATAGATCAGGAAGATCTCAAATCACAGGTTCAATTTATTAACCATGCTGTTAATTGAATTGACTTGGCCTCTGAACCCCTAAATTAAGGAGCAGAAGTCTTAGAAATGCCCTAGGAAGACTTTAGACTTGCAGAGGTTCCCAACCTGGTGTCTATAAACCCTTTGGTTAATGGTAAGGCTCCATGGCATAAAGAGCATTGAGGAACCCCTGTTTTAGAAGTTTCACTTGGAAAGTGGCCCATTTAAATGTAGGTTTAAAGAAAATTCTGCTGATCTTCTATGCCTTCGTAGAGAAATGTTTACAATCTTAGTTGTTGTGTAACACCTTGTGAATGAGCAAGTACCAGGGAAGAAGGTGGCAAATACAAAACCATTTCTCAGCAGTCTCAGGAAAGGAAAGAATTCGAGATGGGTAATAAAATCCATTTCATAGCGTCTTACACAGGTTTGCTTTACTAATTGTCAGTTGCAGTTGGACTGGTATTTGGGAGCACTTTGAAAAGTTTTTTTTTGTTTCATAAACTGTTGGTTATGTTTAATTTGTAATTTCTTCATATGGAATGTTTCTAACTTGAACACCAGGGGTAGAAAAACAGAGCATAACAAACTTTCAATACTGTGTACTCTCAACAAACCAATAATTGGATTTGGTGTGGCTGCAGAGTGATTCAACTGGGCGGGTGTTTAGAGACTTGCCTTTCCATCCTAAGGAGGGGTAGGTATGAGAATCGATAGCAAAGATTAGCTGGAAAATCAAAGCATTGATAAGCAATTGTTGCCTTAAGGAGGCCTTTTAAATATCCTCACCTTGCATATAATTAGAGGGTTATGTCAATAAAGAGTTGCAAATTAAGACAAAGCATTTTGTCATTAATACCCATTGGTAGTCAATGAAACGTATAAACGTGATGCATTTGAGAAACCTTCAGCTAGGAATGGAGGCCATTGTTCCAGAATGCAGTTTCAAAGCTTGAATCGTGATACCTTTCCTCTCGCACTCCTCCTTATCCAATTTTCCCTGCTAGCTCTGGGTTCATTTTCGGTGACTTTCTAATTTTCTTTATATTTCTGCCTGACCAGCAAATGCTCATTTCTCAGTGGCACGGTTCAGGCTTCTCCCTGTCCCCCAAGCCTGGTCAGGTCACAGAAACGTTAAGGCTTTTGTCAAGGTGATTAATAGCACTTTATATCATCTCTAATTCACTCACTAATGACTGAGAGTCACTAGTCTCAGAGTAATCGGGTGATATATGTGCCGAGCCTATACCTTATGGCAGAGGTGAAAATCATTTAGACAAGTCAAATATTGTTGCAGGGACAAATGGCTTTCTCTGTTAATAAAAATTAATGAATTTTTTCAGTGGTTTCCTAAATGAAGCTATAGACTGTGAGCATGGGAGACTGCAGACCTGATCTCTCAGCCACTAGGGAAAGTAAAACCTATGTATTCAGCGGTTAGTGAGACAGTCATGTTTGCTCTAGCGCAGCTCTTTATTACTCACCTGCATGGTTCCTTTGTTTCTCTAAATATCTTTTAAATGTGCTATTAGGTTCATTTTGTTCAGGCCTCTCGGCGTTACTCTATCAAAATGTTATAGTCAGGCTGCTCACAACAGCGTCAAGAAATACAGCTTGTTTTCATCTCTCCAAGCGGTCATTAAATATTTGTATGAAAATATCAGTGTAATTTCCAAATTTCTGTTTTCATTATAGAGTCAATGCTCATGTTAAAACACTACATCATCTATTCATATCAAGTTAGACAGTAGCTTACACTTTAATGTGGTGATGGGCAACATCTCAAAATGAGATAAATACTAATTTTATTTCTGGATGTTGGGTGAGGAAGATCTGGTGATTTAGGCTTTGGGGATCCTTCCTGAATGGTGCCATGTGAACTTGAGAACTACCTGACAGTACCACATCTTATTCATGTGAGTTATTTATTTATTGAGATACAGCACAGCGTAGGCCCTCCTGGCCTTTCGAGCCACGCTGCCCGGCAGCCCCCAACTTAATCCTAGCCTAATTACAATGACCAACTAACCTATCAACCGGAAACACAAAATACTCTGCAGATGCTGGGGTCAAAGCAACACTCACAACATGCTGGAGGAACTCAGCAGGTCGGGCAGCATCCGTGGAAACGATCAGTCGACGTTTTGGGCCGGAACCCTTCGTCAGGACTGAAGAGGGAAGGGGCAGAGGCCCTATAAAGAAGGTGAGGGGAGGGTGGGAAGGAGAGGCTGGTAGGTTTGAGGTGAAAAACCAGTAAGGGGAAAGATAAAGGGGTGGGGGAAGGGAGGCAGGGAGGTGATAGGCAGGAAAGGTGAAGAAAGAATAGGGGAAAGCACAATGGGTAGTAGAAAGAGGCGGAACCATGAGGGAGGTGATAGGCAGCTGGGGGAAGGATCAGAGTGAAATAGGGATAGGGGAAGGGAGGGGGAGGGAATTACCGGAAGTTGGAGAATTCTGTGTTCATACCAAGGGGCTGGAGACTACCCAGACGGTATATGAGGTGTTGCTCCTCCAACCTGGGTTTAGCCTCATCGTGGCAGTAGAGGAGGCCATGTATGGACATATCCAAATGGGAATGTGAAGCAAGAGTTGAAGTGGGTGGCAACCGGGAGATCCTGTCTGTTGTGGTGGACAGAGCAGAGGTGCTCGACGAAGCGGTCCCCCAATCTGCATCGGGTTTCACCGACATAGAGGAGGCCGCACCGGGAGCACCGGATGCAATAGATGACCCCAACAGACTCACAAGCGAAGTGTTGCCTCACCTGGAAGGACTGTTTGGGGCCCTGAATGGTGGCAAGAGAGGAGGTGTAGGGACAGGAGTAGCACTTACGCTTACAACCTATCAACCGGTACGTCTTTGGACTGTGGGAGGAAACCGGAGCACCCAGAGGAAACCCACACAGTCACGGAGAGAACATACGAACTCCTTATCAGCAGCGGCCCGAATTGAACCCAGGTACTGTAAAGCATTGTGCAAACCACTATGCTACTGCGCCACCTAAATCACAGCAAGACTGGTGTGATTAACTTTCTTAACAGCTGTACGTCCATATCCAAAAATAGTCATGAAACCATTGAAATATCCGTAAAACCTGTGTTGTATTAACAGCTGATATGAAGCTGCTTACTTTTGTTGAATGCATTGTCATCGCAATGAAAAAAGATGCATTGACCAAAATCAGCAAAGTGATCGGCATCTGACTATGTTATTTAGATTCGGAAGTATTGTGTACAAAATGAAGTTGATGACAAAGTGACATCAAATTATCTCACCAACTTGTTTTTACATTTCTTTGGGGGAAAACATTAAGGAAAACTGAAGAGAAAAGCCAGCTTATGTACTGGGACAGCAGAATGAAGGCCACTACAAAGTGTTTAAATAGGGAAGAATTTGTTAGGTGTATCCAGGAAGGATTCCTGACACAGTATGTGGACAGGCCAACCAGAGGAAAGGCCATACTGGATCTAGTACTATAAACAGCAGAGCTAGATTGAACTGAACTGAGCTGAACTGAATATGCCTGAATTGTTCGATGATTTGTGGCTTGATGTTTATATTTTGTGTTTTTCTCTTTTTTTTGCTGTTTGCCCAATTTGTAATTTTTTTGTGCATTTTGGGTTTGTTGTTTTGCTTGGAACAGTTTCCACGGTTTTTTCTTTCTCTATTTCATGGCTGTCTGTGGGAAGACGAATCTCAGGTTGTATACTGCTTACATATTTTGATAATAAATGTACATTGAATTTCAGTCTTTGACGTAATGAAACCAGTCAGGTGACAGATCTCTTGATAAGGGAACATATCAGAGATATGACCACACGTCCCTGATATTTAGCATAGCTATGGACAAGGATAGGCACAGGCAACAGAGGGAGTATTTAATTGAGTGAGGGCTAATTATGATGGTGTTGGCAGGAACCTGGGATCATCAGTTGGGAACAGAGAAATACACAAAGGAAATGTGGGGGTTGTTGAACTTTAGGAACTACTTGCATGAGGTTCTGAATAGGTTTGTCCCACTGAGACAGGGAAAGGATGGTAGGGTGATTGTCAAGAGAGGTGCAACATATAATCAGGAGGAGGAAAGAAGCATAATTAAGGTTTAAGAAACAAAAATTGAACATGGCTCTTGAGAAATTTGGGGAAGCCAAGAAGGAGCTCAAGAAGGGACTTAGGAGAGCTAGAAGGGGACATAAGAAGATCTTGGTGAATAGGATTTAGGAAAACCCCAAGGCATTTGACAGGTACATGAGGAACAGGAGGATGACCACAGTGACTGTAGTACTGTTCAAGGACAAAGCGGGGTAACATGTACCTGGAGGCAGAGGAAGTAAGGTAGTTCCTTTGTGAGTACTTAGCTTCAGTGTTCACCAGGGAGAGGGACTTTGACAAATGTGAGGTCAGCATAGAACTGGCTAATGTACTGGAGCATGTCATGATTAAGAAAGAGGCTGTGCTGGTGCTTTTGAAAAACATTAAGATCGATAAGTCCCCAGAGTCAGCTGGGATATATGCCAGGTTACTACAGGAAGTGAGGGAAGAGATTGTTTGGGCATTAACAATGATCTTCGGGTCCTCACTGGCCACAGGAATGGTACCAGAGGATTGGAAGATGACTAATGTTATTCTGCTGTACAAAAAAGGTAATAGGGTTAATCCTGGGAATTATAAACCAGTACGTCTTACATCAATGGTGGACAAACTAATGAAGTGGATTCTTAGGGATATGATTTATGAGCATTTAATTTTATTAGGGATAGTCAGCATGGATTTGAGCCTGATTCAGTTTCTTGAAGAAGCGCCAAAACAAACTGATGAAGATAGAGTGGTGGATATGATGTATATGTATTTTAGTAAGGCATTTGACAAGTTTCCCCATGGTAGGCTCATCCAGAAAGTGAAGGATCATATAATCTATGGAAACTTGGCTGCATGAATTCAGAATTAGCTTACCCACAGAAGGCAGAGGGTGGTAGTAGATGGAGTGTATTCTGCCTGGAGGTCGGTGACTCGTGGTGTTCCAGAAGGACCTGTTCTTTGTGAATTTTATAAATGACTTGGATGAGAAAATAGAAAGGTGGGTGAGTAAGTTTGCAGATGACACAAAGGTTGGTTGATATAGACAGTGTGGAAGATTGTTGTAGGTTACCACAGGACATGATAGGATGAAGATCTGGGCAGGCAGAGTTCAATGTGGAGAAGCTGGGGAAGGGGAGAGAGAAACACAAGGTGATAGGTGAAACCAGGGGGAGGAGGGATGAAGTAAAGAGCTGGGAAGTTGATTGATGAAAGAGGTACAGGGCTGGAGAATGGGGAATCTGATAGTAGGGGACAGAAGGCCATGGAAGAAAGAAAAGGGGGGAGCAGGAGCACTGGAGGGAGGAGATGCCGGGCAAGGACATAAGGTGAGAAAGGGAAAAAGGGGTGGGGAATGGTGAGGCGGGGGGCATTACCGGAAGTTCAAAAATCGATGTTCATGCCATCAGTTTGGAGACTACCTAGACAAAATATAAGGTGTTGTTCCTCTGACCTGAGTGTGGCCTCACTGCCTGAATAGAGCAAGAGCTTTTCTCTTTTGAGCAGCGGAGGATGAGAGGTGTAGAAGATTATGAGCGGCATAGACAGAGTGAAGAGCCAACGCCTCTTTCCCAGGATAGCAATGGCCATTGCCAGAAGAAATAAGTTTGAGAGGAGTGGAGGAAAATTTAGGGGAGATGTAAGAGGTAGATTACTTACACAGAGTGTTAAGTGCCTGAAATGCACTGCCTGCAGAGGCCAATACTTTAGGGACATTAAAGAGATTCTTAGATAGACACGTAGACGTCAAAAAACTGGAGGTTTATAGGCTGGAGTTGTAGGAGGGAAGGTTTAGATTGAGCATGGTAGAGTAGCTTTATGTAGGTCAGCACAGTATTTTGGGCCAAAGACCCATACTATGCGATACTGTTCTATGTTCTATGTTAAAACTGAGTGTACTGACAAGTTGATGACACTGTGCCAGACTCATAATATCATTGGCACTTTATAGGTTTTGTGCACGGATTATTTATCGTATCCCTGAAATTATTAATGAGCGCAATCTATGGAATACTAAATTGTGGGGAAATGGGGTGTATGAAGGGGGTGGGCATGTGCCACATTCCTCTTTTCTATCACAATGTATTCACATACATCTCTTAATAAGGAGTTTATGTTTCACAATACATTTCAAATGAAATAATGTTTTCTCTATCTTAGATCAACGCAAGATGCTCCTAGCCAGTGAAACAGTTCCAAAATGCTGTCACTGATAAATACATAGGAATGCAGCAGAAAAATTGTGTACATTTTCATAATATTAATGAGAAAAGGTCAGACAATTTATTTATAGTGTCATTGTTTGTGGACTAAATTTTGGTCAGTTTATTGGAAAAAAAAATCCCTTACTCTTTAAAATAATCATGTGGGTATTTAAATCTACAGAAAATTGAAGACATGACTTCAGGTTAGCATCTTATCCGAATGTTTGATATCAACATTCCATGGAACGAACAATCCAGAAAGTAAAGATTTACTGCCTGGTGTGGGACTTGAACCAAAGATCTTCTGACGAAGTTGCAAGCATGCTCCAGAAAAGCCACAGCTGACGCATAGCCAATTTTGAACTTATTAGGCATCTTCTACTGACAAACATATCAGTCCATGTAGACGTAAGGAGACAGCTCACAACTCAGCAGCTGCAGTCTCCCTATTCTACCGACTGAGGTTCAATCATGACCTCTGATGCAGTCAGGGTAGAGCTTGCACATTCTTCTCTGTGACTGTGCAAGTGTCTTCTTGTGTCCCAAAATACATACAGGTGATAGAGTGTTTAACTATTGCAAATGTGGGAAAAGAACTAAGGGGGAGTTGATGGGAATGTGGGAGAATAAAATGGGTTAGAGGTGGATTATCAGGTTATGATAGGCAGCACAGACTTGGTAGGCCAAAGAGACTACTTCTGCACTGTATCTCTCCAATTTGTAAATTCCGTATGTCATTCCAGAACTTCATTACTCTGTAACAATAAGATAAGCCTTATAATTTACCTGGCTGCAGTTTATAAGTGAAAGGACAATAGCATCCAGAGCTCTCAAGCTACCCCAGTTCTCAGGATGTTTCCTTCCTAAAGTCTGGGTGCACTTTAATGCTTTTTTTCAGTATGAATATGTGACTTTCTCTTCTTAAAACCCAACTCCTGTCCTAATATCCCAGTCCTGCTGGACAATCTTGGCTCGAGACATTGACTGTACTCTTTTCCTTAGACGTTGCCTGGCCTGCTGAGTTTCTCCTGTATTTGTGTTGCTAATATTAATTGTGTGTTCTGATGAATTTTAATGGTTCTCCATATTTAAGTCAGTGTGTCAAATGGAAAAGAAAAGATTTAAAATGTTCTACTACCCTGGCAGCTATCATTCATAGAAGTTAGCAATCCTGTTGACTTCCTCTCATCCCACAAGTCCAATAGAATTGACAGCACATCTGACAGTGGTTTAGACCTTGTGCCCAGAGGATTGCAACAACCTTATTTTGACAGGATTTGCAGATTTTTATGAAAAGGTGCAACTTTGCAGAAAATCTGCGTTGCAAGACAAATTTGTAATTGTACAACCCCAACAGTCAAATGTCGCACGTGCAATCTTTTTGAAAGATAAAGTTAATACGAAATCTAAATACTATATTCTACAAAATTGATTTATGTTTTTAAAAAATATTTATTAATTTTTATTCTTCTCTAATAGTTATACTCTGTTGGTATTTTCAAATTTCTACTTTCTGCACTTGATTTTATTCTCCTCTTGGATGTGTGATATTTTACCAATAGCCTAATGCCTGGATCCTAACTGTATACTATTGGTTGGGAATAAAAAGCAAGGATGTTTGCCGTTTATTTATCCTTGGACTTATTGCAGGGTCTGTCAGAGGTTAAGGATTTAAATTGCACTTCCTAAATCTGATCACTGGTACAGCAAGAAGGGAGTGCTCTTTGTCACTTTTCTTTTTGTGTGGATAAAGTGGTACTTGAGGGCAGCAGCCAGAGGTAGATGGACAAAAACCAATGGCTCCATTGAAACAAGAGAGTTTCCCTCAAATCTTAAGCTAGAAAAACTAACAGAGATAATCTTGTCTTTATCATGTTGTTGAAATCAGAGCTTGCTGTATAAAATGGAATCACTATGGAATCACAGGTTGATGATGGCGGCGCGACGCAGCGCGCAGCAGCCACTCTGGTGAATGATACCTGTCATCTGTCAAGTAGTGTGCCGTGCACAATCCTGATTTGATGGAGACAGATGTGAGAGCATGGAAGAACATCTTGAGAAACTTCTGAAATGTCTTCTTCGCTGCCGCTGCTACTGTGTGATTCAGAATCTCTGGAGGAGAAGGCCCCGAGTCCTTGGCTTTGCTTGTTGCTCAGCGGCTGGGGTTGGGTCAAAGCGTTGGGCAGAGGATGGTGCTCGGGAGGCTGTATTGGAGGGGCTGGTCGGAGGCTCGAAGTTTTCAGACGGACTCAGAGTCGGCTGTAGTCGGGTGCTTCCAATGCATCGGCAGTTGTCAGCGCCTGGAGGTTTATGGCAGGGAGAGTTTCTCCCTTTCGCCGCCTGCTATCGGGACTATCGGGAGTCGATCGGAAATTTGTGACTTTTTTTTCTACTGTGCCCATGGTCTGCTCTTTATCAAATTATGGTATTGCTTTGCACTGCTGTAACTATATGTTATAATGATGTGGTCTTGTCAGTGTTAGTCTTTGATTTGTCCTTTTTTTGTGATATCACTCTGGAGGAACATTGTATCCTTTCTTAATGCATGTATTTCTAACTGACAATAAACGAGGACTGAGAGTCCTCATAATCTAAAAAAAATTGTTTGCAATTATATATTACCATAATAACAATTCAAAAATGCTCTGACTGTAAAGATCTCTGGAACATCCTAGTCGAGGCTGTATCATCACAAGTCTTTCCTTTCTTTTCTTTATTCACTCTTCATTTCGTAGCTCCGGAAACACAAGACCAATTGTAACATTTCTATTTCCATCCTGACTGGGATCAGCCTACTCATAGAAGACAAGGGAATTGAACCAGGGACCTTCAAGAATTGAATGGCTACGTCCCACATGGCCAGTGTGTTTACCAACCGAGACTGCGAGCAGCAGACAGTAATTGCTGTTTGCAGTGAGAGTCAGATATGATTGTGGGAACAGCAGGGGTTGAGTTGCAGAGGAAGCAAAAATACCTTTCATAGCCCAAGGGGCAATGGCAGATATGTATTAACCACTGAATAAAGGAGAACAGGAGAAGTAAATCACATTTCTTTGAAACAAAGAGATTTTTTGAGAAAACAAGCCCTGATAAAAATTACAGTTGCACACTAGGTCATTTCACCAGTTTAGCCTGGAGCGACATTAAAAGCAGGAGGAGATGGGAAGGCACCAGCCTGTAAAACAAACATTGGAGCCCCTATACTTGGTTGCATAGCACCCTAAGGAGGGGGTTTTAATATAGATCAGGATGACTAGTCAGTAAACTGGAATATAGAAATTTATGACCATATAAAGTCCTAGCCTGTATTTGAATGTACTGGTTTGAAAGCTTTTCAAACCAGAGTTATTTACCTCAAGTAAATGAAAAAGTATCTTTGAGGCTATCGATCGATCATTTTAAGTCACAATACTTTGAGCACAGAGAATGTCTTGAGAATATTGTGTAGTTTTCTGCATTTATTCACTTATTAACCAATTCTTTCTTGTTATATAAAGTAAATACGTTTTCTGCAATCAGTATTTCTGGAAGATATGCCCAGAAATCTGTCAATATTTGGAAAAGGTCCTGGAAGTGCACTTGTATTACAACAAGGTATCAGGAATATGCTCTGGAATGGCTTTCCCCCAACAAAACCCCAGGATGTGCCAATGTTTGAGGAGGTTCTGTGGGGTGCTTTAGCATTTTCATAGGGTTCACATGAATGTGTGCGCATTTAAGAAGGTGTCTGTGAATGTGTCAGTGAAAGCACTTTGGAAATATCAATATTCAAAAGGGTCTACGTTGTTTAAAGTGTGGTTGCTGGAAATCTGAACTAACAACAGAAAATCGGTAGCGTAACAGTTAGTGTAACACTATTACAGCACCAGCGACCCAAATTCTATTCCAGCACTGTCTGTAAGGAGTTGGTATGCTCTGCCCATGACTGCGTGGGATTCCACATTCCAAAGACTTACAGGATAGTCAGTCAATTGGTCATATCAGTGTAATTGGGCAGTGGGCCTGTTACAATGCTGACATCATCATTATGTGCCATGTCACATGACATGGATGATCATGGTCTTGGCCATGGTTGTCCTCGGCAAATTTTTTCTACAGATGTGGTTGTTCATTGCCTTCTTCTGGGCAGTGTCTACAGTACCATGCTGTACATCGAAATAAAATAAATTTTTAGAATAGTGAAACATTTCAGCAAGTTAGGCAGTATCAATGGAAAGAGATACAGTTAACATTTCAGGTATGAAGCATTTTATCAGTAGTGAGTAAAAGAGAGAACAGGTTACTCTTGGTAGCAATGTGGGGATGGTGGTGGTTCATTTATGGACAAAATTGAAATAACGTGGCTGTTAAGGGGCATTTAAGTTCTTTTCTCAGGGTAATGTGTTGCTAATGTAGAAATTCTGTGTAATGTTGTATAGTCAGGTCCACTACAATTTGTCCAACAGGACAGAGTGTACAAATTTTTAAAAAGAAAGAGATTAATGTAAAGGACCATCGTAAACATTAGAGAAACCAGACTGAGATTGGGTGGTTGCTTTGCAGTCCACTCAGCTGGCAGGAGGGATGCTGAGCTCCTTCATGTCTGCTATTTAATGCTCATCTCATTCTTACTCTGACGTCTGTCTGTGCAAAGCACACAGAATGCTGGAGGAACTCAGCAGACCCTTGCTCTTGGCCTGAGCTGTCGACTATCTATTCACATCTGCACATGCTGCCTGAACTGCAGAGTTCCTCCGGCATTTTGTGTGTGTTGCTTTGGATTTGCAGCATCTACAGAATTTCTCGTGTTTATCTCTGCCAGTGCCCTTCTGCGCTTTTACAATTAAGCCCAATGCGAACTTGAGTTAAAACGTCTCATTTTCCATCTGGATGCATTGTACCTTCCAAAAGTTAACAACAAATTCCGCATTTGTAAGATAACTCATCCATTTTTCTGTTTGTATCAAATCTGGCTATTTTTGCCTGCCACCCCATTCCCTCCTTTTCTTTCCTTTGTATATGTTGGCTTTCTGGGTATATCCTGGTAGATCTGACTACATAAGATTACCAAGACGAAACAACATCAACAACACATTCCGCAGACAGAGGAGCTTAAATGACCCTTAAGGGCTACCTTATTTCACCCAGTCAGAGAAATACCACACCCACCTTCTCTGCTATCTATTCTAATTGGGTGACTGATTTGCTGAACACTTTCACTCCACCCTCAACAAGTGGAAGTTCCCGGTGGCCAACTACTTTAATTCCTATCCCCATTCCCATTCCGACATCTTTTGCCACAATGAGGCCACTGTCAGGGTGGAAGAGCAACACCTTATAATCTGCCCGGATGGCCTCCTCCAACCCAGTGGCATGAATATCGATTTCTCCTTCCGGTATTTCCTCCCACCCTATTTCCCTCTTCTTCTATTCCTCACTCTGGCCTCTTACCTCTTTTCCTCACCAGCCCATCGCCTCCCCTCAGTGCCCCTCCTCTTTCCCTTTTATCACATGGTCCACTCTTCTTTCCTGTCAGATTCTTTCTTCTCCAATATTTTGCTATTTCCACCTATCACCTCCCAGCTTCTTACTTCATCCCCTCCTTCCCCTCCCACCTTGCTTCACCTATCACCTTCCAGCTTGTTCTCCTTCCCCTACCACCACCTTTCTATTCTGGCATCTTCCCCCTTTCCTTGCCAATCCTAAAGAAGGGTCTCGGCCCGAAACGTTGACTGTTGATTCACTTCCATAGGGGCTACCTGACCTGCCGAGTCCCTCCAGCACTTTGTCTGTTTCGCTCATGTTTTCTCTCAGTTGATTTGGTTTGATAGATGAATATACTAATTGTGGAAGAAGAAATCAGTACACAACCCCTGGCCTTAATAGTCTCTCATACAAGCAGCAATTTTAAATGAGGCAACAATGAGAGGAAAATGCAGTTTAAATAGTGGCTTCTATATTAAAAACAAAATGGCCTATATTTTAGCATATAAAATTAGTATGAGGTAAATGAAAATAATATTGGGTTTCTGATGCATGAATCTAATAGCTGCTTTAAATATTTTATTACATAGAAATTAATCGCAGATAATATCACTAAATGGAATTTGTAATGAACCTCAGAAAAGATATTCAGAACAAGCCAATCTACCATTACCTGTCAGCTGAGGCTGTTGTCAGTTAAAGGTGATTTCCTTGGAATCGGTTTATTATTGTCACATGTACCAAGATACTGCAAAAAACAGAAAGAAATGGTTACTATCAAATTGTGTCCCACCAAAGCAGTGGCTTCAGGAGAGAGGGGCAACAGGGGAAAGAGGGTAGATGAGTGTACTGTGTACAATTTTTGCATCTTAATATTGAAAAGCATCAATAAACTGTTCAAGGCTGAAAGATGAATAATGAAAGTCATCTCAGGGGATTTAGAACTGAATTAATTTTTGTTGAGGGGGGACATGATCAAAGTTTTCAGTGAAGTGGTCGTAAGGCATGGGATTTGAAATTATGTTAGAAACATATTCTTGCCCTTTGGGTTTTCCTCAAGTTTCATGTACTTCATAGTTAATCAAAAATTCTGGTAGAAAATGCAACTGCAGTTTATTTTTAACTTCAAACCATGTAACATCGAGAAAGAACCTCCTGAGTAAATCATTTCATTATTTGTTTTTACGCACTACCCTGTCAGTTCAGAAAATAATTGCTATTTTGATACATTGTGATACTGTAAAAGCCTTTGTGGAGCAACATTCAACATTCAACATGGAAATAAGCTGGAGATCCCGCCCCCAGCCCACCACCCATCTGCTCGCTGACTATTCTAACCGTAAGATTCTGTGCACGGACATTAGGTGGTAGATAAGAAAAACATTGGCTCAAATATTTAAAGAAAATTATTGAAAGCAAATGCAATGTTCGCATTTATTTCAAGAGGACTAGAATATAAAAGCAAGGATGTAATGTTGAGGCTTTATAAAGTACTGGTGAGGCCTCACTTGGAGTATTGTGAGCAGTTTTGGGCCCCTTATCTGACACTGGAGAGTGTTCAAAGGACAGTCACAAAAATGATTCCAGAATTGAAAGGCTTATCATATGAAGATTATTTGATGGATCTGGGCCTGCACTCGCTGAAGTTCAGAAGAATGAGGGGTGATCTCATTGAAACCTATCAAATGTTGAAAGGCCTTGATAGAGTGGATGTAGAGAGGATGTTTCCTATGGTGGGGGAGTCCTAGACTAGACGGCAGAGCCTCAGAATAGAGGGGTGTCCTTTTAGTATGGAAATGAGGAGGAACTTCTTTAGCCAGAGAGTGGTGAATCTGTGGAATTTGTTGTCACAGGCCTCTGTGGAGGCCAAGTCATTGGGTATGTTTAAGACAGAGGTTGATAGGTTCTTGATTATTCAGGACATGAATGGATACGGGGAGAATGAAAGAGATTGGGGCTGAGAGGAAAATGGATCAGCCACGATGAAATGGCAGAGAAGACTCAATGGGCCAAATGGCCAAATTCTGTTCCTATATTTTATGATCTTAGGGTCTAAAATTCAGCTATTGATTTACCTTATCTTACATCTATGAGAACCATAAATGATTAGTAGTCTGTGCTTTAAGGGCTGGGATTAAAAAGAAAAATCCAGGAAGAAAATCAAAATGTATTTGTTCTCTCTCAACTATTCCTTGTTGTTCCCTCAGTGAGAAATGCTTCATTTTCTAAAAATAACTAAAAACAAAAACAGGATAGAACAATAATGCAAAAGTACTACACACATCTCAGAGGCCGAATAAATATTTTGCTTCCTCCTCAGTTTCCTGCTTGTGATCACAATTCACACATAAAAATCATGGAAAAGTCTATTGTTCTGCTACCAGGGAAATAGGGTCGACATTTTCCTTTATAATGTTCTAACACCCTTGTCCCTCGTCCCTTCTCCCTTACCTCTCCAGACAGCTGTGGATTCTGGAGAAAATTCACCCTTGGGTATTGTTTGCAGCTCAATTTAGCAAATGTAAGTTAATATTGATTATTATTAATATTTATCATGTTTGTGAAAATGTCTTTTCCCATAGCTATTAATCTGAGGTTTTAATAAACGTCAGTGACCTGCATGGGTCCAGAGGGAGTTATACCGAGTAGAATGACAATGAGAAGCAATAACAGCTACAACTGAATGCTGCAGCCTGGATTTACACAATATGTTAGAATATTTATTAACCAGAGAACAGTACATTTTATGTTATACTGTACCACAATTCATACTAAAGTAAAGCATAACATTTAAGTAGAACCTTTAAAGTAGAAAAATGCCCCATTGTACATCGCAGACACATAATCAGAATAACATGGACACTAAACTAAAGTAGGAGGTGTTAAGAGTGAATGTTGAGGACCATCTTAAAGAGAGGGAGTTTGAGGAGCAGACCTATTTAAGAAGTAAATTTAAAAGATCTAGTTCTATGACTGTTGAAGGCTTAGCTACTGATAATGTGGTGAGAATCATGATAGACCAGAGTAATGGGTGGTGGTGGAGATGATGTAGATACTTATAAGGAGTCTGTTGGTACATAGGATTATGTCAGAGGATACAAAGGCAGGATGTTCAAGATGGCTGTAGATTTGTTTTCTGGTCCATGATCAACATAAATTAGCAAGGGGGAATGATCAGCAGAACCAATCAGCCGAATGTCACGGAGGATTTAATTTTGATACAGCTAAATTTTATGGAAGTTAATTAAGAAGTGGTAGGAAAAGGTGGGTCAAGAGGCCATCAAAGAAACACAGCATGGAAACAAGCCCTCATTTCCATCAACAACCACCAATTAACTTACCACCCAGATATTGTAGGGAGGAAACCAGAGTACCCAGAGGAAACCCTCATTGTCACAGGCATAATATGTGAACTCCACATACAGTACCAGAGGTCTGAAGTGCTGGGGCTGTGAGTCAGCTGCACTACTAACTCTGCCAGTATGCTACAGCAGCAGATGGACTGAAGCACAAGGTGGAAGCTGGTATTTAAGTTGGCAAAAGACACACTTTAAAATGGAAAATAAATTGGAAGAATAGCTTAGCTCACTGTTAAAGACACTGGATGCAGAGGACGGATGGCTAAAATTCTAATAACAAAATTGATAAAATGATTGGAGACCTGTATCATAGGGATTGATGCTGATCCCTTGGTGTTTGTCAGATATATTAATGATTTATATGAGAGGGAAGGTGGCATAATTAGTAATTTGCAGATGATACCAATATTGACAGTGTAGTTTACAGTGCAGAAGGTAGTGTAATGTTAATTGATCCAATCAGCAGGTAAAGTAGACGAAAGTTAAAGGTAGTATCAAAGTACTTATATGTTACCAAATACTAACCTGAGATTTATTTTCTTGTGGGTATTCCCAGTAAATACAAAGAGACAAAATAGAATCAATGATAATCCACACACAACGAGACAGACAACCAATGTGCAAACACCTACAAACTGTGCAAATACAAACAGAACGAATAAATAAAGAAATAAATAAGCAATAAATATCATGAATATGAGATGAAGAGTTCTTGAAAGTTATGGCAACAGTTCAGTGTTGGGGTGGGAGCAATGGATATTGGGAATGACAAGGGTAGAGCACCGTCAGAGGGGTGTGGGGCTGATGGCACAGAAAGAGTGCCGGGGCAGGGAGGTGGCACGGGTGCCGACACGCCCATCCCTGAGACACCAGGCAAGGCCATTTGATCGCAAAAATTGGTTTATAGATCATTACAGAATGTCTCTCTGGTGCTTCCTCCTCCTGCCCTCTCCCTTCCTCTTTTCCCAACCATGGTTCCCCTCTCCCTGCCCCTTCCGACTCCCAACTGACAGCAGAGACCCATATCAGAATCAGGTTTATCACCACTCACATAGGTCATGAAATTTGCTATTTTTTTTGCCACAGCAGTACAGTGCAGTACATAAAATTACTACAATAACATGCAAAAGTCTTAGGCACCCTAGCTATATATGTGCCTAAAACTTTTGCACAGTACTGCATGATGAAGTGTGCTTCTTCAACAGGGTTGAATAATCAATAATCTAGCAGCGTTCTCTATCCCTCCATTATTCTCAGTATTCCTGACATTACCTGTAGTTAGATCAATTAATATGTGCATACGGACAGAGGTTACAATTTGGGGACAATGATGTAAAGAGTAACACTCACAACACGCTAGAGGAACTCAGCAGGTCGGGCAGCATCCGTGGAAAAGATCGGTTGACATTTCGGGCCGGGACCCTTCGTCAGGACTGTAGGGGGAAGAGGCAGAGGCCCTATAAAGAAGGTGGGGGGAGGGTAGGAAGGAGAAGGCTGGTAGGTTCCAGGTGAAAAACCAGTAAGGGGAAAGATAAAGGGGTAGGGGAAGGGAGGCAGGGAGGTAATAGGCAGGAAAGGTGAAGAAAGAATAGGGGAAAACACAATGGGTAGTAGAAGGAGGTGGAACCAAGAGGGAGGTGGTAGGCAGCTGGGGGAGGGGGCAGAGTGACATAGGGATAGGGGAAGGGAGGAGGAGGGAATTACCGGAAGTTGGAGAATTCTATGTTCATACCAAGGGGCTGGAGACTACCTAGACGGTATATGAGGTGTTGCTCCTCCAACCTGAGTTTAGCCTCATCATGGCAGTAGAGGAGGCCATGTATGGACATATCTGAATGGGGGTGGGAAGCAGAATTGAAGTGGGTGGCTACTGGGAGATCCTGTCTGTTTTGGCGGAAGAGCAGATCTCGCATGAGGTAAAAAGAGAAAACAGTTTTTGTGTAAAGCAAGACTTTATTGTCAGTTGACAGCTCTGGTGATCACATATGAGTATGAGGACCCCAGCAGTGCCTGCAGAGCGAGAGCCCGGTAGAATGATGACTAAGAGTATACTAACTAAATGAAGACTAAGAGTATACTAACTACACTTTGCAGGTGAAAGGCAACAACATGCATTGAGAGGCTCCTGAAAGACTAGTAGCCTGGGTGAAGATTGGCACCAATCTTGAAAAGAAGAGCAGGGCAAATATACTGCAGCCAACAGAGTAAATTCAGATGTGTGTACACTGGGATATGGAAACCCCACACAATTTCAGCAGCATTGGGGTTGCTTTAGGTGGGTCGATGCGGTTAGTTTAAGGAAGCTGAGGTTGTGGCAAGCGAACTAAACAGGCACTGTGAAGATGGGAAATTTTGAATCTAGTGTAACAGTATTAGGTTGGTAGGAATGGCATCGGAAGAACAAAGTACCTTCTTAGTAACAACCTAGCTACATTGGAAGCATTGGTGTGTGAGCCTTTCAGTTCATACATACTGTAGAACGCACAGAAATTTTATTTTAGGACAAATAACATTTTGAAATCAATGCTGTTGATGAGATGAGAATTTGCATGTGTAAAACAATCCCGTTAGGAGTACAAGAAAACTGGTCATCTAATTTGAATGTGTTCTGAACATATGTAGTGCATTAGCAACTCTTTTAATGCCACAACAAACAAAAGATGTTCTATTTCACAAATCGGAAATCAGCCAACACTGTCAGTGAACGGATCGCCTCAGCAGGGCCAGCTTTATTCTCGCATCTTTGACATTTCTTTGGACCATGCTCTGTGCAAGCAAGTTTGCCTAAGGTTTAATCAATAAGCAAATTAAATTGAAATTACTAATCTAACATAATCTTACACTTGATTTCCTATATGACGTCTATGGAGGGGAGGCAGTATTAAGGGATGCTAAATAATTTCCTACAACACAAGGTACAAAACTGATCCAGTTTAAACACAGAGATGTCAAAGCAGAATTTGAAGCACATGAGTGAGATTGGGGAAAATTGTGATCATAGATCTAGCTGAAGCTATCCATGTTTATCAATTCAAAGCAGTGAAATCTTCTAACGGAGAAAAGAGTTTATATTCTCCACATGCAAATGTGAAGCAAAGGTAGTTAATCAAACAACTCAAGAACGGAAGTAATTGCAGCCAAATGCCACTGAGAGGAAGTCTACACAGTATTGAAGTCAGTGAAAACAATGGGGAAATTAGTTTATATATACGGTGTTCATGACACTAGCAGCCATGATAGAAAGCAAAAAGACATACAGTAGGTTTGGTTAAATGGTTATTAAATTGACATGAGCACCATTATGGAAGTAAGTTCATCAATAATGGGAAAATCCTGTTAACCCAAATCAAGTCTACAGTAAAATTCAGGCTTTAATTGGAGACTTTAAGTAAGATGGAATAACTATTCATGAACAGCAGATGAAACTACCACTGATAGTGACGGATTTACAATCAGTTTTGGTTGGCTCAGTAAACTGAAGCTTGACTGGAAAACGGTGTTCTGTGTTGGCACTTCAAAGTAAGACTTTGTATAATATGCAAATATGTGTTTGGATTTCAATTCGTAATTTTCATATCTGTACCAATCCAGGTCCAAAACCAGTCTACTATATGTCTGAAATGCATTGAAAAACTAGGTAGAGGAAGCCAAAGTTTGTACCACACTAGATCTGTTAGTTGAATATGGACATAGAGAGTCCATAAGTCTAAATATTAGAAAAATAATACACAACTATCTTTATTTTTGTACAAAATAATCTTAAGTTTAAATGTCAAAGGTCTTTCAAGTTACAATGAAGAAATCATTACAAATGCAATTAAATGATAGTCTAGGAGTCAAAAGGAAGAAAGTCTTTGAATGCTCAGTGAAAAGGCAGCTACACAGCCACAATGTAAAGCTCAAAAGAAACATATATGCCTTTGGCCAAAATATTTTGTTTGGCTAATGGTACTGACAGTACTTCATCAGTTAGAACAGAAAGACAAAAAAATAAAACTGGGAAAAAGAACAAATGACTGATTTTGTCAGAATATGGGAATTGAGTCTTTGTTAATTCTCTGTAGATGATGAGGTATATGCTCAATTACAGTGTTGAAATTATGATGTGGGAAACGTGATAATCAAAGTTTAAGAGAAACCATCGTTTTGCATTAGTGAAAAGTGAGAACAATACTTACATTTAAAAAGAGCTGATAGAAATTCACTTTCAACTATATAAAAAAAATCATGTTCTGCTGGGCAGACTCTTTACCTTGGTCTCAAGCAAGGAGGCTTTCTTGGTCCATAGGTGACAAAATCAACATTGTCTGCATTGGGTGTACAAAGAAAGGTAATTTCCTTCTTTGAATATAGTTATATGAACCAGTACAAAAGTTCAAAACAAAATGTAATTGTAGCTGCATCATCAAGGTTCCCAAATTAGAATTAAGATTTAGGGAATGAAAACATGATCTCATAGTGAAAATGGTAGATGATGATATTCCAGTTACAGCATTGGAGATATTATTCTAAAATGAATCTATAAAACATTTTTGATGGATGGACTGACTCAAATGAATATCATGATAAAATACATTATTATACTATAATCAAATATATTACTCATTTATCCGTGTCTTGGCTTACAAGAACGGATCTTTGATTTAGGCCACACTTTGATCATTTCTGTCTGAGAAATTTTAAAATTGTTTTTATTTCATTTCATTATTTCATTGAAGAAGCAAGTATCATGAGCAATATGGCATCAATGAGCAAATACTGAACTACTAAACCATGAAATGTTTGTCAGTAAGGCTATGTGAGAGGAAAGAGTGAGATTGCTGAGTTATGAATACACACAAGACTCAGAACACAATTCAATTGAGTTCAGACAACTTTTGAGGGGATGCTGCAAGGGAAGAAGTTGAGATTGAAATGAAATTATGGCTCAAAGTATGTAAAAAACAAGCAATTTGAACAGTATGATAGAATCTATGTCTCAACAAATATGACATTCAGAACTGGGATGTTGGAGTGAGGGTTGAAGTATGCAAACTAAAGCGATATCTCGTGAAAATCTGTCATAATCAAAGGAGTACATATGAATCATCTTATCCCTGAAAAAGGTATACAAGAGAGTACTAAAGAATTACAGTATGTAATTATGAGTGTATTCTGGAAGCTGATCCACTGGAAATGATCCAAGGTTGAAAGAAAAATGGAGGGCGAGGTCAGAGGGGAGGGTTAGATTAATCTTGGAGTAGGTTATAGTTTGGCACAACATTGTGGGTTGAGCGGCGTGTATTGTTCTATGAAACTGGAAGAAAGGATGTAAGATTCTACCAAGTGAAGAATTGATCTTTTCTCAAATCAGGAACTCGATATGTTGCTAAAAACAGAAGATCAAAGTCGTTCGGAAAACCTGAGTATAGTTAAATCACTGGATAATTTGAATATGCAAATCAATCTTTCTTTTCAATAAAGGGAAAGCAGTGTGAAGTATGCACAAAATTATGATATATACTTGCATGCACAGTGGACTTAGAGACTTAAAAAAAAACATAATTCACACGTTCTGTCTCTACATGATTCTCAATACTTCCAGCACGACCCACATTTGGAACAAATAATATGAGCTCACACACATACATTGCAGTGCACTAAAATGAGAATTAATCTGGAAAACACAAGACATAATTGGCAGGAACGTTCAAGGACATCTTCAATCTCCCAGTGCTGCAGTCAGATGTTCCCACCTGCTTCAAAAGAGCAATAATCATACCAGTACCCAAGGAGAACAGGGTGTGCTGCCTCAGTGACTATTGCACTCATATCTACTGTGGTGAATTGCTTTGGAGGTTGGTCATGACCAGAAACAATGCTTGCCTAGGCAAGGACCTGAATCCACTGCAATTTGTCTGTCACCACTATAGGTCTACAGTGGATGCAATCTCAGTAGCTCACCACTCGGCCTTGGATTACCTGGACAATAGCAATACTGATGTCAGGCTTCTGTTCATTGATTATAGCTCAGTGTTCAATGGTTTCATACCCCCAGTACTAATCAAAAAGCTCCAAAACTTGAGTCTCAGTACCTCCCTCTGCAAACGGCTCTTCGACTTTCTCATTGGGAGACCACAGTCAGTGCAAATCAGAAATAACATCTCAACCTTGCTGACAGTCAACACCAGTGCCTGGCCCACTGCTCTACTCTCTCCTCACCCAAGACTATGTAGCTAGGCACAGCTCAAACAGAATCTATAAATATGTCGATGACACAACTATTGCTGGTGGAATTTCAGATGGTGACGAGGAGGCGTACAGGAGTGAGGTAAATCAGCTGGTTGAGTGGTGTAGCAACAACAACCTCGCACTCAACATCAGCAAGACCAAGGAATCGGTTGTGGACTTCAGAAAGTGGAAGTCGAGGGAACACACACCAGTCCTC